>NW_027223758.1:18630568-19230568 GCF_028538775.1 Myotis yumanensis
TGGGGGAGCTGGCAGGGTCATGTATATTAGAGGAAGCTTGGTGGAACTTTGAATTCTTACAAGGTTGCCCTGCCCTGCTTTAGAGGTGCCGGGCCAGCCAGAGGAGTGGGGCAACTTTTCGTTTCTCCCACTTTCTGGGACGCTTGTGGACTCACAGTCCCAGGTTCCAGACCACCTCTGCCACTTACAGCTGCTCCCCAGCCTAAAACAACATCTTCCCAAGGGTCAGTGAGCTCGACTTTAACCTGGGGATCAAGATCCTCACCTTACTGAGAGACTTGAATGAGACACCTGTCTGTCCTAGGGCGGGCGCACAGTGTCAGCCTCTCCTCCTATTTCTGTGGATAATCAGTGAATCGTTCCTGAGTCTGGACCTCATGCCCCTGTGGGTTCTCTCCCTGGTGGAGCCAGGAGGAGGATTGTCTTTGAAAAGTAGGGCCAGTGGGTCCCAGGTGGTTCTAGGGAACCCCAACCACACAGAGCAGCCCTGGAACCCAGTGCCCCTCCCCCCTTGTGCACCCAGCTCCTCCCCTTGCCTCCAATTCTCACCCATCTCAGACAGGAGGGACACTCTGGCCCTTTGGGATGGGTCTCCCTGGCAGCCCTAGACTGGAGAAAGGAGAGGATTTCCCATTTCTCTGTTTCATTGCCCAGAATGGGAAGAGATGGGGCTTTGAATCTCATGAGACACTTACATCCCAGTCACCCAGGCCAATTGGACCCATACCAAGTAGTTGTTATTCTGGCTGAAGGCCCACTGGACGGAGAGCACCCACTTCCCAGAGGCCCATTTCATCAACCCTCCCTCACACTGTGATTCTTGCTTCCACAAGGCTTATGTCCATTGCCATTCCTTCTGGGATAAAACAGATCCCAGCCAGCTCTTCTCCCTCAGCCTGCCCTTCCCACCCTGTGCTCTGCCCCTGCCTAAGGCTCTGGGCCCCCAGGCCCAACATCCTGTGTTCATTGTGGCATCTGACACTGCCCAGAGCAGACATTCCCCCAAGGAGGACTGAGTGGTTGCCCACAACAGACTAGGCCCTCCAGGAGTGGGGCTGATTCCCCAGCCATGATAGGACGGGCAGTGTCCCCATCCCAGCCATCAAACTTGGAGCCTGTCAGTCCTGACAAAGGTACTCAAGTAGAGGTAGGCGTTCTGGGGCCTGGATATCAGGGACCACGCCAACTGGAGTGTTGTAATCCCAGCAGAGCTGGAGTGTCCCTGGAGAGCCTAGGAAGAGAATACTGTTTACTCAGCTCTTGCTGGTGTCCATATCCATTGTGGCCAAGGCCTGACATCCAGCCCTTAGCTGGTCAAGCCAGCAGGGTTTTCTGGTAACCTCTTGTCTCCTGCTTGCTGTCTGCTGTGGCTGGCGTGGATCTGTTGGAACTCACGAGATGGGGTCTTGTGCTCTGCTCGGAAGCTCCTCCCAGCCCTAGCCCCAGCTGATGCTCTGGGTTCTGATGATCTCAGTCCCATCTGATAAGCTCCTGCCCCTGCCTCACTGGCCCTCTGCTTTCTCCAGGAGTTGGCGGCAGAAAAGGCAAAGGCAGCAGCTGGGGAGGCCAAGGTGAAAAAGCAGCTGGTGGCCAAGGATCAGGAGATGACAGCTGTGCAGGCCCGAATGCAGGCCAGCTACCGGGATCACATGAAGGAGGTGCAAGAGCTACAGGGCAAGGTGAGCAGTGATGTGGGGCCAAGGAGGGCTGGAGTGGTCGCAAAGGGCAATTGAGGGTGCCCTCGGGGGTGGGGGTGGGTCTATAGAATCTGGTTTGTTTTTGAAGGAAGCAACTGTTTTTATCTGGCCACATAGTGGCAGCCAGCCTACCTTGTATATTTAATGATACTAACTGGGAAAATGTAACATACATTTTAAAGAGCTCTTTTTGAAAATAGTTGGGTCCCAAGTAGCCAGTCCTATGTCCTGTCTCTTGGATGCCTGTGGGTCAAGTTCTCAGCCTCCATGTGATCCTAGAGTAATGCTGGCTCTGCCTTTTCTACTTGAGGTTGGAGAAATCACCTAAAGCAAAAGGCTCTGGAATGGGGCCAGGGGAGGTGTGTCCAGCTTGGCCTACGGAGTCAGAGCCCTGAACCTCATCTTCTCAAACCTGTGCTCTGCTCATGGTGGGCCACAGGAGGCCAGAGGCAGGATCCCAGGCTTCCTGGGTAGTTTTAGGCTGTGACCATGGCTGTGTCCTTTGTCTCAGACCTCAGGCTGAGAGTGTGTGGAGCATGTCTGGTACTCTGGGCTGAGCACTTTGCTGCCTGGAAGCCTCAGAGGAGAGAGGAGGTGTGTGGTTGGGAGGTCACTCTTGGCCCTGAGCTCCTGATGCTAGAGCTGTTCAGTTTCCAGACTCTTGTTCTTAGGGGTCCTGTCCCCCTCGTGGGGAAGCGAGCGCTTGGGGGTTTTGTCTGCAGGCTGTTATCTCACTAACCTGGCTCCAGAAGTCAGCTTCCTGTAAGGCCAAGTAGCACTGATACCCATCAATGGTTTTAGGTCCGGACACTTCAGGAACAGCTGGAGAATGGCCCCAACACACAGCTGGCTCGCCTGCAGCAGGAGAACTCCATCCTGAGGGACGCCTTGAACCAAGCCACGAGCCAGGTGGAAAGCAAGTAAGCTCAGTGCTCCCAGTCGGACTTGACAACAGCACAGCCCTGGGGGCCTCCAGAGCTGGGAAGGGTCCCTGAGCCTCCTGCAAGGCTGCAGCAAGTGCACTCTAGTTTCTTACTGGATCTGGGGCTGCTGGGCACTTCTGCACCTCCCCATTTGAGGCTCCATCCTCCTCCTCCATCTCTTACCTGGTTCGGAGCAGCTGAGCCTTCCAAAGCATGGCTGGCATCCTCTCCTGTGGTCAGGCTGCAGGGACGAGTTAGCTCCAGCACACCCTTGCCCATGCCCCTGTGATCAAGAGCCCCTCAGGTCCTGGCTGGTGCCAGCATCTGCTTTCCTGGACGAGCAGATACTATTTCCATGTCTATCTTCACAACATCCTGATTTGAGGCTTTTAAAAACTCCTGATTGTGACCTAGAGTATCAAGGCTGAGTGGATTGTCCAAGTTCAGAGTTCGATGTGTTGTAGGGACCTGCTGTGGGCCTGAACGCCTTGATTCTCCACTGGGAATGAGGTCTGTGCTGGAGGGACATTTGCTTTCGATGCATTGGTGACAAGTACTGCTTCACAGCACACCGGCCCGGCCTGTTTAGCAGAGTTCTTGATCTCCGCATTGCCTCTCAGGAGCTGAAGTTCTAGCAAGTCCACAGCAAGTGGGCAACCCCAACAGGCAGTACGGAGCCTCAGCCATGTTCTTGGAGGAAGGCCCCTGCATTTTCTTTTGATTCACATTTCTTTGCCTCCTGTTGGCCTGAAGCATCCTGAAGGGACTTTCTGGGGATCTGCGTTGCCCCCAGAGCATCTCCTTTTGCCAAGAGGAGAACTGACTTAGGCAGAGCACGGGCACCCTCAGTGGGTGTTTTAACTGGAAGTCCAAGGGACAGTGTTGGCCCAGGATCTAGACCAGGGAGGCAAACCAGTGCCCGCACGCCTGTTTTGCTGGTGGGCCTCCTGGCACAGAATGAGAGCCAAAGGCCACCCTCCCCAGGCTGGCTTCTTCTCTCTGGAGATCCCCTTTGGGTGTGTGTGTACACATCTCATCTCCACCCTGGCCCGTGGGTTCTTCTCTGCAGCCACAGCAGAAGGTGAACGTGGGGTGGAGGAGCATTCTGGCTTCCCCATGCAGAGTTTGCTGTGGCCTCTATTCTAGGGAAAGCTCCAAAGCATGGAGACCCATGGTCCTGAGGAGGCGGCTGCTGACTCTGTCAATTTGTGGGAGATCTGCCCATATGGATGGGTGTTCCCAGGCCCCTCCCTAGCTGCATATCAGTCCCAAGGAGCTGCCCACCCAGCCGCCCACCTTCATCCCTTCATCAAGGGTCTTGGAGTCTAGCAGTTCCAGTGAGCTCTCCAGTCTTGGATGTTGGTGCTGTAAAACCTGAGCTGACGGCCCGCAGAGGGCTTTGGATGGCCTCCCTAGTTCAGATGGGGAAACCAAGTCCAGAGGTGGGACCCTCTCACCGCCAGCAGCAGACAGAGCTGGTCTTGGCTAGGTTTCCTGCCTCCCAGGCTTGTGGACAGTCGTGTCTAATCTGTCCCTTGGCTGAACCGTCGGTCCTGTCTTGAAGAGCTGTCTAGTGAAGGAGGCCTGCATGCTGATGACCTCTTCACACTAGGAAAGGCAGGCGTTGACCTGCCCCTTTTTTCCTGTCAACCACGTCTCCTTCCCTCCCTCCTGAACTTCTCCCTGGTCCTGAGACCCACCTTTTATGCGGTATTGGGAGCTCTGTTCTGTGAAGGGCCTCAGCCTCCCGCTTCGGGTGGCCTCCAGTGAAACAGGACTCCAATGGGCTGCTGCCCCGAGCCCTGCAGGGGTCCAGCAAGGCAGCCTGCATCCCAGGGCTTGTTTGGACCCTAGTTGGCAATGAGGAAAATTGTGTCTTACCTTTTTCTATCTGAATTCCCAGGTGTCTGGGAGGGGCGCCTGTGGGATCTTTTAGTGCACATTTTGCTCTTCGCTCTCTCTGGTCCACACACCATGCTGGTAAAACCCCACCTGGCTGATAATGTAAGAGGGGCTTAGTAATAGCTCCAAGGTTCAGGCAGCTACTTAGGAAAGAGCAGGTGGCCCAGAGGGAGGGCCCATATCACGGTCCCAGTCAGCCAGGGGCAGCTCTTAGGGCTGGCAAGAGCTGACTCGAGCCCTCTTCTGTCTGTCAGTTGGGGGCTGGTGACTGTCTTGCAGGCAGAACGCGGAGCTGGCCAAGCTCCGGCAGGAGCTCAGCAAGGTGAGCAAGGAGCTGGTGGAGAAGTCAGAGACGGCACGGCAAGAGGAGCAGCAGCGGAAGGCTCTGGAGGCCAAAGCAACTGCCTTCGAGAAGCAGGTCTTGCAGCTGCAGGTGAGTCAGAGTGGTAGCCACTTCAGTGCATTGTTCACCCCACCCACCAAGCCTGTCTCAGTAGCAGGGACGGGCCAGGGCTGCCCACCCACACAGAGTTTTTCCAGCCATGACTGACAGCTGGAGACTCAGGCAGGACAGGAACTGGAACCCTCAACCTTGGCCTCATGAGTAATAGTGATAGCTTGCTAGCTTCAAATGGATTCGTTCTATGGGCTACATACTGTTCTAAGCACTTTATAAGCATTAACTTAGCTAATTCTTATTGTAACCCTGTAAGGTAGGTTCTGTTACTATCTGGAATTTACCCATAGGAAAGTCAAGGCATGGAGAAGTTAAGCAACTACCCCAAGTTCACACAAAGGCAAGATTTCAACCTCCACGTCTAGCCTCAGAGCTGTTTGTTCTCCCACACTTTTTGCCACTTCTGATACCGCAGCTCTGGCCATGGCCATCCAGACTAACGTCAGCAGCTCTGGCTTCAAGGCTGGGGGAGGGTTCTTCCTTCTCAGCCTCTAGATGTGGCCTGGAAGCTCTGATTTCCCCGGAGGATGCCCTTTCACCAGAGGAAGGAAGATTGTCAGTCCCCCTGTTCCCAAAGTGTCCTGGGCAACATCTAGTGTGGCCCCCCCAGCTGGCCTGTTTTGGGGCAGGGTGACAGGGTGTGGGGAGCCTTGACATCGTGCTTGCTTTTCATTGAACTTTTCTGGGTAACATGGAAATCCTGCCATCCCGAAGGGCATTGGGTCCACTTTCTGCCCAGTCATTAAAGCTAGGCGGTAGCACAAGGGGCATTGGGGCTGCCTTGTGGAAGGGACTAGAATGACACACAAAATTGTTTGTGTGTGTACAAAAGACTAAAAAGGCATATCAACACGGTTTGGGTTGTTCATGTGAAAGCAAGGTGGGTAATTGGTGGTTACTGATTTTCATGTAAAGCAGGTCCACCCAGATGAATGAAATCAGAGCCACCTGGGCAGGAATGGCTGTGATTATTTTAAAGGCTCCCAGATGGTCTGGTGCTATAACCACTGCCCTAGTGACCAGGGTGTTGCCATTCCACGTGCCATTTCTAAGGATCCTGGGGCCAAGGCCTGGGCCTGGCTCTTGTTAGTAAACCCCAAACTCCGAGCAGCTTCTGCCCTTTCAGGCCTCAGGCACTGTTTTCAGCCTTTGGCCACACCAGGGGGTCCATTCTTTCCCTTCTTGATACCAAAAATTCTGGGAGTGGCTGGCCACTGGTGGTGAGGGAGACCAGGGCATGGTGTTGACATTGAGGCCCTTGGTGCCTGCTGTGGGCTTTCAGAGCCTCAGATTCCCCATCTGTAACATAGGCATGACAGTAGTACCTGTCTTCGGTGGCTGAGGATTAACCATGTGGCACATGAACAGTGCCTTGCACAGAAAAAGATCTCAGTAAATGTGATCTGTACAAAGGCCCACTCAGGAAATCTCCACGTTAGACTGGGGGTTTCTGTTGTAGGAAGCATCTCTGTGCCATGCTGAAATGAAAATGGGGTTTTTCCTTTTTCTGACTACCTTTCACCTGAGCTTCCTTCACCCTGAGCCAGCTCTTCAAGGGCTAGGTGGGCATGGGCTCCTGGCTTTACCCATGGATGAACTCACTTGAGAAATTCAGGCAGGTTTTATAAAGGTCATCGGGGTGGGTGGGAGGGTGTTCTGTGTGACCTCAGAGCTAGTTGAGGGTCTGGCCTCCCTTTTGTATCCTCATGGCCCTTTTCCCTCTGCCCACTCCCCAGGCGTCTCATAAGGAGAGTGAGGAGGCCCTGCAGAAGCGCCTGGACGAGGTCAGCCGGGAGCTCTGCCGCTCGCAGACCAGCCACGCCAGTCTCCGGGCAGATGCTGAGAAGGCCCAGCAGCAGCAGCAGCAGCTGGCCGGTGAGGGCGAGGCTTGGTTTGAAGGCCCAGGGGGGTGGTTAAGGTCTTTATGGATGCACACCCTGAACCATAAAGTGAGCCAGTCCTGTTAGTCTGTGAGGCAGGGATTGTGCCCTGTCAGGGGACAGATGAGGTGCAGGGGTGAGGCTCACCCCCATGGGAGAGCTGGATTGGGGTGGAGTATGTGAGGGCTGGGTAAGCAGTGGAGCTTATAAAGGCAGGGTGTAGGGAGGACGGGGGTGGGGAGGGTGGGGGTGGCAGCCTTTGAGGGATGGGTGATGGCTGAAGGTGCTGCCGTCTCCTGTTTGCTGTGGGGGAGCCGAGGTGCTCCTGAGGGCATTGCTGGCTTTCTCAGCTGACTTCTTCTGGACCTTTCTGGCTCTCCTGGCTCAGTTAGCTCAAGAGGCCAGGTTTGGAAGGTGGTCTATGGTTCCCCTGTGCTCACAGGTCTGCTTCACAATCAGGAGGGGATGGCAAAGTTGGGGGCACCCAGGGCCCCTAGAGAAAGAAGACAGACAGTGTCCTCGACAGCTCCATGGTCACTTGCTCAGTATTTCCTGAGCGACTGCCATGGGCTGAACACTGCTGTTGGTGCCCAGGGCATGGCCAGGGGTGAAGCTGTGGGCATCTGTGCAATGTTCCAGCAGGAGAGACATAGGTAGATAGACACATGTCGACAGGTCAGACAGTCTGTGCTCTATAGATTTCAAATAGACAGCATGACCTAGAGCAGGGTTGGCAGCTGTTTCTGTGAAGAGCCAGATAGTAAATATTTTTGGTTCTATAGGCCAGATGGTATCTGTCACAACTGCTCAGCTTTGCTGCCATAGTGTAGAGCAGCTCCAGACATTATATAAACAGACAGGTCTGGCTAGGTTTCAGTAAAACTTTATTTACAAAAACGGGTGGCCCCTGGGCTCGGTTTGCTGACCCCTCCTCTCATCACCAGGTGTGGCTTTAGATTGGGCAGTTGGGGCAGGTGTTTAAGCTGAGATATGGATGATGGAAGGAAGGGGCAGAATGGTAAGCAAAGGACCCCTGGAAATGGGAACTTGAACTTAGCCTGTACAAGAAATAGAAGGTCAGCGAGTGACTGAAGAAAGAAAGCAAGTGAGCAATGTGGGGCCAGATGGGTGACCCTCCCTGTGAAGAGTTTGGGTGCTGTGTTCAGTGATGGAAGGGTTCAGAGAGTTTGGGGGATGGCCTGGTTCCATTTGCACTTCTAGATGCTTTGATGCTGGGTTGAGAATGGACTGGAGGGGCAAGAGTGGTCCAGGGGACCAGGAATGAGGCTCTTGCAGTCATTCAGGCCAAAAGGAAATAGTGCTGGGCCCAGTCACAGAGGTGCTTGTGAGGGAAGGATGGACTCGGCAGACAGTGGATGTAGAATCCATAGGCCTGGAAGATGAGAGAGAGGCGGGAGCCCAGGAAAGCAGAGCAGCCAGATGGGGAGGATGGTGCTGGATTTGAGTTCCTAAGCAGAGCTTCATTTGGAAGTGTCAGGCGCTGAGCCTGGTGTGGGGATGAGACCAGAGCTTTGGGACTTTGCAGTCATAGACACATGGATGACATTTAGAACCATGGGACTTATCTGAGGTCATCAAGGAAGGACACCCCCAGAAGACCCCTGCCCTTGGTCTCAGCTAATATGAGCCAGTCTCATAGAGAACCAATTTTTAGAAACTGCAACTGAAATCCATTCTAGATTTTCAGCATTTTTCCATGAGTGCTCTGAGGGCATTTTATTCTACCCTAACAAGTCCTCGAGAACAAAACCGAGGTGTGACTTTCTCCAATAGCCCAGGAGTCAGAAGTAAGCCTTAAACTCCAGGCACACGGAGGAGGCAAGGGAAGGAGTCCTCGGTGCCAGTGTGCTGAAGGGCAGGCATGGTGTCCAGCCCGGGCATTTGCTGCCCCTGACCTGCCCTTGCTCCCCTTCTGGCCCAGAGCTGCACAGCAAATTACAGTCCTCCGAGGCGGAGGTGAAGAGCAAGTGCGAGGAGCTGAGTGGTCTACATGGGCAGCTCAAGGAGTCCAGGGCAGAAAATTCACAGCTCACAGAGAGAATCCGGTCCATCGAAGCCCTGCTGGAGGCAGGCCAGGCCCGGGATGCCCAGGTCAGCTGGCACTTCCTTCCTGGGGCTGACAGGAGGGGAGGGAGAATGCCATCGAGTTCTGACCTGGATGCCACCACCACCACCACCGTGTAGAGTGATGAGAGCAAATCCCGCCCCTCCCTCCCCCCTCCACACACACACCAGTTGCCAAGTGAAGTGAGACTCACAGTGACTAAGGATCTCTCTGTCTCTCATTCCAGGCCAGCCAAGTGGAGGCTGACCAGCAGCAGGCACGGTAAGTGGAGGTGGAGGTGGAGGGCTGCAGCCTCAGCACAGGGTGGCCCAGGACCCTGGGAGCCAGGGCCTTCAGTGGGGCACACAGCTTCCCTGGAAGGAGCCCCTTTCAGAGGCCCCTGCCTTTCTCCATCCCTCCAGTGACAGGATAGGCCTGGTCAGGAAAGAAGGCAGCCTTGCAAGTAGCTCCTTGCCTTCTCTCAAAAAGCAAAACTGATCTGTGTAGAGAGTGCCAGGTGCCTCAACAGGGCCACTTCCTGCCATCTATCCATCTCTCGATTGGGAGGGGCTAGCTGGTCAGCAATTCTCTATCTACAGACTTTAAAGACTTTAAGTCATAAATCAAATAGAAAGATGGTTGCACACCCTGAATGGAGAATCTGGGAGGCGGCCCAGGCTTTTTGCGCAGATTGAGGACGTCAGTACAGTTCAGAGCTACCAAGTCGAAGAGTCATTTCACTGCTGGCAGACCTTGTTTTCCCTTGTGTTGGCCGAGCACCAGGGGGTGCTCAGGGACTATTTGCTGTTATTAAGGCCAGAGCCCACATCTGGGTGAGGCAGCTCAGGCCAGAGGGCCAGAGTCCTTGGACTATCACATCTGGGGTATGTGTCCCTCAGCAGATGCCCAGAGGCTCAGGAGGTGGGCCCTGGCTGCTGTGGCCAGGGGTCCACAGAACAGCCATGTGGGGGTGAATCATGGAGGATATCCCTTGCTCTGGCTGCTGCTACCAGTGAGTCATCTCCTTGTACCTCCTAGCCCATGGCCCATGTTCCCTGGCCTCAGGCTTCAGGGTTTGGGGGCTGGGGAAGGAAGCCAATTGCCCAGAAGGCCCAAAATGCCTGCAGAACCCAGAACCAAACCCTCTCCAACTTCCTTTTCCAGAAAGGTTGGAGGATCTCTGTTTCTCATGGTATTTGTTGGAATAGAGAGGTATTTGTTTAGGCTTTTGCTGTTGTATTTTAAGGTCAGATTCCGGCCTCGCAGCGAATTCCTAGGGTGGTTATCAAAATGTTTTTGGTCATTGCTCACAATAAGTACAAATCTGTATGTCCCCCCCTGGTGGCCATGACAGCCCTCCTCTGGCAGGAGGTCCTTGGTGGGGCTTCTGTCCCTGGGGCCTTCTTGGTCCTAAATCTTTTTTTTTTTTTAATCCTCACCTGAGGGTATTTTTTTTTCATTGTTTTTCAGAGAGAGTAAAAGGGAAGGAGAGAGGAGAGAGAGAGAGAAAGAAAGAGAGAGAGAAACATTGATGTGTTAGAGACATTCGATTGGTAGCCTCCCGCACGTCCCCGACTGAGGCCAGGGATTGCCCTTGACCAGGAATCGAACCTGGTGACCCTTCAGTGCATGGTGTGGGCCGATGCTCCAACCACTGAGAAACACCAGCCAGGGCCCAGTCCTAAATCCTAATGCACAAGGTGACATATCCAAGTGTCCATTTGAAGCCCGTTCCTCAGAACAGCTAGTACAGTTACAGTGTCAGCATTTCACTTTCTAGATGATGAGATTGGACAAAGCTCACTGGGCCATTGCATCTGGAAGAAGGGTGAAAAGATGAGGCCTACATCTTGCCAACCCTGTGGTGTCTGGGGGTCGCACCAGGGGCACAGACTGCAGGCGGAGTCCTTGGGTCCCAGCAGAGTTAGGTTTTGGACAAAGGATGGTCCCGCTTTACGCAGTGAGCTGCCGAGAATAGCGGTGCTGAGTCTCTGGGTGTGCAGGCGCCACATGAGTTTCTAGCTCAGGTGTCCTCTGAGAAGGGCCAGCTGACAAGTTCAGTGGGGACAGAGCAGGACCAGGTTGACCAAGAGCCATGTAACCAGGCAGTGGGCTTGGTTCATTAGAAGAAAAAGCTTCCCTGAAAGCCCTACTGTCGGGGCCCGTCCCTGCTCTGGCCCCTGTGGCTGCTCTGACCCCTGCAGTCTCTGTGGCCATAGTCACCAAGTGGAACTCTGGCGGCCTCTGAGGCCTGCACCCTGATCCCTGGGCACTCAGGATGAGTGAGGGGAGCGGGTGGCAGTTTGGTCTTTCCTAAGAGTTTGTGCCCTGGGAGGTGGTCAGGAGTGGGAGGTGCTCCTGGCTAGGGTGGGCACCCAGGCAGAGGAGGAAGGGTCGCTCCCGAGACAAGACTATGGGCGTTGTGTGCCCTCAAAGCCCACAGTGACCCCACTAATTCCTTTCAGCCTCAAGGAATTGGAGTCCCAGGTATCATGTCTGGAAAAGGAGGCCACCAACCTCAAGGAGGCGGTTGAGCAGCAGAAAGTGAAGAACAATGTGAGTATTGGGCGTGTGTATGCAGAGGAGGGGCGGGGCTAGCTGCCTCTTTACATCCCATTGTGCTACTCACTGCTGAAAGCCTGCCTTTGGGGTCCATCCAGAGTTCCAGGGTAGACCCCATTAGATCAGCTTGGGTCATGTGTCCGGGCATGGAACCCCCATGAGGACTGAGATGTGCTGATTGGCCACTTTCCTGGGGTCACATGGTCAGTCATCTTGAGGCTAGTGTCAGGAAAAGGGGATGTGGCAGTTCCTCTACTGTGTGTGTCGGGGGAGGTGGGGGGCCAGGGGGGTGGGCAGTGAGCAGAGGATCCTTGGCTGTATCCTCACCCGGCTGCCCACTCACCGCCCCTCACAGAGCCTGTTTCGGGTAGCCCTGTCTGCTGTCCCCAGAAGAGGTTCCCCTTGTACCTTCATGTGCCTGGCTTGGCCAGAGCCAGACAAGGGGTCAGTGCTTACTGTTTGGTGACAGGAACCTCTTTTTTCTTAGGAGCCAGGCTGGCCCTCCCTCCTCCAGAATAGAATCTCCCTGAAAAGATGCCCACCCTCCTCATGCTATGCCACAGCCACCCCATAGTGGGCTGCAGCACCTGGGCCTTGTGTTATCTGCCCCAGAGAAGCCCAGTGGGTGTGGCCCAAGAAGAAGGCACTTTGTCCCTTTGCAGGCCTCCTGTGGGTGCAGAACAGGGTCGGGAGGCTCTGCTCCACTGAGATCCTCGGAGGCAGCTCTTGGGGGAGGTGCAGCTGCTGCCCCGCCTGGCTGCTGACTGTTCACATCTTCCCCCAGGACCTCCGGGAGAAGAACTGGAAGGCGATGGAGGCCCTGGCCTCAGCCGAGAGAGCCTTCGAAGAGAAGCTGCGCTCCCTGACCCAGGCCAAGGTCAGTCCCAGCCTTCAACGTGCCTGCTAGTGAAGATTCAGTCAGCAGCTCAGCCTTGGCCCTGGTGCATCTCAGAGATCCACACCCGGGTCCTCCTCGAGGGCAGCACATGTGCCCGGCTCCCGCAACGTCCTCCTTCCCTCCCTTCCTTGAGTGCTCCCTAAAGGAACAGGTGTAAATGTACTTCTGATTGCCTTTCTCACCTGGGCTTTTTGCCATCAGGGGGCAGAGATGTGCCATGGAGGCTGTGAGTTCAACATTGGGCCGTCTTCGAAACCCTGGTATTTTGTCTGATCCTGCTGCTCTCTCAGGCCCTCTGAAATCACGGTGCAGTAGGTTCTGTGATTGCTCCCTACAGTAAGTTACAGAGGGGAGAGACATCTTTGGCAGCACTCAGGCCCTGAAGTCCACGTTTGTCCTGGGTTCTGTGCAACCCGGGTTGGAGAGAATGCAGGCATCTGTGTCCGGGGCCCTCACATCACTTCTGAAGCCCTGGGCTAGGAGCCAGTGCTGAGGCTTGGGCCTGGGCTGGGGCATTGCCTGCAGCAGCAGCAAGTGGAGGCCTCGCCCATTGTGTCTCATGTGTGCCCTGTTTTCAGAACCTTTCAGTGACTTCATGAATGTGCCCCTGAGACGGAGGTGGAGGGCTGGCCTCAGGTCCCATTGTGGCAGCTGTACCTAGACTCCCCAGGGTGACCTGAGAGCCTGCCTGGCCTACTTGTGGCAAATGCAGAATCTATGACTAGAGATGTCACCTGACTTGCTTGTGGTCACACAGCCAGATAAAGACAAGAGCTGGCCTCTGGGTCCACTGGCTCTGGCTTCAAACTCCCAAGACCGGGGGCCTGAATGGTGGTCATGAGGTTGGGGGTCTGTGGCAGGCTTTGTCTCTGGGTCACTGGTGAGACAAGAAGGGTCTGCTTCTAAGACTTCCAGACAATGCGCGCGCTGTGGTCAAGCTGGTGTCCGTGGGCCGTCCTCCATGTGCACATTGCAGAACACCAGTCACAGCTCTTACCCGTGCGCCGCCTAGTGCTGCCCCTGGCCGTGTGGAGAGTGCGGCTGTGGCAGTAGGTCCACCTGCTGTGGTTATTAGAAAAACTGTCTTTTAGCCAGAAATCTCCTGTGGCCACCCCCACGGTGTGCAGAGAGGGGATGCTATCTGTCTCCAGGGGACGCTGCTGTCCTAGGCTTTGCTTTATAGCTACATTGGTCCTTCATGCTTTGAAGAGGAGACTCAAGGAGGACCACTGGGGCCGCTGGTTGACTGCGGCATGGCCCATGGCATAAAGCAAAGTGGGAATACTGATTCTCCCTCCACTGTTGCCAGCTGTCCTGCCACCCCTGGCCAGCAGTAGCTCCTAACTTTCGTGGCTACTGGGAGACACATCTTCTCTTTGCCTCCTTGTCAGCTCTCACAGCAGCTTGGACCCCACCCTCCCCATAGTGTGTACACCCCCCCCACCCCCCCCGGAAATCAACAACTGGTTTAGCCCGAGTCTCTGCGGAGAGGTGTTGATTAACCGCTATCTGCCACATGGGCCAGCCTGCTGTCTCCCTTCATTAGAGCGGAATCTGTTTAAAATAGAGGACTGGCCACTAAGGTTAAACACCGCCCCTCAGTCAACCCCACAAGTTGCCCACCTCCTCCTTTGACCCTCCTCCCTCCCCTTTCTGGGGTGGAAACCCCAGCATCTCTGGGGACACCCTCCCGGGATTTACTCTAAACCTTCATGTCTGAGAATCACCTTCCCCCCTACAGGAGGAATCCGAAAAGCAGCTCACGCTGACTGAGGCACAGACCAAGGAGGCGCTGCTGGCTCTGCTCCCAGCACTTTCCAACTCAGCACACCAGGTAGAAGGAGGGGGCTGTTCCCTCAGACCCCACTGCTCATCAAGAATGTCACTGAGCCTAACCGGTTTGGCTGAGTGGATAGAGCTTCGGCCTGTGGACTCAAGGGTCCCGGGTTCGATTCCGGCCAAGGGCATGTACATTGGTTGCAGGCACATACCCAGTAGGGAGTGTGCAGGAGGCAGCTGGTCGATGTTTCTCTCTCATTGATGTTTCTAACTCTATTCCTCTCCCTTCCTCTCTGTAAAAAAATCAATAAAATAAATATATTTTTTAAAAAGTCACTGAGCTCCCTTTGCACATTTTCGTTGTAGAATTATTCCGAGTGGCTCCAAGAACTCAAAGAGAAAGGCCCAGAACTGCTGAAGCAGCTGCCAGTGAACACAGAGCTGCCCTCGGTAAGCATGGCATAAACAGGCCCTCGTGGGGCTGCCCCTTGCTTTCCTGTCCGCAGGAAGGGAGTTTTGGTTTCATCAGGCCTTGGGAGAAACCTCTGTGCTTGGCTAAGCAGACCCCTGTACTGCCCTCTGCCCTTAGGACCTGGCCTCCAAGCTGAGGGAGGCTGAGGAGACCCAGAGCAGCCTGCAGGCCGAGTGTGACCAGTACCGCACCATCCTGGCAGAGACAGTAAGGCACGAGGGCTGGGCCTCTGGCTAGGCTTTTGGCTGGGTGTCCCGCCAAGGGGCTTCCAGGAAAGAGCTTTCTGGGCCTCAGGGCAGGAGGCAGGGTGTTATGGACAAGAGCCCTGGGTTCAGATGCAGGCTGTGTGGGACTTGGGGCAAGTCACTGCCCAGTCGGGCCCTATTTCGCTGGCTGAATGGTAAAAGGGATGAGGAAGACGCCCAGGTCTCCATGACTCCCAAGCTGTGGAAAGGGCGGGGATGAAGGTTTGGGGCTACTCTCAGGGGACAGAGAGACTTGGTCAAAACAAGGAACAGTCTGGGAAGGGAAAGGAAGGCGGGACCATTTGGCTGACAGCTGGCTTGAAGCTGTGGCCTCTGGCTCCAGGAAAGTGCTGGGCCATCCTGTGTTCCTCATGCTGGGCCACTAAGGTTCACGGTTGTCACTCAGCCGAGATGAGGATGCCTGTGGCCTCATTCCCATGTGTGACCCACAGACTTTGTTCACACACCTGCCAGAGGGCCCCACTCCCGGACTGTGGTCCATCTTATTCCCCATGTGACGCTGACTGACCAAATCAGAGCAAGGCGATGCTGGCAGTCATCACAGAGGGACTGAGGGACAGGAAGACTCAGTGGTGTGTTTACGTGGGGTGCGCCTCCACAGAGAGGGCCCTGCCTCACTGCCTGTCCCCCCAGGAGGGTATGCTCAGACACCTGCAGAAGAGTGTGGAGGAGGAGGAGCAGGTGTGGAAGGCCAGAGTCAGCACCACGGAGGAGGAGCTCCAAAAGGTACAAGGCCCTCTGACCCTCGCCAGGGCCCAGTGACGAGAGCATCGCTCCAGGGGTCCACCTTCCTAGGAATCCAAACATAACTTCCTTAAGAAAGACAGCTGGGTCAGAGTTCCGTAAAATCCAGGGGGGGGAAGCCAATGGCATCATTTGGGAGACAGGAGTCACATTTGCTGGGTTTTGGTGATGCCATATTTATAGGCAATTGCAGAATGACAGATACGTCCTCAACCTAAAGGAGACCACCTTTCCCCCTGCTCGCCTCCAGGAAGAGGCTGTGGGGTCATGCTCAGAGTGGGCGGGCACCACTGGGCTTCCTGAGAGATGGGGCTCAAGTTTGACACATGCCTTCCTCTTGCCTTGTAGTCACAGGTCACAGTGAAACATCTTGAAGAGATTGTAGAGAAGCTAAAAGGAGAACTTGAAAGTTCAGATCAGGTGCGTATGGAGGGTTAGAGGACTACTTTCCTTATTACTGAGAAACGTCATTACGAGGCTACCTTAGTTATTTCCCCTGTGGACCATGTGTCTTAAATGGCCAGGGGATCTTATCAGCCCTGCTTTTCCTTAATGAGGGCCTTTTACAGCCTGAGCCGTTTGAGACCACGTGGGCCATTTGCAGAATGCCCAGCTCTGGTGAGCAGTGGCTTCTGCAGTGGCCTTCTGAGGCGTGGGAGGTGGGCCCACTGCCCTTGGGAGACATACTGTCAGCCCTGGCTATGAAGAGGGTACTCCTGGTATCCACCCAGCAAGTCACTGTGAACACTCCTCTCCCCAACTGCTGAGGGCTGAGAACACAGACCCAGGAGCACTGGAGCTTGGGAACAATTTTTAGGAAGGGGTTCTGTTGCCATGGTCTTGTTTCTGCCTGGCTTTGATTGGCTCCATAGTCGTCGGGCTGTGGAGGTCTCTCTTAGCCCTTATCTCAGGGCCAGCCATCTGTCGCCCATCACCCTGTTCCCCGCTGGCTGGCTCTCGGCCTCTGACATGTGCATCTGCGTGTCCAGGTGAGGGAGCACACCTCGCATCTGGAGGCAGAGCTGGAGAAGCACATGGCAGCCGCTAGCGCTGAGTGCCAGAGCTATGCACAGGAGGTGGCGGGGGTGAGTCTCCCCAGGGTCCCGGCCTGCCCAGAGGCTTCTTCTCAGCAGTTCTCATTCACAGGAACTCAAAGTCCCAGTTCTCTGGTTTTGCTCTAGGCCAGTGGTTCTCAACCTTCTGGCCCTTTAAATACAGTTCCTCATGTTGTGACCCAACCATAAAATTATTTTCGTTGCTACTTCATAACTGTAACGTTGCTACTGTTATGAATCGTAATGTAAACATCTGATATGCAGGATGGTCTTAGGCGACCCCTGTGAAAGGGTCGTTCGACTGCCAAAGGGGTCTCGACCCACAGGTTGAGAACCGCTGCTCTAGGCCTTGGGCCAACTGACAGGGCAGGGGTGAAGCTGGGATGGTTGAGCAGCGAGAGAATTCTCCACCTGCTTGGTGACACCATTCTGGGGAAAATGGATTTAAATCTGATACTGTTTTCTGACTTCTGAAGCAGAAAGCACAAAACTGGCACCCCAATTCTGGTTTGATCTTAAAATTTTGGCCTTATTTTGCGAGACAGTCCATAAACATTTGCAAAAGCTCCAGACGAGATAGACTTCAGAAAGAAAACAGGAGCTGCCGGAGGCCTGGGAGCCCATGTGCTCACTGTGCCCTGCATGCTCTTAAGGGTCTGGGTTACAGGGATGTAGTAGGTTGTACTTAGGTGTTAACTCACAGGCGCTGGTTTTCTCTTCTCTATCCTTTGCCCGCATCATCTGGGTCTGTTTACTTATCAAGTTGAGGCAACTTTTATTAGAATCTCAATCTCAGCTGGATGCAGCCAAGAGTGAAGCCCAGAAACAGAGCAATGAGCTTGCCCTGGTGAGTGAACATGGGGTGGGGCAGCGGCGTGAGACGTGGAGGGTGTGTGTGTGTGTGTGTGTATGTGTGAGATTAATTTCCAGTCCCACTTTTACATCCTGTCAAAGGTGCTTGGGCCAGGCTTTGATTGGGCTGTGCTTAAAGGGGCTCCTTGCACATTTGCTCAAACCTCTAAGCTGGGTCTGGGGCTGCTGGGACCAGTGTGCTCAGGCCCCACTTCCCATGTCTCCTGAGGCAGGGCTGGGTGTTCAGGGAAGTCTGCCCGAGTCCAGTGCTACCTGCAGCTTCTGGGCTTGGCTCGTCTGCCCCCGGGGCTGTCAGCATAGGCCTTGCCCTCTGTGGGACTTCAGGCCTTTTCTCACTGCAGCAGAGGCCGAGGCTAGTTCTGTTCAGCCCGCGGCGGGGAGGCCTGCTCTGCGCCTGGCAGAAGCAGACTTTCAGAGCTCCCTGTGTGCACTTGGCCTCTGGGCCCTCCCAGGTTTCAGTGTTGGTGTCTGATCACAGCCCCCACTCCCTGTCAGTCAGCCCAGCCTTACAGAGGTGAGCCCACTGGTCCCAATACCAACTCCAGGGCTGGGGCTGCAAATAGCAGCCTGTAAGGTCACAGGCATGTGCTTTTATCTACATGGTCGTTTTAAAAATTCTGAACCAGTTGACAGAAATTGGGAGATTTTGAACACAAATGGATGTGTCTGGGTTTCTGTGAGGGGACCGGTCTCATGCATGGGCTGCCATTCCTACAGCAGCATCTGCTGAGCTTGCAGCCTCTGCATGGTGCACGTGCTCCCGACTCCCTGGGGGCCTTACCTGGGACTGTCGCACCAGAGAGTGGGTGTCATCCAGACTGAGTCACCGCCTGAGCCCAAGGGCCACTTCCTAAAGCAAGATCTGGGTGATAGGCTCCCAGGGCACTGCCCAGGCTGGGGGCACGTGTGGAGCAAACGCCCCTGAGTGCTCATTAGCCCAGGCAGTTTGGCTTCTGCCTTTAGGGGTTGTTGGGAGGAAGGAAGCCAGGGAGCAGGGCCCACACTTGGGGTGTCTGAGACCACCCATGTCTCCTGGAAAACTTGGCCAAGGGCCCACCTAGACCCCTTAACTGGAACCTTTATCTGAGCTTCATGGGTGATGATGCTGTTGCCTCTTCAGATCTGAGCTCAATGGTCTGAGGGCTTGGGGATCACTAACGTGTCATTTGCCCCCAGCAGTGGAGCTCAGGGGTAGGGGAACCTTATTAGGCAAGAATGTCCTCTTGTAATCTTTTCTCGACCCCATAAAGGGCTCTGAACAGGTCTATGTCTAGAATTAATCCAGGACCTAGGCAGTGTGATGCATGCTGAGCCTCTCAGCGCCTCTCCCTTTTGAGTTCCTCCGCTGTGTGTGCCTTGCGTCCACCAGGGGTCACCTTGCTCCTGGGGAGGGTTTTGTGCCGGCTGGTCTTGGAGAACACATGGGTCAGGCCAGCCCAGGCCCCTCACAGTAACCAAACCAAGTGCCCTGAGGGTCTTTGGCTGTTGAGAGCATCTGCGGCCCTCCCAAGGGGGTCTGTATGTGTGCTGGGCATTTGCACAAACCCACCCCTCCCGTTTCAGGTCAGGCAGCAGTTGAGTGAGATGAAGAGCCACGTAGAGGATGGTGACGTAGCTGGGTCTCCAAAGGCCCCCCCAGCAGAGCAGGACCCTGTCGAGGTTAGGGCGGTGAGCTGGTCCTCAGATGTCTGTCACTAACCACCCCCGGGCTCCTCCACCCCAGTTGGAGTGCAGGGACAGTAGGCCTCTGTTCTGGCTAAACTTGCTACTTGCAGCCTCCACTGCCTGCCCTCCCCAGCCCTCTGCCCTGATACCGGGAGTGGGTCATCCAGGCTCTGAGGAAGCAGCAGAGCAGATGAAGGGCAGGGAAGGTGCCAGGTGGGGTGTTAGAGGCTTGATCCTAACAACATGTGCAGAGGGGGATGGAAGAGGGAGGAGGGGAAGCCAGGCCTGTGATTAGGGTCTGATCTCCCACTGTGGCCCTTGCTGAGGCATCACTGGCAGGGTGCTAGCTCTCCAACTTTTGACCCAAGTAGGTGCCGCCAAGAGCTCTCGCTAGGAGGCAGGGGCCTGTCACCAAAGTGGCAGTGGGATGGTTGCTGGATGGGGAGACTGCTGTGGGCGGGGCTTGGCCAGTGGCTCGGAGGCATCCTTGTCTGTGGGCCTCATTAAAGGTCAGCAGAGGTCCCACCGGCATCTCCCTTCAGCCACATCAGCTTTTGTACCCAGAGGCTGAGGCACCATGTCCCTATAGGGGGAGCTTTGGAATCGACTTGGTTGGCTGGCTGGTGGGCAGAGGCCACTCCAGCTGGGCAGAGGCAGGGAGAGGCAGCAACACTAGAAGCAGCTAGAAGGTGGAGCCTCCAGGTCTCAACCTTCCCAGGAGCCCTGGGCTCCCAACAGGGTCCTTCATCAGGTTCCCAAAGGATGTTTGGGTGTTTCCACACAGCTGAAGACGCAGTTGGAGCGGACAGAAGCCATCCTGGAGGATGAGCAGACGCAGCGGCAGAAGCTCACAGCCGAGTTTGAGGAGGTGAGGTCCTGCTGGGGGCCCTGAGCCATCAGCTGTGTTGGGGATGGTGGAGGGTGTGGCCCAGGCAGGTGGTTGCAAGCCTGAATGGTCCCACCCTTGGGGCTGTTGCTGTGCAGTTGGTCACCTGCCTCATGTCCACCCACTGGAACTGTTATCCCATCATGCTGGGTGCCCTTCCATCCCAAGTGGGCTAGTTGAGGGTTTATGAGGCGACTCCCCGACCCCATTTCGTAAACCCTCCGCCCCTTCTCTGCCAAGGCTCAGAATGCAGCGTGCCGGCTACAGGAGGAATTGGAGAAGCTCCGTGCCAGCACCTTGGACTCAGCAGAAGCAGAGGCAGCCACACAGTTGAAGGTAGAAGGGCAGCTCTGCTCAAGGCTTGAGCAGAGCCAGCTCTGGGAACTGGCTTCCCATTGTCACCACCTGGAGCAGGAATGGGAGGAGCCATCCTGCGGCCCCTTGGGCAGATGCAGCCTAACTCGGTCATTGGGGGGTAGTCCCTAAACCTCCAGTGTCATATACGCCAGCCACTAGTCACTGTGGCTATTTAAATTTAAATGAAACACAACTTAAAGTTCAGTTCCTCAGTCGCAGTGACCATATTGCACGTGTTTAGCAGCTACCACATCTGTCCAGTGCACATCAGAACATCCCAGTCACAGCTGGCAGTACTGGTAGATAGGCACAGGCCTAACTAATCTGTTAGCTCCCGATCATCACTGTCTGTCTGGTGAGCAGGAGACCGCATCCTCCTACCTCCCCAGTGTGCAGGCTGATCCCCTTCAACCCTCTGATCCACAGGAGAGACTAGAAAAAGAGAAGAAGTTAACAAGTGACCTGGGACGTGCAGCCACCAAATTACAGGGGCTTTTGAAGACGTCCCAGGAGCAGCTGGCAAAGGAGAAAGAGACAGTGAAGAAGTTGCAGGAGCAGCTGGATAAATCAGTGAGTGTCCTGACCATGCAGGGCCACTGGCTCTCAAGGGCTGCTGGGAAGGGTTGGGCCTGTGCTGGAGGCCCAGGACTCCTGGATGCAGGACCAAAAGGAGTCACGGACCTGGGGCAGAAGGCATGGGGACAGACTTCTGAAGGTAGCATCAGGATGGGCAGCACCCATGGGTCTCTGGTGAGAAGCAGTCTGACCCCCACAGCCAGCCTAAGGCCTGTGGGGTCAAGATGCTCACCCAAACTTGGAACCCTCAGCTCCCACCAACCCTAAGGCCTCCCCGCCAGCCCCAGGAGTCAGCTCTGGTTCTCTGATGTGCTGGGTATTCTCCGAAGGGCGTGGAGGGGTGTGGAGGGTTAACCCAGGGGGACTGGAGGTCCCCAGGAGTTGGGGTTAGTGTTCTCCTTGGCTTCTTGGCCCTACCCTCACCCTCCCTCTGCCTTTTGTTCACAGGACAACGGTAGCAGCTCAAAGGAGGGCACCTCTGTCTGAGTCTCCTCTGTGGAAAAAGAAGTTACTGTTCAACTTACCAAAATGCCTTATACATTCCTTACAAATACACAAACCAACACAGCGTTATCCAGGCCCAACTCCAGTGGCTCTGAGAGAAGCCATTAGAGACAGTCTCTTAGAACCACAGAAGTAGATCTTCCAGACCAGACCCCCTGTTTGTAAAAGAACCCGTCACATTCGATAAACACTATTCCCCAGGATCAGCCCTGGACCACCACAGAGCAGACACCAAAGCCCTTATCAGCTGTGACAGACCCCGGGTGTGTGCTGGGGAGGCCGGGACCTCTGGCTGTCTGTATGTCGAGATCAGTGCAATTGTTTTGTCTTTCAATGGGTCGGGGGCCGGGAGGCGGGCAGACCAGGTGGTGAGTCTCAAAGGCTGTGGCACAGACTGGAGGGGCCCAGCCCAGCCCAGCAAGGCAGCAGCCCCTCACCCCTGGAAGAAGTTGCCAACCAGAACTGATACGTGACCTCCTGGATGTTATATCATTAAAACCAACATTGTCGCCCGGCACTGCGGTCTCGTCTGCTATTCTGCTGGGGCTTCCCTGCTGGCTCTGGGCCTGGACTGAGGAATGAAGAGGGGCTGGATCCCTTAGGAGAGAACAAGTGTGGTTCTTGGTTTCTTTGAAGTCAGGGAATTGGCAGCTCAGCCTAATGTGGGGATGAAATGTGTTGCTTCCAGGTCCCTAGCACTTTTCCCCATTGTACTTCCCAGGCCCCAGTGCCCACCAGGCAGGAGGAGCAGGCCCTGGATGCCAGGTACACTTTCTGTGGTCCCCACCCTTGATCTAAGGTTACCTAAGCAGGGCTGTGGGTGGCCTAGGCTGCTGTGTGCTATGAGCTCTGAGTGAATTAGAGGGTCTCTGTCCTTCTGGCTGGGTCTTGAACAAACATCCATCTCAAGAGGGGCAGACCAGGGCTGGAGCAGCCATCTGAGACTTCCTGGGATCTTCAGGACCCTCTGTGTCCTTTGTGGCCCAAGACAGCATGGTCCAGAAAACCACTGGGCCAAGAGGTGTGTCGGAGACTTTGTAAGAAATAAGAACCTGTAGCTTAAGCAAAAAATGGATTTAGAGGCCAAGTCACAGGAGGGGTTGAAATACCCCAGGAATGGAAGGTGAAACTGAGCAGCCTGGGTTCTTGGAGGCAGATGTCAGCCATTTCTGTCAAGGGGCTGCCTGAATACCAAGCACTATCCCATGTCCATCTCCCAACCCTCAGCATCCTGGGAGGGGGTCTCATTGGCTGAACTTGGCTGGGGAGTGAGCACTTGGATAGCAGGTCCAGCCAGCCAGAGGGGATGGGCTCCCAGGGAAAGGCAACCTTTCGGCTGGTGGGTTAGACTCCTCTGGCACAGTTGTCATGAGAACCTCAAGACCTTGGGAAGTATTGCACTGTGTATCCTTTCACTGCCTTCAGCCCCCACACACTGAGCATCTGCCAGGGGCCGGGCAGTGCTGACCTTAACCTGCACGCCAAGTCGTGGTCCCAGCTCTCCTGGAGCACCTGGTCTGCGGGCCACCTCCTTGTGCTGTGTGGCATTGTGCATTGCACTCATACTGGGAACAGGGAGCTGGAAATTATGGGAAGGCTCTCCAGAGAAGTGAGCCTAAGCTGGAGCTGAAGTTAACCAAAGTGACCATTATTAACACCTGGCTCTCTGGTAAACCTCCCATTTTGCAAACAATCCCGATGAAAAGAAGGTAACTCACCAAGCAAAAGGCAGGCAGGTTACAAACCCATCTCCAATGCTTGGCAGTGCATCATGCAGCCTGGGGATCATTTGGAGGGAGAATGCCATCTGGCATGTTCAGACCCCATGAAGAGTGGCACTGAGCCCCATGAACCTCTGGCCCCTCACACTGTACCTTCTGTGTGGCCTGTGCCACAGGAGCAGAGGCTTATTAGCACAGGAGGGCTGGCCCTGTGTGGCACAACTTGTCCTCCCACCCTTACGTAAGGTCACTGTTTTGGGCCATGATGAGTTTCCTCCGTGGGCCTGGGGGCCTGCATTTCCATTAAGTTCCCCACCCTGCCCCACTGAGTGCAGAAGTGAGAACTCCTATGCTGAGCAGATGCCCTCTGAAGGCACAGGAATGGGAGCACCTCAGGGAAAGGACAAGAAACCCTGGGAGTACCAAATGGCTGCCTTTGGGTTCTGGTTACTCCCTATTCCCTTCTCAGACCACCTGGTGGGGACCCAGTGTCTGCCTGTGGGGAGGAGGTAAAAGTGCAGAGTGTGGGGCCCTGTGAGACTCAGGAAAATGTTACCTGGAGCTCAAGCTCTGAGGGCCCATTATCAGGCCTTCTTCCCTCCAGCCCAGCAAGGACTAAGCAGCCCCGAGGCCCAGCAGTGGCATCTCCCAGGCCAGCAGAGGGAGCCCAAGTTTGCCAGGCAACCTGCCAGGCTTCAGTCGGGCCTTATCACTAGGGCTGTTCCTGGGCAAGGCTTCATCATCAGGCTAGGGAAGGAGAAGAGAGACAATCAGGAAGGTGTGGAAGCAGACTGCAGCATAAGAGGCTGACAGGCCCCCTGGCGTGCCACCATATGGAACTGACATGTGGGAGCCTGGCTCATTGTCCTGGCCACTCTCCTGGCTTGCAAGTACAGCGCGACACCCCTACAGCACTGGAGCCCTGGCTTTGTAGTCACTTGGAATGAAGTTGTGTGGAGGCAGGAATCAGCCAGGCTGGGTTGGAGCATTAGCCAACTACAAGGCACTGGCTGGCCTGCTAACAGGAAGCACTGCTCTCCCAGAGCCTGGCTTCTGAGGCCACGGCCTGGGCGCAGTGCTACTGCTCATCTAGACCAGCGGTTTTCAACCTTTCTCATCCCCTGGTACACATACACTAATTCCTAAAACTCTGTGGCACACCGAAAACAGATTTTTGCTGACCTGACAAAAATAGGTATAATTTTGATTCATGCCAAAACCGGTTTGGCTCAGTGGATAGAGCGTCGGCCTGCGGACTGAAAGGTCCCAGGTTCGATTCCGGTCAAGGGCATGTACCTGGGTTGCGGGCACATCCCCAGTGGGAGATGTGCAGGAGGCAGCTGATCGATGTTTCTCTCTCATCGATGTTTCTAACTCTCTATCTCTCTCCCTTCCTCTCTGTAAAAAATCAATAAAATATATTAAAAAAAAAAATTTTGATTCATACACACCAGATGGCTATTGTCATTTTTTTTACAATCTAAGGGAAAAGAGGTCAGTGCCCCTAAATTCTGGGGCACTGACACGTTTTAAAAATTCTCGCGGCACAGGTTGAAAATCTCTTAGACCACCACCAAGCAGAGCTGGGACTAGACACACTCCACAAATGCCTTCTCTCTGAGCCTCTTTCAGATTTGGGTTTAACAAGATTCAAAGCCCAAAAGAATTGTGTTTTCCTTCCCAGTTCAAGTCACATCCATGGCACTGAATAAGATCTAACTTTAGAAATCCAGGTTAGAAATGAAGAACTCCCCAGGGATTCAAGGGGAAGCGCTAAGGACCAGAAAACAAGAGGCCCTAGTTGCCCTGGTTCTGCTACTCATGAGTTGTGTGACCTTAGGCAAGTTATTTGACCTCTCAGGCTGGCTTCTGAGGGCACTGGCTATAGGCTGGGTAAGTCCCCTTTCTGCTACCCTTCTGGAACTGGGCAGAGCCCAAGGAGAGCCCTGGCCAGCCAAACAGCTCAAATTATATGTGAGCCTGGCTCCTGGACCCCACCCCAGCCACAATGTAATTAGTGGTCCTTTTACCGGAGCTTGGTTTGGAGACTTTTATTTCAGAAATGCCCCAAATAATAAGAAAGTGATGTATGTGTCCTTGGACATATCCAGTCTCTGATAGTTCAAAGAACAACAAAACAGTCAAGAACCAGAAGCTGCACTTCCTATGTGTTGACCAAGCCAGTATTCTGGGTAGTTCTGCAAAAGAAACCACTCAACTAAGCCTAATTCTATTATTCAAGCCATTGTGTTCACTGTTTTCTCAGATTAATGTTCTCTAAAATAACAAACTTCACAGTCAAATTCTGTATTTCTATTAGTAGTGGCTTTATCTGCTGCCAATAGAAATTAGGGCAAAAGAATACTCATTGGATGAACCCTAAGCTTTCCACACACATTTTTGTCATGTGTTAACTCTTAAAAAAATGTAAATATGTTTGCTGAAAGCAGAGTACTCTACAGTTTTATTTCTTACCAATGTCAGCTGAGGTTCCAAACTCTAGCATCAGAATGACCTGGAATGCTTCTTTAGTAGGATTCTTGGGCCTCACCCACAGGAATATAATAAGACTCTCAAAACTTGCCCTACATAGAAATATAGGTAACTAACATCTTCCAATTTCTGGAATAAGAGTGAAATGTTGGTAGATGTTTACATTATATCTCTGCACACTGCTTGAAATTCTTGCCATAGCACGTATGACACAGATGTGCACCTGCCTGGCATGGTGGTTAAACCAAGTTGTATCACATGTCCAAGCTAAAACCACAGAAAACACTTTCTAAAACTCCCTGACCAAATACCTGGCTCTAGCTACATGTCTGATTCCTGAGTAGGCCAACCTTGGGCCTGCAAGGCTTTTCAAGAGGCCTGTTAATATACAGTCACTAAAAGCATTGCAAATAGTAAAAGAAGAAATTCAGGATGAAAGAATGACAAGCAGCTTATCAGTAAACCAGTAACTAGCACTATTTTCTAGACAATTTTGAAAAGTATTTTAATTAAAGCCTTTTTTTTTGCACCTCAAACAAATCAAAGGATTTAAAAGCCTGATGTTTGGATAAACATTTGGAATAAGAAAGATTCCCAACTTTCATACCAACTTTCTCATTTTATAAGAAGAGGGAGCTGTGATCTTAACTGTAATTGTCCGAAATACTCAAACCTCCATAACTTGCCCCATATATGGAAGACAATCTCCTTTTTACCCAACTCACATGTGAATAATTACACAAGAGATTAAGTTAAAAATGCTTCCTTTATTACATAAAGCCAATACAGCTATTTCTAAGTTCAACTGTTTATGCATCTCTATATTGTTCAAAGTGTTATGTCTGTGATGTTAAGACAATCACTTCCAAGTGTCATCAGGTAGCAGTTTTCTATGGGTGTCATCTTTTGTCATACCTGCTCCCCATTTCACATACAGTTGACAAACTGCTCTAGGAAATTAAGAAGTTCTCCCAGGCCCCAGAGTAATCATATACCTAATGTTCTTCCCCACCTTACTGTGCCAGAAACAAAGTTCTGAAGAAGACACAATTAAAGTTTTCACAAGTGTCCTAGCTTATCAATACACCGTTTTATCATTTTCATTAACAAAGTGGATTACAATGGAACGCTAATTTGCATCTTATCTGGTTGTTACAAGATATTGCACATTCTCCTAAGGACAAATGATTCTCTAGATGCAAGGTCACTCAGAACAGTCTCCCATCTAGTAAGTGGAGAGCTCACCACAGGTGCAAGGAATTGTTTCCTGTACTCCAACTACGTGCTTGAAATAGTGCTTTGCAAGATCAGCGCTGATTACTGGTATAAGCATTCACAATTCTGAGACAGTCTTCATTACACATCTGGTAGAATTAAGACTGCCTGACTTAATCTTATTGTAGTTAGTATATTAGTGTTATTACATGTGAGAATTATTTTCCATTATTCAGTTTCACTCAAGAGAGAATAAAGAATTTGGGCAATAATTATAACCAGGTTATGACCAATTCTCTAAGCTAAAGAAACAAAGTAATTGCTGAAGTTAACAAAGATGCAATAGTTCTCTTATATGCACTGTTTTGTGAACTGCATTAAAAAGGAGCTTAGCAAAAATCTTTACAAGCCAACTCATCAAAACAGGCATTAAGAATTAAGAATGACCAATAAGAATTTAATTTCATACCAATAGAACTTTAGATTTTAGATTTATTTAGGGCTGTTTGCACATGTTTATAGAATATTTAGTTTAACAGATGACAAGATAGCTCCCTCTCAGTGAGACCCTGGCCTAAACATATTTGCTTTACTTATATAGCAAGAGGATAACATTAAACATGGAAGCTTTTGATTGTGGCACTGAACCATGATCTACACAGGGCATCCTTCAAAAGCTACAATTAAGGATCCACCTAGCTTTTCAGCAATACAAGCCCGATTGAGGTCTTCTGGCCCATTTGCTTGACATTCGTGTTTTATGCCTACGGAGGAAAAATAATTCTATTTAGAATTATGACAGTAGTTTACCTATTTCTCTAAGACAGCAAGCTGTTTTAAAGACCAATTCTAATATGGATAGAAAAGCTGTGGTATACACCAACAACAATATACTATGCAGTAATGAGAATAAATAATCTGTAACTACATGCATAAAAATGAATGACTTAAACAATGTTGACTGAAGCATACATTCTGGATGATTCTATTTATATAACACAAAATCAGCCAAAGCTATTTTATGCTGTTAGAAGCCAGAATATTGGTTATCTTTTGGATAAAAGAGTAAAAGAAAGTGGTATGACTGGAAGGGGCAGGAGTGAGACTTCTGGGGTACTGGTCATTAAATCTAGAAACAACAATTACGTCAGTTTGTGAAAATTCATTGAGTTCTACAATAATTTATGACATAAGCTTTTTTTTTATAGATATGATGTAGTTCAATAAAAAGTTAAAAAGCAAGTCTAGAAGTATTTTTAAAAAAATAAGTAAAAATATGAATATGATGTTTTGATTGCAGTTGATTTAGTCAACTGTGTTGAAGAGTAAAAATATTTACAAATGGCATACTTTTATTCTACAAAACAGCTCTTTCGTGTATTATATATTTGAGAACTCTATCACAATGGAAACTGTAAAATGTATTACTAATTGCTTTCTCAGAAAAATTACATCACCACACTGAAGAATGAGCTCAATTATGGAATTACATACAGTAGCTTCTCTGTAAATAACAATCTTTTAAATACCTACATTGTTTCTGACTTTCCATAATTTTAAGACAATTTCTTAAGCTGCTGAAAGCATAACAGGTCAGCTAGCTTTTGGAGCACTTAGGACTGATTGAGAAAGCCAGTCATGGTTTCACTAGAAAAAGGTGACAAGGTGGCCATCTTTAATGAGTCATGTTAAAACATCAGTTAACCAACTGGTGAACACACTTCTGGGTAATGGGCCAACATCAACTCGAAGGCTTAGAGAACCTGCAAGGCCTGAACTACACAGCAGCAGGTTCCAGGAAAGAAAGCGAGCATGTTGCTTTCCTAAGTAAACAAGCTAGGACAAACCTGTTCAACTACAAGAACATAAAAGTCAGTCACAGTCAAATAAACAAAACAAAAACCACACTGGGCCAAGTCCTATGACCTTGGCTCGCCCAGCTGTTTGGAGTTAGCCATGTCAGGAAGGAGGTAGGGCAACCTCTGAGACTAAGCTCCCACAACCAAGATGATCTCGTTCTACAGCTGAGAGAATCAAGGCCCAAGGAGGTTTAGCGGTTTTGGTCAAGGTCACACAGCAGTTAGATGACAAGCTTAGCCCTCAATGCAGGCCTTTGGGCACTTGCCCCATGCTCTTTCCAGCATACCAACATTTCCTCCTGGCTGGAGACAGTATGGTCAGGCCATCTCATCAGGATCCCAATCACCCAGTGGGCAAGTCAAACATAACTGGCCAGCTCAAGGAGGGAACTTTCCTTTGGATACAGATGAGTCAATTACCTAAAATTATACCATTCCAAAGTAAAGCTAGAGATAAAAGTATCCTTTCCCATTTATAAGCATTTCCTTTTTCAACTTTATGTTAACTACAATCAAAGGCAAGAGCAGCCCAGCCAGTGTGGCTCAGTGGTTGAGCATCAACCTATGAACCAGGAGGCCACGGTTCAATTCCTGGTCAGAGCACATGCCCAGGTTTCAGGCTCAATCCCCAGTCGGGGTGTGTGCAGGAGGTAGCTGATCAATGATTCTCGCTCATCGATGATGTTTTTATCTCCCTTTCCCTTCCTGCCTGAAATGAATAAAAATATGTATTTTTAAAAAAACCAAGAGCAAATTTATCATTTAGTATGACCAATATAAATAAACCAATTAGTCTCCATCTGTTATGTGAGAAACTTGACAGCATCTCAAACAAGTTTAAAACCAGCTTGAACAAGTGCTACACAATGTGGAGAGAATGAGGTTATTAAATATGGGCTATGCAGACCCAAAGTGACCGGCGCAAGGCAGAGGACACTGAAAACCAGGTTTAACCTTCTGGGTTTTTTCTCAAAACAGTCAGTGCTTCCCTACATGGCAAGGTTCTCCAAAGAAAATAAGGTGCTCCCTAGAAAAGATGTAGCCCCATTTCAGGGGCTCACCATACCTCTAAGTATTTGGAAGTAAATCTAGATCATACCTTGAAATTTCTTTTTAATTGCATCCTTGGAGCTCGCATAGATCATTTTACTTTTCAGAGGTGCTAGTTCTGGTGCCCTGGATAAAGAGATGCCAAAAATGAAAAAACTGGTTTAGAGAAAGTACAATTTACATCGTGTTACACATTTACATCAGTAATAGGGAAGGGTCCTCAGACTATCCTGGGAGAATTTTCCTAACTACACAATTTTTCTATGTCCCCACCTTCTTATAGAGAACTGTTGCAGGTGGCAAACACAGAATGGCTCAGGCTGACCAAGTGGGCAAAAAGTAGAGAACTACTGATTAAAAATCAGATTAACGGGGCCAGAATAAACAACCAACACTGACTGGATAATCCATTGTATTACCGAATTTGTTTTCTTTAAAATAGAGTAAAAAATATATATATATTTTTTTTATCAATAAAGGCTTGAGTTTAGGCTAATAACTTTTATATAAGACTAGTGGTCCAGTGCACGAAATTCGTGCGGGGGCGGGGGGAGGGAGGGTGGGGGAGAGAGAAGGTGTTGCTTCAGCCCAGCCTGCACCCTCTCCAATCTGTTTAGGCCTGATGTCCAACTGCCTGTTTAGGCCCGATCCCTCTCACAGTCTGGGACCACTGGCTCCTAACCGCTCACCTGCTTGCCTGCCTGCCTGATCACTCCAACTTCTTCTGCCTGCCTGCCTGATCGCCTCTAACTACCTCAGCCTGCCTATCTGATCGCTCCTAACTGCCCTCCCCTGCCGGCCTGATCTTGCCCCCAACTGCCCTCCCCTGCTGACCTGGTTGCCCCCAATTGCCCTCCCCTACTGGCCTGATCTCACCCCCAACTGCCCTCCCCTGCTGGCCTGATCTCGCCCCCAACTGCCCTCTCTGCCTCGGCCCCCACCACCATGGCTTTGTCCAGAAGGAAGTCGGACGGCCGGAAGATGGCTGGTCAACTCGGTCTAATTAGCATATTACCCTTTTATTAGTATAGATAGATTATATAGGATAGATTGCTTAAATGGGGGCGGGGGAGACCTTTTCCAGCAGAAGAAGATGCTCTTGGCAGACAAAAATACAAATCCCTATATCTGGACTGATTGCCAGTCATTTGCACTATACTGCCAAACCAGTCATTAAAAAATTGAACCGCTTTCTTACACCTTACACCAGGGGTGGGCAACCCCTGGCACGCGTGCCAAACATGGCACGCCAGTAACTTTTGCTGGCAGGCGAAACCCTCTCTTATAATCTTCCATTTACAATTGTGAATCTTTGTTCTCAGTGATGAATTTTGTTAAGTCTTGTAATAGGAGTAGCCTGACAGATGAAAGTAGTAGCTCATGCATATCTCTGAAGGTCATGAAATATAAACCTGATGTAAAATCTCTGTCATCAGTGATGCAGCAGCAAAAGTCCCACTGATAATATCAAACAGAGTCATAAAGTTTTCTGTCGGACTATCAGTGTACATGTATACATTAAAAAATAAATGTAGCCCAAACCGGTTTGGCTCAGTGGATAGAGCGTCAGCCTGCAGACTGAAAGGTCCCGGGTTCGATTCCGGTCAAGGGCATGTACCTGGGTTGCGGGCACATCTCCAGAGGGAGATGTGCAGGAGGCAGCTGGTCGATGTTTCTCTCTCATCGATGTTTCTAACTCTCTATCTCTCTCCCTTCCTCTCTGTAAAAAATCAATAAAATATATTTTTAAAAAAATAAAAAATAAATGTATTTTTCATCATCATATACTGTGTTTTTGTCACTCGAATGAATTTTATTATTTCTTCAAGGTTCTTCACATACGTACACCTTAAGAGATATCAAGTAGGCGTAACATGTTCTCAAAAAATTAGGGTTGGCACGCAGAAGAATTTTGAGTCAGAGATTTTGCTGGTTTTGGCACGCACTCACAAAAAGGTTGCCCACCCCTGCCTTACACCAAACAGCTGTTGCCCATAAAACCCCTCCTCGGCCCCCACCTTAGGTTCTGCCTTCACAGTTCACCCAGATTAGGTTCTGATTGGTCGGTTTCTATGCCAGTGTCAAAAGCTCTGCCTCCTAGGCAGCCATTGGCTCCTTGCACTTCACCAAGATTCGATTCTGATTGGTCAATTTCTATGCCAGTCAGTGCCTCCGGGCCTATCTCTAGGCCTGATCAGAGAGGCAGGGTTGATCAGCAGCCCCCGGAGAGAAACAGAGGCACAGCTGCTAGCGAAGCCTGGAGAGAAAGAGAGAGGCAACAGCTGACCAGACCCTGGCTCTCTCTTTGGGCCTCTCTCTGGGCCTGATCCGCAGCCCCCTCAGCAGTCAGTGCTGGGTCGCCACAGCAACCCAGCACTGACTGCAGGACTGACTTCCAGTCAGTCGAGCCTTCGGTCGTTACGGACCCTGGGTTTTTATATATTTATTTATTTATTTGTTTGTTTGTTTTTACTTTGGGTTTTTATATATTAGGATATTTAACCCCTTCTGGTTAGAAAAAAGTTTTAAAGTACAGAGAATAATCTGTTAATCAAGTATGTGCCACCCCAAATTAAGAAATGCTAGTAATCTTAGCATTTTTGCTTCCGATTTCTTTAAAAAGAACATATTATAAAAGTTCCCTTCTTACCCCTTTTATGTCTATTATAATAACAAATTCTGACCACACGACTACTTGTTTTCCATCTTAGTCTAACATAATAAACATGTCAGAAGGATTTCTTTTTTAAGCTTAATTTCTTTTTTAAAGCTTCAGCAATAGCTACGCTTTAATTGTCAATAGTTACTACTATTTTGTATCTACAAGATTTTTTTGTGCTGGCCCCATGTTGAATGAACACTGGAAGCAAAGTATACGCTTCACCACTTTCTTCACCAGCAATACTGAAAAATACCAGAAATAGTAACAATTGACAGAAAAATCCTATCCTATGCAAACTGCTATCTGTGAATGCATCATTCCCCACAACACCACCTACCCTCAGGCCCACCTCCACTCCATACTACCAAGATAGCAAAGGATAAATGGAGTGTTATTAAATCCTTTAAACACTTAGTCCTTTTCACTGCCGTATTTCCAGGATGTGCCACAGTCCTTAACACCATGGGCTGACATGGACCTCACCTAGTCTACTCCCACAGCTCGGAGATTCTATTCTTGGGAACCAGGAAAAGAACAGCCTCTGTATCTCTCAGATACTTATTCTTCCCAACCCTAAGGTCAAAGGAGGGAGGCAAGTCATAACAATAACCTCAGGTCTGGCAAATGTTTGAACTGCAAAGTTAAGTGGGTACTTTTCTTATGCAAAATAGGTCAGGGACAGGAAAAAATATTCACTGCTCTGATTTTACTCAGACCAGATTTAAAAAACACTAGGTAAGAGCTGTACCCTGGGCCCTTTAAACAGCCTGTTATGGAACATTCCTGATGGTTTCACCTTTTCTTTAAAAAAACAACAGTACAAAATAAAACACTGCACTAACATGGAGTTTCCTTTCCTTCTTTCTACTTTTATTTTCCAAATGCTTTTTCATAAAGAACAGTGGTCAGTGCACGTCATAACAAAGAAACAGAATTTCTGGAGGATGAGGCCCAGAAATCAGGATTTTAAAAAGATTCCCAGGTGATTCTAATGTGCAGCCAAGGTTGAGAACCACTGATGTAGAGGATCATTTTCATAGTAAATAAAAAGTACAAAAACCAGGGGCATATGAAGGAAATATAGGGAGAGTGGGGCAAAGTTAGGCTTATAATTGTTTGTATGGAAAATAATACAATAATCTATATATATAAAAGCCTAAGCGACCATTATGACCGAATAACCAGTTGACCAGTCGCTATGACGTGCACTGACCACCAGGGGGCAGACACTCAACACAGGAGCTGCCTCCTGGTGGTCAGTGCACTCCCACAGCGACCATTATGACCGAATAACCAGTTGACCAGTCGCTATGATGTGCACTGACCACCAGGGGGCAGACACTCAACACAGGAGCTGCCTCCTGGTGGTCAGTGCACTCCCACAGCCAACCTCCCATGGTTGACCAACCTCCCGGAGCCGCTCCCCATGACCGACCAGCCCCCTGATAGGCCTCAATTGCTGACCAAGCTGAGGGACCCCACCAGTGTATGAATTTGTGCTCTGGGCCTCTAGTTAATAAATAATAATACAAGAATAAACTGTGTTTTGTGTACTCACAACTGTAAACCTACTTTCTCCCCACCTGTATTCACCAATTTAAAAGCTAAAACCTTACTAAATATATTCATAATAAATAAATAAATATTTAAGTCAAAATCTTATTTATTTTTTTAAAAAATAAATTTTTATTGTTCAGATTATTACAGATGTTCCTCGCCCCGCCCGCCCCCCCCCCCCCACCCCCCGCCCCCAAAATCTTATTTAGCTGCCACTCAGCTGTAAATCCCAGAATGGCAAAGACTTTGCCAGTTTTACTATAGCTGTTTCCCCAGGCCATAACACAATACCTGGAATGTAACAGAAATTAAGTTTAACATGTTAAGCGCCCAGTCTGTTTTGTCTTCCGGATGGAAAGTATAGTGCAGGGGTCCTCAAACTTTTTAAACAGGGGGCCAGTTCACTGTCCCTCAGACCGTTGGAGGACCGGACTATAGTTTTAAAAAAAACTATGAACAAATTCCTATGCACACTGCACATATCTTATTTTGAAGTAAAAAAACAAAACGGGAACAAATACAATATTTGTATTTGCATGTGGCCTGCGGGCCGTAGTTTGAGGACCCCTGGTATAGTGCATCAGTCACCGGTGACTGACAGGGCGCTTGACGTGTTAATGAATGCACTTTCACTCAAATCAGGAATGTTCTCCTTTTGTTTCATTAAATACTGTCTTTATGTATTATGTGTGTATGTATATATGCAGCTGCCAGTCTTGCAGAACAGTAAGTTGCCCTAATACATGCACCCAGACCTCGTATTTATATTCCTCACACATCTTGGTTTAGTCAAGTGCAACAGGCTTGCTGAAATAAAACAGGTGTGATCTAGAGTTACAATCCTTTAAACCAGAGTTCTTTTGACTTCCTAGCCCATCCCAAGGTACTGGTGGCACACAACTGAGAGCTAAGCACCCCCTTGCCTTGCATTGGCTCAGGCCAAAGTATCAAGAGCACCCTCACTCCCCCCAAATCAGAGGCTGTTACCATTCCCCCTTCCCACTGGAAGCTAAACATAGTCTCATGTAAGAATTCCATATCAAGAAATGTACCATAATACAATTAAATGAGGGATACAGGTGTGAATTTTAACTCACGCTTAATCTCAAATATTAACTTACTTGAAAAAACCAGGATAACTCGTTTATACAGCCTTTCAAGAAAAAGTCATGTAAAATCAATTTATAACACTTTTTTTACTATTTAGAACAATGCTGTCCAATAGAGCTTTCTATAATGATGGAAATGTTGTATATCTGTGTTACCCAATAATGTGGCCACTAGTCACATGTGACTACTAAGCATTTGAAATGTAAATACATTTTACTGCATTTAATTCTTTTATATCTAAATAGCTACAGTGCCTAGTGGCTACCCTTATGGACAGTGTGAACTATCACAGTTGGAGGCAATGATAGTACCAACTTCAAAAGTAGCAAATTCCAGGCACAAATAAAGTAGAGATGTTTTAAAAAGTAGGAGGCTGGTTCCTGGCATTACAAGTTAGAGAAGGATTTTGGTGAGATAAACTTTCTTCTCAGTATTCTAGGAAGAGTTTTTAGAGAAATTTTAGCTTATAAGGAGTTCAGAGGATGCATAGAAATCTACCCCTCTGCCTCCTTCCACTGCCAGAATAATCGACCATTGAAAGTCACCTTTCAAGTAAACAAAGACTAGTTAAAATTTATTTTTGGTTCCACAAACATCAATCTAGCTAAGACCTTTTCTTTTCTTTTTTTTTTTAATTTAAATTTTTTATTGACACTATGCAGATATCCTCAATTCCCCCACCCCTTTGCCCATCTTGTAAATAAAAATTTACCAGAAACCTTGTAAATAAAAATTAAACAACAATGACTGCAGACCACTTGACTGAAACCTACTTTGGCTGCAGATACTGGCTCTCCAAATGCTAAAGTAACAATGATATTAACTCTGATTTTTACAGAGACTCAATATTTCTATCACTGCTTACCATAAGAAAAACATCAGCTCCTCTTTTCTGGATTCCTTGGTTTCAAAGCTTGCATCATACAAAGCATAGCGACAATCTTTCTCTGGAAGCATTCCCACAAAATGCTTGAAAGGATCAGTTATGGTTACACCAACATCTCCAACCAAGATCTCTTTGCCTTCTTCTACAATGATGCACTTTTTGTCTGCACTGAGACAAAAAATGACAGCCTTCTTTCTTTTCTTGATTTCTTCTGGTGTGGAACACTTCCTAACTTTCATGTCATAAAAAATGCGACATACTTCATCAGCAACTTGCACTCCTGAGGCCTATAATAAGAAAAGGAAATTAGAAAAAGGTTTATAATTTTTAATGTGCCAAACATAAAAACTATATATTTGATTATAGACTGACAGACACTTATTACAATTTTTAAGGCATACTTATCATCCAATAGGGAAACTGGAATACCTGAGCTGCAATCACTAATTTCAGTCACTGAACATTTACAAGATTACATATATAAGCCATTCATCACTATTATGTGGAATTAAGGGATGAGTCATCTATTCAGCCCCTCATACCTTAAAACCTGAAAAAAGGTACTTCTGAGGTGCTGGATTATTTTTATCTTGTAGAGGTAGCTCAGAGCCCTGACTGGCAGTAGTCACCTTCCCAGTTTGATTATTAATATCACCCCAAATTCTTTTCATAAGTAAAATAAATGGTCAGAGTGGCTGGGCTGGAAAAATTATTCTATTCCTATGGCATAGCTTTCACTAATAAAGTAATTAAAAGGTCTTTGTTCTACTCACATTTCAAAATTATGAGATTAATATTCAGTAACATTATACTCAAATGCCTTTAAAATTACACTTTAAAAAAATCCTCCAAGTTTTAAATTAAGATAAGAATAAATAAGATTGCCGAAACCGGTTTGGCTCAGTGGATAGAGCGTCGGCCTGTGGACTGAAAGGTCCCAGGTTCGATTCCGGTCAAGGGCATGTACCTGGGTTGCGGGCACATCCCCAGTGGGGAGTGTGCAGGAGGCAGCTGATTGATGTTTCTCTCTCATCGATGTTTCTAGCTCTCTGTCTCTCTCCCTTCCTCTCTGTAAAAAAATCAATAAAATATATTTAAAAAATCAATAAAATATATTTTAAAAAAAAGAATAAATAAGATTATTAAGAGACTAAATCTTAATTATTCCCACCACAAAAAGCAATGATATTTATGTGATGTGATAGAGGTGTTGGTTAGCTAATGCTATGATAGTAATCATATTGCTATATAAAAATGTATCAAATCAACAACTTTTACACCTTAAACTTAACGTTATATGTCAATTATATCTCAATTTTAAAAAAGAATAAATCAGAAAATGTTTACTGCTGTGACAAAGAACACAGTTTAATTTGGTATTATATTGACCAGAAAAATAAACCTTTTACTATGTTATATTTGCTCATTTTGAGATGAGAAAGCAGTTACAAAAAATCTAGATAACAAAAGTTCTAAAACCAGTTTTTATTTTGTTTTTATTTTTTTTATTACTTAAGGTAATACAAATGTGTCCTCAACACCCCCTCCCCCCCCCCCCCCCCCAAGCACACTCATGCTCCCATCCCCCTGTTGTCCATGTCCATTGGTTTGGCTTATATGCGTGTATACAAGTCCTTCGGTTGATCTCTTCCCCTTACCCCCTCCCTCCCCTACTTTCCTTCTGGGGATTGATAGCCTGATCGCTGTCTCTCAGTCTTTGGATCCGTCCCTTTTCATCAGTCTATGTTGTTCTCTATAATCCACAAATGAGTGAGATCATGTGGTATTTATCTTCTCTGACTGGTTTATTTCACTTAGCATAATGCTCTCCAGTTCCATCCATGCTGTTGCAAAAGGCAAGAGTTCCTTCTTTTTTATCGCAGCATAGTATTCCATTGTGTAGATGTACCACAGTTTTCTAATACACTCATCTGCTGATGGGCACTTAGGCTGTTTCCAAATCTTAGCTATGGTGAATTGTGCTGCTATGAACATAGGGGTACATATATCCTTTCTGATTGGCGTTTCTGGTTTCTTGGGATATATTCCTAGTAGTGGGATCACTGGGTCAAATGGGAGTTCCATTTTTAGTTTTTTGAGGAAGCACCATACTGTTCTCCACAGTGGCTGCACCAGTCTGCATTCCCACCAGCAGTGCAGAAGGGTTCCTTTTTCTCCATATCCTCTCCAACACTTGTTTGTTGATTTGTTGATGATAGCCATTCTGACAGGTGTGAGATGATAACGCATTGTCGTTTTGATTTGCATCTCTCGTATAATTAGTGACTTTGAACATGTTTTCATATGTCTTTTGGCCTTCTGTATGTCCTCTTTCGAAAAGTGTCTATCTAGGTCCGTTGCCCATTTTTTTATTGGATTGTTTATCTTCCTTTCGTTAAGTTTCATGAGATCCCTATAAATGTTGGAGATTAAACCCTTATCGGTGGTATCATTGGCAAATATGTTCTCCCATGTAGTGGGTCTTCTTGTTGTTTTGTTGATGGTTTCCTTTGCTGTGCAAAAGCTTTTTATTTTGATGTAGTCCCATTTGTTTATTTTCTCTTTAGTTTCCATTGCCCTAGGAGGATTATCAGAGAAGAAATTCCTTCGGCATATGTTTGTGATTTCGCTGCCTGTGGATTCCTCTAGTATTTTTATGGTTTCCCGTCTTACGTTTAAGTCTTTTATCCATTTTGAGTTTATTTTTGTGTATGGTGTGAGTTGGTGTTCTAGTTTCATCTTTTTGCATGTATCTGTCCAATTTTCCCAACACCATTTATTGAAGAGACTGTCTTGACTCCATTGTATGCTTTTGCCTCCTTTGTCGAATATTAATTGGGCATAGTGGTTTGGGTCGATTTCTGGGGTCTCTATTCTATTCCATTGATCTATATGTCTGTTCTTGTGCCAGTACCAAGCTGTTTTAAGAACAGTGGCTTTGTAATACAGTTTGATATCTGGTATTGAGATCCCACCTACTTTGTTCTTCTTTCTCAGGATTGCTGCAGCTATTCGAGGTCTTTTTTATTCCAGATGAATTTTTGGAACGTTCGTTCTAGATCTGTGAAATATGCCGTTGGTAATTTAATGGGGATTGCATTGAATCTATAGATTGCTTTGGGTAGTATGGACATTTTGATGATGTTGATTCTACCAATCCATGAACATGGTATGTTCTTCCATCTGTTTATGTCTTCCTCTCTTTTTTCAGTGTCCTGTAGTTTTTCGCATATAAGTCTTTTACCTCCTTAGTTTATTTCTAGGTATCTTAATTTTTTTGGTGCGATGGAAAATGGGATTGCTTTTTCAGTTTCACTTTCTGTATATAAAGAACCCTTCTAACTCAACAATAAAAATAAAGACAACCCAATTTAAGGGATTTGAATAGACATTTCTTCAAAGAAGATATAAAAATGGTCAATAAACACTGGGAAAAATGCTCATGATAGTGGTCTTAGGGCAAAACCACAATGAGCTATTACTTCACACCCACTAGGATGGCTATAACCAAAAAGACAACAGCAACAAATGCTGGTGAGGCTGCTTTGAAAAACTGTAACACTTATACATTGCTGACAGAACTGTTAAATGGTGCTGCTGCTTTGGGAAACAGTCTGGCAGAGTTCCTCAAAAAGTTAAACATGCAGTTAAACACCTAGCAATGCCACTCTCCTAGGTATATTCACAAGAGAAATAAAAACATAAGTTCATACAAAAACTTGTCCATGAATAATAGCAGCATAATTCATAACAGCGAAAAAATTAGGAAAAACTGATGAATGAATAAACAAAATGTGGCATATACATACAATAGAATATTATTCAGCCATAAAAAATGAGGTACTTATACATGCTACAAAATGGAAAAACCTTGAAAAACATTATGCTAAGTGAAATAAGCCATGCATAAAAGGCCCCATTATATGATTCCTTTTTCACAAAATGTTCAAAATAGGCAAATCCATAGACAGGAAGATTAGTGGTTTCCAGGAGCTAAGAGGAAAGAAGAATGGGGAGTGACTACTAATTGATATGGGGTTTTCATTTTGGAGTGATAAAATGTTTTGAAACTTGATAGCAATGTGGATGCACAACTTTGTAAATATACTGAAAACCAGTGAATTGTACTTTATGATGTATGAATTATCTGTAATAAAAGCGTGGTATGCTAATTAGGCCAGACAGCCAGACGACCATCTGGATGACCACGCTATGATACCCACTGGTGCCAGGCCAGCCAAGGCGGTGCGATTCGATTGGTCGGGGGCCCAGCCATCGCCCCATGATGGCCTCACAGAAGGAGGCTCAGGCCACTGACCGGCGGGGCAATCAATCGGGGGGGCTCCGTGATAGCCCCAAAGAGGGAGGCCCAGGCCACCAACTGGCAGGCTGCAGCAGGTGGGCAGGGCCTCCCTCTGCGAGGGAAGCCCAGGTCCCAGGTGCCAGAAGGAAGCCGGTGTTGGCAGCTGGGGGAAGGAAGGCCTACTCTTGCACGAATTTCATGCATTGGGCCTCTAGTATCTCAATAAAGCTGTTACTTAAAAATGTATGTAAGAATTCTGGGGATTAAAATACACTAAGATTCCAGCATTTAGTTAACATTAATGTACTTGGGCCATTTAATTATATTAATTAAAAGAATATAATCCACTTCAATCCCATCTAATCTAACCTATAATCATAATCCACTTTAATCTTATTTAACCTATTCCACATTTTGTTTATAAATGAATATTTCACTCTAAAATAATGAAGTGGTAAATACAGAAAAATTAAGACTAGAAAATTACTACAAAAGCTACACAATCTTATCACTTTCCTACTATTAAAAAGCACTTTTCTTAAACTTTTTACTGCTTTAGGAGTAGTACTGTTCTGATCTTCACATTTCATCTGTGTACAGGAAGTTACGAATATTTTGCTATTTTGAACAGAGGAAAAAAATGTTCAAAATAACAAAATAGTGAATAACTAACTATATGGTGTCCCAAAATTCACGCAAGAAGTAATTTTGATAGAAAACACAGGTTTATAGTTAAAAACTGTAAATTTTTTATTGATTAATAAAGTATACAGTATAGGGTATGAAATAGCACATCGGGTAAATGGCCTCCAAGGCTTTGCTGGCACATACGCAAAGCCGTGGTCTTCATTGGTCTTCACTGTCCCTGCTCCTGGGCCATAATTGGTACTTGGTAATGCTTATCAAATTGAAGGGATTGAAATCAAAGGGCAACAGTTATTAGAATCTGATTCAATAAACCAAGTAAAATTAGGCTTTTATTTTTTGTTGTTGTTGTTAATGCTCACGCAAAATTCAAATCTTGCGTGAATTTTGGGACACCCTATAAAAGCAGACTCCAATTCTTCTAAGCACCCAAGTTTACCTATGTTGATTTGTTAGTCTCACACGTCTAACCCATCTTGAAAAGCATGAAGACAGTATATTTAAAGACTTATATCTAACCAATCAATATTTGAATTTATCTGTCAACATCTAAGTGAAGTATCTCAAGCATTTTATATCCTGACTTAGAAATTATTCAAAGTACAGTAGGGCCTTGACTTACGAGTGTCCCGACTAACGAGTTTTTTGAGATACCAGCTGTTTCTCGGCAGATTTTTTGCATTGAGTTGATAGAGTAATTTGAGTTAACGAGATCCTTAACGAGCTCGGTCTCAGAACGAACTAAACTCGTAAGTCAAGCCCCACTGTAATCATGTACCAGTAACTGAAAACAGAAAGGAAATGTATATTCTGAAATTAAAATGCAACTAATCTCAGCCAAATTAAGCTGTAACTTACAGGCATCTTAAAAGCCTCAGTAAGGAGGAATTTGAGCTTTTTTTAAATCAAAATTTAGGTCTGTGCAGGTCTCTAATGAAGAGACACTAAGAAACTGGCAGACACTGGAAGCAGGAAAACCATTTTTGAGATAGTTACAAATATCCAGAAGAGAAAGCTCTGAACTACAGCAGTGCAGTTAAAACAAAACAAACAAAAAAAATCCAAGGGCATTTCAAAGTAGAATTAATATAGCTGAGTGAAACCATAAATAGAATTAATATAGCTGAGTGAAACCATAAGAAGTAGCATCAGCCCAGTGGTTAAGTATTGACCTATGAACCAGGAGGTCACGGTTCAATTCCTGGTCAGGGCACATGCCTGGGTTGCAGGCTCCATCTCTAGTAGGGGGCGTGCAGGAGGCAGCAGATCCATGATACTCTCCCATTACTGATGTTTCCATCTCTCTCTCCCTCTCCCTTCCTCTCTGAAATCAATAACGATTTGTTTGTTTTTTTAAAGTAGCAGCATCAAAGAAGATCCAGGATTCTCTAGACTGGTAAGTAGAAAGTTTGTGGTGAATCAGCAGAAAGGGGAGACGGTTACAATTTAACATGTTAAAAAAAAATTTTTTTTAAGCCTCACGAGGATATTTTTTTCCCATTGATTTTTAGAACGGAAGGGAGGAGACACACACAGAGAGAAACATCAATGTGAGAGACACATCGATTGATTGTCTTCCGCACATGCCAGGGCCAACCAGAGCCAGGGATCAAGCCTGCAACCAAGGTCCATACCCTGGACTGTAATCAAAGCCGAGACCCTTCAGTCGAAGGGCCAATGCTCTCACCACTTAGCAAACCGTCTAGGGCTGACATGTTAATTTTGAGGAAAGTGTAAAACATCTAAGATGGAGATTTCAACTGGAAATACAAGGATGAAACTAATAGATATTTTGGACTACAGCCATTACCACAGAATCACCAACATTAAGTAGCAAAAGAGAAACAAGTCAAGGGGACTAAGAAGAAATGATAGGAAAGCTAAGAAGAAAAAGTAAGAAGGGCAAAAACAGCATCCAAGACGCCAACAGAGAGTATTTTGAGGAAGGAGATCATCAATACCAAAAACTATATAGTTTGAAAATAGACAACTGGGCTTGGCAATTGGGCCTCTGAGCATTTCAGGAAGACTGGAGGAATGGGGCAGAAGTCCAGGGTAATGGGCTGAGGATCCACAGGGAACTGAGAAGGTGAAAACACAGGAGGGTTAATGGTGAAGGGAAAAGGGAAGACTGAGTATTATCCATTTTCTTATTGGGGAAATTCTGACCATACTAAAAGTTTAAGAGCTCTTAAGGGAACAAGAAAAGGAAGCCAAAACACTAAAGAGAAAAAAAACCCAAAAACTTAATACTGAGTACTTATTATTGTCAGACACTTCGAAGTAACAAAAATTCTATGAGAAAGCTAGTACCATTATTTGTTTCTTACAGACTTGGAAACAGAGGTATGGGAAGATTAAGTACAGTAACGTGGCCAGGATTACACAGAAACTGGTAGTGGAACTGAGATTTGAACTCATGCAATCTGGCTCCAGAGAATACTCATAAACACTCATAATTTAGAGGCAGAACTTTAAAGAGGCTGGGGAGATGCAGAGCACAGATGGAAATGTGAATCTTAGTTTCCTCTAAAATAGGAAGAGGGAGGGTAACAGTTGGAGGAAGGAAGAGGCACTGCTAAAAATTGTGCTTGACATGCTATAGTAGTGCAGCGGTTTGAACATACTAGGTAAAGATTTAGAATCACTGTTCTGGGAAGTTCTAAAGGGAATCACCCAAGGACAAACAAAAGGACTCTGAGGACATAAAAAGTTTTGGCTGAGGTCAGAGAGGGAGATGGCAGAGCAATCAGGCAGAAAGCAGATGTTGATGGCAGGATGTCAGTGCAGGTGGAAAGAAAGGATTCTACATTATCTCTAAGAGATTTTTATCCAAGCCTGAAGTTTCAATCATCTAATCCCAATGACTCACACATTATTCAGACTTCTGCTTTTCTGAGCTTGCAGTCTTTACACCCAATTTCCTACCTAACATCTCCAGCTGGATGTCTCAAAGAGCTCTGCATTCCCAAAGTCCCCTTCTAGTCAGTCTTCGTTTCCAAGGAAGATATTTTCATACTAGAGGCCTGATGCACGAAATTCATGCAAGAGGCAGCTGCAGCAGCCTCCTCTGCCTTGGCCCCAGCCCATCGTGGACTTGTTCCGAAGGACATAGGGTCTAATTAGCATATTACATTTTTATTATTATAGATATTTTTCTAAGACATCACCATCCTAGTTACATAAGCCCCAAACCTGATACATCTTTAACAATTCCTTCTCTCTCACCTCACTGAGCTCTTTGGTTTCTCATATATTTTTCCAAGACATTCATCTCTCTCCCTTTCTATCACCACTCTTCTAGTCCAAACCACCACTGTCTGTTATCTGAACTGTTAAAATAACCTCCCCAAGTGTTGCAAACCTCCCCTGGAAGATGTGTGTACCATGCTGTTTCCTCTTCCTGGACACACAGGAAGACTACATTCCCCAGCCTTCCTTGAAAGTTCACCAGACTGATTCTGCTCAGCAACAGGTGGACACAGTGATATAAACCACTTCCAGGCCTGACTCTTTAAAAGTGATCTAGCTCCATCTTCCCCTGACAAGATGACCTCGGGAGATATACTTCAAGATAGAAGCGGGCTGCCCAACTCTGAGGCAACTCTATATGGCACTCTTACTGTGTTAAGCCAAAGAGATTTGGGATTTAATTTGTTACCGTAGTAGTTCAAATACAACAGACCGCCCATACCCATTACTGAGACCCGTCCACTCTCCAATTCACTCTACACTGCAGCCAAGGATCTGAAACACAAATCCTATCTACATGTTTAAAACACTTCTATGGCTTTCCTTTGATCTGAGGGTAAAAAGAGTAATAACTGTTTATTACTGCATGATCTGACCCTATCTACCTCTCTACCCCACATATTCTCTGCTACCTCAATACCTTGAGCCTTCTTTTAATTCTATTTGCCATGCTCCTTCTCACTTCAGGGAGTTTGCTCATACTAAATACTCGGCTATACACTTTTCAGATCTCAGACCAAATTCTCATTTTGCAAATAAGTTTTCTGGGTCAAGACCACTACTTCACGCTTCCATGAAATCATGCATCTCTACTCCATAGCACTTAACCACAGTTTCAATGTTCTCTCTTTAAGATTATTTAATGATTGTCTCCCCAAATAGGCTGTTTAAGACTGTAAGTTCCTTAAGAAAGACTGTGTCTATCTTAATCACTATTGTGTTCCCCTGAGGAAATCAAAGATAAATAAAAGACTCCCATCGTAGTTTATTTAACTAATGGAGAAGATAAAGACAGCATATACAAATCATCAATACTTGGTAAAACTATTATTCCTTGATAAACTCCAATAGAAGAGAGTTTACAGAAGGTAGAGATTAAGCTAGGATAAAGCAGGACACAGGCAGGGGGTGGGGGTTCACATCTAAACCGACTTAAAGCACTCCAAGACAAGAGGACTAAAAGGATGAAAAGAATCCCTGACAAAGGGAAACTTGCATATACAATATGAGAGGATAGGGAGGAGGAAATTGAGATGTAGACTGGGTTCAGGAGGAAGAGACCAAAAATGACAGGCTCAAGAGTTTGGAGACAATGGATATATTTTTTAAAAGAAAAGTAAGGGTGACCAGCAAAAAGGCTAATTCAGTAAGCAAGGCAAGAGGTGATCAAAGCCTTCATTAGGGTAGTAGGAGCAGTACAAGGAAGAGGGCTGGATGTCAACAGTGTGTAGGTACAAACATCTGTACTTGACAACCACTGGCTGGGAGAGGGATGGTGGAAAGGAAAGAATCAGAATAATTTGGTGATTAGGAGGCTGATTAATGTCCTGGACAGTGTGGCTCAGTTGGTTGGAGCATCGGCCTGTACACTGAAGGGTCACAGGTTCGATCCCTGGTCAGGGCACATATAAGAGGCAACCAGTGGCCCTAGCCAGTTTGGCTCAGTGAATAGAGTGTCGGCCCTCGGAATGAAGGGTCCTGGGTTCGATTCCAGTCAAGGACACGTACCCTGGTTGCAGGTTCCCCGGCCCTGGTCAGGGTCCATGCAGGAGGAAACCAATAGATGTGTCTCTTTCACATCAATGTTTCTTTCTGTCTCTCCCTCTCCCTTCCACTCTCTCTAAAAATCAATGAAGAAATATCCTCAGGTGAGGATTAACAACAACAACAACACACACACACAAAGAGCAAGTGTCAAAAAAAAAAGAGGCAATCAGTGAATGCAAAAAGAGGCAAACAGTGAATGCAGAGGCAATCAGTGAATGGAACAACAAACTGATTCTCTCTCTCTCTCTCTCTCTCTCTCATCAATAAAAATAAATTCCTGTGAGATAATTAATTTTAGTGGATTTATCATCATCACAAGGAGACATGATGGTGAATCTTTTTTTTTTTTTTTTTTTTTCGCTAAAAGTATTACAAAGTGTATTACATAAGTGTCCTTTTTTCCCCCCCGCCCTTGACAGACTCCTGCCCTCCCTTACCCCCCAGTGTCTTATGTCCATTAGTTATGGTTATATGGATGCATGCAAGTCCTTCGGTTGATCTCTTAATCCCCTCCCTCCTCCCCCCCAACCCTCCCTGGCCTTCCCACTGCAGTTTGACCATCAGTTTGAGGCAGCTCTGCCTCTGTATCTATTATTGTTCAAAAGTTTGTAATGGTCTTTATTATCCATGAATGAGTGAGATCATGTGGTATTTTTCCTTCATTGACTGGCTTATTTCACTTAGCATAATGCTCTCCAGTTCCATGATGGTGAATCTTAAAGACAGATGTGATATACGTAATTATTTATGGGTTTTGTGTTTTGTTTTTTTACTTTATATTGCACTTTTACCTAATAGAAACGGTCCATTCCCACCAGTCTCACTTTTCAGTATTTTTCTAAAATGTTAGATGACTAAGATATTAACTATTCACCTGTCAAGAAAGTTAAAGTTTATTTTAAAAAGCAAAATCAAATTTGGTTTTGACTTTTAAAAAATTTAGTTATTTATATTCAATTACAAAGTTTTAACAATCAAGACCATTAAAGGATACTCTGAATATAGCACCAAAATTTGCTGCAGAGCTAGGAAGGAAAAATCTTGAGTAAAAATAGACTGCTATTGCAACAAGAGCTTTGTGATTACCTTAAAAAGATATGTTATCCACAACTTCAGTTTCACTGTGTTCTGTACCAGTGACCACTGGAGAATAACAGTTGCTCTTAGAACTCCACCCCCATGTCAAAACAGTTGCTGTTAAATAATTACTTCGCTGTATTTTATTTCACTTGACTACCAGTTTTTCACTTGTTCATGAAGCATAATGGATCTCAAACCTGTCTGAGTCGCCTTGGCAGAGCTTTTGTAAACACAGATTCAGAGATTAAGTGAATACATCAGAGGCACTGCTTTAATACTCAAGATTCACTCAGTGTACTCTTCTCTAAATAAAGTTACTACTCACAAACATAAGGGGAAGTAAATGCTATAGAGAATATGTAACACGTGGTATTTTAAAGGTGCGAATGACAGAACACACTTAAAACATCAATTCTCTCAATTCTAGCACAAGGCTAGTGATCTCTGAAAGGAGCATCAAGTCTTTCTGATTCAATTTTTGTAAACAACTAAATCAGTCCAAATCCTAAATGTAGTAACAGCTGCACATCCTAAACCAAAATATCAGAAACAGTGGTGTATTTTTATACTACTAACTCAAGTAGGATACCTGACTTTGGCTCCATAATTAATGCCAAATACACTTTACCCAACCCTCGTTGGGGAAAAAAAAAAAAAACAGGAATAAAAGACACTTTCCTCCATCAGAAAATTAATTTTTTAAAAATTATTTTTCTAAGCTAAGAGTCTGAAATATTTGACAGTAGGATATTGCATAGCAGAAAAATACAATTTCAAATTTACAAGCACCTGGCAGAAAACAGTTCCTTTCTCAACCTACCAACTATTAAAAAGCCAGCATAACTGCTAATCAAAGGAGTTGGGGAGTTTAAAAAAGGTTCACAATTCTCCTTTCTTTACACCATGCAATGATGAATGACAGTGCTTAAGAAATGAGTGACATTTCTACATAGGAGTATTAAGGGCCCTATAGATCTTGTGTTAAAATGGGGGACTAAATACATACATCTAAATTCCCTCTCAAAACTCCACTGAAAGTACAAAAGGGGATTTTTTTTTTTTTTTTTAAAAAGAACATATACCCACAAGAACAAGGAGAGTAGAAGAAAAATGGAAATTCAGATAAGGAAGAATGAGTGAAATTTGTTTGAGAAACAATTAGTTTCCTAGGACCCCCCCCCCCTCCTGATCGCCACCCTGCCACCAACCCCATATCCTTGGAATTCTGCAGTTTATTCTCTGCACAGTAGGTTTTCCTGGCTTAGTCATCATACTGAAAATAGGAGAACTTATATAAACCGAATGCTAAGACACTCTATCCACCACTACCAGTACCTTGAAGCCTAACTGTCCAACAGAACTTTCTGTGATGATGCAATTGCTCTATATGTGCACTGTCCAATATGGAAGACAGTACCACTCATGGCTATTGAGTACATGAAATGTGACTAATAAAAATGAGGAGCTAAATTGTTACTTTTATCTTATTTTAAGTGATTTAACATAGAACATAAAATTAACTCGCAATACTAAAATAGTATGTTTTGAGTAAACAAATTTATAAAATATGTGTTTTCTGCCTTGAAAAAATAGTGTATTATTTAAATTTATGATGACTTGTTTGTGTCCTCAGGAACCTCAGTTTTTATCCTATGCAGTGACAAAATAATGCCCCCAAGGGCATGAATTTCAATTTACTATAATAATTATGGTCAACTATTTCTGGAGGCAAGTAAGCAATCTCGGGAGAAATTCAGATAGACTTTTTGTCTCTTTGGAAATATCCTGAGTGTTAATTTGAAAGAGTCAAAGGACCAAAATCAAGAATAGTTCATAAAACTTCAGAAAGGGAGATTTGACTTTAAGGAAAGATTTTAAATTTTTGTGTTTTTTAAAACAATATTTTTTAATTGATTGATTGGTAGAGAGAGAAAACATCGACTGGCTACCTCCTGCACACCCCCTAACAGGGATCGAGCCAGTAACCAGGGCATGCCCCAAACAGAAATCAAGCTGGCAATCTCGGTGCACAGGACGACACCCAACCAACTGAGCCATACCAACAGGGCTTTATTTTATTTTACAATTACAGTTGACATTCAATATTATTTTGTATTAGTTTCAGTTGTACAGCATAATGGTTAACCTATCGTATACTTTATGAAGTGATCACCCTGATATTTCCTGGCACCACAGTTATTACAATATTACTGACTATATTTCCTATGCTGTACTATATATCCCCATGACTATTTTGTACCTACCAAATTGTACTTTTTAATCGCTTCACCTTTTTCACCCCCCCGAACTCCAATCTTCTTCCCCTCTGGCAACCATCAGCCTGTTCTCTGTAACTATGAGTCTATTTCTATTTAGTTTGTTCATTTATTTTGTTCTTTAAATTCTTTATATAAGTGAAATTATATGGAGACACTTATCCAAAGAAGACATACAGATAGCCAATACACATATGAAAAGATGGTCAACCTCTCTAATCATCAGAGAAATACAAATTAAAAACAATGAGATATCACCTCACACCTGTCAGAATGGCTATCATCAATAAACCAATAAACAAGTGCTGTGGAGAATGTGGAGGAAAGGGAACTCTCTTGCACTATTGGGAATGCAGACTGGTACAGCCACTGTGAAGAACAGCATGGAAGAAGTATGGAAGATCCTCAAAAAATACAAATGCAACCGCCTTATGATCCAGCAATTCCATTTCTGGATATATATACATATATCCAAAACACTAATTCAAGATAATATATGCACACACGTACCATGTTCACTGCAACGTTATTTACAATAATCAAGATATAGAAGCAACCCAAGTGCCCATCAACAGACGAGTGGATAGAAAAGTTGTTTTACATATATGCAATAGAATATTACTTAGTCATAAAAAAGAATGAAATCTTACCCTTTGTGACAGCATGGATGAACCTAGAGGGTGTTATGCTAAGTGAAATAAGTCAGACCGAGAAAGATTTTAATTTTTACAAATGATATAACAAAAAGTTATTTTATTCCTTGTAGGGGAAAAACCTGGATATTGAGGAAGAACTGAAATAATTTAAGATGCAAGGTTTGTTTAAAAGCACTAAAGGTAACTTTATTTTATGTAGTATTACACATAGGGCTATTCTGATGAATTTTATAACTAATTAGGTTATGTTTTTTGAAGTAATTTATAAAGTCAGATATTGAGTATTTTAAATTTGCTGTGTTCTTATAAACAGAATTTGGAACATATATTTATCCTTAGAAGACCTTTTTATCCAGAGAAGGCACACTGCAAGTCTAAGTCAGACTTATTCAAATCAAGTTATTGAAGTCAGACTTATTCAAATAACTTGAGCAAGTAAGCTAATTTCTCCAACCTCAGTTTCATCACTGTAAAATGTGAATTATGATAATCCTAACTCAAGAGGATTGACATCACAATACAACATATGTACATCACCTAAATACAAGGGCCTGGCAATGATACCATTCGGTAAGTGAAGACTCATATTATTATTAACCAGAAAACCTGTTAGAACTTCTTCAACTCCTTCTAGTTACCAATGTTTAATGAAGCCCTTTGGTAATGGGAGGCTATGGATGAAAGAAATCCAGACGGCTTAAAACTTCCAAGTGAAACAGTAATTTCTATCTGTTCTCTGATGACCAGAACTACTAACTCAAAAACCATATTGACATTCCCATAACTAGTAAATGGTTGACCAGCAATGACATGCAGGAATAAAAAGAGTAACACAGTTAAGATTCAGTTACACTACTACCTCTTGCCATTCTCCTAGGCACAACTATCACCTACAGCCATAAATCAAGACCCACAATGATAAAAACTGGGCCTATGGGGTGAGCTAACAGGCTTTGTCCTAAAATTTGTCCCTGCCCAATACACAGCAATCTTTGATAAGTTCAAAATGTCCAAAGCTGCTGCATATAGTTTTATAGATTGTGCCTTGCTTAAAGAGTGCCAGGCCGCCCTAACGGTTTGGCTCAGTGGATAGAGCGTCAGCCTGCGGACTGAAGGGTCCCGGGTTCAATTCTGGTCAAGGGCATGTACCTTGGTTGCGGGCACATCCCCAGTTGGTGGTGTGCAGGAGGCAGCTGATCAATGTTTCTCTCTCATCGATGTTTCTAACTCTCTCTCTCCCTTCCTCTCTGTAAAAAAATCAATAAAATATATTTAAAAAAAAAAAAAGAGTGCCCGGCCAAGACAGAGCTAACTTCAAGAAATGTACCTGCAGAGCTTCAACGGTCCCAAGGAGTGTCATCTGCTTGTGTCCTGAGCCCACATTACCCAGAAGGAGCACCACTTTGTAATTTGCACAAAGTCACTACATAGGCTATCAGTGATACAGAAAATGTTCCAAGTTAACTCTCTGCCTTAATACACTGGTCCACTTCCCAAAACCAGGGTGACAGTATTAAATTTACAACCAATTTCCAATTATAGAAGTGCTTCATTCATCTCATAGCAAAGTACAGACAATGTCCTTAAGATAGCCTATGTGCAGACCAAATAGCAATCCTACTAGCTATGAATTAATTTTGAAGAGTTCCATTAAAACAATTCTATGGTTAAACCTTACTTAGTGGGTTAAAAATTCATTCTATAACATAAACTCTATGAAATACCACCCACACTCCCACAAAAGAGAAAAGAAAAATTATCTCAACTGCCAAAGTAGATTAGATATAATAAAGCCCAGCTGCTAAAAATAATTTCATTCAAATCTTATTTTATAGACAATCCTAACCAGGTTTATTAACAGGTTTCCCACCCCAATCAGGAGATAAGAAGTCAGAAAGGGAGGACAGGAACAGTAAGTACAATAAAGAGTTTAATAAGCCTAATAGAGAAAAATAATACTCCCCACTCATTCTTCCCTCAAAAACACTAGCAACGTAGGGCTAGTAAGCACATTAGCAAATAGTCCTATGTTTTTACTGTTTTCTTTCAAGAGTTTTCAATTTTCTTCAAGATAAAAGCCATACCATGTCAAATTCTTCATGCACTTTCTCCAGCCTCCTTTCCCACTTCTCCTGACACATACCCCTTAATTCCAGTCATGTAAAATTCTTTGTGATCTACGTTCTCTTGTTATGCTTTATCTTCCTCCTGCTCACCTGGTTAAGTCCTTCAAGGCACACATCAACTCCTCACCACCTCCCTCAACACCACCTCTAATCCTACAGGATTATCTGTCACTGAGATTGTCTATTGGTTGCCTAATTCTCTCATTAAATGTGCTCCTTAAGTGCAAGAACTAATTCTAGGGATCTCCCCCTGCCCCTAGATATGTTTTTCTAATTGGTTTCAGAGAGAGAGGAAGGGAGACAAGGAGAGAGGGGGGGGGGTGGGGGGGGGGGGGGGAGAGAAGCAAGCAGGGAGGGAAGGAGGGAGGCAGACAGACAGACATCGAGCAGTTGTACTTGCCCAGATCAGGGATGGAACCTGCAACCAGATATATGCCCTAAGCGGCAATCGAACAGGCAACCTTTTGGTGTACTGGACGATACTCCAACCATTTGAGTGAGCAGTTCAACCAGCCAGGACTCAGTTGTTGTTGTTTTAAATCCTATTCTACCTAAGAACTATTATCTACTTTATTGGGTTTTTAAACTAGGTATGTATCCCTTAAAACTTTTATGAAATGTACTACTGCTTTCAAGATATCCCCCCCCCATTTTTTATGTTAAAATTCTTCAGTTTAAGAAGAATCTTTTCACCTTAAAACTTGAGGATTCTCGGGGGGTGGGGATGGGGGTAAACTAAGCAAAAAAACAAAAACACTTCTAAGCAATTTTTATAGATTTCCCTTGGAATATTCTGGTCCTGAGATGAAATATGCTATTTATTGTCTTTTGCCTAAAGATACAGAAATTCAGGCCTCTGAAATACTGTTTGCATATATTTATAATGTTTCTACTTTGTTTTTTAGACTCCCCATAACTGACTGACAAGAAAAAATTTGTAAAGATGGAAAAATTTCACACTATTTGATTTTTAAGTGACAACTCACTGAGTATCAATCACATCATGGAAGCATGAACATCCTCTTGATAAAATTAAAAATCTTTTTTTCTTTTAGCTATAATTGACAATATAATATTACATTCATTTCAGGTATATAACAATGATTTGTTATTTAGATATATTGCTAAAACGATCACCACATAAGCCTAATAAACATACATCATTACACAGTTACAATTTTTCTTATGATGAAAACTTTTCAGTTACTCTTAGCAACTTTCAAATATATATACAATACAGTACTATTAACTATAGTCCCTCTAGTAACCATCCTGTACAGTACATCCTCATGACTTACTCATTTTATAACTGGAAATGTGTACCTTTTGACCATCTTTACCCATTTTGCCTATCCTCTATCGCTGCTTCTGGCAACCACCGATCTACTTTCTGTATCTGTAAGTTCAGGGAGGGTTTCTTGTGTGTTTTTAGAGTCCACATATAAGTGAGATAATACAGTATTTGACAAATATTTTTGTTTCCTTTTGATAAATAACCAAAGTGGGGTTACTGGAGCATACTGTAGTTATATTTATAATTTTTGAGGAACTGCCATATTGTTTTCCAAAATGGCTGCACCAATGTACATTCCCACAAACAGTGCATAGGGGTTCCCTTTTCTCCACATCCTCACCAACACTTATTTCTTGTGTTTTTGATAATAGCAATTCTAACACATATATAGTCAATTAATCACAACAAAAAAGCCAAGAATATACAGTGAGGAAAGGACAGTATAAGGAAAACTGGACAGCTGCATGCAAAAAAAATGAAACTGGACCACTATCTTACATAATACACAGAAATTAACTCAAAATGGATCAAAGACTTGAATGTAAGACCTGAAAATACAGAACTCCTGAAAGAAAACACAGGCTGTACACTCTTGACACAGGTCTTTGCAATGACCTACATCAAAAGCAAAAAATAAAGTAGGAACTACATCAAACTAAAATGCTCCTGCAAAACAAAAGAAACCATCACCAAAATGAATAGGCAACCTAACAAATGGGAGAAAATACTTGGAATTATGCATCTGGTAGAAGGTTAAGATCTGAACAGACATTTTTTCAAAGACATACAGATGGCCAAAAGGTGCGTGAAAAGGTGCTCAACATCAATAATCAGGGAAATGCAAATCAAAACCACACTGAGATATCACCTTAACTCTAATATCTTTATCAATTCCTTCTGCCCAACATATACACACAATCCATCTATCCAGAATTGTGAAGCTGCATAATAAATGTTTACTTAATACAAGTTCTCTACTTCATGTTGTTTTAAAAGTCACATATGCATATACATAAATATTAGTTTTTAAAGTGTCTAATATGTAAGCATCACTTAATTTCAGGATAAATGCTAGATAAGAGCCATTAATGTACATAGTAATTAATATGCAAAGAGGATAACATTTAAGAATTCAATATCCCATAAAATACACTAACACATTTCAAAATTTCTGCAATCTATACACCCTTGTTAAATAATCATTTGGTTGTGTAGTTCAAAAAATAAAAAGAACACTGGTTAATAAAGATGTATCTATTAGTAATTTTGTCCAAGGTAAAAAGAATGACTGTTTTAAGCATCTATTAGAAAAAGTTTTCTACAATATTCTGTCTTATCCTTCAATAAGACAAGAAATTGACAAAAGAATTTATTCCTCAACTGGGGAATGGAATACTACTCACCATAAAAAGGAACAAACTGGTGATGAACAAATGCCTTATGCTAAGTGAAAAGACACCAGATTCAAAGTGTATGATTGGATGATTCTATTTATATGACATTCTTACAAAGGTAAAATATAGGGACAAAAACCAAATCAGTGATTATTCAGGGTGGGAAGAAGAATTACCATGGGGGATTTTTTTGGAGTAAAAAAACTATTCTATATTTTTATTGTGGTGGTAGTTGTACAACTATATACATTTGCCAAAACTTGCAGAAAGACATAGAAACATATACATGTAATACTACTCAGCCATGAAAAATTAAATACTGCCATTTGCAGCATCATGGATGGATCTTAAGAGTATCATGCTACCTGGCTGCTGTAGCTCAGTGGTTGACCATCCTATCTAATAAAGAGGGAATATGCAAATTGACCATCACGTTTTAACAGTCAAGATGGCTGCACCCACAGTGGAGGCAGGGATTCCATAACACAAGATGGCTGCGCCCTCAGCGGAGGCCGAGTTCCCGTAAAGAGCCTTAACAAGCAATCAGCAAAGACCTGAAGGTGCATGGCGCTGAGCCAGGGCAGGGGACCTGAGGCTGCGCCCACCCTCCCGCCTGGTGGGGCTTAACAGGGGACCTCAGACCACACCCCCCCCCCCCAGCACCAGGCCAGAGGACCTCAGCACCAGGCCAGAAGACCTCAGGCCACACCCCTTGCCCTGGCGCCGGGCCAGGCGACTTGAGGCCACGCCCCCCCACCCAGCGGGGCTTGACGGGGGTGGGGCTGGCCGGGTCTGGGTCTCGCGCAATTTTGAAGCACACGTGGGTAGGCGGGGACTTGACTCTGATTCCCGTTGCGCACCCTAGACTCTGACAGGAGGAAGATTTTCATATACATTTTACTAATTTTCTTTAATCTCTGACACTTCTATTATAGAGAAAGGGCAAATAGCAATATTAAAATATTTCCTCTAATTAATTCCCTTTTAATGTGCACAAATTTCGTGCACTGGGTCACTAGCTGACCTATGAACCAGGAGGTCACAGTTCAATCCCTGGTCAGGGCACATGTCAGCGTTGCGGGCTCAATTCCCAGTAGGGGGCATGTAGGAGGCAGCCGATCAATGATTCTCATCATTGATGTTTCCATATCTCTTTTCCTTTCCCTTCCTCTCTGAAACATATATATATATATGTGTATATATATATATATATATATATATATACATACATATATATATATATGTATATATAGTATCATTCTAAGTGAAATCAGTTAAACAATAAAAGGAAAAGAATCTTATGATTTCACTCATCTATCTATATATATAAAAGGTTAAGCAACCGTCCGACCGTTCGGTAGGTATGATGCGCACTGACCACCAGGGGGCAGACGCTCAACAGAGGAGCTGCCGAGCTGTGGTGACTTGGCAGAAGCAGTTCTTGGGTGATGCACCCCAGAATCAGAGTGGAGGGAGCCCAATTCCTTGCAGGGCTGTGCGATTCCACCTTCAGCCATGGGTTATGTTGTTGCTGGGGCACTGTCGGCCCCAAATCTGGTTTACTGCATACTTGCATTTGTGTTCCACACCCTGTATGACAGCAACTTTGCAGAGTGCCGTCTTTCACTCCAGGACCCCTCGGGGGATGTTGGAGAGCTGGTTTCAGCCTGATCCCTGCAGGCCAGGCTGAGGACCCCACCTGCCAGAGCAACCCCACTCACTCCGCAGATGCCCTTTGAGCCGCAGTGCTGCCACAGGTGCGGCTGGCCAGGAAGGGACCATGGGACGTTGGCTCCAGGGTGTGTCTGGCCCATCTTGCCCAGTCCTACCCCACTGACCACCTTCTAATTAATTTCCTTTCAATGTGCACAAATCTGTGCACCAGGCCACTAGTGTGAGATATAAAACAGAAACCAACAAGTGAATAAACAAACTCATAGACAGAGCCAACAGTATGGTGGTTATAAGAGGGCAAAGGGAATGGGGAGAAGATAAAGAAGGTCAAATATATGGTAATGGAAGGAGCCTGGACTCTGGTTGGTGAGCACACAATGCAATATACTGATGATGTGTTACAGGATTTGTACATCTGAAACTTATGTTATTAACCAAAGTTACCCCAATAAATAAAAATTTTTTAAATGGTGAATTTTACTTTATGTAAATTGTTCTGAATAGAAAAATTATACATTACTTCTAGTCTTTCAGGAGCAAAAATATAAAAAAATTCTATTCTCCTTTGAGAAAGACAATTTTGAACACACAATAATATAAAGCAGCAATTTTCAACCTTTTTCATCTCATGGCATACAAGCTACTAAAATTCTGTGGCACACCAAAAATATCTTTTTTGCCAATCTGACAAAAAAAATAAGTATAATTTTGATTCATTCACACTGGATGGCTATTATTGTGTTGACTATTATCATTTTTTTATTTGACAGTCTAAAGGAAAAGAGGTCAGTGCCCTCTGACTAGTCAGGTATTCCAAGGTTTTAAAAATTCTAGCGGCACACGGAAAATTGCCAAGCTAAAGGTAAAAGATTTCTCCTTGGTTTAGCAATTTGGTGTCCCTTTGGATGATTAACTAACATGTCAGTGAACCCAAGACACAAAACAGATTTGATGCTGTTGGGTAACTGACCTACTTCTGTTCCATGATCACATTCAGTTTCTAAGCCCTACCAATTCTTCTTTAAATGTGGATATCTATTTCTTCTCATCTCCTCTTAAAATCTCATAACACTCCCAACATTAAAAGTCTTCACCAATTCACAAGCACCTACAAGATAAACTCCATATTCATTAACAGCACTTAAAAGGCCCTTTATCATCCAAACCAACTTATTTTTCCAGATTCATTTTCCACCACAGGCAATTTTATTACTCACTCATAACTTTCAGAATGCAATTTGGCCATTTATATCAAGAGCTTCAAAATAATCCAAACCTTCTGACCCTTTAACTCAGAAATCCCACTGAGGAATTTATTCTGGGGAAATTATCTTCATAATAATAAAAACCAGACGGTCCAAATAAATAAAAACAGGAGAATTGCTAAGAAAAGTATAGTATATCCACAGGATAGTTTCTGTTACATCCATTAAAATCATGTTTGTGGAAAGTTTTTAATGACACAGGGAAATATTATGATTTAAGTGAAAAAACAAGCTGGATAAAAAGTTTTACATGCAGTGTAATCTCAACTATGTAAAACAGAATAGAGAAAAGGAATTTTATCTCTAACAGTGGGAATAGAAATAATTTTTATCTTCTCTCTAGTTTTCTGTATTTTCAAAGTTTTCTGTGTTGAGCATATTTTTAAAATTAGAAATACAGACACATGCAAATTTTTTGATTCGATGGTTGTATACCTACGATTATATTTTGAAGAAGAATGCAGATGCAAGCAAAAATTGGTGCACAAAGATGAAAGCATTACTTATAATACTGGACTTAAATTTAACACAGGAATAACTTAATATCATCACAGTATATGCAGGATACCCTTAAACAATTTAAGTCGTTTTTTACAAATAGAGGTAATGTCAAAAAATTCAAAGTGGATTTTAGTATATTCACAAGTTTTAATGTACATCCATCACCACAACCTAATTTTACAACATTTCGAACCCTGTACTCGGGAACAATCACTCCTTTTTCCCATTCTTTCCCACCCAAGACCTAGCCAACCACTAGCAGCAATTTACTTCCTGTCCCTACTGTCCTGCTTCTCCTGGATGTTTTATATAAGTGAATCATACAATATGTAGTCTTTTTTTTTTTTTTTTACTGGCTTCTTTCATTTAGCATGTTTTCAAAGTTCATCCATATTATTGCATAATTTATTACTCATTTCTTTTTATTGCCAAATGATATTCTACTGTATGAATATACAACATTTTACCTATTTAATCATCAGTTGATGTACATTTGAGCTGTTTCAACTTTTGGTGTATTACGAATAATGCCACTATGAACATTCGTGTACAAGTTTCTATGCAGATATGTTTTCATTTTGCTTGGGTATATAATTAGGTGTGAAATTGCTGGGTCATGTGGTAACTCCCAAGTTGATCTTCTTAAGGAACTGCCAAACTGTTTTCCAAAGTGGCTACACCATTTTATATTCCCACCAGCAACGTATTCCCACAGCCTTGCCAACATTTTGTTACTCCATGTTTTTTTTTTTTTATTACTGCCATCCTAGTAGGTGTGCAGTATCTCATTGTGGTTTTGATTTGCATTTCCCTAATGACTGATTTTTATCGACTACTTGTATTTCTTTTAAGAAATGTGTACTTAAAGCCTTTTAGGCTGTCTCTTCGTTGCTGAGTTGCAAGAGTCCTTCATATATTCTGAATACAAGTTCCTAGTCAGACATGTGATTTGCAAATATTTTCTCCCATTCTATGAACTGTCTTTTCACTTTCTTGATGGGTGTTCTTTGATACAAACAAGTTTTTAATTGTAATAAAATCCAATTTATCTATTTTCCTTTTGTCACTGGAGGTTTTGGTGTCATTGCCTAAAAAGCCAAGAAAATTGACCAAGAACACTATCCAAACCACATTCACAAATATTTTTACCTATGTTTTCTTCTACAAGTTTTATATCTTTAGCTCTTACATTTAGGCTGTAACACATTTTAAGTTAAATTTTCTATTTAGTGTGAAACAGGGATACAAATTCATTCTTTTGCATGTGAATATCCTATTGTTCTAGAGCCATTTGTTGAAGACACTATTCTTTCCCCCACTGAATTAGCTTGGCACCCTTGTCACTTTGGGATATGGGAAATAAAGAATATAAACTGTGACAAATGAACTCAACTATGTAAGAAAAATCTGTATTTGTAGTCTCCAGGTATTCACTTTCTCCCTTATTTTCATAATAGTACTTATTACAATCTGCAATTATCTTACTCAGTTTTTTATTTATTTCTTACCTGTCTTTCCTATTATAATGTATACTTCATAGGGACAGGGACTTTGACTAATATACTGATGAATACCCAGAGGCTAAAACAGTACAGTCCTCCTTTAACATCATCAATAGGTTCTGCAACTTTAAATGAAATGTCATATAATAAAGCCAATAAATTCCTATGGCATTAGAATAGAGTAACATTAAGTGAAGACCTGCTGCACAGGTCCTAGAAGATACCTAACAATCATTTATTGAAAGAATGAAAATATATTTAAAATGGCCTGGAAGAAAATGCACCAAATGTTAATACCTTGGTTGGGATTGCCATTACAACTAAATTTTTTCTTAATGTTTTACAATTAATATACATTATTATCCTAATCAGATATGAAGTTAAGGTATTTTTGCCAAACTTTTATATTAGCTTCTTTTATAGATCTCCAGCACAATGACACCACCAACTACCAAGTAGCTCAAGTCTCAATATTTGAAGTTATCCTTGACTAGAGGCCTGGTGAACAAATTTGTGCACCAGTGGGGTCTCTCGACCTGGCCTGCAGGATTGGGCTTAAACTGGTTCTCCAACATCCCCCAAGGAGTCCTGGATTGCAAGAGGGTGCAGGCCAGGCCGAAGGACCCCACCCGTGTACAATCAGGGCCAGGGAGGGATGCAGGAGGTTGGCCAGCCAGGGAGGGACTATGGGAGGGCTCCAGGGAATGTTCGGCCTGTCTCGCTCAGTCCCGTTCAGCTGGACTCCAGCAGTAAGCTCACCTACCAGTCAGAGCGTCTTCCCCCTGGTAGTCAGTGCACGTCATAGCGACTGGTTGACCAGTCAACTGCCCCCTTGTGGTCAGTGCATGTCATAGTGAGCGGTTGAGCGGCCTTAGCATATCATTAGCATATTACACTTTGATTGGTTAAACGGCTGACCAGACAACTGGACACTTAGCATATTAGGCTTTTATTATATAGGATGTCTTTCTTTCCCTTATGCCACACATCTAAATTATCAGTAAGTCCTGTCAGCTCTACCTCCCAAAATATACAATTGATCCTTGAACAACATGGGTTTGAACTGCGCAGGTCCACTTATACAAGCATTTTTTTTTAATATAAATACCTGTACTGTTTTCAGTCTATGGTTAGGAGTCTGTAGCAGAGGGCTAATGGTATCATTGATCTATATCATTTATATAGAAGACTTGAGTATCCACGTTTAGTATCTGAGAGGGGTTCTGGAACCAAATCCCCACAGATACTAAGAGGAGTTAAGTTTGGGGGGAGTCAAAAGTTATATGTGGATTTTCGACTGTGCAGGGGACTGTTCCTAACCCCTGTGTTGTTCAAGGGTCAATGGTATACCCACTCTAATTGCTTCTCACTATCTCAATAACAATCCCAATCTAACCTACTACACCACCCATTGCCTGAATAATAGCAGTAGTCTCTTAATCAGCCTTTGTCCCCATTTGTACATCTCCATACATGAGCCACAGGAATAAATCACATCCCATTCCACTACATTACACCTTAAAACTTCCCCACCACCACAAACTCAGTGGTTACATGGGGTGGTCAGAATAAAATACAAATTCTTCACCTTGGCCTAAAGGCTCTTCCTATTCTAGCTCTTGTCTACAATACATTTCCTACTTCTCTCCCCTCTTTTCACTGAATTCTACCTATACAAACTTTTTTTGACCCTGGCATGTCAAACTCATTTTCTTCTCAAGGACTTTCTACTTATAGAGTTCTTTCTGCCTGAAATGTTTTTCACATGGCCTGCTCTCTCTTACAATGTAAGTCTTAGCTCAAATGCCATCTCCTAAGAGGCCTTCCTTAACAATCTAGCTAAAAGTAGCCAACTCTTCTAGTACTCCCGATTGTTACCCTACTTCCTTCTTACCACTTACAATTATCTGACATGATCTTGTCATTTTTCTCTCCTTCCCCCCATATTAGAATGTAACTTGCACAAGAAAGGACTTTTTCAGTACTGTCTCCCTAATACCTGGACCATTCTTGGCATATCAAATTTCTCAACTATTTACTTAATAAATGGTTGCTATTTTAAACCCTGAAGACAATGAAGAACTGTATTTGATTCTCCATTAATTACTTCAGGAAAAACATAATAGTTATTTAACTTTTTAATAACTAAGATATTTTAAATCAAGAATTAAGTCAACTGAAAAATCAAATTAAGAAGTTGGTCATAAAAGAAATTGATAAACTATAATGATTCCAAGTAAAATAACATTAAAGAAGTAATAAAACAAGCCCTGGCTTGCTAGCTCAGCTGGTTAGAGAGTCATCCTGATATGCCAAGGTTGTGGGTTCAATCCCCAGTCAGAGCATATACAAGAATCAACCAATGAATGCATAAATAAGTTGAACAACAAAATCGATGTTTCTCTCTCCCCCTTCTTCTCTCTAAAATCAATCAATAAATAAAAATTTAAGAATGCCCTCTTATTCACCTATTCATGTTCATTAAGTAACATCTGTTGTGGGCCTACTATGAGGGTCATCTTGCTCTTGAAATATACAAGCCCTCAGGAAACATAGCAGCTCTACCTAATACATAGAAACAAACACAGAAAAGTGACCCAAATGCAGAGACAAAGAAACATGTCACAAATGAAACAGAAGAAATCTCTAGAAAAAGAACTAAATGAAATGGAAGCAAGCAAGCTACTAAATACAGAGTTCAAAACAATGGTTATAAGGTTGCTCAAGGATCTTAATGAGAGCTTCAAGAGACTTAGTGAGACTTTCAAGGATCTTAGTGAGAATTTCAAAGACATGAAAAAGGACCAGACAGAAATTAAGCATACACTAACTGAAATAAAGAACAATTTACAGGGATTCAACAGTAGAGTAGAGGAATCGGAGAATCCAACCAACGATTTGCAATATGAGGAAGCAAAGAACACCCAATCAGAAGAGTAAAAAGAAAAAAGAATAAAAAAATATGAAGGTAGTGTGAAGACCCTCTGGGTAACTTCAAATCTACCAACATTTGCATTATGGAGGTGCCTGAGAAGAGAGAAAGCAAAATACTGAAAACCTATTTGAAGAAATAATGACAAAAAACTTCCCCTACCTAGTGAAAGAAATAGACTTACAAGTCCAGAAAGCACAGAGTTCAAAACAAGAGGCCCACACCAAGACACATCAAAGTTAAAATGCCAAAGGTTATACACAAAGACAGAATCTTAAAAGCACCAGGAGAAAAGCAGTTAGTAATAATAATTTTTTTAAAAGTTTAAAAAATATGAATAAAATGGCAATAAATATGTATCTATCAACAATTGAATCTAAAAATCAAAATAGCCCAGCCGTCATTGGCTCAGTGGTTGAACCATCAACCTATGAACCAGGAGGTCATGGTTCAATTCCTGTCAGGACACATGCCCAGGTTGCAGGCTCCAGCCCCAGTGTGGAGTGTGCAGGAGGCAACTGATCAGTGATTCTCTCTCATCATTGATGTTTCTATCTCTCTCTCCCTTCCTCTCTAAAATCAATCCTAATATATAAAAAGCCAGGGGCGTCATGACCGAAACAACTGGACGGATGACTGAACGGCAGGCTGCATGGGGCGACCAGGCTGGCAGGGGGGGGTGAGGGACGACAAACGACTTAACAGCAGGATATGCATTACCTATGGACACAGACAATAGGGTGGTGAAGACTTGGGGTGAGGCTGGAACTGGGTGGAGGGGGGCAATGGGGAAAAAAGGGGTGACATCTGTAATACTCTCAACAATAAAGATTTTAAAAATAAATGGATAAATAAATAAGCAAGCCCATGATAAGAAAGGGGGGGGGGGGGAAATACATACAACCCCCCCCACTAAGGAGTCTAACAGTCTAGTTCCACAAAACATCTTAGGAAGTGCCATAAAAGGAATTCATATTCTATCTTAGCACTGTTTCTTAGAGATGTGCAAAAATGCAGAGAATTAACACCAGTGTTGGTATCCATACTAACTTCCCTTTACAAACAGGCTAATTCGCAAAGTCTGAGGATAGTCCATCAAGGTGACCACTAGCCACTTGTGGTTTAGTGAGTCCCATTATAAGTGGCTAGTGTGACTGAAAAGCTGCATTTTTTTATTGTATTTCACTTTAATTAACTTAAAATTTTTAAAACGTATCAATTCCATTACTGGAAAACTTATAAGTATGCCCAGAGCAACTTATGTGTGTGAATCTACTTTTTCGACAGTAAAATTTAAATCTAAATATATATCAAATATTTCTTATGAAAATTGAACATTTGAATTGATGTACTGTAGGTGTAAAATATATACTGATTTCAAACTTGTATGAAAAAGGAATGTAAAATGTCTCGTTAATTTTTATATAGATTAAATGTTGACTTATTTCAGATATATTGAGTTAAATAAATTTCACCTTTTCTCTTTACTTTTACAATGGGGCTATTAGAAAATTTAAAAGTACATATGTACTTTGGGTGATGAACACAATGCAATATACAGATGATATATTATAGAAATGTACACTTGAAATTTACATACTTTTATTAACTGTTACCCCAATAAATTTAATAAATTTTTAAGTAGTACATATGTAACTCATATTTTATTTCTGTTCGACAACAATGGTCAAAAGATTACTTAAAACATTCTTAAAACAAGATTTCAATGATTTGAGAATTCCTCGGGGCTCTAGAGCTTCAACAATTGCCTTAAAAGATTGTGCCCTAGCAAGTTGAGGAGTCTTACCAGTATTTGCCTATGCTTTAGTTTTAGCTCTATTACTACATGGAAATACTACCACCGTAAAAAACATGTCATGTGAAACCACTCTAAAGTAAACACTAATTACATTTAAAGTTGGCGATTTTCTGAAAGCAAGTCAAGATAAAAATATGGGTCAGAAATTAATCTTTCTTTTCTGTGATAACTCAAATGGGAGTAACATCCTATAAAGTAAAGCAAAAATGCTGAAAGGAGTAAACAGTCTTCCTTCAATATGATCCAAAAGTACAAATACAGTGAAAGACTCATTTTAAATGTAGGTTTCTTGCTACAGTATGCACTGAAGTGTCCAACTTTTAAATGCTCATCCTGAGCCCTGTTGCAACAAAACGGAGTTCTTTGATACTCCGCATGTTAAAAAAAAAAAAAAAAAAAAAAAAAAAAAAAAAGCCAAACTATCAGCTTTTTCATACCTTCAACTACAGATTAAAATGTGAATTTTAAGAATTTTAATTGCATTTTCACTTAAGTCAATTGCTTTTTTAAAGATTTACATAAAAATTGATTTTTAATATACCAAAGCAAACCACATAAGCATTACAATGTCAGCTACTGAAAGAATTATCTTTAAAAGTATCACTAGACTAAAAACTACTCAACTTTATGGAGGTCCTTGTACAGAAGACTTCACAATGATGAATGTAACAAGTTTGTCAAAGTATTACTAACATGAACCAATCTGATGTTTATTTTTCTATACTTCTCCCAATGTAAAATTTCAGGCAAAACGAACAGGAGACAGCTTTTAGAAGCACAATTTCAAGTGAAACGTCACTTCTAACATCAAGGCAAGGAGATAGGGACAGAAGAAAAGCTGGGATTAAAATATTTCTGAAGTATTAGGTATAAATCTTTGGGTATGGCTTTCATGGACAATCTAGAAAGGCATTATTATGCTACAAGGGAAGGAAGTTAAAGATACTTCAGTAACAATCTTCTACCTACTTGTTTTGTGGTTTAGATATGCAAATATCAAACAGTACAGGCATACTTCAGAGATATTGTGGGTTGGGTTCCAGACCACTGCAATGAAGTGAGTATCACAATAAAGCCAGCCATAATTGTTTTGCTGGTGGAGGTTCTTGCCTTCAATTTGTCAAAAACTCAACATATGTGAAGTGCAATAAAGCAAACCACAATAAAACAAGCATGCCTGTAGAGCAGCGGTTCTCAAACTGTGGGTTGCGACCCCTTTGGCGATCGAATGACCCTTTCACAGGTGTTGCCTAAGACCATCCTGCATATCAGATATTTACATTACGATTCATAACAGTAGCAACATGACAGTTATGAAGTAGCAACGAAAATAATTTTATGGTTGGATCACAACATAAGGAACTGTATTTAAAGGGCCAGAAGGTTGAGAACCACTGCTGTAGAGTAAAAAGACTAGGCCTTATTATTCAGAGACTAGAGAATTGTTCTGTAGATAAAAACAATGCATATACTCCTAGGCTAGATGAAGTTTTCTTTGGTTAAATAAAAATCAAAGAACAATTCATCTATGGTCTGATTTCCCTGTGCTCTCACTGTTCATCTCCAAAGTTCAAAGGCTAATTTTAAAATGGATAAATGTAGAAAAGGAAAAGTAATAAATAAAAATGGTAATCCTTCAAAACTAAAAACAAAATAAAAAACCCACCAATGTATGTGTGTATATATGTATATACACATATATATGTATATATATATATAAAATCTAGTTTTTCAAAAGTTTCAAGATCTTTTTCAAACTTCAACTATGGTGTTCATCTCAAAGTATCTTAATTATTACTGAAAGAAAATAGTTATTTATTATAAAAACACAAATGTTTGGAGTCTTCCTGTATAGCAAGTTAAAGACCATTTTGATTCAAACCAATTCTATTTATAAAAAATACTCAGAGTTATTTTTGTTTTGCCTGTTGTTTTTTCAATAGACTATTTTTCAGAGACCTTTTAGGTTCACAGTAAAATTGAGCAGAAAGTACAGAGTTCCCATATATCCCTTGTAGGGATATAAACCAAGAAGACATTCACTAGGGCTAGAGAATCAATATATAGTAATACATAAAAATGGAGCCTGGCAAGCATGGCTCAGTGATTGAGCATCAAACTATGATCCAGGGAGTCACGGTTCAATTCCTGGTCAGGGCACAGGCCCAGGGCTTGATCCCCAGGGAGGGGCATCCAGGGGACAGCCAATCAATGATTCTTTCTCATCATTGATGTTTCTATCTCTCTCTTCTTCTCTGAAATCAATAAAAACATATTTGGAAAAAAATGGAAACAATATATTGCAAAAAAAAGATAAAAGGGCAAAAAGTTGGGCAAATATCCATCAATAGGGCAATGGGTAAACTTAATCCTATATAATAAAAGGCTAATATGCAAATAGACCAAACAGCTGAACAACCAAACAACCGGTCGCTATGATATGCACTGACCACCAGTGGGCATGCACAGAACATGGCACACAGGATGGTGGAGCAGATGAGCGGGGGCGCCAGACCAAGGTGGGGCGCCAGTTGCTATCATCAGGGTGAGCCTCTGGTGGCTACTGAAAATTCTTTGCTCCCATGGCCCCACTTGCACCCGCTGCTGGCGCCGGAGCCACTGCTTGCACCCACTGCCAGCGCCGGCCCTGCTTGCACCCGCTGCTGGCGCCAGCCCCAATCGTTCTATGCCATCAGCTGGTGCGAGTGGCAGCAGTGGGAACAGGGCTGCCAGCAGACAGGGGACCAGAGGCTGCGGTGGGAGGGGCGGGCGGGAATGCGGAGGATGGGCCGAGACCTGCCCCTGTGCCTACCGCAGCCTCACGGCCCACAGTTCCTTTCAAGGTGCACAGATTTGTGCACTGGGCCCCTAGTATAGTCATAAAATAGAAAGTATTCAGCTGTTAAAATAAAGAACCAGAGCCACAACTAAAATTAAAAATCATCCCACCCCCTAAAACTGACCAAGTTTAATTTTAAGTTGCAAAAGGATGCACAAAGCATATGTATCAAAATCAAATATATACATATAAAAAAATCAAGGCAATACAGCATATACTTCTGCAGATACATACATATATAGCTAAAAGTATGGAAATGCCAATGAGAATGAAATACATTAATTTCAGGTGACTATGTTGAATTTTACCTGGGCCCTGTGCTCCTGGAAAGCAGTGCCAGTTAAGAAATCCACTCCCATCATTGTGTGTTCTGGGAAACAAGTAACAAAAGGATTCTGCCCTTAAGACTCCCTGATTTACCTGCCCCAGGTCCCCATTCCCTCCCCCCCTTTTTTTTTGAGATGTTCCTCACTAATCGATGTTCTCCCAATTGCAATAGCCTAAAAAAGAAATCATTTCCTTAATTGGCTGGTGCATTATATCTTTGACACTGGAGTGGTTAGTTATTTCTGGGATAAGAAGATGCATACGTAAATGTAACGGTAGCATAACCTGAAATGCGGCAAAAAGTTAATCTTTTTTTCAAAGGAACTTGTTGTTCTATGTAGTTTTCCGCTTAAAATGTTTCTAAATTAATTTTTAAATTATTTTTAAAATTTGATGTGGAATCAGAGGTGGTCGCACAAGTCAATCCATTAGTCAGTTTTCTGATACATTAAGTAGGCACATTAACACATGCCCAACCTATTCCACTAGGTTGTTATAAATAAAAGTGTTTTTGCTAATCATCAAGTGGTACAATACATTTGTAATTCAGTCTGAGCCAATTAGTTCGGTTTGGTAGAGCAGCATTCTGATTAGAATACAGTTACGGATTAGATTATCATATAGACCTTTACTCTGTTTCAGGGGCAATACTACACTCTTACTTCAGAGAGAGCAATGTAGCTATACTGCAAATGAACACACTATCAGTTACAAGAGGAGCTAGGAAAGTCTATGTTATGTCTCAATCCATACCCAACACAAGAACTACTGAGCAGATAACCCAAAGAATTTGGTGGGTGGGCTGGTAATCAATCTTTATATGAGGAAACTGGCACACCCAGCACACACACGCCAAAGTTTTGTTTGGAGTGTGTAGATGTGGTTCATGTGGAGGGTAGGCATCTTTTTTTTCTTTTTTCCTTTTATTGGCACTGTAAAGTGAGACTTTGAAAACATGAAATTTCATGGTAAAGTGCCCTGGGTTATCTTTTGAGTTGGTTTCAAATTTCTTTACTCCAAAGTGCTTCTGGAATACTTGGTGAGTACCAGGAAGTGATTTTGTTAATGTAGAACAAAACCATCAACAGTTAAAATTTAACTTAAAAAACTAAAAAATTTGAACCCAGTATCTAGACAACAAATCTAAAAAAGATAAAATACCGAGGTAAAATGCTAAAATCTGGGATAATAAAGGAACTTTCCATCTTCACAATATTCTATAATAGCTGGACTGAAGGGAAATGCTCTATTCTCATGAGGCTTACATACAAGAGTAACCAACTTTCTTTGCAAGCATCCAAACAAGACTAGCTTATAAGGTCTTCTTTCTTTAAATTCATTAAATTTATTGGGGTGACACTGGTCAACATGAACATATAGGTTTCAGGTGTGGGTTTGTTACAAGATCTGTATATTGCACTTTGTACCCACCACGTAAAGTCAAATCTTCTCCTGTCACCATATAAAGTCTTTTCTTAACCTCTCTACACCAAGAAGTTTGAAATGTATTTGGAATCACCCATCTTGATTTGTGTTTCTCCTCCTCCCCCAAGAACCAGTAAGTAAAACAGATTCTTCATTTTATTTGAATTACAAAAATATGGAAGTATACCTTTAACTAAAGTTTAACTATTTAACTAAAGTTAAAATGCTTGGCCCTATTTTCAAACAAAATAAAGTTTGCAGTCTAGCAACTCAAAAACATAGAATGTCAAATTAGAAGACCCTAAAGCAGGTTTCATAGCACTTTCCTCAGAGCTGATGGTCTTACATGTACTAGCACTCAAAACCCTTAGGTTAAAATGGTCTTTTAGTATGAAGTATTATATGTATTTATAATCTCAAACAGGTTAAAAATCTTAAATGCTGATTCTCTTTGTGATTTAGAGAATTAAACCAAAGAAGAATCAGAAACTGAACACTATCAAATTCCCAATACATATCCTCAGTCACCAAGAAACTACTGATTAATCTCATTTCCTTCCACTAATGAGACTGTGTGCACAGTCATGAAAGTTGCAATACCTTAAGAAAACCAAAACTATTATTCCGTAAAAAACATTTTGGATGCAAATAAGCTGGCACCAACTGCTTCCACGCAGACAGATGCAAAAACTGTAATGTTTCTAGCAAAGTGTGGTAAGCCTCTGCCTGCAAATCGCTGACCAAAAATGGTCATGGCGTGTTGCAGGCTAAAGAAAACGACAAAATGTTCCACTTGAGAATACTTAAGAACATTGTTTTACGGCACACTGGAATTCCAGTTTAGACGGGAAAATATGTAAATTAAGCAGTGTCCATCACCTACTGAGCATGTTTACTTTTGCAGTGTTCTCAACCTTCTGGCCCTTTAAATACAGTTCCTCATGTTGTGACCCAACCATAAAATTATTTTCGTTGCTACTTCATAACTCTAATGTTGCTACTGTTATGAATCGTAATGTCAATATCTGCTATGCAGGATGGTCTTAGGCGACCCCTGTGAAAGGGTCGTTCGACCGCCAAAGGGGTCGCGACCCACAGGTTGAGAACCGCTGTTTTAGAGACTGGGATAATTTTACGGACTTTAAAAAAGTTTTTTTTTCATTTGTTTTTATGCGTACGCCTGCATCATGCCCACCCCTTGCATGCCGAGTTCTGAAGCACAGCCACACTGTGTACAGGTAAAAGGCATTTTCCAGCCGCACCCGGCGAGGTCGGGCCGGCGAGGGTTAAAGCAGACGCCGCCAAGCCTGACGAGCACAGGGAGAGCGCAGCAGGAAGCGGACGGACGGACCGACGGCCAGACACGGCCGAGAAAGCGGCTAAAGGCCACCCGTCCTCACCCTGCCCGGGTCAGGCTCCGGGATCACTGCGCCCCCCAGGGCTGCTCAATAAAGGCCGTATTTTTCCTTTTCGAGATGGACAGACCTGACCGGCGCATCTGTGCCGGGCTCCGGGGAAACGTGCCCCGAACAAGGCCGCTCCGGATTCCCATGCCCCCCGCCCGGGGTGGGCGAACCCCACCCCCGAATCGATCTCGCCGAGGCGGGGAGAACTCCACTCCAACTGGTGGTACCGAGGCCAGGGCGGAGAAACCTCCGAGGCGGCGCTCCGGGACGGCGGCCAAGCAGCAGCTGCGACCAACGCAGCGGCCGTGGAGCCGCCCCGGGACGCGGGGCCCAGCGGGGCCCAGCGGGTCCGCGGGCGACAGACGCCCAAGACCCTCCCCCGGCGGGAGACGGCTGAGGGACGCGGGTCCCATCGGTGCGGGAGGGGGGTGGGGGGCGGCGTTCGCCCCTCAGCCCGACCCCCGCGGCGCCGCAGCCGCGCCGCCCCCGACGCGTCAGCTCACGCCTCGCGCTCCCTTCCACTCACCATCTTCGCCGAGGCGGTCGCAGGGACGCGGGGCAGGGAGTCGGCGGGCGCCGAGTGTCCTCACAGCGGCGGGGCCGAGCAAACGAGCGAGGTGGCGACGCAGGGCGCGAGCCTACCAGGGGGAGGGCGCGTGAGCGCGCCGCGGGCCCAAACACGGCTGCGCACGTCACGCGCTGCCCGCCGTTGCTACGCAACCGGAAGGCCGGGTAACGCCCCGCCCGGGCGGCCTTCGGGACTGCGCGCGGGAGGGGTCTTCCTCACCTTCCGGACCGTCCAGAAGTCTGACTGGGGTCCCCCGCACCAGCTCCGGGCCGAGGGGAGTGGGGGTGGGTCCCTCTCTCTTCTGCTGGGGACGAGGAGGCGGAGCTTGGCCTGGCACCTGCGGGGCCAGTGGCCCTTCTCCCCCCAAGAGGCGGGGCCACGTGGCGCCCCGCCCACTGTGAAGCTGTTGCCTTACAAGGAAGTGGCTACCTGGCCAGGTGTGCGCCGCGGCTGGGGTGGGGCCTGGGAGGGGACAAGGAGGGGAGGCGGGGTTGGGGAGAAGGAGTCGCGAGGCCAGGCGGGAGCTGAGGCGCGGGCGGCGGCGGAGGGGCACGCATCCCGCATATTTTACCTACTTTGGTGCGATTCCCGCCATCCTCCCCTGATTGGCCCAGCCCGGCGCGTTGGGCCCTCATCTAAGGAAAAAAATCTGCACATTTTCCCTCCTTCCGGAGGCGACTGTGGCCATACCGAGTGCTCTGAGTCACCGCTAATGTCAGGTCTGGAAAAAAACAGGGAGTGATTTATTTATCTTTGGGAACAGCCCGGGAAAGGAGGCCGGCGGTCCGCTGGGTGTAGCTGGGAAACGGCCGGCTGGTCTTGGGATGATGGCGCCAACCCCGCTGCTCCGTTTTTTTGGGCTTTAAATTTGGGATTGTGTGTGTTGTTGTTTTTTTTATGGGCGGTTGCATCAGAAACAGTTTTCAGACGGCCAGAAGGAATCCCAGCGTTTTTTTTCTGAGGGTGTTTTTGTGGGGAGTAAAGGGAACAGAAAGAATTTGAAACTGGATTGATTCTTTTATTTTAGGTCGTATTTCAATTTAAGATACTGAGAACATCACGACCTCTCCCAAAACTGTTAATTCTCCAAATGTGAGGCTTTTGGACAGGATGGTCAGTGTATGCGTGTGTGTCTGGGTTTTTGTGTGTGTGTGTGGTTTTTTTCTGGGCATTATCTAAAAATCTAGATTGTAAGTGCTTTGTTCTGACTATTCAGCATGGAAATTCATTTCTTATTACTCATCATGTTTTTGTTTTCTTTCCTTTTTAAAAAAAATGTTTATTGATTTCAGAGAGGAAGGGAGAGGGAGAGAAACATCAATGTGGAGAGAGAATCATTGATTGGCTGCCTCCTGCGCCCCCCACACTGGGGGATGGAGCCTGCAACCCAGGCATGTGCCCTGACCCAGGATCAAACAGTGACCTGGTTCATAGGTCCTGAGCCAGCCAGCCGGGGGCTGTTTTGTTTTCTTTTTAAGAGAGGAAGCAAGTTGTGACAATTCTAAGCCTATACAATTTGCCACAAGGTTTTTGGCAGGCTGAGCAGTGGTTCTCAAAGGGAACTCGTTCAGTCAGAGTTGTTTGCCCCACCCCCCAGAGTTGCAGACACAGAACCTCTGCGATGGGACCCTGAGGATGTGCATTTCTGACAATTCCCAGGTGATGCTCAGGCCACTGGTTGGGTACTAGCTTTGAGAAGAAAGAAGCTTCCTGTATCCGCCTGCAGCTGGAACCCATTGTCTGTCTGTCTGGCTGAACGGGATTCAGTGCCCGCCTCCACTTCTAAGTCCTCAAGACGTCCTTTCTAGTCCAAAATTGAATCCTGCTCATTTAAGGGAATACACAGCCCGTCTGCTCCATCGTCTGGACTGCATTTCATCCTCCACTCTGCCACCAGAGTTACGTCCAAACATAAGCATCGGATCCTGTCACATCGCTGCTTAAATTTTCCTACGGCTTCCTCCAGAATTAGCAGGTCAGCCTGGCCCTTTTGCCTCTGGCCTCAGCTATCTTTAATTTACTGCCTTGTCTCCCGTATCTGCCATCGCGCCCAGTTTTCTTCCAGAAGCCCTCTTACCCTGAGCCTGCTCCTTTCTCAGCCTGAAAGGTTCTTACAATCCTACAGTCTGAAGACCTCTGACCACTTCCCAAGGGACTGATAGTGCTCCTTCCATAACCCTACAGTTCATCACTTCTCAAATCTTGATGAACAGCCAGGTCACCTGAAGATCTTGTTAAAATGCAGGTGCAGGGGGTTAAGGCTGGGATGACAGTTGCCCCCCAGGTCATTCAAATGCTGCCGGTCTCCAGCTTTGAGTAGTGAGACCTTAAAAGTTTTTCCCTACTGCTGGTATAGCAAGTAACACACACAAATATCCACCGTCATCAGATTAGACTGAGTTCCTTGAGGACAAGGGTTGTTTAGGATGCATCGTATGTGGACTAGCATAGTTCCTGATAATGTAGTAGGTATTTAATAGTTTGTTTAGTAAACCAATATCTGAAGATGATTACAATTCCTCAAGCAAACATCTATATCAGTTCACTGTAATCTAAGAGGGAACCCCATTGTTCTTAAGGTCCCATTGAATTTTAACCTCTGCATTTACATAAATTTCATTCCTCCTCATCCCACAGAGGGAACAAGTTTTAACATAAAGTCTCCTTTAAATATGAGATGTGTATATTTCACTTCTCATTTAGGAAACATACTTAATATGTTGTTGCATACTTAATCTGTGAACATATAGGCACTTTCATTTAAAACTGTTTATGAGTGGCAGGGAAGTGTAAGTTAAACATTAATGTTAATCAGTAGACTGGAAAAAGTGTTTTTGCAAGGCAGTATAATAACTCTGTCAGTATATAGTGTAGAAAAAACTTTCTAGTTTCTCCTCCGCCTCCCCACAAATTCACCTGTTCTCTTGTTTATGTCTATAGCGTCTTTAAAAAATAATTTTAATCATATAATAAGATGTGAATATATTCTCATTCTAAAAGATCCAAACAACACAATAAAGTTCCTTGAGCACCTCTGGTCTCCATTTCCATAGTCTCGGGTGCTTGCCTCCTCACAAGTAACCACTGCTGTCACTTTGGTCTATGGCAGTGATGGTGAACCTTTTGAGCTCAGCGTGTCAGCATTTTGAAAAACCCTAACTTAACTCTGGTTCCGTGTCACATATAGAAATTTTTTGATATTTGCAACCATAGTAAAACAAAGACTTATATTTTTGATATTTATTTTATATATTTAAATGCCATTTAACAAAGAAAAATCAACCAAAAAAATGAGTTCGCGTGTCACCTCTGATCACCATCACTGATCTATGGCTTTACAGAGAAATAAACCTTGTCCGTGTGTTTTGTGTTGTTTTGCTTTTGTTGGTGTTTTGTCTAATGGTTTTATGCTGGAGTGTGGTGTCCGATAGCTTGCTTTCTGATTTGATTTTCAGCCTGCTGGATCTGTTCATTTATGACAGAGGGATGTTCAAACTCCAACCATCTGTTTCTTGAAGTTCTATCAGTTTTTGCTTCATGTAGTTTGAAGCAACTGCATGAGGTGCATACACGTTAAGAATTGTTGTATGTTCTTAGAGAATTGACCGTTTTATCATTATACTAGAGGCTTGGCGCACAAAATTCGTGCGCGGGTAAGGTCCCTAGGCCTGGCCTGCGATCAGGCCATCTTCCCCAGCTGCCTGCAGCCTACCCCGCCCCCGGCCACCACCCACCCCCAGTTCCCTGTTCGCTGTTGGGTGATTAGTGCCTGATGGCCAGGGGGAAGGGACTAAGAGGTGGTCAGTGTGCCTCATAGTGACTGGCCCAGCAGTTGTTCTGTGGTTAGGGTCAATTTGCATATTAACCTTTTCTTATTTAGGATGATGCCCTTTATCTCTGATAACTTTCTTTTAAGTCTGCTCTGTCTGAAGCTAATATAGCTATTCCTGCTTTTTTTTTAATTAGTGTTAGCATAGTGTTTTGTCGCCATCCATTTACTTTTAATTTATATGTGTCTTTATATTTAAAATGGATTTCATGTAGACAACATAATTGGCTCATGTTTTTTGATTCACTCTGAAAATCGCTGTCTTAGTTGATACATTTAGGCCATTGACATTCAAAACTATGTTTTCTATTTGTTGCCCTTCAACTTCCTATTTTTATTATCCCTTTTTTTCTGCCTTTTGAGGTTTTAATTTAACATTTTATAGAATTCCATTTTTTCTCATATAAATTTTATTTCTTTTAGTGGTTGCCCTAGAGTTTGCAATGTATCTTTACAATGAATCCAAGTCCACTTTCAAATAACACTATCACTCTTTATAATAACAAAATAATACTAATTCCTTCCTCCAGTCCCTTGTATCATTGCTGTCATTTACTTCACGTACATATAAGCAAACATAAGCATGTTTATACACACAGATATATACATAAATGTATATAATCAAATACATTGTTGCCATTATTTGAATAAACTGTTATCTGTTAAATCAATTAAGAATAAGAAAAATAAAAATTTTTATTTTACTTATTTCTTCAGTGTTCCTTTCTTTGTGTAGATCTGAGTTCTGACGTATATTATTTTCCTCCTCTCTAAAGAAATTTTTAAAAACATTTCTTGCAAGGTAGGTCTACTGGCAACAAATTCAGTTTTTGTTTGAGAAAGTCCTTATTCTCCTTCACTATATATATATATATATATATATATATATATATATATATATATATATATTTAGTACTCACCCAAGGATATGTTGTTATTGATTTGAGAGAGAGAGGAAGAGAAACATTGATGTGAGAGAAAACATGATTGGTTGCCTTTCATACGTGCTCCAATCAGGAATGGAGCCCATGACCTTTCAGTGTATGAGATGACCCTCCAACCAACTGAACCACACTGGCCAGGGCTCTCCTTCACTTCTGAAGGACAATATTGAAGGTACAGAATTCAAAGTTGGTGGAGTTTATCTCTCAACACTTTAAATATTTCACTCCACTGTCTCCTTGCTTACACCATTTCTGAGGAAAAGTCACATGTAATTCTTATCTTTGGTCCTCTTATAGATAAGGTGTTTTTTTTTCCCCTCTTCTTTCAGGATTTTTTTCTTCTTTATCTTTGATTTGACAATGATGTGCTGAGGTGTAGTTTTGTTTTTGTTTTTTGGCTTTCGTTTGTTTTTTTAATTCATCCTGTTTGGTGTTTTTTGAGCTTCCTAGATCTGTGGTTTGATATCTGACAATAATTCAGGGAAATTCTCGGTCACTGTGTTTCAAACATTTCTTCTATTTCTTTTTTTCTTCTTCTGGTCTTGCTGTTATGCATATGTTACACCTTTTGTAGTTGTCCTCTAGTCCTCGCATATTCTGTTCTGTCTTTTTCAGTCTTTTTGCTTTTTGATGTTGTGGATTCTCTTAATATGTCCTTTAACTTGAAGATGCTTTCCTCAGCTGCTCAGCTGTATCCAGTCTACTAATAAGCCAATCAAAGGCATTCTTCATTTCTGTGATTTTTGCCTTTTAGTATGCCTTGAAATTTTTTCTTGATAGTTTGCCATGACGTACTAGGGAAAAGGAACTGCAGTAAATAGACCTTCAGTAATGTGATGGTGTGGTGTGGCAGGGAGGAGGTTTCTATAGTCCTGCAATTAGGTCTCAGTCCTTTAGTGAGCCTGTGCTATAGACTGTGAACTTCACAACTGTTTTCAGTGTGCTCCCCCTCTCCCAGTTCCTCCATCCCCTACTGATAGCTGGGACAAGATGGCTAGAATGGTTGGGATATATCCCTTCCCCAGGTCAGGTAGACTCTGCTAATACCCCTGAACCCACAGAAGTGTGGGAGCCCTTCCTATGAATGAGTCTCCCTAGTTTTTAACTCTCAGACTTCTCCACATTGAGCCTCCAGCAATTAGACAAGTACAGTTCAAGTTTTCCTCCCAGTCTCCCACAGTGGTTTCTACTTATGAGTACCTGCCTGGTAAGCCGCAATTCCCTGTATTTGCCTTTCTGTCTCCAGTTTTGGGGGCAGCAGTTTGCCCATTGTCCTCTCCTCTCTTACGAATCCAAGAAGAGTTACCTGTTCAGCTTTTTACTTGTCATTAGGACCGAGTGGCAGCTTTGAAGCTCCTTACATGCAGAACTGGAAACTGGAAGTTCACCCTTTCCTTTTTCTTTTTTTTATATTCTATTGATTTTTTTACAGAGAGGAAGGGAGAGGGATAGAGAGTCAGAAACATCGATGAGAGAGAAACATCAATCAGCTGCCTCCTGCACACTCCCCACTGGGGATGTGCCAGCAACCAAGGTACATGCCCTTGACCGGTATCAAACCTGGAACCCTTCAGTCTGCAGGCCAATGCTCTATCCACCCAGCCAAACTGGTTAGGGCCACCCTTTTCTTTTTAAAAAGAAGCACCAGACTGAGTGGATTTCCACTTTTATCTCATTGACCAGAACTTAGTCATACAGCTGGGTCACGTGTTCTGTTTTCAGAGCATAAGTGTGCTCGGCTAAGAAATTGGGGTTCCTTTACTAAGGAAGAAGGGGAAATGGGCATTTGGAGATAACTAGTGGTGACTGCCATGGGTAGATGACATTATTAGTCCCATTCTACAGATGAGGTAATATGGTGAAGAGCTATTCCTTAGGAGCCCAAAAGAATAAGTGATCTGTTTCCAAACCCATGACCTTTACTGTCAGGCCACATGACACATCACTCATGGGTAATGCCGAACAAGAAAATGAGGTACCTCTGGCTCTTCCTTCACATTACAGGGGGTCTTGTACAAAACAAAGCAAATGGAAGCTGTAGAGAAAACGTTGTGGACATGCAGGCACCTCCTAGGGCCCAGGCATCTATTTTAGGAAAGAGCTAAATTTAAGTATATCCATGGGGCCTTGGCCACTGTGGCTCAGTTGGTTGGGCATCATGCCATGCACTGGAAGGTTGCTGGTTCAATTCACGGTCAGGCCACATGCTTGGGTTGCAGGCTCAATCCTGGTGGGGGATGTGTAGGAGGCAACCGATCGATGTTCCACTCTTACATCAATGTTTCTCTTTCTCCCTCTCCCTCTAAAAATTAATTAAAATATATATTTTTAAAAAGTATATTCATGGGGATGATGCAGAACCACGTGGTAACAATTGATTTCTCTATTGGTCCTTATGATAGGGTAAAAGTCATATACCACTCTTTTATAACATTAAAAATTGAACAATTATGACATGTTTTTCAGATAACATGTACTTTTTGAGTTAACCTCTGAGAAAATGGAGTAGAAAGTGGCACAACAACCTTAACCAGTGGTTATTAACCCCTTTTGGACCAAATGTTCCCTCTGAGATTCTGAAGAAAATTACAGACCCTCTCTCTAGAAAAGTAGACATTTGCTATGACTCACAAAGCTTAGCCTACAATTTTAGGGAGTTCATGGGCTACCCTGATGCCTTTCCATTAAACTAGATAATTCAAGAAAGGTTTTGGGAAGTGTTCTAAAAAGGAAACAAGCTAGGGATAAGTGAAGAGCCCCACTGTTTCCTCCCCCACAATCCACATGCCAAGATCAGAGGTTATCAGTTTAGCATGAAGCCTAACAGACCCTTACAGTGTGGAGCATTTAAAAAATAGAAATGGCCTCTACAATGCATATGGGACTGCAGCTTGTTTTTATTCATTCATTCCACAGTATATCTTGGGGAACTGTCTATATTGTCTTCCCATTTTTCAGAAGCATGTTGCATTCTCTCTACAGTTCTAGTCGGGTTGTTATACTTTTGGAGAAAATAAAAAGCCATAAAATATTTAAAAAGGGACAAATAAAGAAATCAAAGATTTGCTATAATGACAGACTCAGTGACTTCAAACTCTTAGAATGTAAATAAGCCCGAGGGTTGAGTGTGATCACAGTTACAAAATCTTGAAGAGTAGGAATGAAGTGAATAGAAATTTTGCAGCAAATTCTAACATAAAAATAAGAGGGCTGCTCTTAAAGCTCAAAAGATATAATTTTAGGAAAAATGAGTACTATTTTACACGATGGGTAAGGGTGGGAGGAAGATGACAGATGGGGAAGAAAGGCATGTTATAAACAGTAATAGGCTGATAGTGGCAAGCTCTCTGGTTGGGTCCCATTTTTCTCCATCACTATCCTGTTATGCTCGGCAAACCTCTGCCTCTACCATGACTGCTGTAAGGCAGGAAAACCTCAGAACCAGCAGTGTCCACCCGAGGCTGCCAGGTAATGTCAAGGCAGTGTTAGAGCCTTGCTATGGTGTGGGGAGGTGATACTAACATATGCAAGTGGCTGCCCAAACCTGGAACTTTTCCTCACCCCACTTTTACCTCCCCTGCCCCTGAGAACTAAATAATTATACCCTAGAACAGTGGTTCTCAACCTTCGTAATGCCATGACCCTTTAATACAGTTCCTCATGTTGTGGTGACCCCCAACCATAAAATTATTTTCGTTGCTACTTCATAACTGTAATTCTGCTACTGTTATGAATCATAATGTAAATATCTGATATGCAGGATGTATTTTCATTGTTACAAATTGAACATAATTAAAGCATAGTGATTAATCACAAAAACAATATGTAATTACATATGTGTTTTCCGATTGTCCTAGGTGACCCCTGTGAAAGGGTTGTTTGACCCCCAAAGGGGTCTCGACCCACAGGTTGAGAACTGCTGCCCTAGAACAAAGGGGTTGGGATACTGGGAAGTCATCTAGAAGGTCCTGGTTGAGGTGTGGGGAGGTGACCACAGATTGCAACATCAGAGGTTTCTCAGCTTGATGCGTCCTCATCTGTCTACCCCCAAACTCTCCAGGAATGGCACCAGTTCTCACCTCCTCCCCCAGGTATTCTGTGTAAGACCAGGTAGAGAGATGAAAATCCTAAGGATGTGTGTATGAGTCTATAGGTAAATATAATGAGACAGGAGGGATTCAAGCATTTTGAAGGAAAGATAGCCAACTGAATAAACTCAAGCAGAAGAACCAGGACAAGAACTTGAGCATAGTAAATATTCTCAGAGAAATAAGGAAAGCTATAGGGAAACCAGAAGCAAGAACAAGCAGTTATAGAAACAGAGACATTAGGAGTCTAAAATATTCTTGAACTAAAAGATTCATTGGATGAGTTGGAAAACAGTGCATTTATTTTAAAAAAATGAAGATGTGAGTTGCAAGATAAGGTCAAGGAATTAACTCACAGAAGGTATCTAGAAAGGATAGAGATGCAAAGAATAAAAAAAAAAAAAAAAAGTTAAGAGTCATGGAGGATAGAGAGAAAAGAGCCAGTATCTATATAAAGAAATTTGAAGATAGTGAAATTAGTAAACTGGGGGGGGGGGGGGGGGGGGGGGGGGGGGTTGAAGAAATAATAATTTCAACTTTAATTTTGTTTTTAATTTAATTACTGAATTCATTATTTCAACATCTATGATGTGCCTGCAATGTGCCAAATCTGTTCATAGCATGAATAAGAAAAAAGGCTCCTGCTGTTCCAAAGCTCAAATTCTAGTCAGCTACAGGCAGATAATAAACAACTAAGCAAAAAAGTCCTGGGTGATGATAGGTGCTTAATTGACAATAAAACTAGGTGATAGGACAGAGGATAACTGGAGGTGGTGAAGGCGCATTTAAGTTGGTGCTCAGAGAAATCTCCAAAGAGAAAATGTAAGCTGACTCTTAAATGCCAAGAAGGACTCAGCAGTGTGAAGATAGGAGTGGGGAGCATCCCCTGCAGAGGGAGTGAGCTAGGTGTGCTCAAAGACAAAGGAAGACAGTGAATGCAGCTGGAACGAGGCAGGTGGCCCACAGGCCGTGAGTTTGACATGCTTGCGTAGGCCCAGGGTGCGTGGACCCAGCTGAGGCTGAAAAGGTAACCAGTAATCAGATCATGTAGGACCTCCAGACCATGCTAAAGAGATCAAGATGGATTAAAGAAAAAACCCTGGATTATAGCTTTATATAAGCGACATATTTACAATTATAACCAAGCAGGAGTCTGTGCAGCCTGGCCCTTTTAAAGGATGTTTGCATCACCCCGTCATCTATTATTACCACCTGATTTTCTCATGGAAAAGAGGTGTTAAAAAAAAACCCATAAAAGTCTTGTGTTTGGAGGCAAAAGAAGGATCTTGGTTGCATTCACAATGGGATGGCGCTTTGAAGTATTTTCAGTTAGATCTGACAGATGTTTACTGGGATCCTACTGTGTGCCAGCTGTAGCCATGGTCGCTACTAGGACTACAAAGATAAATAAGTCATGCGCCTGCCACAAGGAGATCACTAGTGAAAACAGATCAATGACAAGATAAACTCAGCCCAGGTTCCCTTGAGGATTCTCAGGATCCTAACTGATGGGGCAGATCATACTGGGGAGATGTTAACAAATCTTAATGAGTGAGGCATCCCAAGAGGAAGGAAGTATGTGTTTGTTACCAAAATGACTTCTCATTTAATTAAGGAAAAGATGGTGGGAGGGCTCACTCAGAGACCAATATTTGGAAGGAAAGATTACCAAATGTTCCTATAAAAAAAATTAGACTCCATGGACCATGATACCTAAGTAGATATAGATGTGAATTTTGTGTGCTTTGTGGGGGGCTGCTCCAGCCTCTTTCTAGTTTTCCCTTCATCTAGGGGTGGAATAAGAGAACCCGGAGCAAGTTGAAGCATTGCTCCACCAGAAACAGCCAAGGGACGATGGTCCTGATGTGAAATTTAAGTGCCTGTTAGTATAACTGTTTTACTTTTATCACTGAGATTCCACTATTTCTATGAGGTACAGTGGGGCCTTGACTTACGAGTGTCCCAACTAACGAGTTTTTTGAGATACCAGCTGTCTCTCCGCTGATTTTTTGCATTGAGTTGGTAGAGTAATTTGAGTTAACGGGCTCCTTAATGAGCTCCTTAACGAGCTCGGCCTCGGAATGAATTAAACTCGTAAGTCAAGGCCCCACTGTATTTGATACTAGCATTGCAAGTTCTAGTCTTGTCTGGCTGTGTGACCTGTGAGATGCACCTCTCTGGGCCTCCCTACCCTCACCTGCAAACTGAAGGTGTTGATGAATTTAACCCCTTTGGCTCTAAAATATTATGCCTGTACTACACAGAAGAGTTATTGGATATCTAGCACAACATTAGCAATTTGTGGAATATCTATTCTAGGAATATTAAGGCTGACTCTTGCATTTTGATTTGTGAACTCTAGGCCTTGAGCTCTTGACACAGCCTGTTTCTACAGCAAAATCAATAACTTGGTGTAATTGTCGAGGTTGCGGACTAATGGGGTTCTCCCGGCTATCCACAACTGGGGAAAGGGAGCTGATCGGCACAAAGGGAGAAAATAACATGTCACACGCACTCACATGTAAATGAGAGACAAAACATGTCACATCATGCAATTTTTAAAAAAATATATTTTTATGGATTTCAGAGAAAAAGGGAGAGGAAGAGAGAAACATCAACGATGGGAAAGAGTCATCGATTGGCTGCCTCCTGCGCACCCCACACTGGGGATGGAGCCCACCATCTGGGCATGTGCCCCAACAGATTACTTCCTGGGTCAACGCTCAACCACTGAGTCATGCCAACGGGCTTGCAGTGTTTTTTTAAAAAATATTTGGTCAATAAATTCTGGTTCAGCCACCAACAGGTGGTCCCTTCACAAGATTTTCCATGCTGGAAGTGGAAGGAGTTACTTGCTCCTTTATATTCTGACTCCTGTGAATAATCTTCCCTCCCACCCCTTGAGCCACTGAGTCACTTCCTCCCTCAAGCCTCTACAGCTTCCTTTCTTTGCAGCCCTCCCCTGACCCAGTGGAGACAGGAGGGGTCTGGGCTGTTGGGGAGGAAAGGAGCTTTAGGCAACAGGCCACACACCTTGAATAGCCCTGATTTAGAGAAGATTCCTCCACACAGGAGGAAGTAGTATGTGGTCTGGTAAATGCTGTGTGGGATTTCAGATTCAGCCTTTTTCCTTTTATTTTTAAGCAACTCTAAAAAAGAAACACCCATAGAAGGTACAGTGAGTTTCTCCAGTTTATTTTATGACTCATGGAAATTTCAAAAATGATAAATATTGGCTCAGCAGTGGCATGACTTAAGAAACACTCAACTAAGCCAGACTCTATGGTTACAAGAAACAAGGAGCATGTACTCAACAAATAAACTGTGACTCCGTTTCTGAGCTTTCACAGGAAAAGAAAGACAGAAAGCATTGCCTGGATTCTCTTAGGTGCCCTTCCTGGCCAGCCAAGATTTCACTTGTTTTCCCTGAAGCCAGACACTCCTGAGATGGATGTAGTATCTTCCTGGCCAGGAAGCCATTTCAGATGCCTTTGGTTTTGTACTTTATTTAGTCCAGACTCTTATTGGCTAATATAATGAAAATACTTTACCAACCATAAAAATTAATGAGGGTGAAGATGAAAAGATTTTCCCCTCAAAAGAAAAAAGGAAAGTAAATGTTTTCCTTCCTGAGTAACAATCCCTCCACATCTCTGTGTAGAAGAAGCTAGACATTCTGGAAAGATGTTAGGAATCCAAAACATCACCTTGTTTCAGAGAGAATTTAGAAGGTAGAAGCCATAAGTAATGGTTGGGCTCCTGAGTAAAGGTTTTATTTTTTTATAAAACAAGGTCAGCATTACCTTAACTTTTCTTCAGGTGATTTTATTTTCTAAAGAAAATATAATATACTATTATTTATACTCAGGGAAAAGGCTAGTTTAACAACTTACCAAAAACTAGTAATGAATAGTTTAAATCTGCCTTCCAGCTCATTTATCCTGTACTAGAGGCCCGGTGCATGAAATTCGTGCAGGGGGGGGCGGGGGCCGGGGTCCCTAAGCCCGGTCTGCACCCTCTCCAATCCGGGACCCTTCAGGGGAAGTCCGACTGCCTCTCCCAATCTGAGACTGCTGGCTCCTAACCACTCACCTGCCTGCCTGCCTGATCACACCTAAACCCTCTGCCTGCCTGTCTGATCGCCCCTAACTGCTCCCCTGCTGGCCTGATCGCCCCTAACTGCTCCCCTGCTGGCCTGATTGTCCCTAACTGCCTCTACCTTGCCCCACACCCGGGACCCAGGATTCCCTCCTCCGGCTGGTTGCAGGAACCCGGGACCAGGACTCCCTTCCCTCGGGCCGGCCACAGCCGCAGGGGACCATGGGCGGGCAGCTCTGCCTGGGCCTCAGATGCTGGCGCCCGGGACTGCGGGGTGGGTGGCTTGTCCCTCTCCCGGGCTGCAGGCGCAGCCACTGGCACCCGGGACCACAGGGCGTGCAGCTTGTCCCTCTCCCAGGCCGCAGCCTGGCTGGTCCCCGTTCCTCTCTCATGAGCTCATTTGTGCCTGGCTGGTCCCCATTCCTCTCTCCCCAGTTTTGAGTGTCTGAGCAGTTATGGTGTGATGGTATGAGGGCATGACGACCATTTGCATGTTAGCTCTTTATTATATAGGATAACTGTTGTGGGTTTATTAATAGTAGCATTACTTACTAGCAGTGTTCTTTAGAATTGGCTATCCCAACATAGACACAACAAACTTTTCAGTGTAGGGTCATGATACATACATGATGAAGATTAATAATAAAGTGAGAAAAGACTCGGGCCACAACTCTATGCTTCAAATACAGGGATGGGCAAACGTAGGTTTACAATTGTGAGTACACAAAATAATTTATTCTTATATTATTATTTATTCACTAATTATTGTATTATTATTATTGTTATTATTATTACTACTACTACTACTACTAACCTACTTTTGCCCACCCCAGTACAGTAGCTAAAGGGACTGTTAAACATGTGTGGGTCCCAAGCCAGGGACCCAGGAGGAGGCACCAAATCTGAAAAGGTAATTCAGCCAGGTCTTGCCAGTGACCCTTCTACAACCACTCATGGTTAAATGGACTTCCTTTGAGAAAGAGGGGGCCACCCACATTGGAATGGACTTAGCCACCTAGGACTAAGACTTTAGACACATTATTAGGGGAGAAACAGCTAAGGTCATGCCATAAGCTCTTTCTTTCTTTCTCTCTCTCTCTCTCTCTCTCTCTCTCTCTGTTGATTAAGGTATTACATATGTGTCCTTATCCTCCCATTGTCCCCCCTCCCACCTCCACTCATATCCTCACCCCCCTGCTGTCTGTGTCCATTGGTTAGGCTTATATGCATGCATACAAGTCCTTTGGTTGATCTCTCCCCCTTACCCATGCCATAAGCTCTTGCAGAGGATCCACCATGAGGTAGGAGAGAGATGAGGTGCCTGGCATGGTCTGGAACACAAGTGCGAGTGGAAAAGGATGTACAAGACACCGCATCCTTTTGCCCTTTGACCCAGCCACCAGGAAACTGATCTCAGGTTTCTCCAGAGAGAAACTGCAACAGCCAGATTAATCAGAGAGATGTGCCATGTGGCCTGGGGAGTGGTACTAAGGAAACCGAACCTTTTTGGAAGGACTAGCCCTCTGTACTTTTTCCTCCCTTTGCTTCTGTTCATCTTATATTAAGTGTTTCAACCTGATGGGGAGGGAGTGCTTTCCACTGAGAGGCTATGGCAGGAGTGTTTCTGCAGGTAGCCAAGGTGATGCTGGCAGCCACAGAGGCAACAGTTGCGTGGATGGCTCCCACAAGAGCACCTCACCGTCTGCCAAGGGAGAGAGAGCCCCCGGGCCCTGAGCCATGACACAGATGGGTCCTGGGTCATTCTGCTGGTGAGCCAAAGGGCTTTAAAAATAATTACAGGATGAAAATCCCTTTGATGCATTCTTTCCTGGTTATTTAAAAAAAAACCCTGAAAATATGTAAGAAAGAAGTGTTTTCAATTCATTGTCCCATTACCTTTTTAACCAATAATAAAAAAGATGATTTAGAAAAAATTTTCATTACACAATGACCTGGGAATACTTTCTCCTTATTAGAAAGCCATATAGAAAACTTCAGCTTTACTCCCCTGTAATTCTTTGCCCCTCAAAAGAGTAAGCCCTATCATTGGTTTGGAATGTGTCCTTTCAGAAGTCTATATATTTACACCATGCATGCATGCGTGCGCACGCACACACACACGCGCGCACACACACACTTGATTGATTGACTGGCTGTTTTGTATTTCTGTGTTTTTTTTAAAAACCAAATAGCATTATTGTTTCTCATCAGCTTGCTTTCTTCATTGAGCAGTATGTCTTGGCCATATTTCTATGGCTGTACATATTGTGTACATAGTGTTACATAATAAGAAAACACGAAAGTTTATTATTTACCTTTCTGAGAAATATTTAAGTAGCTTCCAATGACAAGTGTGCAGTTAACATCCTTGTACATGCCTCTTTGTGTACATGGATAGAACAGATCTAATTAAAAAGTGGAACTTCAGGGTTGAGGAATATATACACATTTAATTTTTGAAACCTAAGATAAATTGCTGTTCCAAAAAGCTTTCTATTTATTCTCTTACCAACTGTGTATGGAAGAGTACTATCTCCCCACATCTTCACCAACTCTGGATATCAACCTTTGTAAATTTTGTCAATCTGATGAATGAAAAGTATATCTCATTATTTGCATTTGCAATTTCCTGATTACTAGTGATATTGAGCATCTCTTCTCATGTTTATTGGGATGTTTGATAGTTCCTCTTCTGTGAAATACATATTCATGTATTGCTGAATTTTCCTTTGTCTTTTTCTGATTTTAGTAGTTGTTTTTCCTTTAATCCTCACTCAAGGATATGTTTTAGAGAGAGAGAGAGAGAGAGAGAGAGAGAGAGAGAGAGATGAGAGAGAAACATTGATTGGCTGCCTCCTGAACACACCCTGTCCAGGGATCAAACCCAAAACCTGGGTATGTGCCCTGACTGGGACTCGAACCTCAATCCTTTCGGACACAGGACAACACTCCAACCAACTGAGCCATACTGGCTAGGCTGATTTTAATAATTTTATCATGTTCTGATTATTAACCCAGAACATGTTTTGTTCATCTGAAAAAGATATATCTCCTAGTTGTTTCTCATCTTTTAACTTTTTTTATAGTGTCACTTGGCATATTTTTAAATAATGTTAAACATGTTAAGTGATAATGTTTTAATAAGATAAATTTATCAATTCTTTTTTGGCAGTTACTGCATTTTTAATTTTGCTTAAGAAGGCCTTCTCTACCACCAAGATTTCATTTGGATTTAGTTTTATGTGTTGTGAGGTATCTAATTTTACTTTCTCCAAATGTGTATCTACTTTTTCCAGAACTGTTTGTTCAACTGGTTTATCCTTTTCCCATTGACGTGAAATATCATTTTTACCATATATTCCCTATTCCCTTACACTAAAACAATGTCACCTGTAACTGTAGTTTTGTTATCTTTTTACAGCAATTATAATTAATTGTGACTCATCTTATTTTGATCAGACTTGCCATCTGTTATGGATTGAATGTTTGTGTACCCCCAAAATGTGTATGTTGGAATCCTAACCCCTAGTGTGATGGTATTAGGAGGCGGCATCTTTGGGAGTGGAGCCTGTATGACTGGGATTAGTGCCTTTATAAAAGAGACTCCAAAGAGCTCCTAGCCCCCTCTCTGCCATGTGAGGATACAATGAAAAGTAGGCAGTTTGCAACCAGGAACAGGGCCCTCACCAGAACTCGACCATGCCTCGACCAGACTTGCAGCCTCCAGAGCCGTGAGAAATAAATTTCTGTTGTAAGCTATCCAGTCTATGGTGTTTTGTTATAGCAGCCTGAGCTGCCTAAGACACTATCATAATGTATATTGTTTTAAGTTTTTAAGCCAGTCTTTTCAAAGATCTCAGTCCTAACTGATGTAAAATCTCTACTCAAATCTGAGAGTCTGTGATGATCTCACTGTCTAAAATAATTCTCCTTCATACCCTATCTATCCCCTTTTTCATCTGTCTTTTTTTTTCAAAACAGTTTAAGCAACTGGCATTATTTATTTGTTTAGTTGTTTATTGTATCTTTGCCTCCAATAAAACATATGCTCCATGAAAGCTGAGACTTTGTTTTCTTTGTTGCTGAGTTGCCAGTTCCTAGAATATCACTTGGCACATAGAAGGTAAACACTAAATATCTGTAGTTATTGATTAAAGTAATTACTTTTCTTTTGAGGCATTCTTTTGTTTATTGACTTCATTTTCTTTTTAATTTTTTTTTGTTAATCCTCATCCAAGGATATTTTCCCCATTGATTTTTACTTTTTTATTTTAATATATTTTTATTGATTTCAGAGAGGAAGAGGGAGGGAGAGAGAGATGGCAACATCCCTGATGAAAGAGAATCATGGACTGGCGGCCTCCAGTATGCCCTCCACTGGGGATGAACCTGCAACACAGGCACGTGCCCTGACCAGGAATCGAACCATTGACCTCCTGATCCGTAGGGTGACGCTCAACCACTGGGCCATGCTGGCTGGACTCCCATTGACTGGAAGGACTCTGTGGAGTGGGCAAGCCCTGGCCCATTCCTGCTATGCAGACAGGTTTGGTGGGTGGGGTGAACAATGTTTAGAGAGAGTGGAAGGGAAGGGGAGAAACAGAGAGAGACACATTGATTGATTGCCTCCCACTGGCACCCTAACCGGGGCCTGAGATCAAGCCTGCAAACAAGGTACATGCCCTTGACTGGAATCGAACCTGCAACCCTTCAGTCCTTGGGCCAACGCTCTAACCCAGGGGTCCACAAACTTTTTAAACAGGGGGCCAGTTCACTGTCCCTCAGACCGTTGGAGGGCCGGACTATAGTTTAAAAAAAACAACTATGAACAAATTCCTATGCACACTGCACATATCTTATTTTGAAGTAAAAAAACAAAACGGGAATAAATACAATATTTGTATTTGCATGTGGCCCGCGGGCCGTAGTTTGAGGACCCCTGCTCTAACCACTGAATTAAACCAGCTAGGGCTCAGCGTGACTTTATTTTCTAAGTATTACTTCTGCTTGTTGAGTTGAGCCTTTCATCCTCGTAGTTCCATCCCCACCACTTTCCTGAAACTGCTCTTACCAAGGTGACCGGGTGGTTTCATGCTGCTAAATCCAGTGGTCAATGCTTAGTCATGTCTCTCGACACAGTGAATCACATCTCCTCTCTTCCTTGAAACACTTTGTTACTTGGCTTCCAGAATCCCAGGCTCCTGATTTTCCACTTGCCTGGCTAATCCTTTTCAGTCTCTTTTGCAGGTTCTTCCTTATGTCTCCTGATCTCTAATACCTAGAGCAGGGGTGGGGAATGTCTGGCCTGAGGGCTGTGTAAGGCCCGAGAAATCACTTGGTCTGGCCCTGCCAAGGCATTAGAGGTGAGATAATTAAATGTTAGAAATTGTTAAGTAGATAATGTATGGCCCACAAATGATGTTTTAAATCTCCAAATGGCCCTTGGCAGAAGAGAAGTTTCCCATCCCTGCTCTAGACTGTCTCATACTCAGTGTTTAGACTTCTCTTTTCTGTCTACCCTCATTTCCCTAGCATTCTGATTTAGTTTCATGATTTAAATACCAGCTCTCTGCTGATAGTTCCTAAATTCATGTCTCCTTCCTTAACCTCTCCCCAGAGCTCCAGACTTAGAGATGCAACTATTTATTCAACATTTGCCCTTGGATGTTTGATCAATATCTCAATTTATACACGATTAAAACAGAACTCCTGAGATTCTCCCTTAAATAATCTGCTGTACCTACAATCCTCCCTATCTTATAAATGGCAATTTCACCCTTCCAATTACTCAGGCTCAAATCCTCAGATTTATCCTGACTCCTCTCTTTCTCTCATACCGCCCATCAGCAAATCCTGTTGGCTCTACTTTCAAAATATACACAGAATTCTCTCACTTCTCACCACCTCCATTGCTACCACCCAATGCAACCCACCATCACGTTAAACTGGATTATTACAATAGCCTCTTACCCAGTTTCTTTGCTTCTGTTGTTCTTAACACAGCCATTCAAGTGACCCTGTTAAATAGTAAGTCAGTTTATGCAACTTCTTTGTCAAAAGTCTCAACGGCTTCCCTTCACTCGATTAGTAAAGCCAAATCATTGTGAAGTTTATTGTAGAAACCCTCTAATCTCAGGCTCCTTGTTTATCCTTTCTGACCTCATAACCCTCTACTCTATCCTCATTTTCTCTGCTCTCCCCGAGGCAGCTCTCCACTCTTCCATGAACAAACCAGGAATACCCCATTACTTACTCTTCCCTTGTTTGGAATGCTCTTTCGTTAGCGATCCAAATGTCTTGTGCATCACTTCCCTCAGTTCTCTACTCTGATATCTCCTCCTCGGTGAGATTGTCCATGTCCACCTTGTCTGAAATTACCACACACCCCTATCCTCCAGTTCCCTTCTCTGCTTTATTTTCCAGCATAGCACTTACCACCATCTAACACATTTTTCACATGTTTATATTATTTACTTTCTATTTTCCCCATTTGAATATAACTCCCCAAGAACAAGGATTTTTCCCCCTCCGCTTCTGCATCCCCAGTGCCTACAAGAGTATTGGCAGGTAGTAGGTTCACTATGAATATTTGCATAAATAACTGAATCAGATTCCAAAGAGTCAGTGGCAAGAACTGCAGTTACAGACATGATGCCTATAGAGAACAGGGACACCAAAGCCACATACTAATGGCAGCATTGTGAAGAGTGTGAAGAAATCTGGGTTCCATGGATCCACGGTACCAACCCTGAGCTGCCTGTCTCTAGACTCCACATTATAAGACAAAAATAAATCTTATTTGCTTAAGCTGTGGGTACCTATTATGTGCATGTGAATGCAGCCCTAGGTAATACCAATTAGAGGCCCAGGAAAGTTAACTATTCTGAGGTTGAAAAGAGAATTGAAACAGAATCCACACCCTCCCACGCTCCCCCCCAAATTATAATTCAAAAATATAAAGTTGAACAGGATTCTTCAAGGGGCTGAGAAGGAGTAAGAAATGGGAGAACCTCCAGAAGCAAGTGAAATCGTGGAGCAAAGAAAGAGTGCTTGAATAAGGAAGGTGTGGTCAATAAATTCAAACGCTGTTGAGAGTCCCCAGGAAGGAAGATGGGGTGTGGAACTGAGAACACGACTCCTATTTTCTCTGTGAAGTAGCAGGCATGACCACCTGTGATGGTAAATTTTATGTGTCAACTTGGCTATCCTATGGTATTGATATGAAGGTATTTTGTAGATGTGATTAATATTTGTAACCAAATATTAATTTAAGTAAAATATGACGTTAAGTAAAGCAGATTGCCCTCCATAATAAGTATGGGCTTCATTCAATCAATAGAAGGTCTTAAGCAGCAAAAAAACAAGTTACATGAAGAAGAAGGCATTCACCTCAAGACTGCAACATTAGGAATCATGCCTGAATGCTGGCCTGGCCTGCAATATCAACTCTTACCTGAATTGTCATCCTATACTTCTCTACAGATTTCAGACTTGCCAACCACTCCTACCCCATGTATACCTGTGTGTGCATTGCTTCTGTTTCTCTGGAAAACCCTGACTGATACAGCATCCACTGAGAATATGGAAGGTTCAGACATTTGTCCAATTTTTTCTCTAGGCTACATTCCTGTAAGTAGAATTGCTAGGACAAAGTTTGTGAGCTACTTAAAGAAATATGAAGCATATTGTCAGTTTGCTTTCTAGAAATGTTACATCTCTATATATTTCTAAGAATAGCATATGGATGTCTAGATCCCTGGACCCACACCAACATTAGGTATTTGTGATCTTTTTCATTTTCACCAGTTTGTGGAGAGGTATTCACTGTATTTTGATGAATAGTGAAATTGAACATCCTTTCATATTTTTTGACCATGTACTTTCTTCCTTAAACTTTCACAGTTCATACCAAACTCTAAAGTAAGTTGCTTTAGAAACTTGGGTCATTTATAAATGGCTATTTTTCTTTTCATTTGAAAGTATCGCAAATGGTCAGGCTGTAACATTATATCCTCAACTGTTTTTGTTCTCTGTCCACTTTTCTACTGGATTTTTTTTTTTTATTGATTTGTAATCTTTCTTTATATAGTACTTTATCTTTTACCCACTATACAAACTTTCCCCCACGCTTTTTATTATTATTATTATTATTATTAACATTTAACATTGTTTAGAATTTTCTTTTTTTTTTTTTTTGTAGCATAAAAAAGTTTATATTTTGTGTAGGCAAATCTATCAATTTTTACCCCTTACCTCTGAGGAAGTTACAGTCATGGGTCTCTTAACGGGGATATGTTCTGAGAAATGCATGGTTAGACAATTTTTGTTGTGCAATCATTATAGAGTGTACTTACACAAGCCCAGATGTATAACCTGCACATCTAGGCTCTCCAGGATAGCCTAGTGCTTCTGGGCTACAAGCCTAAACAGCATGCTACTGTACAAAACTACACGAGAATAAACACAAGAGAAAATAAACACAAGAAATGAGATAAACATAAGACGTGCAAAGCTGCTGTCAACATAACACAGCACACTGTTCTACAGAAAACTTTCGTTTACAAGTAAAACCCACAACCCAGGTATGTGCCCCGACCAGGAATCAAATCAGCGACCTTTCAGGGCATAGGGTCATACGACACTCAACCAACTGAGCCAGGCCACATTTTTTAAAGCTACATAATTTATTTCTTACCTTAGTACCTCCATTAAAACTAGCATAGAATGAACACAGTTTTCTGTTTTGTTCTGTTGCATTATTGTCACTAGAGGGTTGATCCATTATAATGAATATATAGAGGAAACTTCAGTTCATTGGATGATCTGAAGACAGTGATGTAGGGCTCTAACAGCTGCTGCTGGCCCTTTCATGTCCCCTCAGCAGTTACTTCTAATGTCGAAGGCTGCTTACTCTGAACTACCTGCTATTTTCTGTCCCATGTCCGACCGTTAATGCCCTTGGGATAGCTCTCAATCAAAGATGGACAGGGAGTTGCGGGATATATACCCAGCTTCCTCACCCCTTGGGCGGGCTATCTTTGTGGTGTGTCCTGCTGTCTCCTAGAGTCCCCAGATGCAGTGAGCTCCAGTCACCCATAGTGGTGATACCTCAATGATAGGCTGCCTTCCCTTTCTGGCCTCACTTCCCCATTTGTCTACTGGGGATCCCAGGATCCTCTCCCAAACACACTACTTGTACTCAAATCCTTGCCTCAGCACCTGTTTTGGGGGGACTTATTTATCTCACAACAAGTCTTTTGGGCACAACTATCACCTCCAGTTTATGGATGATGCACGTGAAGCTGAGAGAGATCACATAGCGAATGGGTGATGAAGGATTTAAACCCAGACTAATGAACTCAAGTGCCCTGGGTTTTAATCATGGTATGTTCTGACAGTGTATCAGGTTATTTCAAATATCTTCAGTGGTACATATGTAATAGGCTTCGTGAGGGCATTTTGCTATTTTTTTTTTTTTTTTTTTTGCGACCTGTCAGCACTAATAATGCTGCCTAACTTGGATCGTCTGCCCTCATCCAACTGAAACCTGAGTCCCTGCAAGAAGCTTTTATTTTTTCCAACTACGTCAAGACATTTTCTCCTGGCTTTTCTATAATGTAAGTCTGTTTTTGAAGCTAACCACCATTCCAATTGTTTTTGTCAAAACTAGCTGCTTAGCTTACAATTTATTGTCTGGTAAATAAGGGTCACCATTTATTCCCTAATAACCAGCTGAATAGATCCAGGATTTTAGCTTGTGATGTTGTGTGAGGCATGGTCATTGCTGGTTTGGAAGACAACATTTCATGAGCTCTGGATGACCCTTCTTTGAACTGAGATAGTCTTCCAGCTGCCGACTTCATCAAGTTTTTTCTTTGCTGTGAGGCAAAATATTATGCTCTCCTCCTAGTCCCACTGCTGGTCTTCAGAGAGAGTAAAACAAATGTTTCATGGTTCCATGAAAATGTTATAAAGTTGTTTCCCAAGTTAGGTCATTGCATTTGAAAAATTTTTGTTTTGGTAGAAGACTTGGCCAAAAACAACAGAGCCAATAATCAGCCATTATTTCAGGGAAAAATATATCTTGAAATTAGCTAGGGATTGCTATCTTCATTTCCACTGAAATAGATACCAAGCCCTGGCTAGGTGGCTCAGTTGGTCAGAGAGTCATCCTATACACCAAAAGGTTGTGGGTTCGATTCCTGATCAGAGCATATATCTAGGTACCTAGGTTGTGGGTTTGATCCCTGGCCAGGACACATATGGAAAACAACTGATCAATGTTTCTCTCACATCAATGTTTCTCTTTCTTTCTTTCTCTCTCTCTCTCTCTCTCTCTCTCTCTCTCTCTCTCTCTCTCCCCCCTCCCTCTTCCTCTCCCTCACTCCTCCCCCTTTCTCTAAACATATCCTCTGGTGAGGATTAAAAAAGAAAATGAAAAAAGAAATAGAGACCAATTCTTTCATCTGGGCCTAAACTATTTTTGAGATAAAGCTTTCTCTCTTTATAGTCATACACTTTAATTTACTGGCTGACTTCCCTAGTTTTTGAAGTGGCCCCATAAAATTTTGAAAATTTTAACTTTATAAGGCAAATTATCATAAATTAATTTTAAGAAACTTCTTGAGCCAACTTGAAATAAAAATAAACTGTTTTCTCAGGCTGTATACTCTAATTCTGGTCTAATTATTTTTTAAATATGAACATTTAAATTTAGGATATCATTTTAAATAATATACTTGGGAAGACTGATTCTTTTCTTTGAGCTTGCAGAGACCAAAAGGACATCAAAAAATGTCTTTTTAGCAGTTTCTGGAGAGATGAATCTATATTATTTCATAGGTAATGTGATGCCAGTAAATATTAACTGACTTTCAAGGGGGAGAAATGTCCTGATTTATAGTGTTTGTCAATTCCTGTGGTGTAAATACTCCCACCCCAAGCTACGAATGTGGTGTCAATCAGCTCCAAAAATTCCTGAAAATTGAACAATGGGTTCTTATGAGCTTTTAAGAGGCAGCTCTACAACAACTTGCAGGTGACTCCGCCAATTAGTGCCCTAAATGCAGGCTTGAGAACACGGGTTTGTTGGCTCTGTGATGCCCTGGAATTGTTCTTCAAGGTGACTAGGACATCATGTAGCAAATCCTGGCAAATGGCACTTTCAGATCCAATGTTACCCAAAAACTCAGGTTACCTTGAAAAAATAGTGTGTCCTGGGAGAACTTGGTCCACAATATCCTGTTTAATTGTTGTCCTTGCAGATACTAAGTCATACAACTAGGGTCATTGAGGACAGTCCAAAGGCATTTGAGAGACGGGAGCCACTCGGAGCTCTGCGGCTTGAGTTTAAACTGCTGGGTTCTGCAAAGGCTGACCACAGAACAAAATACACAGCCAGAATCAAACTTGGATGCCACCCTTCGCCATGAATTTTGTTTTAGGTTTACATCTGAAAAGCCACAGCCCCTGAGGATGCCTGGGAAGTGTCTTCATAATCTATCACTTGAGGACATTTCTTCTTTCTTTCATCTCCTGAAAATAAAAAGCTCTTTTCCAGGGAACTCGTTTTTCCTTCTAGTGTGTCTTGTAACTACGGTCATTCTGCAGACTGGTGCATTGTTTCCTTTCTAAATGAATATATTTTTGTCTGTCCCTATATATTTCCTCCAATGATGAAAGACAACATAAACCTAGTCATCACAACGGAGAGCAGAGTAAATTTCAATTTAGGGCTGCTACGAAATTTGACCAGGCCTTTTGAAACAGTCCAGTCAGCCAATGTGGGGTAAGAGGGCCAGGCCTTCAGTTCAGCTATCAATGTGCTTCATGGTCTATCTTTGGCCAAGTACCATTCAGCCTCCCCATTTAAAAGTTTCAACATGAGGTACCCAACATTTAAAAACTCATTCATTTCAAATTTTTATCTAAGATTCATTTATTCTCTCTCTCTTTCTCTCTCTCTCTCTCTCTCTCTCTCTCTCTCTATATATCATTGATTTCAGAGAGGAAGGGAAAGGGAGAGAGATAGAAACATCAATGATGAGAAACATCATCAATTTGCTGCCTCCTGCATGTCCCACACTGGTGATCGAGCCTGCAACCTGGGCCTGTGCCCTGATTGGGAATAGAACCGTGACCCCCTGGTTCATAGATTGACGCTCAACCACTGAGCCACACCAGCAAGGCTCATCTATTCTTTAATTCACTTTATTAGGTACCTACGTTGGGTCTGAAGTTTACTAGTTGATAAATGAGATATTGTATCTGTCAGGGTTTCTCTGTATCCAGCAGGAAATAAATGGCATAAATAAAAGCTTTAACTGAGAAGAATTGAATAAGGGACAACATCCAGAGTTGTGAGCAGGATCAAGGAAATCAACAGAGTATGATGAAGCTCCAGGCATTAGCAATAGCAGGAAGCTGTTTTTACCCCTAGGCCTAAAGGAGCAAAGGATGGAGTCTGGAGTGGTGATTATGCCCGGAGGGAGAAGGAAGCACATGGCTCTCTTACCTGCCAGTGACTCCCATTTGCCAAACCCTACAGCAGGGATGGGGAATGTCTGGGTCGGCCTGTGGGCCATAAGGCCCGGGAAATCATTTGGCCTGGTCCTGCCAAGGCATTAGGGGTGAGTTTATGAAATGTTTGATCAAATATGGCAGCTAATTTTTAAGTTGATAATTTTGTATGGCCTGCGAATGATGTTATAAATATCCAAATGGCCCTTGGCAGAAAAAAGGTTCCCCACCCCAGCCCTACAGGAAGCCAGGGAGGCAGGTATGCAATCTGAGAGGACCAGCCTTTTAGGGTTCAGGCAGCCTAGGGAAGGATGGAAGATGGTTCTCTTGGGTGATCCTCTGGCAGAGAATGGCTGTTGGGGAATGAACAGCATTGATCTCAACCTTGCCCTCAAAGATCTGTAGTCTAGTCAGAATAATCATATGGGCAGGTCTGCTAGGATAACAGAGAGGTAGAGCCTTAGCTAAGCCAATGAGGAGCTTGAGTCTGTAGAACTAAAGACCTCTATAGACATCCATTTTCACACATTAATATGCAGGACCAGTTGAATGAAAAGTGCAAAGGGGTAATGGAGATGTTGATATCCAAATTGAGGAACACAAGCAAGTGAAGAACAGGATGGTGTCTGTTGGGTGAGAGGAAAATCCAGATGACAAAAATTTTAAATAAGTGAAGGACTGGGAGTCAGTAGGCCTCAACCGTAAGCAGGTGATAGAAGGTGAAATAGTGGGGTAATAGTATTCACATCACGTATAGTCCTTGTCCAAATAATAAGTCCGATGGTTGGAATAGGTAGTTCTTCAAATCTGGGGCAGACCACTGTGCCTTTCAAACAATGCTAATCTTCTGCAAACCAGTTCTTAATGGAAATTTCATTAGAGAACTTTACATGGATTTTAGGTCTGAGGGTTGAAGGCCAGGGTTTAAAATGTACAGTTTTAGTATCCCTACTGTACTTCAAAACTGTGTGCAGAATCTGAAAATAACTGATAAAATAGCTTAGGATATTGTCCCTCCCAATTTCAGGTCAAAGCTGAGAGGTTGGTAATTTTTAGGAGATAGACCATCTCTTGTGAAATAGTTTAATTGGTTCCTCTTGATATCCATAGGAAAGTAGATATGGACCTATAAAAACAGTGGATATAACAGATACATATATCCAGATATATTTTTAAATCTATAAATGAGTATTTCTGTTAGAAATGCCTAAGTGGTACAAAGCAGGATCTAGGATATCCTTTTCTTAGGGCAATGTTGGCATACCAATTGGCCAATTATGGCTGGATGATACATCAAACCACTTGATAATCTTTTCCCAGAAGAAAAGGGGCTGTGGTTCAGATGTAGACAGACCCAACTTGAGAGTAGTAGTACATCTCTTTAAAGAAATCTTAAAAAGAAGTATGTAGCAGAAATATGAATAACATGGCTAGATTTAAATCCACAGGAAATTATAACTGTGAAAGAGACTTCTCCTAACTCAGTCCCGGGGGTGGCGCCTGCTGGGTTAGTGACTCATTCCTGCATCCCCGAGGGCATGGGTATGGCCACTTTTCATGCATAACCAGAGTGATGATGAGTGAGTACATGTGATAATGTCTCCACAACATTCCAAGGTTCTGCCCCACTGGTATTCAGGGAGTCCAGGTTCTTCTCAAAATCCTTTCATTATTAGTGATGTTAAACTCCTACCAGTATCATCAATGGAATCCTGTTTGCCAAGATCAAATGCCATCTGTTAAATCAAAGGATCATTTTTGCATTTTCTTGCTATCACTAAGAAATATCGATTCTCAGCATAATTTTCCCATAGGGGTTTGTTATGTTATAATTTCAAACTTACAGAAAAGTTGCTGGAAGAATACAGAGACTGCCATATACCCTTTACTTAAATCTACCAATTATTTTCATTTTACTCCATTTGCTTTATTATTCTACTAGAGGCCCAGTGCACAAAATTCTTGCATGGGTAGGGTCCCTAGGCCTGGCCAGTGATCAGGGCCAATCTGTGGGGTGACCGGTGGGGTGGTTGGGGGGCCCCTGCTGGCACCCACCTTGACTGACCTGGTGCCACCTGCTTGCTGGCCCTGCCCCCCGCTTCTGCTGCTGGTCTCCTCCCTCTGCAGGGCGACCAGCAAGGCGATGGGGGGTGGGGGGGTCCCCTGCTGGCAGCCGCCTTGAAGGCGACTGGTGGGGCGAATGGGGGGCTGCCACTGGTTGCCTCCCTCTGCAGGAGGCAACTGGCAGGGCAATTGGGGGGCAGTGCCAGCCCACTCGCCAGCCGATCCCACCCCCCGCCGCCACCAGTCGCCTCCTTTGGCTGGCCTGGGGCCTGCGAGCTGGGGGCAGCTCCTGCGTTGAGCATCTGCCCCCTGGTGGTCAGTGTGCATCATAGCGATGGGTCATTCCACTGGTCATTCCGCCATTTGATCGATTTGCATATTAGGCTTTTATTATATAGGATGTGATTATTTTACTCCATTTGCTTTATTATTCTATATAATTATTTGTATGTGTGCATATAACATATGTTATTTATTTTCTGAACTATTGAGAGTAAGCTGAACATTGTGCCTCATTATTTCTTAAACTAGTGTGTATTTCCTAAGAATATGACATAGTACAATTATCAAAATCAGGAGTTTTAACACAATATGGATATCTAATTTATAGTCCATATTTAAATTTCACCCAGCATCACAATAATTTTTCTTTATAATTGTTATTTTTTCTGGTCTAAAATCCTATCCAGGATCATGTATTGCCTTTAGTTGTCTTGCCTTTTGCAGGGCCCATCAATCAAAGAGTACCAGGAGCACATCTGTCTTCAGACAAATTGGGTTTGTTGATACTTGCATCAGCTATTGTATTAGACTCTGAGAAAAGTAGGTTGGGTACTTAGAACCCTCCATCCTTTGAAGGTGTCTGAGTCTATGAGCTTCACTTTCCAGAAAGTCTTCAGAGTCAACTGTGTGTGTGAGACAGAGCCTTCTTCTGAGTGTGTTTCTCCATTTGTTGCCACCCTTCACGCTGACTCATCACTTAGAGGGCAGCTGACGGTGCTTTATAACATGTCTTTAGACCTGGGGCCTGATGGAGAGGCCAGTTTAAGGGAACAGGGAGCGGGAGACAGGTGTCTGCCCTTTGACTTCGGGGTTCCTGGCCACCTTACTTGAAATCAGCATTTCTAGGCTGACTTGCGTCTGAGTTGACCCAGTTTGGTGGAAAGGCTTCAGGCTGTGCATCTGGGCATCCATCTGCCCTCTCTGCTCTCTGCAATCACCTGGGACCGACAGCCAGGGTGTTCACTCTTAGGACAGTGTGGCCCCCTTGTGGCAGACATTAGTGTGTCCTGGGGAAAGGATGGGCTATAAATGATCACGCAGAATCACAATGTTGGAGCAGTGTATTACATAACAAAGTATCACAGATGGGGTGGTTTAAACAACAGAAATTTATTTTCTCATAATTCTGGAAGCTAGTGGTCTGAGATCATGGTGTCAGCAAGGTTGATTTTTTTCCTGAGGCCTCTTTCCCTGGAGTGTAGATGTCTGCCTTCTCCCTGTGTTTTCACATGGCCTTCCCTCTGTACCTGCCAGTGTCATAATCTTTTCTTATAAGGACACCAGCTATATTACTTTTAGGACCCACCTCTTTGATCTCATTTACCTTAATTATCTCTTTAAAGGCTCTATTCCAAATACAGTCACATTCTGAGGTATTAGGGGTGAGAACTTCAACATACGAATTTTGAAGGACACAATTCAACCTGTAACAAGCAGGAAGGAGGTCTCTGGTCATGACGAAGGTTTGATTTAGTGCCTGGCTATGTAAGAATGCAGTAGGAGACGAAATTCTAACTGATTCTTAGGCAGATTCTCAGTCAACCCTCTGGATTTTCAGCTCTCCCTGTCACCCCACCTTCTGACATGATTGATACATCCAATTCCTAAGCTTTTCTGAGATTCTCTCTCATGAACCAGCTTGTTTTTCTTGCCCATTCCTCTCTGCAGGCTCTTAGGTTTCAGCTTTCTCCACTCTGCTAAGTCAGTAGCCACTAATCTATCTCTACTCAGCCTTTCAAAATTTGTTGACATATCTTGTGCACTGTGATCTTTTGTTGGGAAAGTTTCCTGAGGAGGATAGGTAAAGAGACTGAAGAAAAAGGCTGACAACTCTGGAGTTAGAGTTTATCAAGGGAACTTAAGGACAGAAGCAGAGTCTTGGGTGGCAGCAACACAGTGAATCTCCACACCAGAAAGTGGATTAGGTTTGATATATACAGCCTCCAGGAACACAAGTGGCTTACAACCACGTGGCATGTGGATATATTGCAAAGCAGTAAACAACTTAATGGGGCCTGCTTCCTTTCAGGTGACATGTGTCCACTCCTCCCAGGTCACTGAGAGCAACTTGCTTCTTAGGATGGCGTTGGTCACATCAAGCACTAGAAATGATGTTGCCTAGCATCTTTTCTTCTTTTTTTTTGGTGGCGTTTTAATTGAAAAAAAGTTTTGTTGCTACCATTTTTGGGTGGGGTTGTCAATGTAAGAAACATTCAAATTTTTATGAGTTTATTTGAGCCAAACTTATGACAATTGTTGGGAAGCAAAATCTCAACGGATTGAGAAAATGCTCCAGAGAGTGGCAGTTTTACAACTTATTTTATACATTACAATCCAAGGAGGACACTGAAGGGGTTACATGAAATCCATTGGTGACAGATTAAGGAGGTGAGAGAAGGCAAAGCAGGGCAACCAAATAGACACATACTTCTTTTACATTTGTGGGTATAGGATAGTCAGTGGTTAACAATTAACACGATAACAATAACAATGAGGGGTGTTGTGGTCTCTGCCCTGGTACAGTGAGGGGGTCCAGAAAAAATGAAATTATCCTGACATTCCAAAGGTATGTTATCATAGATGCAAAAAGACAATAGGCTCAGTTGTCAGGGAAGATACCAGCCTAAGACTTGTCTACCCGCCACGAACTGCTGTTTGTTAGAAAGTTTTCGTTTCAGGCCATCTATGTGGTTACTTTCAGTCTCTGAGTTTATAAGACTGCCATGCAGGCCTCCCTTGAGCTGATCAGGTTCAGCATTTGGCCCCACAGGGTTTAGGGCAGCGTTCTCAACCTGTGGGTCGCGATCCCTTTGGCAGTGGAACGACCCTTTCACAGGGGTCGCCTAAGACCATCCTGCATATCAGATATTCACATTACGATTCATAACAGTAGTAACATTACAGTTATGAAGTAGCAATGAAAATAATTTTATGGTTGGGTCACAACAGGAGGAACTGTATTTAAAGGGCCAGAAGGTTGAGAACTACTGGTTTAGGGGAAGAAGCAGAGATAACACCATTATTCAATCCACCACAACTAATGGGAAGCACAGCCCTCCCTACTTGCCATGCCCACCTCAACTCATCCTCACCATTTTCAAGGAACACCTGGCTCATTCCACTGCACCTCACCCCAGGTGCTCTCTCACCCTGTTTATGCTACTGTGTCTGGAATTCTAACTTCTCTACCGAGCCACAGACTACTCACTGAGGCTTCTTTCTTGTTTTGTTTTTATATTTAACTTTATTGTTGAAAGTATTACAGATGTCCTCTCTTTTCCCCCCATTGACCCCTTCCTCCCCGCTCCTACCCCCTCCCCAGACCTTCACTGCCCTATTGTCTGTGTCCATAGTTTTGTAAAGCTCTCTATTTTAGAACTTATCTCAGATTTTTTTGTGTGTGTTACTGTAAAATAAATAAATAAATAAATAAATAAATAAATAAGTAGAAACAGGTTTTATGGAAAGCAATCTCACAGGGTGTTCTGATCATGAATTCCTAATTGGGCAGGTCATTATGGGTAGTCATTACCCAGACCTGTCCATTGTTCTTATCCTATCTAATAATAGGGAAACATGGTAATTAGCCATACCTCTGCTACCCTTCCCATTGGCTAATCAGGGCGATATGCAAATTAACTGCCAATCAAGATGGCGGCCAGCAACCAGGCAGCTTGAAGCTAACAGGAGGCTTGCTTGCTTTAGTGACGGAGGGAGCCAACGTTCCCTGCCTGTGGCTGCCGGCCTCTGAGCTTGCAGTTTGAAACATTGTTACAAATATAGAAGCTAAACAAAACCCCAGAAACCTGCTTTCAGCCAGCCGGGCCTCAGAGCTGGAGTTGAAACAGTGTTTCGATTATAGAACCCAAACAAACCAGATACCTGCTTTCAGCAGCTGAGGCCTCAGAGCTGGAGCCAAGCCTCAGAGCTAAAGCTGGCCCAGAATAAAAAAGAAAAGAAAAAAAGGAGAGGTTGGGAGCTTCAGACACCCGCCAGCCTGAAAACGGCCCTCAGCCCCTCACCCAGACTGGCCAGGCACCCCAATGGGGACCCCCACCCTGAAGGGGGTGTGACCAGATGCAAACAGCCATCATCCCCTCATCCAGGCTGGCCAGGCACCCCAGTGGGGACCCCCACCCTGATCCAGGACACCCTTCAGGGCAAACCAGCTGGCCCCCACCTGTGCACCAGGCCTCTATCCTATATAGTAAAAGGGTAATATGCCTCCCAGCACCAGGATCAGCGGAGCCGCGAGGCCTCCCGGCACCGGGATCAGCATGACAGGGGGCAGCGACCAAATCCCCTGATTGCCCTGTGGCTCTGTGTGTGACAGGGGGCGGGGCCACAACCTCCCTATCTGCCCTGCTATGTTTGTGACAGGGGAAGGTGCCCCAACCCCCTGATCAGCCCTGCTCTGTGCCTGATAGGGGGGAGCTCCCCAACCCCCTGATCGCCCTGCGGCTCTGTGTTTGACAGGGTGCAGCACCCTAACCCCCTGATCGGCCCTGCTCTGTGTGTGACAGGGTATGGTGCCCCAACCCCCTCCATGGGCCCTGCTCTGTGTGTGATGGGGTAGAGCCATAACCTCCCCATCGGCCCTGCCCTGAGTGTGACAGTGGCGGTGCCCCAACCCCCTGATCGGCCCTGCTCTGTGAGTGATAGAGGGTGGTGCTCCAACCCCCTGATCGGCCCTGCTCTGTGCGTGACAGGGGGTGGTACCACAACCTCCCCATAGACCCTGCCTTGAGTGTGACAGAGGGCGGTGCCCCAACCCCCCAATCGGCCCTACCCTGAGCATGAATAGGGGTGGCATCGCAACCTCCCGATCCGCCCTGCTCTGTGCATGACAGGGGGCGGTGCCCCAACTCCCCAATCGGCTCTGCTCTGAGCCCGACCAGTGGCTGCACCTAGGGATTGGGCCTGCCCTCTGCCACTTGGGAGCAGGCCTAAGCCAGCAGGTCATTATCTCCCGAGGGGTCCCAGACTGTGAGAGGGCACAGGCCGGGCTGAGGGATCCCCCCTCCCCCAAGAGTGCACAAATTTTTGTGCACCGGGCCTCTAGTCCTATATAATAAAGTGGTAATATGCAAATCGACCATCACTCCAACACACAAGATGGTCACCCCCATGTGGACACAAGATGGCTGGCAGGGGAGGGCAGTTGTGGGGAACCAGACCTGTAAGGGAGGGTAGTTGGGGGCAATCAGGCCTGCAGGGGAGGGCAGTTGGGGGTGATTGGGCCTGCAGGGGAGGGCAGTTAGGGGTGACCAGGCCTGCAGGAGGGCAGTTAGGGGTGACCAGGCCGGTAGGGGAGGGCAGTTAGGGGCGACCAGGCTGGCAAGGGAGGGCAGTTAGGGTTGACCAGGCCGGCAGGGGAGGGCAGTTGGGGGCGACCAGGCCTGCAGGGGAGGGCAGTTAGGGGCAATCAGGCCGGCAGGGGAGCAGTTAGGCGTCGATCAGGCTGGCAGGGGAGTGGATAGGGGGTGATCAGGCTGGCAGGCAGAAGTGTTTAGGGGCAATCAGGCAGGCAGGCAGGTGAGCAGTTGGGAGCCAGCAGTCCTGGATTATGAGAGGGATCCCAGATTGGAGAGGGTGCAGGTTGGGCTGAGGGACACTCCTCCCCACCCCCGGTGCACAAATTTCGTGCACCTGGCCTCTAGTGTATACAGTTAGCTCATCTTTGACATACTAGAAGTAATGTCCCTCAAGTGTTATTAACCCCCAAAGAGCACATATCTTCTTAACTACCCTGTAATCCAATCCCATCTCGCTTTCTCCAATTGTCCTACATTCCCTCCTTAATTTCGTAAAAGAAGCTGCAAAACTGTTATTCACCCTAGCATTTGAGATTTTGTTCCCTGGCACATCATCCGTTTGGCTCAAATAAACTCATTACAATTCTCTACAGGTTTAGATGTTTCTTATGTTGACAGTGTCTTCATTAGTTGGGTAGGAATTTGTCCTCCCGCATCTTGAAGGTTGGGACTTGACCTTGTTCAATATTGATCTCTCTAAGACTATACTGTGTGAATAGATATTTTCTAAGTGTTTGTTCTACTGGAATAAATTGAAATTATATTTTTTCTTTTGTTATGTTTCTGGGATATATTTATTCTCAAATGGGATTACTATGTGTGGTAGACTGAGTTTCTGGTCCTCATTCTTCAGTGTGAAGGAGTTACACACCCACCCCCTTGCCATGCCTATTCCCTGCCTCCTTGCTTTGGCTGTAGCCGTGTGATCTGCTTTGACCAATGAGATGTTAGTGGCCATGATGCAAACAAAGGTTTGGAATGAGCTTGTGTGCCTGGGCATGCTCTTGTCCTTTTGTCACTAAGAGGATGAGAGACATTTTGGAGCAGAGCGGCTCCAGCCGACCTGCAGACCTGGGAATGTAGTGATAAATACTTCTTCTATGCCACTTAGTTTTGGGGTCAGTTTGTTCTGTAGTGATACCTGCCTGGTACATGATATCATAGGGCATGAATGATTTTATAACCCTTGTTCTATGTTGGTTTGCTCTCTAGGATTCTTGAAACCAATTTACCTTGCCATCAGCATGGTATTTGTATACCTGCATATATATACTCATATGGCTCTCTCTGATTTGATCATAACATTTATTTGTAATGGCTTAAGAAAATATAATAAAACAATAACCACAGCACCAACACAACTCGGGACCTTACATAGCTTCATTCTAGACTGAATCTATTATGTTGCAGTCTTTTTGGAGTGATAATAAACCTAATAAACCAATAAAGAAATGTGTAATTTTCTTGATCTTTGATAACCATGAGTTTATAGTATAATTATACTTAATCTATACAGTTGTTAATCAGATGGTACTACTAATCCTTATTTTTACAAAAATAGCCTTTTGATAATGATTTTAAAAATTGGAGCCGAATCTGGTTTGGCTCAGTGGATAGAGCATCGGCCTGCGGACTGAAGGGTCCCGGGTTTGATTCCCGTCAAGGGCATGTACCTGGGTTGCGGGCACATCCCCAGTGGGAGATGTGCAAGAGGCAGCTGATCGATGTTTCTCTCCCAACGATGTTTCTAACTATCTATCTCTCTCCCTTCCTCTCTGTAAAAAAATCAATAAAATTTATAAAAAAAAAAATTGGAGATATGACAAAATATTTATATTTAGTAAATTTTTCATCAAATGCTATTATTTATTTCAATACCCACAATTTGCTTTTAAATTTGTCAAAGGGTAGCTTTGTTAGTTCCATAATACAAATTAAAATGAAACATGGTAGCCAAAAATTCTTTTATAATATTTAATTGAGATTATGCCAATTTATTAAATCTTAGGCTGTAAGGATTTTTTTTCTTTAGTTCAAATAATCTATTATGCAAATGTCTTGATGGAGCTCTATTTGTTTCTCCTACTCCAGAAAGGATGTCAGAATCCAGGAGAGCAAGGGTGACATCATAATAACTGTGCATCTGTTTCCTAAGTTTTTATACAAAGAGTAGATTCTTCACAAATGTGCACAGGTAAGAACGTTCGGCAATGCCACACCTCACAATTTACCGAGTCGTGGAATTAAAAAAAAAAAAAAAATATATATATATATATTGATTTTAGATAGGAAGGGAGAGGGAGAGAGAGATAGAAACATCAATGATGAGAGAGAATCATTGATCAGCTGCCTCCTGCACACCTCACACCCGGGACCAAGCCGGCAACCCAGGCATGTGCCTTGACTCGGGAAGCCTCCATGGCGTCCTGGTCATGGGTCAAAGCTGAACTACGGAGCCACGCCAGCCAGGCTTGAGTCGTAGCATTTTATTTTGCATCCATGGTTAAGAATTTCTATCGTAAGGAGCGTTCCTAAACACCAAGGTATACTGTAATTAGGAAAAAGAATTGCTTAATTTAAGTGGTCGGCAAACTTCGGCTCTCGAGCCACATGCGGCTCTTTGGCCCCTTGAGTGTGGCTCTTCCTAAGCCTTAGGAGTACCCTAATTAAGTTAATAACAATGTACCTACCTATATAGTTTAAGTTTAAAAAATTTGGCTCTCAAAAGAAATTTCAATCGTTGTACTGTTGATATTTGGCTTTGTTGACTAATGAGTTTGCCAACCACTTTAAACAATACTATGCCATAGTATTGTTTAAAGTTCTATAATTGAAGCTTGACTCTAAGAGACATAGACAAAGCTAGGGGTCCTTGGGCTCTTGAGCTAGTCCAATGCTCCCTTGGGCTTCCTTCACAATTCCAGTGGAACCAGTCAAAAGAAGGTCACGCTCCTGTTGTCCCCCTGACCTTCCATTCAATCCTACAACAACGGACTTGAACAATCACGGAACAAAAACCTCATTGCCCAACGTAACCTCGCAAGCCCGGGAGCTGTATGGTCCGTTAATCCAGCTCACAAAAGCATGCCTGCTGCTCTTTTATTCTCCCTGAGGCCGGGCACCGTGTTGGTCATGACAGCTGATCAGCTCTGGAACGTCCCAGCAGCGAGCGTGCCAGCGGCCTCCGCTGTTTATTTAACCGGCTTCTGGCTCCGCGAGGGGCCCCCTGGAGCCGGCTTTGCCCGCGCTCGCCCGCAGAGAAGCCATGTACCGGCGCAGCTACGTCTTCCAGACTCGCCAGGAGCGGTACGAGCGGGCCGAGGAGGAGGCGCCCGGCCGCCTGGCCTCGGACCCAGCCGCCGCGCCCAACCTGGCGGCGCTGCAGGGCCTCGGCGAGCGCGTGGCCGCCCAGGTCCAGCGGGCTCGAGCGCTTGAGCAGCGCCACGGCGTCCTCCGGCGGCAGCTGGATGCCTTTCAGCGCCTGGGCGAGCTGGCCGGCCCCGAGGACGCCCTCCTCCGCCAGGTTGAAGGCAATCGCCAGCGCGCCCGGGACCTGGCGGCTGAGCGTGCCCGGCTGGAGCGCCGGGGCGCAGAGGCGCAGCGTGCGCTCGACGAGTACCGGAGCAAGTAAGCTTTGGTCGTGGGGGGAAACTGAGGCAGGGCGGGGACGGCACCTGCGGCAGGGATCTGAGAGCAGGCTGCTATCCAGGTTGGAGGGCCATCTCTGGTGTCCCGGTCCTCATGACCACAGTGTGTGTGGGGGGGGGTGGGGGTTGGGGTGGGGGTGGGGGTGGTGGGCTGGTACACATGGTCCATTTCCCTAAGATAAGACTAGCTTCTCTTTTGATGGTACTTCACAGTTTACATGAAATGGTATCATTTACTTTTAAGGTATTTTAAAATTTAGGTATAATTTCCATATAACAACATGCACAGATTTTAAGGACACAGTTCAGTAAGTTTTGACAAATGTATATAACTATGTTGCTATCAAAACAAGCAAAATATTTCCTCTACCTTAGAAATCCCCTTTCTACCCTTTCCAAGTCAATCTTCAGTTATCATTCGCGCCGCCCCCCCCCCCCCCAAAAAAACACAGAGGTTTTTATTTCTATCACCATAGATTAATTTTGCCTGTTCTAGAATTTCACAAAAACGGAATATTACAGATGGCTCTTGTGTCTGGCTTTCTTTTGCTGGCCACAGTATTTTTGAAATGCATTAATGTTATTTAATCCTCACAGCCAGATTGTATTTGTCTGCACCTATTTAACAGATGAGGAGACTGGGGCTCAGAAAATGTAGGGATTTGGAGCAAGGTCACTCAGCTAGTGAATTGCTGCCCTGGGACTGGATTGAAGTGATGGACATGCTGAGCCTAATGGTTTTCACTGCATCATAGCCAACACCTGGAAATCATTTCAATGTGTGCCTTCCTGGGTCTTGCTAGTCGGTGTGGCCCATGGACCAGCAGCGTTGGCGTCACCTAGGAGCTTGTTATAAAGGGAGACTCTTGGGCTCACCCCAGAGCTCCTAGAATCAGAAACTGCATTTTAACAAGACCCCCATCCCCCACCCCCAGTGGTTCGTAGTTTAAGAAGTTAAACACTGAAGTTTCAGAAGCCCTGGTCCGGGGCATGATTCCACCTTCCGACAGCATGAACAATGTGTTAAAATGAGCTATTCAAAAGAAAAGGATATTCAGCAATTTGTCGACATTTTTCCAAGTTTTAAATGCGTGTGCTCTTAGACTCAGCAGAGTCATTTCCATCAAGGAATTTACTATGATAGCCCAGCAGGTGTCAAGGGGCACGCCTACCAGGATATTCACTGCCGTGGGATCTGCAGTGGCAAAAGCCTGGAGCCACCCTACATGCTGACTAATAATGGGAGACAGGTTACACAGTTGTGCTTCGTTCATACAGTGGGATACTATGCAATTGTAAAAGAACAAGACTAGTGTGTTATTAGCATTTATTTAAGAAAGGGGTGAAGAGTAGGAGTTTTCTGCTTGCACAAGGAAAAAGAGGACACAAGCACACACAAACAAGCCAATGACACTGAGGCGAATGTCTGGCTTTTACTAGGTGTTCTAGTTATTGTCTTTCAGTATCTGACGACAGTATAAATTGTTTTGATAAGTTCACCCTCCCTCATAGTAATGGACATACTAAGCTGCCGGCTGGTTGGTTTCTGATATGTGGGGTGACTATTCATATATCCCTTATGCATTATTCAAGCACCAGGGGGTCTTGCTTCCTTAGGACGACTGACAGAAGATAGAGACCTTCACCCCAATTAAAAATAATTATTAACAAATAGAAAGGGGAGGGAAATGTTAGGCCTATAGGGCAATACAATCCTTAACAGCCACTTGCACGCTTCCCACCAGAGGAGAACAAAAAACCAGGAAAAACTCGTTGGACACCAGGAGTCAGACCATACAAGGGATGAAAATGGTCCTGAAGGCACCTGATCATACACCTGCATCCCACCCCATTATGAGCTCACCAGCTCAGCCCCCGACCCACTGACAACAAAAGCTTCTCATATAAGGGAAACTCCTGCTCCTGGGTGCTGCCATCATCCACCCAGTGTTCCCGTGGCTTGGTGCTGTGCAGCCCTTTCTTTTGGATATATGACCCCCCACTGTGTTCCTTAAATAAATTCAATTTTCTGTAATCACTGTAGGAGATGGCTATTTAGCCTACTTGTGGGCATCATCCACCATGTTCACCTTTCAAGTTCCACATTCTCAGTCTGAGTCTTGGGTAGGTTATTCACTGCTGTGTACTGAGCATATTTATCAGATGAAATAATTGATTTCATTTCAATCAGTCGTTCTGGATTTTTAAAAATATTTTTTATTGGTTTCAGAGAGGAAGGCAGAGAGAGAGAGGGAGAGAGAGAAAAAAAATCAATGATGAGAGAGAATCATCGATTGGCTGCCTCCTGCATGTCCCCTACTGGAGGGTCGAGCCCTTAATATGGACATGTGCCCTGATCAAACTGTGACTCCTGGTTCATAGGTCAATGCTCAACCACTGAGCCACGCCAGACAGGCAGTCCTTCTGGGGTTGTTTTTTTTTTTTTTTTTTTTTTTAATTTTAAATTTTGATCCAGAGGCTCAGAGAGGGTCCTTGGGTGGCAGGACTTGAACTCAGGTTTTCTTGCCCCGAGTCCATATGCTTTCTAGAACATTGTCTCAGTTACTCTTGGACTCCTATGGAGTGAGGTCCAGTAGTAAGACCTAAACCTCATTCAAATGAAGATCATGTTCTCTAGAGCAAAGAGAAGTGTACGCCGGTTCAGACACCCAGCTCCATGGGCCAGCAGGATCCCCTTGGTCCCCAAATGGTCACCACATTAGACCACAGTCTACTGTGACTCCCTTGAGCCCTCAGTGAACAAATGATCATATTGAGTTTTCCTGATTTCACTTGGCTCTGGTTATGTCTGCATCATGGAGCAGTTCCTTCAGATCCTGTGATTTCTTTAATAATTCCCCTTAATTTATTCCCTCTCATTGCCCTGTTGGAGAAGTTTTGATATTCTGGCTGGGGTAGTGGGAGTTTAAAATTATTATAAAAATCATAACCATCCACATGCATGCGTATACACACACTAAGTTTGGTTTCACATTCCAGAGGGGACTTGATGGTTAGCCAAAGCAGATAAAAATAATGCAGGCATGCGAAGGAATATGCAGCCTTGTTAGGCATATTTTTTATTTGGATAGTTGAATAATTTCAAAATCAGTTCTTTCACATGTCAAACAAATACTAAATATAATAAAATGAAATAAAAACAAATGAAACCATCAAAATACAATGGTGAACATAGTCAACTATCCAAACTGCTGAAAACCAAAACAGTTGTATAAAACAATTGGATAATTAAAGCCAGTGTATTTTCATTTTATGAATTCACTTATATATTCACTTATATGAATATATATAAATATATCTTGAATTCTTATCTTGAATTTTTATAATGAAGATACTTGTCTTTAATATAATATCTAGACTTTTCTATAGCATGAAAGTCACATTAATATGTTGTTTATCCAACCTGTTTTCAAGCTATAGAAATTCTTAAGATGTTTTTAGCAGGAAAAAGCAATGAGACAATTAGATATTTTGTTAACAGTTTTATTCTCAAAGTTAATTAACCATTAAAAAATGATTTCTGACTCCATTACAGCCACACACAAAAGAAACTGCTAAAGGTGACGTCTTGGCGTGAAATGTAAAACTTGTGCAACCGTGTTTTAATTAGATTTCATGCCTCTCTTAGTTTGGAATCTCCTAGGAGCGGAGCCTGAGATAGGGGCTCGAGGGCAAGTAGCTTATTTGGGAGGTGACCTCAGGGAGCACAGGTTGGGGAGTGAGGAAAGGCAGAAAGGGAAGGCAGCTAACACAGAGTGCATTATTCAGCAAGTTCCCACCATGGCAACTGGGACTAACCTGAGGGGTGGAGGACACATCTCACTTGTCCCAGCTGAGGGGAAGAGCTGGGGTGTTTATGCACCCACTCACCTGCCAGGGTCACCCTCTGGCCCATCCAGCCTGTCCTGCTCACTAGCTCAGAGCAGGTCTTTGGTGTCAAGGATGATGCCACAAGGATTGCCCTGCCCTATAGGTAGACCATAAAACGTTATTTCTGGTAACAACTCTTATTTTGTGCAAGGCCCCTCATTTAAATTCTTTAAGGATGAGGTAAAAGTTTCCTGTGTGCCCACAGGGTCTTGATTGCCTTTAGCTCAAAATAATTCACATGCCAGAATGGCACATTTTGGGGGACCCTTTAGTGGAAAGAATACGTCTTTCTTTCAGGGTTTTGTGAGGGTTAAATGGCATAATCCAGAGACACCGACACATGTTGGTAAATACCAGAGTGTAGGAAATCTACACAAGGTCAGGTCAATGGTGTTGTCAGGCAGGGCAGAGTCCCAGGCCCTGTGCCACTGTTGGATTCCAGGTGTGCTGAGATGTCATTCTTTCATCCTTGGTGGCTGGGAGGGACATGCTGGGGGACTGGGACTGGGCCTCCGGATGGGAAGACTCTTGGGCCATTTACTGCTCCCAGTTAGCCCAGGTGCGATGCCCATGTCAGCACTTCCTGTGTGTGGCAGAATGTGAAAGAGGTTGGGAAGCAGTGGGCTTGGAGAGGCAGCATCAGCTTCTGCTTTAAAATTAGGGACCTCTTCTAAAAGAGAGGGCATAATACTCATATCGGATTAAATGTAATGCTGATTGTGTGATCAACTCTGTGAATCGTAGAAGCTGCTCAACTTTTACTTATGTGTGCAATTTGCAGGTATGAGAATGAACGTGAATGTCAAGTGCTGCTAAAAGAAACGCTTCAGCGGCTTAACAAGGTGAGCTGTGCACACCCTTGGGTTTGAGTAGATTAATGACAGGACTGAACTAAATGGCTGCGATGAGTGTTACCCACACTCCTCTTTGTGGTATTTCAAGATTCACCTATTTCTTTTGCTGTCACTCTACTTCTTGACTTCGTAATTTCAACTAAATCTTTGTGTGAACTCACACGCCCAAACACTCACTCCTCTACCACAGGATACAGGATCTTGAGAGAGAACCTGGCAGGTGAAGGCTGGACCTTCAGGTTCTCTGTCCATTAAGATCGTCAAGTGGGAAGAAGGAGATGAAATGGAAGAGTATAATTCACATCCTGTTGGCTGGTCATATCAATGATTTTGGTTGACAAATCTTTGAATGTGTACACATATTAGATCAATAAGGTTTTGGCTATCAACTCAGTCTCAATGCCCATCTCCTTTTGTTTCAGTAAAGGGATTCATCCCTGGGTGTGGCCGTGGAAAATGGGAGTTTAGGAGGAGGCTGGGAAGAGGAGTGAGGAGGAATGTGGAGGGGAGAGGGCAGAGTCAGGAAATGAGGCAGTGGGAAGAGAGAGGATGGAGAGTTGTCAACAAGCCCAGCCCCTCTCTCCAGGCCAGTCTGAGCACCAGGAAGGAAAGTGACCGAAAACTTTTTGGAATTTTTTTTGACATCCAGAATCAAAGTAGGCATTTTTCGTGTTTTTTTTTTGTTTGTTTTTGTTTTTTGTTTTTTTTTGTAAACCTAATTAACTAGAAATCTTAACGAACTTGAATGCTCATTCTTTAGCAGTTGTGTGTGTGTGTGTGTGTGTGTGTGTGTGTGTGTGTGTGTTAATTAGGCTGCTCAGAGGTTGGATTTGGGGCTTGGTATAGACAGACAGCAGGATTTTTAATGACCTTCTATGAGAGGGTTGGCAAGGCTGATTTTTCAAGGATTCATCAGATTCTAGTTATTCTTCCAGTGCCTTTCTCAGAAATGGCCCAGATCAGTGAGTGGCTCTGAAATGTCTGTGTGCATTGGCAGCACCTGGAGTTCATGTTAAAATGCAGATTCCTGGGCCCAGCGCCAAGGCCTTCTCACCCAGTAGGCCTGGGATCTGCCAGATATTTAACATTTCTAATTATTTCTCAGGTGGCGTGGTCCAGGGACCACACTTTGAGAACCACTGACCTAGATCTAAAGCACACACCATATCAGGGTTGGAATGCTTCCCAAAACTAGATTATTGACCCAGAGTCTCTGTTCGGAAACATCTCGACGTTTCTGCTGGGGGAGCTTTGGAAAGTGCAGCTGACAGTATCCAAAGCACAATAAAAACACAAGCGTCTACACATTTCTGAGTTCCGGTACAAACAAAAGAAAACACTTCCGAACAAATTCTCAACATGCCAGCAATTGCATATTCCAGGGGCACCTCCTCACCTTTGGGAGTTTTCTGGGGCAGTTTATCAGGTGATTGTCTTCCAAGGGGGAGAATGTGCTTGTGAAGCACCTGATTAATCTCTCCTTTATGGACAAATGTTGGCTGGGCGTTTTAAAGGGCTGGCTGATGGGACCTAAGAGTGGTGGTTTTGGCATGATCCTAAGAGGGAGGTAGGGGAAGAATGACTGTTGAGGTTGGGGTGGGGCAGAGTTCTCAAACATCTTAATTTAGACCAAAAATTCATCCATAATTGATACACAATTACTGGAGCTGAAGAACTGGAAGTTGGGTTTCAAGGACTATGTGCTATTGCTAATAAAGGGACCAAACACTCAATTTTAGAAATAGAAGGAACCCTAGAAATCATTGATTCTCAAACTATTTATTTATTTATTTATATTTTTATTGATTTCAGAGAGGAAGGGAGAGAGAGAGATAGAAACATTAATGATGAGAGAGAATCATTGACTGGCTGCCTCCTACATGCCCCCTACTGGGGATGGAGTCCCAAACCTGGGCATGTGCTCTGACTGGCAATTGAACCATGACCTCCTGGTTCATATGTCAACGCTCAACCACTAAGCCACGTTGGCCAGCAATTCTCAAACTTTTTAAAGCCACATCCTTTAAACAAAATATTCAAGAGAAGCCAATGTATGGAGCCAAAGCAGAGATCTCTTTTAAGGACATGATGGGGGGACAGGCACCCCATCCACCTAGCAGCCCTCCTCCCTCAGAGCCCTTTCAAGCAACTCCATGGAACCTGAGGGCTCTGCCAAATGCAGCTTGAAAACTAGTCTGCCCCACAGATGGGAAGTCTGAGGCCAAACTGATCCAGTGGGTCATGCAGCTAGTTAATGAAAGTTAATAGGAGACAAGGGGACTAGAATCTGTCTTGGGCTTCTCTCTGCTTCTCAAGAGTTGAGTGCTGAGTTCTCATTTCACCCTCTGAGACTGAGGAATTCACCTCTGAACTGTTGCTATGGAGGGTGGGCCAGCTGAGGGACTCATTCATTTTCTCCTGTCCCTCAGTGGCCCAGGGTCGCTCCTGGGGTGCTAACACCCACACTTCTGGACTGTGCCTCCAGTCCATAGAGATACAGGACACCATCAGTGTGCTCAGCATATCTGTGTGACCTTGGGGGTGGCCCAGGGTGCCAGGGCTGGCTGACTGGCAGACCCTGAGTGATGGATGAATAAATTACTCTGACACACATTTCTGTGAAAGAGAGGCTAAGGGACTGTTTTGCTTTAGGAGCAAACAGCCCTTGTTCACCTGCCTCCTTAGGCTTTTATTGTAACCACAGCTTGAACTAAAATTAACCTCTAGATACAATCAGCAGGGTAAGTATCCTTGAGAAAGCACCTGTATCTGTAGTGTCTTTCATACAAGGACGTTTTGAAGTCTAAACATAAAGATTCTAGTAAAACACTCCGGGGGGGTCAGACTTGTTTGAAAAAGTCAAGGCAGGGGCTGCCGCCTTCAGCAAGGTCCCCTAGAGGCCTCCGACCTTTCAGAGATCCTCCTTACAGACTTTCCAACCAAGTCCCATGCCTCCCCACACCAGGGGAGATGGATGGGGCACCAATATCAAGTGTGAAGGGGCCATCTTTACCCAGAGACACTGGCTTTGTGTCTGTCTCCTGGGAGACAGATTCCCTGGTTGTCTTTGGGAGGTGGAGAATGAGCCATGGACCCAAAGACCCTACTTCTGCCTATACTTGCCACAGAAAGGCTCGGGTCTGTGGTCCTTCCTTCCTTTTGTCTCGTCACCCACTGTTGGTGTTCCTTATACAAAAGAAGGGATTTCAGAGTCTTCAGAGGAAAGAATTAGGTATGAGGAAATTAGTGTATAGAGAGACTAGGGGATTCACCTTGGAGCAGAAACCAGGAGGACTCACTGAGGAAGAATGAGATGCTCCACTGTGCCTAAGATTAATTCTGGTGAGCTGTGTCGTCCAGCCTGGGAGTCACTGGCTAGACATGGCTGGGAGCAACTGAAATGCAGGTGATTCAAATTGCAATGTGTTATAAGTATAAAATATACACCAGGTTTCAAAGACCTAGCCTAAGGGGAAGCATGTAAACTATCATTAATAACTTTAAAAAATATTGGTTACATGATGAAATGACAATATCTGGAGTATATTTGGTGAAAGAAAATGTTAAAATTACTTTTACCCATTTATTTTTATTTTATTTAATGGGGCTACTAGAAAGACTTTAAAATCATGCCTGAGGCTTGCTGTATTGGAATAACTTAATTTTTACTTGCATAAGTCTATGCAAAAAGGAATGCTTTAAGATACATTGCTAATGATTGCTATTTAACTGATTTGATCTTGTAGAACTCTTTAGTTCTTTAAGATAAACTAAAAGGTTGGTTTTTTTTGTAGATAAAATAGCTTCAGAAGTTTGAGTTAGTTGAGGGTTGGCCACTCCCCTGCAATCTTGCGACATTTCAGACCAGATTCACACAAGGCATATATTTCTTTTTTTTTCAAAAAATATTTTTATTGATTTCAGAGAGGAAGGGAGAGGGAGAGAGGTAGAAACATCCAACGATGAGAGACAATCATTGATCAGCTGCCTCCTGCATGGCTCCTACTGGGGATTGAGCTTGCAACCCAGCATGTGCCCTGACCAGGAATCAAACCATGACCTCCTGGTTCATAGATTGATGCTCAACCACTGAGCCATGCTGGCCAGTCTATTTCTTTCTTTCTTTTTTTAAAGTTTATTTTTTTTTATTGACATATATTTCTTAGTAACATTTATTTTGCTGCAGACCCCCAAAAGTTCATACAACCTGTTTTCTAGGTTCCATGAAGTCCCGGCTCTCTGATGTTTTAGGAACTAAGGCAACACTTTGCATGAAAAATTCATTCAAGGCAGGTAATCCAACAGAGTCAGAATCCTGGTATCCTTATTGTTAGCCCCAGACATTCTCATATCTTCCTTCTCCAATGGTCTTTTACAGGAACAATTAAGGAACCAGGTGTCTTTCCTAAGAGAGCAGACCAGAGGCCTTCCCAGAACTTAAGCCCATTAGTGCAATGGTGGGAGTGTCTCAGAATATCTTAACCCCGTGGTCGGCAAACTGCGGCTCGCGAGCCACATGTGGCTCTTTTGCCCCTTGAGTGTGGCTCTTCCTAAGCCTTAGGAGTACCCTAATTAAGTTAATAACAATGTACCTACCTACATAGTTTAAGTTTAAAAAATTTGGCTCTCAAAAGAAATTTCAATTGTTGTACTGTTGATATTTGGCTCTGTTGACTAATGAGTTTGCCAACCACTGTCTTAACCAGTCCACATACCTGACTCTCTTAACCCTGTTCATGCAAGAGTGGAGAGTGTCTTACATATTTTAGCCAAACCACACATCTTCCTTTATTAATGAGAGCCCATTGCTGACATGCATCATGCTTTTTTTTAACAAGTCATTAATAAGTCAGTAAAAATTCACTTAGCGAGGCCCCAGGTATTGGCAGGCGTGCATGGCAGAGATGTCTTGAGGAGTCCAGGTAATGTTCACCTATAATGTTGCACTGGACAACTGAAGTGTTTAAGTCAATTCCAGTTGTCATGGCACTATCTCATTAAGAGCCCAGACAGCTCTTCAACCTAGTTGGTTCATTTAAACAAGATCGATGAGAGAAAAATCGGTGAATTCTCAAAAAGTTTGGTGAGAACATTCAACCTCCTGTCATAAATGTTATTTCCAACTTTAAAGGAATGAATGCCGCTCACCACAGCAGTCGTTGTAAAATGCATGCTGCATTAGGGATACGTAGCCTCAGGGAGGTGAGCAACAGACCTTGGGAGAAATGGTTAAATGGAAGGTTTCAGTGTTAAGCGAAAACTATTTCTTAGTCTTAGAAACTTAACTCACTGATGATGAGATATAGGACAAATATAGGTGTAACTTAAATTTTAAGGTTGTTGGTTGGTAAATATACCCTAACATTGTCCTTGATCTGTCTGGATCAAGGTTTTTCAGCCCTGGCACTAATGCCATTTTGGACTAGATGATTGTTGTGTGGGGCTGTCCTGTGTATTGTAGGATATTTAGCAGCATCCCTGGCCTCTACCCACTAGATGCCAGTAGTAACATCCCACCACCCACGTGGCGACAATAAAATGTCTTCAGACATCGCCAAATGTCCCCTTGAGGGTGAAAATCACTCCCATTGAGAACTGCTATTCCAGACCAGGTCCAATGGGCTAACCCCGTGGTTGGCAAACTGCGGCTCGCGAGCCACATGCGGCTCTTTGGCCCCTTGAGTGTGGCTCTTCCTAAGCCTTAGGAGTACCCTAATTGAGTTCATAACAATGTACCTACCTATATAGTTTAAGTTTAAAAAATGTGGCTCTCAAGAGAAATTTCAATCGTTGTACTGTTGATATTTGGTTCTGTTGACTAGTGAGTTTGCCGACCACTGGGCTAACCCAATGCCTTGCTAGAAATGCAGAATCGTAGACCCCTCCCAGACCCACGAACAACAATCTGCGTTGTAGTAAAACTCCAAGGGGTCTGTGGGTACACGCACCTGGCCAATTCCACACCCATCTCTGTGCCCCACAGAGTCGGATGTGTGATGCTCTCTCATTGTAGGAAGCTGATGAAGCCTTACTGCGCAATCTGCACCTTCAGATTGAGGCCCAGTTTCTGCAGGACGATATCAGTGCAGCAAAGGACAGGTACAAAAAGGTAACCACAGCCCTTCTGATGCTCTTCTCCCAGGCAGTCCAGGGCACTCGTGGCTGAAAAGTGAGACTGCTAGACTGGGTTACTTTTGTGTGCATTGCTCCAGAATCAAGTGGGAGATGGGTTGGTTGCTAGACAGTTCTTAGTGAGCCAGACATGTGTACAGGAGGAGGCAAAAGTATGTGTGTGTGTTGGGTGGGGTGTTGGGAATTAGTACATTACAGTTCACAGATTTTACATAGGTATGTCTTGGATAAACTACAGCCTATAAATTGTTTCAGCTCAGAAAATGCAATATATATGTTTTAACTCTTCTTCTGAGCCAATTAATCGAGGCATTCAGGGGCCTCCTCTCATGTAATGCTCTTCTCTGCTCCCTAACCCACCAGCTTCTTAAAGGCCCTACTTTGGGGGGGCCTTGATGAACTGGAAAAATCAAATCCTGGAGCTGTGTGATCATGGACAAGTAGCTTAACCTCTCTGAGCTTTTTTATCTTTAAAATGCAAAATTCAGCCCTAGTGGATTTGGTTCGGTGGATAGAGCATCGGCCTGAGGACTGAAGGGTCCCGGATTTGATTCTGGTCAAGGGCCCCTACCTCTGTTACAGGCTTGATTCCTGGACCTGGTCCGGGTGAGTGCGGGAGGCAACCAATTGGTGTATCTCTCTCATATCGGTGTTTCTCTCCCTTCCACTCCAAAAGTCCAGTGGAGAAATATCCTCGGGTGAGGACAAACAACAACAAAAAAACAAAACAAAAAAACATGACAATGATGGACTCTCCTTCCTACAAGGCTGTGTGGTTAACTCCGTGTAGCTGACCTGTGGCCATGACCCTGTGGGCTGACCTCTGCAGTGAGCTCTGGCCTCCCTCTAACTGCCAATAGCGGCAGCCCTGCCTCCCTACTTTCTACCGGCAGCAAGAGCTGCTCTGCCTCGTGGGAAGTGTTGGGAAATGAATGCCCTGGAGCAGCCTTAGCCAGTGATGGATGTGAGTTGCTGGATATGTCCCCAGCTATCTCTTACCTGCTGTTCTGCACCGGCCTCCAGAGATCCCCACTGAGCCTCAGCTCCCAGTGCTCACAGTGGTAACTTACCTGGTAAAACACCCCTTTTTGGCTGCCTTGCCCTTCCTATCTCACCTCCTCACTGTACTACTTATATTTTCTGGCATCTTTGTCTAAGTAAACTATTTGCACTCAGACCGTTTTCTTTTCTTTTTTAAAAATATATTTTTATTGATTTCAGAGAGAAAGGGAGTGGGAGAGATAGAATCTTCAATGATGAGAGAGAATCATTCATCGGCTGCCCCCTGCACACCCCACATTGGGGGATCGAGCGTGAAACCTAGGCTTGTGCCCTGACCGGGAATCAAACCATAACCTCCTGGTGCATCGGTCAATTCTCAACCACTGGGCCACACTGGTGGGGCTGCACTCAGACCGTTTTCTTAGGATCTGTTGATGTCAGCTTGAGTTGCTATAAAAAAATACCACAGCCAAAACCGGTTTGGCTCAGTGGATAGAGCGTCGGCCTGCGGACTGAAAGGTCCCAGGTTCGATTCCGGTCAAGGGCATGTACCTGGGTTGCGGGCACATCCCCCCGTGAGAGATGTGCAGGAGGCAGCTGGTCGATGTTTCTCTCCCATCGATGTTTCTATCTATCTCTCTCCCTTCCTCTCTGTAAAAAATCAATAAAATATATAAAAAAAAATACCACAGATCGAGTGTCTTTTAAGCAACAGAAATTTATTTCTCACAGTTCTGGAGGCTGGGACACCAAGATTAGGGGGCCAGCCTGGTAAGATTCTGGTGAGGGCCCTCTTCCTGTCTTCTCCCTGTGTGCTCACCTGGCCCTTCCCAGGAGCATGTGCTTGAAGAGAGAGAGAAAGAGAGAACCAGCTCTCATGCCTCTTCTTATGAGGGCACCAATCCCACCCCAGGGTCCCACCCTTATGACCACATCTAAATCTAATTATTTCTCAAAAGCCCAGCCTCCAGATACCATCTTACTGGGGGTTAGGACTTCCACCTGTAAATTGGGAGGGACACAGCATTCAATGTATAATAGTCTTCTTCTGGGGAAACCCAAACTGAGGCTCCATGATAATGCAGGTGAAGCACCTGGTGTAACCTGGACCTTGGCCAGTGCTCAGCAAGCATTAGATCCTCTTCCTGCCTCAGTGTGTACCTGCTTCAGTACAAAGGCAGTCCTGTTGCTGTGCACTGAAGGGATGTTCCCTCCTGTTGGCTTCTTCCAATTTTCCATCAGGCCCAGCCTGGTTCCTCCTCCTCTCCTGCCCCCCTGACTCTGCTGTACTTTTCTGGAATCCTGGGAGCAGTACCTGGGGGCAGTTTCTAAGGAGCTCAAAACATTCTTCAGGGCAATTTACAATAATTCTATATAATAAAAGCCTACTATGCTAAGTGTCTGGTTGTCTGGTTGGCTGTTCAACCAATCAAAGTGCAACATGCTAATGATATGCTTGCTAAGGCCGCTCAACTGCTCATTATGATGTGCACTGACCACCAGGGAGCATATGCTCTGACCAGTAGGTTAGCATGCTGCTGGGGTCCAATTGATCGGGACTGAGTGAGATGGGCCGGACATGCCCTGGAGCCCTCCCACGCCCCCCCCCCAGCCCCCGGCTGGCCAACCTCCCACATCTCTTCCCTCCCTGGCCCCAATTGTGCACTGGTGGGGTCCCTCTGCCTGGCCTGTGCCCTCTCGCAATCTGGGACCCCTTGGGGATGTTGGAGAGCCGGTTTTGGCCCCACGGCAGAACGACCGGTTGCTATGACATGCACTGACTACCAGGGGTGGATGCTCAATGCAGGAGCTGCCCCTTGGTGGTCAGTGCGCTCCCACAGAGGGAGCACTGCTCAGCCAGAAGCTGGGCTCATGGCTGGAGAGTGCAGTGGCAGCAGCAGTGGCAGTGGCAGGAGTCTCTCCTGCCTCCGTGGCAGCACTAAGGATGTCCAACTGATGGCTTAGGCCCACTCCATCAGTCAGACATCCCCTAGGGCTCCCGGACTGCGAGAGGGTGCAGGCTGAGCTGAGGGACACCCTCCCCCCGCCAAGTGCACAAATTTTGTGCACCAGGCCTCTAGTAATAATAATAATAATAATAATAATAATAATAATGGTGAGCGCTCACACTATGACACTTCTGTGCATTATCTCATTGGATCCCAACAACAGCCTCTTAAGATAGTGTCTTAGGTCAGGCTCCCTGTCAGCAGAGCCTAAGGTGGTGATTTTAAAAAATATATATATTTATTGATTTTTTACAGAGAGGAAGGGAGAGGGATAGAGAGTTAGAAACATCGATGAGAGAGAAACATCGATCAGCTGCCTCTTGCATACCCCTGACTGGGGATGTGCCTGCAACCAAGGTACATGCCCTTGGCTGGAATTGAACCCCGGACCCTTCAGTCTGCAGGTTGATGCTCTATCCACTGAGCCAAACTGGTCAGGGCCTAAGGTGGTGATTTTTTGTGTGATTGCTATTTGGTTGGAGAGCACCTAGGAGAAAGGGAGGGAGGAAGCGGAGCATAGGGGTGGGAACTGGGCTGGCCCCGGTTCAGCTGGAGCCTCAGTCTGATCCCACCGCTGGGTTGGGGGCTCTGGGTCATGAGTCTCACCCCACTAGGTTGTTCCCACCTGAGGTAAGAGGGCTGTTTTTTTCTACTCCTGTGCCATCTAGTCACTGGCCTGGGTTGGGTGGGACTGGATTGGGAGGAGCTGAGCTACTTTCTGGACAAGATAACCATTGCCTGGAGGGGGCACAGCTGTGAGACCTGTCATTAGTCCTCACGCACGGAGCTGGGCACAGTGCTCTTCAGATTGTGATCCCACTTTTATAGAAGAGCCTGAGTTTTAGGAGCTATTAATAGCTTGCCCGCGGCCTCATGCAGCTAGCAAGTGATTTTGTCTGGGACCCACGACCAAATTCTGTCCTTTGAAGCAGTGCCAGGCTCTGGGGTCAGAAAGGGCCCTTTGTACCCTCTGGGGCTTGGTCCTCCTCTGCTTCCCCCCTTAGCCCTGTCTGCAGGGCCCTGTGAAGACAGCAGCAAAGCATGCATGTAACTGATGGGGAATGAAGCAAACTGAGCCTGTTATCCATCGGCCCGTTGATCCTGTGAAGATTGGAGATGTAAAGATCGTGGCCTGTGCTCTTTGTGACAGTGGAATATGAGGAAGCCTTCATCCCGGGGTCACCTGGTCCCGGAGGGAGAAACTCGGGCAGTTCAGGTTTTAATGAGAATGTTGTCTTTCCTCTGACAGAATCTTCTGGAAATTCAGACCTACGCCAGCCTCCTGCAGCAGATCATCCAAACCACCCCTCAAGCAGCCGCCATTACAGATGGGACGAGGGAGGTAAGAGCGGGGGCCCAGGCTGCAGGAAAGCGCATCTGGAGGTCTTTGTTACAGCACCTTGGGCCTAGTTCACCCCCCCGCCCCCCCTCCCCCGGAAAGGGGAAAGGTGTCAGGTGGATGGACTGCAGGAAGCTGTGGTGGGTTAGCTGCTCCCCACTCGGCTTTGTGTTCACATGTGAAGTTTACTCTTGTTCTCCTTCTCAGACTGTGAACGCTGCTCTTCAGACATCTGAGGATGTAAACTGTTTCTAAGAAAACTGACCGTTTTCTTAGGAGTTTTCTCTTGAAAATCATGGGCTGTTCTTCCTTGTATAGTTTATAGAAACTGGCAGACTGTTTCCAATGCCCTGCAGCCTTTCTGCATCCTCACCGGCAGTGTTTGGGAGTTTGTGTTGCATTGAATCTTGGCTGCACTGGGCATGTCAGGTGTTTATTTGCTTTAGTTTGTTGCTCTTCAAATAGGAATGTTGTGCATCTCACTGTGGTTCTACCTGCCTCACCTAAGGACTAATGATGGTGAACATTTTTTCATGTCCTTATTTGCCATCTGTACATTTTTTGTTGGAATATCTACTCAAATCTTTTGCTCATTTTTAGATTGGGTTTTCTTATTCCTCATATGAATTTGACAAAAAAATTTGAATACAGAGAGATTCAGGTAATTAGTGACTATATTTTCAAGATCCGGCTCTGCAAGTTAGTGGCTTAAAAACTATTAGGAAAGGATAGAGATGAATGAAGATGACTTTTAAAAAATGGGGATTTGGATGTAAAACATTATTCCCAATAATATTCCACATTCCTTCTCTACTTAACTCTCTAGCTGCCTCCTGCACAGCCCACACTGGAGGATCAAGCTTGAAACCTGGGCATGTGCCCTGACTGGGAATCAAACCGTAACCTTCTGGTTCATAGGTCAATGCTCAACCACTGAGCCACACCGGCTGGGCCGTAGCATGCTTTTAAAATCATATCATCTTTTCCCTGTAACAGAATTCTTCTGAGCTGTAAGATTATAGAGACTGTCTGGACTTACTTTGAGAGCATCAATGATCATTAGTGGATCATTAGCATCGCCAGGAACTTGTTAGAAATGCAGAATTTGCATAAAAATCTCCATTTTAGCAAGATCTCCAGGGATCCATGTGCATGTTAAAGATGGAGAAACACAGATACCACATTCTTTACTAATCTTAGCTTAAAAGCTCTACAGATGAGTTAAATGGTCACTTTCAGGTTTGTTTCATTGATTCTTGTTAATGTCTTAAACTTGTCTGCCACATTTGCTCAAATGAGGGTGTAATTAGCGGTGCTAATTACAGGAACACAGGTCAACTGGTTACCATGTCAGTAAGCATCATATCAGTGCCCTCTCACCAGAGGCCACTGGGTTCACACCTGTAGTCACATAAAGCTGAGTTCATTTTTCGCTGCAGGAAGGGAGGGTGTACACGGTGGAGACTTGCAGGGTATCTGTGGGGGAGGGTCAGGTAGGCAGGGCCCTGCTCTGGGCTGGGTGCTCTCATAAGGGGCTGGTCCTATGCCTGAGTATCTTGATCATTTCTCTCAAGGGGGCAGAGAAATAGAGTGTGGCTAAAGCTGTACCTGGCAATTCAGCAGCATCACTTGTGTTATCAGGAAGAGTGGATGGTTGGCCATTTCTGTGGTTGCACAGAGGTCTTTTGGTCTGAGCTTAGGCACAGTTTCAGAGGGTCTTGTTTCTGTCTGGTTCCCCTCTGGTCCCAGAGTGACATCTTTAGATATTGGGAGTGGCATTGCTTATAAGTTTACTAGAAGCCCAATGCACAAATTCGTGCACCAGTGGGGTCCCTTGGCCTGGCCTGCGGGATTGGGCCAAACCCAGCTCTCCGACATCCCCCGAGGGCTCCCAGATTTCGAGAGGGCGCAGGCTCTCCGACATCCACTGAGGGACCCCACTGGTGCACGATTGGGGCCGGGGAGGGATGCGGGAGGTTGGCCAGCCAGGGAGAGACCGCGGTAGGGCTCCAGGGCATGTCCAGCCTGTCTCACTCAGTCCCAATCGGCCGGACCCCAGCAGCAAGCTAACCTACTGGTTGGAGCGTCTTTCCCCTGGTGGTCAGTGCACGTCAGAGCGAGCGGTTGAGTGGCCTTAGCACAGTGGTTCTCAACTTTCCTAATGCCGCGACCCTTTAATACAGTTCCTCATGTTGTGGTGACCCCCAATTTCATTGTTACAAATTGAACATAATTAAAGCATAGTGATTAATCACAAAAACAATATGTTATATATGTGTTTTCCAATGGTCTTAGGCGACCCCTGTGAAAGGGTTGTGACCCACAGGTTGAGAACCGCTGCCTTAGCTTATCATTAGAATATTACGCTTTGATTGGTTGAATGGGCGACTGGACACTTAGCATATTAGGCTTTTTTTTATATAGGATAGTAAGGAGCATCACGGCCTGGCGGTTAGTGCCAGCTACCAGTGACAGCTGCAGGGCTGTCTTCCTTCCTCTTTAATAAGTATCCAAGGGCCAACTATGTGAGTAGCACCCTGTAGGCAGGTGTGGGGAGGGATGTGAGATGAGGAAGGTGGAGCCAGACAAGCGGGCAGGGTGCTGGAGGGAGGCAGTCTCTCCATCCCGAGGCTGCAGGTCTAGAGTTCGCAGTGTGGTATATATCCTCCATTTCCTGGTACACATGGGCACGTGGCCCCTTCTGCTCCCAGCCACCCTCTTGTCTGCATCTTTGAGGTGGAGAGGTGGGGACCGAGACACAGAGAAACAAAGAGGACAGAGACAAACAAACTGAGAGCCACTGAGAGCATGCGTTCCTTCAAGCACCCAGAAACACAGAACTGCACACTGGGGGAAGATTCTTGTGCAGTTACATATCAAGTCCTGCCTTCCCCGTGGGGTCAGACCACAGGGCCACACTCTCACTTCCTCCCTTTAAGCATGTCTGTCTTGCTCTAGCTGTCTCTGCCTGTGTGGTTGCTCCAGCCACTTTGCAGGGTGTTGGAGAGCAGGGGGCCGCCTTAAGCCTATGGCCTTGAACACGGGTGCACTGGGAAAATGCTTGTTTCTGATTTTGCCTGGCTGTGATGCCACATGCCCTGCGTCAGAAGGCACTGCTCTTGACCAGCCAGGCTCTCGTGAAGCGATTTGGATGTTTCCCAATACACAGTGGAGAGGTGTGTTGGAAACGGGTGCCTGTTCTGCAGAGAGTGGAGAGGTTTCGAGATCTCCAGGACGTTCCGTGGAGCACTGATAGGTGGTGCAGCTGCCTCACCATGTCCCTGGCTTCCCTTGTGCCCCTTGACCTCTGCTTTGTGAAGCAGCGATGTCTTAGCAGAGTTGATGGCTCAGGGGTCCTACTGACCCGGCTGCCTGCACAGACACAGAGAGTAGAACCCAATGAGAAACTGCCTTCCAAGTTTTCCTTTAGACAGAAGGGAAGGGGCCTTGTCCAGAATCTCTTATCCAGTTTGTGGCACAATCGGCTCTAAAGTACAGTGCCGGGAGCCGGTCCATCCTTGCTGCTTGACACAGTCACTGCAGGAAAGAAACATCTGCACAGCATATGTTTCAAGGGACCTGGCATATATAGCATATTGTTCTTAATATGTTTGCTCTCTTTAGCGCCATGTGTTTTAACCAAGGTCACCTCTCCGAGAAAGGTTGTTTCCCCAGGTGGGGATCTTTCCCTGAGGTTAGGGAGGGGATACAACCCCTTAATTAAGTGCCAGGCGGGTAGTTAAGCTACATAATCTTTACTCCCTGGAATGGAGATAAGAAACACCCTAACCTTTGTAATAGAAATTGACAGGATTAAAATCGGCTGGTATAAATACGGATGTAACAAGACAATAAACATCAGATCCTGATCAGTTCCTAACCAGAACTCCGACCAGAACTTTGGCTGGAGATCCTGGCTAGAGGTCCTGACTAGGCTGCTGATCAACTGAAGGCTGTCTTCGTGTCATGGACCCGCTGGGATTGGACCCCAGCAGTACAGGTCTCCCGACACTGTCCCTGCACTTTACTTGCCCTCACAGCATTAATGGCTCAGATGTTGGAGACAGACTGGATGACTCAAACAACAGGCATGTATTTTTCACAATCCTGGAGGCTTCAAGTCCAAGATCATGGTGCTGGCAGGTTTGGTTCCTGGTGCAAACCCACTCTCTGGCTTGCATATGTCACCCTCCTGCGTGTCCTCACATTGTCTTTTTAGGATGTAGCACAAAGAGAGGGCGAGCTCTGGTGTCTTTTTCTTATAAGGACACTAATTCCATCCTGGGGGCCCCACCCTCATAACCTCATTTAAATAATGACCTCCCAAAGGTCCCACCTCCAGATGCCATCCCATGGGGGGTTAGGGATTCAGTATATGGATCTGTAAGAGGAGGGACAAACATGCAGAACATAACGGGGTCCCATGCCTTCCTTGTCCCTTTCCTTTTTGGATTCCTTGGTACACCAAGTGTGTGTGAGTGCTGAGTCTGGCCTTCTTTGTGCAGGAGAAGCTCCTGATGGAACGAGAGGCGACAGCCCTTCAGAGTCAGCTGGAGGAGGGTCGGGAGGTCCTGTCTCTCCTGCAGGTGCAGAGAGCCGAGCTGCAGGCCCAGGTAGGCCCTGGGTCCTCTTGTCTACTGCTTCCTGTGGGGCATTCAGCCACCTGTGTGAACCAGGGTTAACAACACGTTTATTCAGTGTCAGGTGCATGTAGAGGAGTGCACACGTATCTAGTTCAGTGATTCTCACAAACTCAACACGCCTATGTGCCCAGGGTTGCCTAGTTTAAACTTAAATTGTTTTTAAAAATAAGAGGAAATGGACACATGTTGGGATTTTTATTCTACACTTCCTCAAATGTGTGCTTCCTGTTTCTCTCCTTATGACTGCAAATTGCTTCTTTGGATTACAAACGTGGGAAAGAGTATTTGCCCTGCTTAGAATTTCTTAGTGGAAAACTCTCAATTCCACCCCCACTTTTGGGGGCTAAATCTTATTTTGAAAACTAAACTCAACAGAAAAGCTCCATCCTGTTTCCATGGTACACGCTTTGGTAACTTGGTAGTGTTTGGCTTCCTCTGAGGCCCTGAGAGGGTAGACGGCAGGTGTGTGTGTGTGTGTGTGTGTGTGTGTGTGTGTATGTGTACATTTGTGTAATATGTACATCTATATATGTATATATAGAAGTGTGTGTATCTTATATAATAAAAGCCCATGGACCCCCCTCAGAAAAATGTTAAATATATATATACATACAATAAAGTACATATAATGAAGAGGAAACCAATGATATTGAAACAATTATCAAAATATTACCAAAGCATATCCTATATAATAATATGTGTGTTTATATTATATACACTAGTCTCCCCTTATCTGTGGTTTCACTTTCCATGATTTCGGTTATCTACGGTCAACTGTGGTCTGAAAATATTAAATGGAAAATTCCAGAAATCAACAACCCGTTAGTTTTAAATTGAGTGCTGTTCTGAGTAGTATGATGAAATCCTGTGCCGTCCCTCTCCCTCACACCCAGGGTGTGAATCATCCCTTTGTCCAGCGTCTCCACATTATATAAGTTTTCTGCCTGTTAGTCATCTAGTAGTCATCTGGGGTTATCAGATCCACTGTTATGGTATCACAGTGTTCAAGTAACCATTCTTTTACTTAATAATGGCCCCAAAGCACAAGAGTAGTGATGCTGGCAATTCATATATGCCAAAGAGAAGCTGTAAAGTGCTTCCTTTAACTGGAAAAAGGTGAAAGTTTGGTACTATCTTCGGTTTCAGGCATCCCCTAGGGGTCCTGGGTCATAGCCCCCTCGGGTCAGGGGGCGACTGCTGTAACAAACGATAGCAGTAAGTCCGATGAAACACAAGTTGTGTTAGTTTTCTCTTTCTGCCACAGTGAATTACCACAGATGCAGGGGCTCAAACAGCACTCCTTTATCTCACAGTCCTGGAGGTCAGAAGTCTGGGCAGGCTGGCTCTGGGTCTCACAGGCTGAAATAAAGATGCTGGCCCGCCTGGGTACCCTCATCTGGAGGCTCCGGGGGAGAATTGCTTCCAGTGTCAATCAAGGTGTTGGCAGAATTCAATTCTGTGTGACCGTGGGCCCGAGGACCCTGTTTCTTTGCTGGCTGTTGGCTAGAAGTTGTTCTAGTCCAGTGATGGCGAACCTATGACACGCGTGTCAGAGGTGACACGCGAACTCATTTTTTGGTTGACTTTTCTTTGTTAAATGGCATTTAAATATATGAAATAAATATCAAAAATATAAGTCTTTGTTTTACTGTGGTTGCAAATATCAAAAAATTTCTATATGTGACACGGCACCAGAGTTAAGTTAGAGTTTTTCAAAATGCTGACACGCCGAGCTCAAAAGGTTCACCATCACTGTTCTAGAGGCCACCCGCATTCCTTGGTTGTGGCCCCCTCCATGTTCAAAGCCAGCCATGGTGCTGCGAATCTTTCTTGTGCATCTTATTCTGACGTCTGCTTTTAAGGTCTCACGTGATTAGAAATAACTATAATAATCTTTGTATTTTTTAAGGTCAACTGATTAAGAACCTTAATTATATCTGCAGAGTCCCTGTCAACATGCAACGAACACATTCATGAGTGTAACACCAAGGGGCAAAGGCCACGGGGACTGGAATTTTGCTTAGCTAGCTTGTATTAAAATACAGATGTGCCTGGGCCTACCCAAGAGTTTCTGACTCAGTAGGTATGGCCCAAGAATTTGCATTTCTAGGTCCCCAGGTGCTGCTGCCAGTCTAGGAACCACACTGGGTAAGGTGGGTACCAGGTTGGGTCAGAATGTTCTACATTTGGTCCACCTGAGTCCCTGGCTCGGGTCCTCCACAGCCTTATTCAGGAGGTGTTGATGGTTGGCTTTTTGCTGATTTTAAAAGGTTTTAGTGGCTGCACAAAGTAGTAGCTAAACTGAGGCCAAGTGGGACTTGGTGGGGGATAGAGGAGGGAGAACCCCTTGTGGCCTGAGGGCTCCAGCTGGGCAGGGCTGTGGCAGCTGGTTCTGCCTGTGTTTAGGACATCTGATGCTTCCAGAACCCTCCATAGCAGGGGCCTACAGGGAAGGTCTCTGAACCAGCAGCATCAGCAGCACTTGGGAACTTGACAGACCTGCACACTCATGGACCCATTCCTGACCTACCGAGTCTGCAAGCTTTGTTCCAACAGGCCCTACAGGTGTTTTCACAGGCTCAAGTTCCAGGATACTAATCCACAGGATGAGAGACACAGCACCCATCCCTTTGGGGGTGGCACTTCTTATAGGAGGTTGCCTAAATTGCGTTGACTGAGAATTTCTGTGACAGGAAAGTGAAAAAATGTATTGGAAAGTGTAAAGCTACCAACAATTATGATATTCTCATTGAAGTCACTTAGCACCACCTGGTGGTAGGTTTGGGTAAGACTGTGTAGTCAGTGAAAGACTTGATTTCTTGTTTCCTTTTTTTTTTTTTTTTTAAATCTTTACCAAGGATATGATTTTATTGATTTTTAGAGAAAGGAAGGGAGAGAAAGAAAGAGAGATAGAGGAAGGAAGAGAGAGAAACATCTGTCAGTTGCACCCTGTACGTGCCCTGACCAGGAATTGAACCCGCAACCTTTTGGTGCATGGGATGGTGCTCCACCCAACTGAGCCACCCAGTCAAGGCCATTTCCTTTTTAAAAATGACCTTGGATCCAAAGGAGTCTGGGGGCCTAAGAGGACTGAAGCAGGAGGTCACCCTTCAGCTGGGGTTCACTGTGAGGCGCTGTCCTGGGTCCCTATCTACCCCTGCCGTGCAAAGGCGAGCCCACAGCTGTGCTTGAACACTTACTCTTTCATTCAACCTTTACTGCCAAGCTCAGGAAGTTCAAGTTGCCGCATGGCACACACCTTCCGCCTGCCTCTCTCCACTGTCCACTTGGCTGCTTTCCTCCAAGAAGCCCTGGACTGGCTGTGGGCTGCCGTCTCTTCTCCTGTGGTCCTGTGGCTCCTGGCACCTGCCCCTTTGCTCATCACTTCTCTTTCTGGGAGTTCCTTTTCTCTTCAGGACCTGTCCCACTATCCCCTGGAAGCCTTCTCTGTCACCCTTTAGCACCAGAGGGCCTCTCTGTGTGCTCCGTGGTGCCCGGGGCATGTCTTTGTGACCGGGCTGCGTTCCCCACGGAACTGTGGGCTCCTAGACAGAGGGTCTGTGTCTAGTTCTCCGACAGCCAGGCTGGTGTTGGACAGCGCCCTACGCCTGTGCTGAGGTAGCTCACCCAGAGACATCGCGTGAGCCTCCTTGGAGCTGGTGAAGGTGGGCCTCTTATTATTTTTCCTGAACACCCCTCCTACTGATGAATAGTTTGAATGATTGAGCTGTAAGGGCCACATAGATGTGGGCATAAGTCCAGTTTTATAAACCTCGTCACTGGACTTTGGAATCTTGGTTTCTCAGGCAGAACCATGTGGAGCACCAGTGCCAGTCATAGGTTGCAACTTATCCATGGAGCCTCCTGCCCTGGGCAGGAAGGTGGTCCTCCCACAGGACAGCCACCAACCACCCATCAACTCATGAGATATAAGAAAGATCATGCTTGCCCTGGCGGTCCAAAGATTACAGATGACATTTTCCTAGTGAGAACACACTTTGGGGGGAGGAGGGGGGCGGCTGATGGGGCTCACACCGAGTCCCCTGTGTCTTGTGTCTTCTGTAAGAGTAGGCTGATACTTGCCTGTCCATCTGTGGAAATGGGGAGTTTTCCCTGGGCCTGGGAGTGTGTGTGTGTGTGTGTGCGTGTGCACACTGTTCGTCTACAGCTGGGAGGAGGCTGAGGCAGCAGGTCCTTAGTTCCTGAAAGTGTCTCAGCCTGCACAGGTGGGTCTGAATCCTGCTGTGGTACCTGTGGACAGGTCACTGCCTGTGTGCCTCAGTTTCCTCATCTGTAAAGTGGGAATAACAACAGCCTAAGGCTGTGAGGCTGATGAGTTGATCCACATTAGAACTCACCAACACAGTCATTACTCTCTCACTCCAGGGTGGGGAACCCCTACCCAAAGGGGGCGATAGGTCTCTTCATACACAGTCTTTTCTTTTACTCTTTGTTCTGAACACTTCAAACAGATAAAAGTGAGAGGACAGTCTCAGGACCCCAGGTCTCCATCCTCCCGCCCATGCCCCCTGGTGGAATTCTGAAGCAGTCCCAACACCATGTCATCCTACCCAGCAATATCTCTACATACATGTCCAGCAGGTGGAGGTTATTTTTATAGAATGCAAGACCATTAACCCACCTTTAAAATTAATAATAATCCTATAATATCACTAAGTGTCCAGTGAGGGATCACGTTTCCAAGGGTCTCATAATTTTTTAAACTGAAGTGATCTTTACATATAGTGTCACCATCTTCAGTGCACAGTACGCCTGTTTGACAAGTGTATGCAGTAACCCTCCCACAATCAAGATTTAGGACAGTTCCCTCACCCAAAATTCCCTCAGCTGTGGTCAACCTCTTCCCCACCTCCCGCTTGCCGCTGGCAACCACTGAATCTGTTTCTGGTTTTGTAAATGGCTCTTTGTGCATAGTCAGAAGCTCTAAAAGTGAATATAAGGCCACTTTTTCTATTTTCCCACCTTAATTTTGACTTCCCTTGAATTAATATGTAAATAGTATTTCCCTGAAGTTATTTTATGTAGACACGAATGTGCCCACACATGCAAACACACGTGCACACTCGCACACACATTTTGGCTACCAAAACATATAATCAGGGGAAAGTTAAAGCATCATAGTGATTAAATAAGAACAATGACACACTCTCTCCCCTGAATTATTTCAGTAAAATTGGCATCTTATCTGTTTAGTATCTGTTCTTTTTACTTATTTTTTGGCTATCAGATTTATGCCAACGCATTAAAGTATGAAGATTATCCTTTATTTGAGTTGTACATTTTATTCCATGGACAGCAGTCTCCTTATTTCCTGAGGTTGTCATCTTCAGACTGCTTTTGGGGGGGCTACGTAGAGGGCTGACTTCAGTGGGTGCTGTGCAGGTGTGAGGAGAGGGAGCTCAGTTTTCACATTCCTCTTGGGCTTAAGGATTCCAAAATGATTCCATCGCTGATGAGAAATAAACAAAACTTGACACACTGAGTCCAGATTTTCCCTGTCAAGTTTGGGTCTTAAGGGAGAGGATGGGATGGGTTTCCTTACAACTGCGTCTTTGCCCACAGACAGCGACCCTGGAACAAGCTATTAAAGACGCCCACGAGTGTTACGATGACGAGATTCAGCTTTATAATGAACAGATTGAAACCCTGCGGAAGGAGATTGAAGAGACTGAGAGGAGCCTGGAGAAGTGTTCCTATGACTGCCGGCAGCTGGTGGTCGCCCAGCAAACCCTGAAGAACGAGCTGCACCGCTATCATCGGATCATTGAGAACGAAGGCAGCAGGTGTGGTCACTGAGGGACAGCGAGGGAGTGCCTCTCTCTCCATGCTGCTCACTCACTCATTCCACAGATCCTTGTTGAGTGCATTCTGTGTGCCAGTTCCAGGCAGTGGGCAGGTGGCAGGGAGTGAAACACAAAAATCCATGATCTCATGGGCCTTGAATACTAGTGGGGGAGGCAGATGATGATGCAAGTTCTTGGGCCATACCCCTGACAAGTGCTCTGGAGGAGATTATAGCAGGGAAGAGGGGAATGGAGATGAGGCTGATGGTGGGAATGCTTCAAATTTTGAGTTGGGCAGTCAGAATACTATTTGCTCCACGGGCCTCTGGGGACATAACTGTCTTAGCAGGTGGAATGATCAGGAGTATTTAAGGAGATGCTCCAAGTGAGGTTCCTAGCACAGTGCCTGGTACCACAAGTACTTCGAGCTGTTGGTGTTATTACTGCTACTGCCAGCATGATTTGTACCACCTGGTTGGGTCTGTAAGGTGGCCAGCAATATGCTGGCTGGTCTTGTTTGTAATGGAGCTGTGACTTGAGCGCCACTCACTTAAAGCTGGGAAATAAATCTCAGTCTCTGTCTCTATCTCATCTACATCTACACCTTTACCTAGACCTAAATCTACATCTTCTATTCTACATCATCTATGTCCACACTTAAACCTACATCTACATTTACATCTGTATCTACACCATCTACATGTATGTGCACATCTACATTACCTACATCATCTACATCTCTACCTATATCATCTATATCTATGCCTACACTTAAACTTACATGTGCACAATCTACATACAGTATATATCACCTATACTTTTACCTACATTTATTTTATCTACAACTACACACTACATTATCTGCATCTGTATTATCTGTATCATCTATATCGTCTACAATCACACCATCTAAGTCTATACTTATACCTACACCTACATCTACATTTACTGGTATATCATCTATATCCATACCTATATTTATATTATATACATTATATACATCTATACTTACACTTACAACTACATCAAATATCATCTCTACCCACTCCTAACTAACCGCTACATCTATGTTATCTGTATCTTTATCTACAGCTACATCTACATCTATGGCTGTATGGATATTCATATCAAATTTTATCATCAGAAAGCAGATTGGAGACCACTGCTTCATATAAGGATTCTGATTCTCTATTTAGTTGTGATTCTTTGATTCATTCTTGCTGCTATTTGAGATTTAGATTGAATTAAAATAGAAGCGCCCAGAAGTATCCCACAAAGAGCAGTTCTTTCTTTTCTCTGGGTGCTCTGTCTTAGCAGCAATTACTTGAGTGTTTAACAGGGAAAGTAAGATTTTTTTCCTCTCGTTACGGTCAATGTATCATGCATAATTCCAAATTATATTTATGTCACAGTGAACATTTTATGCACACATTTATGAAAATAAGTCTTAATATACTAATTTCAAGTTGATAGAAATGTTATAAGCATTGAACAAGCAACTCCCGAATGCTTTTTACACAGATTCACCAGTTGCTTCTGTTTTGTCTCAACTGCTTTTTCCTCTCTCTCTCTCTCTCTCTCTCTCTATATATATATATATAATGCATATCATTTTTAAAATAACAAATTGGAGATATTAAACCCTGGTTACCCTAAATACTTTAGCCTGGGATGGGCATTGTTTTTATTAAAAAACAAAACAACAACTGCCCATCTGGCATGGCTCAGTGATTGAGCATCGACTTATGAACCAGGACATCATGGTTCGATTCCCCGACAGGGCACATGCCCGGATTGTGGGCTCGATCCCCAGTGTGGGGCATGCAGGAGGCAGCCAGTCATTGATTCTCTCTCATCATTGGTGTTTCTATCTCTCCCTTTTCCTTCCTCTCTCAAGTCAATAAAAATATATTAACAAAAAACCCCAAAACAACAACAAAAACCCCCTGTTCAACATAGTAGTGGCATTGTGAGATTATAAGCAATTCCCACTTTACAATGTTTCTGTGTTTCACAGTTTGTGACTTGAGCTCAAAGCAATGATTATTTCCTTTACATTCTCATCCAGTGTGCAAAAGTCTATGTGGTTTGTGAGAAGTTTGATCTAGGGAACGCTTTTGTTATTTTTGCTCATAATTAGTGGGTCACTTTTACCCCCTGACCATCTGTGTGGCTTGATGAATTGGAGATGGTGACTGCCTCTTTCTGGTCTTTCTGCCAGGCTGAGCTCCACCCTCTTTGAAGTGCCCGTCACTCTATTCCCCATGGGCCGTGGAGCCTCTCTCAGCCCTCGACCCAGCGGGAAAGGTAATGCTCCCCAACCCTGACTTCTGCTGTTTTCTGCCCTCAAAAAAAATGGAAAAAATTAAGTGGCTTTATTCTTGAACTTAACATTCACACTTCCTTCCAATCTATCAGGAAATTAAACTCTTTTAGGGGAGGTCTCCTTCTCTCCCTCTGTGATGCACTCCCACAGGTGCTAAGGGACTGAGCCAGAAAGGTCACAGGAGAAAAATCAGACTGGGGGACAGACCACTTCGGAGACATATTTAATGGGGGGATACAATTCAATATTCTGAGGATTGAATCGCACCCTTCCCCCCCTAATTAAATGAACTATTCTATACAAAAGTGTCTGGAGCAGAGAACATGCTCAATTATTGCTCATTTTTTCTTCTCTTCACAACTGCGAAGAAGTAGATTGGTTGACAAGCATGGCTTCTGCCTTCACATTCGGTCCTTTGGGGAAGGTTTCTTGCCCCTGTGAGAGGTCACCTGTCAGCTAAACCTCCCCCGTCCTGGACAAGCAAACAGAGTTTTGGGAGAAGAGAAGATAGTAACATCGCATCCCCTTACTTGGAGTGCCTTCAAATCCCCGTGTCTCGGACAGCTCAGAGGGGTTTGTGGAAATGGGGTTCTGGGGTCAGAACACTGTTGGAAGGGGCAGTAGGTCCCAGTCGCCAAACACCCAGGGCCAGCTCCAGGGCTGTGGCCCGTGCACGAGGGACCCTGCACTGCGCTTATGCTCTGCTATCAGTGTCTTGACATTGTTTTTCTGTTTGTTCTTTTTTTTTTCTCACCCAAGGATATTTTTTCATTGATTTTTAGGGACAGTAGAAGGGAGGGGAAGAGGCAGAGAGAGAAACATTGATGTGAGAGAGACACATCGATTGGTTGCTTCCCAACTACAACTGAGGTACGTGCCCTTGACCAGAATCAAGCCGGGACCCTTCCTCTGGCTGACGCTCTATCCATTGAGCCAAACGGGCTAGGGCTCTACATTCTTGATCATTTCGCACAGGGGGAACTGCCGTTTTCGTTTGCACTGGGCTCTGAAACTGGGTGCTTGTAACTGGTTCTGCAAGCACCCGCTTCTCGCATATCTGCTCCCCACTGGGTTCCTTTGACATGCCCCTCCTGCCTCCCCTCCTTCCTTATGGCTCCATGGCCTTTCCTGGCACTCCGCTCTTACACCGTGGGTCATGCTAGATGCCCTTGCTTAGCCCTCTGGTTAACAGAGGGAGGGGATGCAAAAGTCCTTTGGGATGAAAAGGTTAAAAATATCACCATGTGAGTGAAGCAGAAAAGCCTCATGGATGAGGCAGGGTTATATTTTGTGTGTTTTCTTGAAGTTTTGGTTTTTCCTTTTAGCTAGTCTGAAGAAATAAATATGGCCTCGGGAACAGGGGATTCCTGTGAGATCTGAGTTTAATAGCATCGCTTCCCCTTTACCCAGCAGGAAGGGGATGCTGATCAAAGGGTAGTCATGTTTACTTAGCTTGGGATGCACGTGCAACAAGGGAGCAATCTTGTGGAGTCATACGATTCCCATGCCTGAAGCCACTCTGCCCATGTCAGAGGCCCAAGCAGCGCTGCCCACTCTCCTTTGGGGAAGTCCAAGGTGGGAATGACTTTGTGGAATGGATTTCCTTCATCTAGTCTATGGATCCAAGCAGCTGCTATGAGCTCAGCAGGTGGGACAGGAGGTGTTGCTCCTATCAAGTGTTATTGCAATAGAATTGTGCATCTCAGTAAGTTGTACCCAGTGGGATGGGAACTGTGAGAGTCAGAATAGCAGTGTCTTCCCTCTGCAAGCCCAGAGGGCTCAAGTGACTTGTATAAAGTTGCACCATTGGAGGGTCCTTAACATGGGCCATGGATGCTACAGATCTAGACCTCTTTCCCCCGTTGCCCCATAAATAGTAAACCCACCCCAGCGCTAGGCATTGGTCTCTAAAACAGATAGCATAATTTCCAATGAATGCATTTTCTTCCTCTTTCATTGACAGTTATATTTGATTTGTTTGCCCATTTACTTTTTAATTTTATTTTTAAGATTTTGCCAGAGCTGTGCAGGATATAACAACAGCAAAACCAAGACAAAAAGGCCTCCCTAAGACCATTCCAAGGAAAAAGGAGATTATAGCTAAAGACAGAGGAGATGAAAATTTGGAAGACACACCACTGAAAGGCCCGGAAGACACAAAGCTGGTGCAGGTGGTAGTTAAAGAGGAAGGGGGATCTAAGCTTGAATTGGGGGTTGAGGAAGCTAGTCCCCCAACCCTAGAAGGAGGTCCAGAGGACATGCCAGATGGAGGGCAGATAAGCAAAGCCTTTGGAAAACTCTGCAAGATGGTCAAGGAGAAAGTGAGAAGCCTCGAGGAGCCTGTGCCCCGAGTTGACCTCTACCCCAAAGGGCGGTACGTGCTGGTCTCCGGGGATGCCAATTACGTGGATCCTGGGTTCTGTTCTGTGTCTATCCCAGCCAGGGGTGGAGTGGTTGTTTCCACTGAGGACGGCTCTCTGCATCGGGATCGTGCTATGGAGCCCTCTCCTGAGCAGCCCCCACCCCCTCGGGAGAATGGACGGGGGTGTCCGCAGGGGAGGGAAGGTGGACACCCACCCCGCCAGCATACTGCAGGCAAGGAGGATGAGGGAGACACCGAAGAACTGAAAGGTCCGGGGGAGAAGCAGGATGGCCAGAAGGAGGATGAAGGGCCCAAGAGGCCCTGTCTCGTGGTCACACCTGGTCCACAGGGACCGGCTGCACCCCCGCCCCAAAGGCCTGGGGCCAGTCAGGGTGGGTCTGAGGGGCAGGGGGATAGAAGTGGCAGCCTGAAGGAGAGGAGCTCTCCCGGGACCGTGGCTTATGAGAGGGTGGAAGTGATGGAATCCACGGAGAAGTTTTCAACTGAGAACATTCAGATATATGAAGAAACCGCTGTTATTGTGGAGACCGTGATTGGAAAGACAAAGGCAAACAAGAAGAAACTGGGAGACAAGGGCTCTCACAACCTCTAGGCTCTGGAGGAATGCCCCGGGGCCACTGTAGGCCGTGCTTTGATGGGTAGAACAAATGATAAAGAGTAGGGGTTCCTGTTTGCATTAGACCTTAGTAGGCCTGTCTGGCATTGCCAAGGAAGCCTAATTAAAAAGGTTTGTTTTGCTTGCACCTTGTTTGTCTAATTAACGGGGGCCTTGGGGATGTAGGTGCCTCAGCCACACGGAGGACACACTCTGTTAAATGGCCACCACACTGTGGTTGTTTAGGAGAGAGACATGCCCTTCGTTGTGGTGCTTTGAGACTCAGTAGAGTGTCCAGATTTCACATAGGAAATGCTGGTTGATGGCCTTGGCTCATTTCCATTGCATTTCAAGCACAAGCACAAGCTCACATGGAGGAGTGTTTTGTTAGAGTAAAATGATTAAAGGTATCTGTCTCAGTTTGGGTTCCCCCAGAAGCTGATCCCAAAGCAAGGCTTTGGATGTAGTTTCTTTCTTTCTTTTTTTTTTATAATTAAAAAAAAATTAATTGATTTTTTTTTTGAGAGAGAGAGAAAGAGAGAAAGAGAAGCATCGATGTGAGAGAGAAACATCCATTGGTTGCCTCTATACCCACCCCTACTGGGGACCGAACCTGCAGCCTGGGTATGTGCCCTGACCAGGAATCAAACCCACCACCTTTTGGTTTATGGCAACGGTTCTCAACCTGTGGGTCGTGACCTCTTTGGCAGTCGAACGACCCTTTCACAAGGGTCGCCTAAGACCATCCTGCATATCAGATATTTACATTACGATTCATAACAGTAGCAACATTAGAGTTATGAAGTAGCAACGAAAATAATTTTATGGTTGGGTCACAACATGAGGAACTGTATTTAAAGGGCCAGAAGGTTGAGAACCACTGGTTTATGGGCTGACATTCCAACTAACCAAGCCATGTGGACCACGGCTGAATGTAGTGTTTTAGGAATGTGATCTCAGGAAGCACCAGAAGGGAGATGGACTAGAACATGTGCACAGAGTTATCCTGCCTTAGGGGCGAGGGAGCAGGGTTTTCATCCACTACCTCCTGTCAGCCAGTGGGGAGGGCTGCTCCTGGGGCATTAACATGGAAGTACATGGAAATGGTAAAGGTCATGGGGATATAAGTGGGACACCAATGGCGTCTGCTGTGGGTCAGGTTTCAAAAAGCCAAATCAGCCCTAACCGGTTTAGCTCAGTGGATAGAGAGTCGGCCTGCGGACTCAAGGGTCCCAGGTTTGATTCCCGTCAAGGGCATGTACCTTGGTTGCCGGCACATCCCCAGTGGGGAGTGTGCAGGAGGCAGCTGATCGATGTTTCTCTCCTATCGATGTTTCTAACTCTCTATCCTCTCCCTTCCTCTCTGTAAAAAAATCAATAAAATATATATTCAAAAAGCCAAATCAAATGTCACCTCATAGTTCCTTGTTTAGGAGTTAATTCGTCCAACAAGCATTTATTGAGTGTATACTATGTGCCAGAACAGTGTGCTATGCTGACAAGGGGAGGCTTGCAGATTTATTAATAGTCACTGTAGTGTAATAAGCTGTAACATACCTGTGTGTGCATTATCTTGTGCACACATGCACACATACATGCACATGTATGCACAGGTACCTACTTTAAACTAGAAACTTCACCGAAATTTTTATGTTGCCTCTAGGCATCTATTTTTCTACTAACAGTCCCAAAGTGATTTTTTATTTGTACTGATTAAGAAAGTACCCCTTCCCTGTGTAGGTGCTCCAAAATACAAAACACAGAGTAAACATGCTCACACGGATTAGCGCATCTGCCTGAACAAAAGCATCTGGCAAGACAACCACAATTTTACAAGAAAATTGATGGAGTCATAAGTTACATTCTCTTATTTCCTTGTTATGGATAATAGAAAGAATATTAGATGGAGTCAGCTTTCTATTTAGAGCTTTAAAAAACCTTGTTCTGAATTTATTTGAGGTTTTGATTTCAATAAAGAAAAGTGCTTTTGTGTTGTTCTTTCTAAAAGATGAATGGAGAACCTACTCCATTGCACAGTTTAAAAATATTTATGATTTAAAAGCTTAAGAGAGAATGATGGAAACCATTAGCTAGTGCCCAGAATGTACTAGGAATTTGGGCCAGTATATAGGTTTTATGTAGCATAAACCACTGCAAATCTTTTTGTTTTCCCCATGAAGTCTTTTTATTTTTTTTGGACTAAGTGTTCAGTTAATAGTCTTATTTTAAAAGGCAAGGGTATCTTTTTGGGAAGAAAGGTCATTTTTATATTCAATTGATAATAAAAAATGGATGCCTGGCCGGTGTATAGAGCATTGGCCCTCCCACCAAAGGGTTAGAGCATTGGTCCTCCCACCAAAGGGTCTTGAGTTCGATTTCCCATCAAAAGGGAGAAGGGACCTGCTCCATCCTGCTTGTCCCCATCGCCCCAGCAGCACTTCGTCACCCTGGCGGGGGGCAGCGCTTCCTGCAGCAGCAGCTGGATTCAGTTTTCAGTTTTTCCAACATTTGCAGAACCATGATCACCTCCTCTGATGATCACCAGCCAGTTGAGTCCCTCCACAGAGGTCTGTGTTTTCCAGTTGCCTGCCATGTGCACTCACTCTGCACCCATGGGCAGGGAGGGCGAGTCAGGCGCGTGGTGCCACTCCCCAGCAAGCCCCTGGCTCCTGCCCGTGTTAGACTGCGTGGTCCTTGTGATAGTTGAATTCTCTTTTGCCTTCCTAATTAAGCAGTTAATATTTCTTTATATGATTCAGTTGAGGGTGCTTTATATTCAGTTCTCTCTGTTAACATCCCTGCTGGAGTTTCTGTCTCCCAAGAAGGGGCATGAGACAGCAAAGGGAGGCGCCAACACAGGCAGCATTAACCTGCCGCCACCACTGTGGGCAACTGGGGTTCCATCCCCCTTGAGGACTAAAGAGACCAGGTAGCATATCTTCAAATGGCCTCAACGGGAGGCCAGGAAGCTGGGATCTTTCTGCACCAGCTCCCTCCCTTCCTCAGGTGAGGTGGCCCTGGGGCATTGATCCCCTGTCACTTTTGCCTGTAGCACACCAGGTCTGGCGTATCCCTGCACACCTGGTAGGGAGAGAGCTCCTAGGCATGTACAACACTGTCTATAGGTGACCTCTGGGGTGGGCCGAGGAGATAGCTAGAGGGCAGATGCTGGCAAACGTTTTCTATAAAAGGCCCAATTACAGGCTGTACAGCCTCCGTTATAACTACTCAACTCTGCCATTGTAGCGTGGAAACAGCCACAGTCAATAAAAAATAGGCATGGTTATTTCCAATAAAACTAATTCCCAAAGCAGGGGGAGTGCTGGGTTGGGTCCCTGGGCTTTAGTTTGCTGACCCCTGATATAGGGCTTGCACCAGCAAGGTCTAATGCAAAATTCAGGTTACATAACAGGAGACACTGCTAACCTGGCTTCTCTTCTTTCTTTCCTCTTTCATGTTGCAAAATTCCACTGAGGTTTCTCCTAAAATTGTTGTATCATAGGTTTGTAGTTGGGATGTTGCTGGTGAATGAAGTCACTTCAAACTCATATGGCACTTGGCGCGTTAATAATGAAGGACATCATTCAGGTGCCTTGATTAGTGTAAATGCTTGACTCCAACTTCTCATGCTTGGATAAAAGCAAATAGATGCCACAAAAACCAAATTGACTTAAGTTTTATTAAAAGAAATAGGGCTTTTGAAATGAGATGTATATTTTCCAAGAAGGTATATCCTTGGCCAATAACTTCACAGTGCTGGTGCAATTACTAGTCACAACTGCCCCTTCACCTACATGCTTGTGTCCTTATGACCAGAAGCTTACCAGGTGGCTTATCTGTCACCTGTGGTTGGTCAGTGGTTCCAGGACAGGGGCCAAAAGAGAAAAAAAAAACAGGTTGCAGTGTCTGTCTTTTGGCCAGCTTGGGGCAGCCCATTGGGTGTCCTCTTTGGTGTAGAGGGACATCTTTGAGCGTGCTATGAGATGGGACAACCCACCCTGGGATGGTAAGGATGGGTTGGCCTGAAGCCTCCGTGGTGGAAATAGGTGATGGTTAACATTAGACCTAGGGAATTCCCAGCCTCATTTGGCTGTTCTGGCATCTCAAACCCTGTGAACTGAGATCTCTAATTGTCCCCATTCCACCCCAAACCATGCAGGACTGAACATTAGGAATTTAGAAAGACAGAGTCTTCATCTTTGGGCCAATTGCATTTCTTATGGGTCAGTTCATTCTGTTCCCAGGTTCACACACAGTGAGTCTCTCCTAAGTTTTAAAGAGAAAAATGAAGCTGACAGGCTGGCTTGGAAAACTTGCCTCAGATCAGACCTCGATTCCTGGTCCTTTGTAAATCCAAAACCAAATTCCATCACATTTTTTTTGAACCCAAGGGAAGGGATTCTTGGCAATGAAATGCACAAGAGACTCTTGGAAGAACTCAAGTACTAAGTTGATTAATTTGCAATGCAAAGAGAGGGGCCATCTTTCCTGGAGATGCCATGTCAGTACTCCTTATGCTGATTACTCTTCTGGTGTTATTGTCCTTGGGAGGCCAAATAAAGCATCAGGAGGCTGTGGGTGGGCATAGAATTAGACCATTGGCAGGAGAATGGTGCTTCAAGGCACTGTCTGGGGATGGCTTCCCCAGTGTATTGGGTTGTCTTCTCAACAGACTTCATCTCTTCAGACTGGAATTCCCCTTTACACCAGTTTCTGTGTTTCCCTATGGCCGAACTACGCCGGAAACTGTCTGCCTGCATTCACCCTCGACTCTCCATTTTCCTAACTCCCATGAGCTGAGAGCAGGCTCCTCCTAGCTCCCTTTCTGTTGACAGAGAACCACCCAGCTGGCTACAATCAGATCACCTTCGCTGGCCCAGGACACATTCTGTGCTGATGTTACTTCAAACTCCCAGAGTTTTTAGAACCTCTTATTTTCTCCCCCAAACTCTGTTTCTATTCGTGGCTTTTTGATTTTTAGAAATTTCTATCAAATCAAACTTTTTGTATCCAAGAACTTACGTTGGCTGTGAGGGTACCAGTTCCCCTAATTCAGCATTTTTCTCTCGAAATATAAAATTCTTGCCTATGTTTCCTAGAGGTTTTGTAGTGTGTGGTTTTCATGGGATCACTCCAACTAATGAAGGCATAGATCACACGAAAACCACTGCTATTAATTTATGTGACAGTCACAATAACATGTAGTGGCAACTCTGTAAGAATTATGTTTGTTAACTTAATCTTTTAGAAATCAATCTTTGAACTTAAGTATTGAAAAGGAGTTTGTCAACACCTTTCAGTGTCTGCTTTTAGCCATAGGCTCTCTTAAGATTTTGCTAATTGGGTATGGTAAGTATTATATCATAGGACACTTTTGAAAATTGTTTTTTACAATGAAATATAAATATATTAACACTTTATCAAAGATTAAGATTTGCCAGAATAGCATGTGGTCACATATGCTACCGCTAGTTTATAATACTGTTCATGGTACAATCCACGCAGAGGGGTTGCCATGTAAATCAGTACTTAAGAATATGTTTTAAGGGCATGTCAAGCTCTTTTTGTGGGAGAGTCTCTAATACTTATCAACCATCTGTTACTTGTCCCAGGTGCTTACATTTAGGCAGGGTTAGTGACCAGTACTGGCCGATGCTCTGTAGCCGAAGTGACCTGTGTGTCTCCGTCAGGCTGAACATAAAAAAGTGGGTAAGAGTCCTCCACAGGTTCTCTTCTGCATGGATTGTAGCCACCGGTGTTATGATTGCAAACCATAAGATTGAAGATTGAAGCAGCCTGAATCTCTGAGCCACTGCATGGGCATCTATGGCGTTGGGGAGTCACTGAATCCTAAGTAGGATTTGTGTAAATAAAAAATAAAGCTTCATTGTGTTCAACCACTGAGATTCTTGGGCTGTTCGTTACTACAGTACAATGTAGTTTGGCCTGATGAATATATTCTAGAATAGATCTTGACCATGACCCATGACCCACAATGAGAAATGCATTTTATATTGTGAGCCACTTCACACACTTAGACACATGCACACATCCCTGAAAAACACATTTCAGAAAGCAATGCTTATCATTAATATGCATGGTCTATTTTACTCTATTACAAAATGGTGGTCTCATCTTCCTAAATTTACTTTATGGCCAGCTACTGGGATGTAACCTGAGTACTGTATTAAAAATGCTGCTGTAGGTGTTTGATTTATTTGTGTATGATTGATTTGCTAATTATAAATCTTTCATGTATATTAATGAAAGCAGGCTTTTTAGATCTCTCTTTGGCAACACTTTATTATCTGCTTCTAGAATGGCTGGCAGTGTTTTTATGTAATGCATATCACATCCCACAATTTCTGGAAAGTAATGTTTTCTTGTTAAGTTTCCTAACAAAGTTTACATCACTTTTTAAATTTGTTTAGAATATTTTGTAATAGGGAGCAACAATGTTATCCTGATTAATCATGATTTACTTATTTTCATTAAAAAAATAAATGAATAAATGTCTCTTCCATTAGGATCAGGGATATCATAAAAACTTCACTAGCTAGACATATTTTAGTGTTAATACTGGTGCAAAAAAATGAAATAGAGACCAAATATTTTTATATAGCACTATATATTTTTATATACTGTATACTCATATCAAAACTTGCCATTTTTATTAAGAAGCTGATAAGTTACTCTCTAATTTCATAAATTATACCACAACTGTGAAAATATGGACACTATTTTATATTTTTGCCGCCATATAAGACATTTAATGTTTATACAGAGAGCTGCAAAATTACAGAGGTGATGCAATGGGAATCAATGAACATTTTGACCTGAATTTCCACTGGCTTTTCTCTTCAGCCAGTATCACCTTGATATTCTCTGAATATTCTTTTAAAGATGAACATGGTGTCTATTTCTCCAATAAATATGCATACACACATTTTAGGTATATGTGTGTATATACATTTATACAAATGTATATATATACATATATACACATGTGTATAGTCTACATATGTATATATATATTTCTGTGTGCACTTATACACACATAATGTCCTTTGGTTTATTTTCAGACAGTTAATGGGAAATGAATTTTTGATGATTCCATTTATTTTTTTCTTAAAATCTAAACTGGTTTAAAAAGACCTTCGCAATAAGTAATAAATTTCTTTTAAAAATCATAAATTTTGTTACATTTTAAAGCATTAAATAGAGAAGGTCATATGGGGTTAGAGAAGACAAATTCATGCCAACATGGGGAAAAAAGAAAGAAAATGGGTTTTCCAGACTTCTTTCTTAAGGGAACCTTCAGGGAATGGAAACTGGTGCTCTGGTGTTTGAGGAAGGGAACTCCAGGCTTAGCTACGTACTCCCAGGGGAAGGGAGAAACGGAGCCAGAGTAGTTTATCAATTCTTGGGAATCAACTCAAACAAATGAGTCATTTCTTGGGGATGTGTGGGCATTGGGATTGGGGATGAGGGGTCCATCCTTGAGTAGGAAAACAGGTCAGAAAGCATTTCTACCTGGTAATGAAATGGTGTGGTGTCTTCTGGGGGTAGACAGGGGAGAAGAATGTATCAGCTTTAGATGACCTGTTAAACACCATCATGGACCGCTTAGTTGCCAAGATGGTACCTGTGCTTTCCCTACTAAGGGCTTCTCTTGCTCCCTTCAGGCTCAAGTTGCAGGGGATGAGTTGGCATTCCCCACTTTGGCAGAAAAGGCTCCATACAAATGAAGGTCCATGTGAAGATGGCTGCTCACATCTTCAGACATGCCCACTTCACCCTCCATACGCCTGTGCCTGAACAGAGGCCATTGCCCGAACACATCAAAGAAATCACAACGTGAAGGAGTAAGATATTGCCTGCCAAACACATGTTTTGGAACTCAAAGCTCAAGTTCATACGTGCAAAGCTGTAAAAAATACTCACCTGGCCTCTTGCTTCCATCAGATTAAGAAGTTCCCAAATGAATTAGGAAAAGGAATGCTCCTGGGTTAAAAACTACTATGGTGTGTTGCCAGACCTGCCTTGCATTTCCCCCTTTTGGATAGTTATGTGAGAAACCCCAGAAAGTTGGGGCTGAAATGAATTCTGTGCAAACTGAGAGTAATTTGGACTTCTCTAGAATATTTTACCGTAACTCAGAGCAATAGCTGGTGAAAGGACAGCCACGCTACTTAGGTTTTATATTTGTCATGCTGGCTGAGTAGGAAAAGTTATGCTGTTGGTATTGGTAGTAAGATTTCCAATGCCCATGCTGTTTTACTCTCCCCCCTCCAGTAATTAGAGTTCTCATGGATGGCATCTTTCAAATCATGCCACCTTCAACTATGTCATTGAAAAATCGTGCTCAGTTCATTTTTTTTTTAATCTAACCAGGTCAGTTGAAACCATGAATAGACATTCTTGGAGTCACTGTGTGTAGCTTTTGACATGCATTCTCTTCTCTTCTCAGATCTGAAAAAAATTGAGGGGAAAGTTGTCCAAGTTTTTCTTTGCACGATATCACCTATTTGAGTGTCACAAATAAAGAACCTAGAGTCACAAATAGAACGTAGATGTTGGTGGGAACACTGTATTTGGGGCATAGAATAAAAAAGATTATTTCCATTGTAAAGAAAATAATCATTGACAGTGAACGAAGCTTCAGATCAAGAAGTTGAAATTGCTAGGTGCCTGACAAAGAATGGAGCAAGGACAGAGAGGCAGAGATAGGAGAGGGAGGGAGGCGCCGGAGCCAGGGTGCAGCACTAGTTCTTGTGCAGGATGCTTTTCAGGCTTCTCTCCACAGCTTCATCCAGCTCTTCCTCTAGCTCCTCCTTCTTGGACATGGCCAGCTTGGACTGGTAATCCCTCACGACCTGGTCAATGTACGGGGCACTCTGCGTGCCATGCAGCATCAGGGTCCACTCCTTCAACACCCCCTTCTGAGGTGCGCTCCCGACGAACCCCAGTTCCAGGGTCCAGGTTCCTCGGGCGTCTTCCCCCCAAGTGTGGGTGGTCATGAAAGGCCACTTGTCAAAGCCCACCTTGGAGTCATCATCCCTTGGACGCCGGCTCAGCAAAATGGACTTGGTGCCCATAGGGGAAGTCATGTTGATGTTCAGGTCTCCTCTCCTGGTTGCATTGACTGTGATGACAGCTTGGACATGCTCAAGGTAGCGGACGAAATTTTCCTTCCCTTCACACGCATCGGTGGTGAGGGTCAGCACCAACTTGCCAGTGGATGGTATTTTCCTGAGGGCAAAGCAATGAGGGGATATGGTAAGGAATGCGCATATTACGTGAGGGGTTTCTGAAGACAGCTTCAGGTTGCAGAAAGAGCAAGAGCTTTGAGGTTAATCAGACAGACCTGGGTTAATTCCGACATGAGTTATATGAGCATGAGTAAGTTACCTATTCTCTCTGAACCTTCTGTGGGGAAAGGGAATGTGGCAGATATGTTGATGCCTTTCCCATTTCTCCTGTCACCTCCAAGTTCCTCTTCAGCTGCGGCTCCCATGTACCCTGACTGCTTCCTACCTCAGGTATCAGCATCTCCCAGCATCTCTCCTGGAGCTTTTCCATGTTCTGTGGGAGTTTGCTCAGGACAGCCTACTAGTGACAGGGATTTAATTCCTCAGGGACAATCCTCTACCAGAGACTGACAGAAGGTGGTGAATAAATATACCCTAACTTCTCCATTCTTCAGTGAGACAACTCAGTGTCCCCAGTGGGACTGAGCCTAGTTGCCAACAGTGGACAACTAGTTGCTCATCAATGTACTCTTTATTGACCTTTATTCCACTTCCCTGTCTCACATCTCCACTTCCCCACTTGTATTTCCTGGAATCAAATTGTTAGCACCCAAGTCCCATCTCAGGGTCTACTTCTGGGACAACCCAAACTGAGATAGGAGCTCATAATGCCTTTCTTTTAAAGTGCTAAGTTCCTTATTATTGCTAATGTTAGTGTTATTAATATAATAAAAAAGCTGAAATTGAGTTAATTAATCCTAGTGAAGAACAGTCCTTTGAAAGATCAGAGAAATTTGGCAATCTCTTTGATCATAGAGTTAGAATCGGAAGAAGGGTCAATCTCAGCATTTCAGCTATCTTTCCATACAATCAAGGTTGAGAATTGCTAAAATAGAGGGTCAGAGAGGTCAAAGTATTGTCCAATTTGATGGAATTAAGATTTGAATGCAGGTCTGGGTAACTGACTACAGAAGCTGCAGGTCCTTTTCCAGGACCAAAGGGGAATGGAGGGGAGGACGTATTGTGAGAAGGTTCTGTCTCTGGCCAGGCTCAGGTCACCAACAGAAATAAGGCTGGGGTGGGATGGGATGGTTAGAGATGGATTTACCACCATTGAAATGCCATTATCCCAGAGGTGTACCCTCATAATGGAATATGACACAGCGATGGGAGTGAATGAGATATTACTGCACATAATAACTTGGATTGATCTCACAAACATAATGTTTAGTAAAAGAAACTGGATACCAAAGTGTCCATACAACGTGATTTAGTCAGAGAAAGCCCAAGAACTGAAAAGCTAATCTTTGGGGGCAGGAATGAAAACAATGGCTGTCCAGGGATATGGGGATTAACTGGAAGGGGGGATGAGGAATCTTTCTGGGGTAATGGAATGTTTCAGTGTTTGATTAGATGGTGGTTACTCAGGTATATACACTTATCAAAACTCAAATAACACACTTAAGCTCTGTGCATTTCGTTGTATGTACACAAAACCTTCATTAAAAATAACAATGATAAAAACTTCTATTTCTAGTTTACTGATGGACCAATGAGGAAAAGAATTAAATAAAGAGGACCCTATTGTCCAATCCTCTTGCCATAATGAGAAGTAGTTTCATGTGACCAGCGCAGTGCTTCCTGGGTAAGGAACTTCTCACTTCAATCCTTTCATGTCTATCCACATCACTTGGAATAAAATCAAATGCTTACCTTGTCCCACAAGTAGAATGAATAAATTAATTGTATTATAGTCACACAAAGAAACATTATTCAACAATGAGAATAAATGAGCTATAAGTACACACTAAATGTGCTTGAATTTCATAACATAATTCTGAGCAAAACAATCTAGACACAAAGGAGAACACCGTTTATTATTCCATTTATATTAAGTATGAACTAGGCAAAGTAATCTATGGAGTTAGAAGAATAGTGAGGAGATTATGGTGGAAGAGGATTCAGGATTTTCTGAGACATTGGTTGTGTTCTGTTCTTTGATCTGGGAGGTGGTTACACTGGTTGGTTTTTGCAATGAAAAATAATGGCATAAGGCACCCAAAAAGTTAATGCTCACACCTAAAAATATGGGTTCTGAGTCACACAGCTGTGTGCTATGTAAATGACCCCCCTCCCCCGGAGTTGTGCATTGCTATAGTTCTCTCTGCAAGCTAGTTGTCCCTAAATCAAATCCAGCACATCTCCCTGACAGAGAGGGAATCTGATATTGTCGCTAATGCCATGGCACCATCTCTGGGACATTTCCACATGCAGCAGAAGAACCATGGCACCCACTTACTCAGGGTCCTGCACGGAGCCGCCCACACAGTGGAATCTCTCTGGCACCGTTTTCCAGTCTTTAGCCATCTTCACCATGGCGCCTGCGTCAAGGACCCCGTAGCCAAAGAGGTGGTTAAACTCCAGACCGACCCCATTCCGCCGCCACTGATGAACCTCATCATGAAGCTGGTTTCGTTTGGAGGTGAGCACAGTCAGATGCTGCATGTCTCTCCAGGTGAGACCCAGACTGGATGCCGGAAGCCGTTGGGAAACAAGAGAAAAGGGGAGGGCGAGAGAGGAAGAAAGACACAATGACTAAGACAGGACAAAAACCCCTTGTAAGATTTTGGAATATCTATGAACCCCAAGTCAAGGGAGAATTCCCATGCACTATTTAGAACCATTTTATATTTGTCAATTAAAAAAACACCACACTTGTCTTTCTTACTTAAATGCATCTCAAATGTGCATTCTAACACACACACTGGAATGGCTAAAATGATAAGACTGACAATACTAAGTATCGACAAAGATGTGGAGCAGCTGGAACTCATGTACTTTGCTGATAGGAGTTTAAATGATTGCCACCACTTTGGAAAACTCTTTGGCTGTATCTTCTAATGTTATCCATATACTTAAGCTATGGCCCAGAATTTCCATCCTTAGGTATGTATCCAACAAAAATGTGTGTATACACTCACCAGACATATGTACAAGAATGTTCACAGGCCCAAACTGTGAAGCTCTCAAATGCCCATCCAGAGTGAAATGAATAGACTAGTTGAGGTGTATTTATAGAATGTGGAATACTATAAAGCAACAAGAATGAATGATCTATAGCTACTCTGAATAATATGGATGAATCTCACAAATAGAATGTTAACCTATGGAAGCTACACACTGAGGAGAACATGTTGTATTATTCCACTTGCTTAAAGTATAAAAACAGGCAACATTAATCTATGCTGTTAGAAGTCACATCTTGATTGGGGAGGGGACATAAAGGGCTTCTGGGTGCTGGCAGTGCTGTTTCTTGATCTGGGAGTTGGCTATGTGTGTGTGTTTCATTTGTGAAAATGAAGCTATCAGTTCTTCAAGGGCAGATACAATGTCTTCTGCACATTTTTATCCTCAGTATCCAGGTCACAGGACACAGAACTGCCATTGGCACGCTGTCCAGAGAATAAACAAGTCCACTTGAAAATGCTATTGGTTTTGGAAATTAGTGTCTGATGTTACTCAGTGTTTGTGTTTTTTAAACTGCAAGTCATGACCTATTTGTGGCTAGGAAATCAAGTTATTGCACATGTTGCCTCACTGGGCTGCACATAACAGTCTTCTGGTGGGGAATTTAAAATCCCACTGCTCAGGCCACACCTCAGAACAATTAAATCAGGCTCTGCAGGAGTGGGACCCAGGTATTGTAAATCGTTAACATTTCCCCAGTCATTCCAATAGGTAGTTAAATTTGAGAACTAATGATTTAATGGATGGGACTATTGTTAAAAAAATGAATGGCATAGAATAGAAAAGAAGAACAGTATACATTTCATGTAATATGGAAAACTATTTTTTTCCATGGAACTTTTAGTGTGTGCGTGTGTGTTGAGTAACAATGAAAAAATTATTTCTCACTGAGAGTCATGGTCAAAAAGGTTGGAAAATCCATGCACTATTGTTCTCTTCGGAAGTCAAATAATTCAAAGGACTAGGAACAACATAACTCATTTGATAAACTTTTAACACATGTAGTGTTCATTGGTTCAAAGCTTTGAATCAGAATCAAAAGATACTAATGATTCATATGCTCTTGAAATGTAGATCTTTAGCTTTTAAGGAGAAAGTTGCAAGGAAGGTCAATGGTTATTTGAGAAAATTAAGAACATATCTTGGACATATGATCCCCAGGACGCAGGTAAATGTGTGAAACTTCCCGAAGTTGATTATGACCAAAAGTTCAGTGTTTTGCCAGAATGGGATTCTGAATTCATTAAACCCAGAATGGTTTACGGTTGATAAGTGAAGGATCTGGTGATTTTGAGGTGACCCGAGGGCTTAGCAGGTGGAGTATCTCTTATCTTTGCTAGGGGTCTGTCATAAAATGTGCTATGCTTCCTGACATTCGGAGAAGGACCCCCTCGGTGTTTCCCCAGGGACTTATTTTCAGGAGAAGATGAGAGGGAGGATGTGTCAGAACAAGGATCTTCTCACTTCTGAAATAAACCAGAACATAGTACACATTCCAATGTAACTGAGTTTTTTTGGCCAGCCATTTGCATATGTCAGAAAAATAAAACTGCATCCTTTGTAGTTTCCTCTTTTGAGCAATTTCAGAATTAACAGAATACACTGTTGGGTAAAGCAGTATTTTATCTTCTTTTAGTTTTAATCCTATCATAGCAGCACAAGCATCTTAAGTAATACCTACTAAATAATAAAAAATAAATTTACAGAGTTTCTACAATATAAAGGTCATTGTGGTGTAGGACAAGTAATGTGACCTGTTCTTCCCTGGTCTCAAATATTTTATATAACAGTTGGGAAAATTAGACACATATGTAGAGAAGTACAGCACAGTGAAGTGACTCCATGAATGTCTATTCACTGTCCACCATGTCCAGGGAACATTGTAGGAAGGTCTAAGCCTCAATATTTAAAAAGGGACAAAACCACAATGAGATATCACTCACATCTGTTAGAATGGTTATTATAAAAAAGACTAGAGGCCCGGTGCATGAAATTCGTGCAGAGTAGGCCTTTCCCTGGCTGCTGGCACCTGGCTTCCCTCTGGCACCTGGGACCTGAGCTTCCCTTGCAGCCCCAACTTCACGCTTCATTCAGAAGTTCATCTGGAAGGACATCCGGAAGGATGTCTGGTCTAATTAGTATATTATGCTTTTATTGTTATTGATGAGATAACAAATTCTGACAAGGATGTGGGGAAAAGGAACTCTGTGCACTGTTGGTGGGAATGTAAATTGGTGCAGCCACTATGAAAAAAAATGGATGATCCTTAAAAAATTAAAAATAGAACTACCATGTGAGCCAGCAATTCTACTTCTGGAATATATACACAGGAAACAAAAACACTTATTTGAAAAGATATCTGCACCCCCATATTCCTAGCAGCATTATTTATAATAGCCAAGACTGGAAACAATCTAAGTGTCCATTTATAGATGCATGGATAAAGATGTTTATCCATTATATATAAAATGGAATATTATTCAGTCACGAAAAATAAGGGAATCCTGCCATTTGTGACAGCATAGATGGACCTTGAGCATATTAATCTAAATCCGTGGTCGGCAAACTGCGGCTCTCGAGCCACATGCGGCTCTTTGGCCCCTTGAGTGTGGCTCTTCCACAAAACACCACGTGTGGGCACACGTACAGTGCGATTGAAACTTCATGGCCCATGCGCAGAAGTCGGTTTTCGGCCTAGGCGAGTCTATTTTGAAGAAGTACTGCTGATATTTGACTGTTGACTAATGAGTTTGCCGACCACTGATCTAAATGATATGTTGGACAGAGAAAGACAAATACTATCTAATCTCACTTATATGTAAAATCTAAAACAAACAAAACAAAACCCAAATGAATAGAAAAAGAGATAAAATTTGTTGTTACCAGAGATGGGGGTGGGGCATTAGAGGAAGGTGATCAAAAGGTACAAACTTGAAGGAGTTCCGCGGGTTTGCTGGCGCCAGGAGATTTGAGATTTGGATTTCGTGATTGCGGAGAACTGAGACTAAAGGGGGCATCCTGAGGAACTGATCAGACCGTGCAGTGCCCATAAGAGAGGAGCGTTTCCCAGACCATGCAGTGCTGGTAAGAGGAGCGTTTCCCAGACCGGTAAGAGGAGCGTTTCCGCGGCCGGCCGGCGTTTGTCTGTTTCTTTGTTTTCACTGAACCCTGCTCATAGGACAGTTCGGATACAGACACTCACCTGTGCTGAAGAGAGGGTGAAGGTGCAGACGAGGGGAATCTGGGGAGAGGCTGAGGAAAGAGGGGGAGCCGGAGGAGGTGGCAGCGAATTGAGTGCTGAGACCCCCCTGGGCCCAGGACTGGGGCAGCCATTCCTCCAGAGGGTGGAATTCCTCCCCCCAGCCCCCCAGGCAAGGAGCACAGCCACACCCAGATTCCACCCTGTATGAGATAAAGGACTAAAACAAGCTGATTAGTCCCTGGGAGTTACCAGGGTCTGGCCTATAGAGGGATTTTCAGTCCCACCAACAACACAGAGCAGGGTAAGGATTAAAAAAGGATAGAGAAGCTGTATAGCCTCAGAGGCCAACCCAAAAACACTGCCACCCAGAGGTTGAGCCACAAACTGACTCTTAGGGGAATACAAATTAAGGCAGACTGGATCACAAATACGGCCTGCTTTAAAATCAGGACTGTGATTTACAACACGGAGGAACAGTGTAATGCAGGCAACACTCTCCTAAATACCTGGCAGGACCAAGGCGAACCAGGCTGAAGAGTAGAAGAACCGAAAGACCATCACTACTGCAAATTTTTTCTTTTTCTTTCTCTTTTTAATTTTTTCACCTTTTTACTAAGAAACCAATTTTTTTTTCTCTTTTTCTTCTTTTTCCATCACCTGATTTTACCCTTTCAATTACCACATTTTTATTTTTAACCAGTATTATTACTCCTACCATTTTACCATTTTTTAAAGTGCCATTTTATTTTCTCTTTATTTTCTTTTGGGATTAGTGTTCTCCATTCTATTTTCATCGTTCCTTTAGCATTAATTTTCCCTATCTCAATTCCACCTCTTTGCTAAAACCCTCTTCCTTACTTTTCCCCTTTTGGTGTCCTGTTTCTCTTACCCTATTCCTGCTCCAGACTTTCCCAATTCCCTCTTTTTACCCCCTGTCTAATTCCACCCTACTTATATATCCTATTTCCAATCTACTGCTCTAAATCCTTATACACCTATTCTTTATCCTTCTTCACTTTCCAACCATTTTTTTTTTCTCTCTTATCTTTCTATTGTTTTCTTGATTGTTGAATATATTGGGCTTTTTTTTTTTTTTTTTTTTTAATTTGTTTGTTTGTTTTGTTTTGTGTTTTTTCTTCTTTTTTAGGACTGGTTGTGAGGTTGTTTTTCTTTTTCTTTTTCTTTTTCTTTTTTTTTTTCTGCTGGTTTTTCCCTTCCCTCCCCCACCCCACCCCAGCTATTTTTGTGCTTCTGTTTTCCCTTACCCCTCTGGATATTATTGGTGGTTTGTAGTTTGCATTCATCTCCAGGGATCTGTTGCTGGAATTTGTTGAGATTAGTGGCAGTTCTATTGGAGTTTGCTCCTCATACGGGGAGTCTCTTCCCCACTTCTACTTCATTCTCTTTTTTCGCTCTCTTTTTTTCCCCCCTCTTTTTTCCCAATTCTATTTTTGCACTCCTTTTTTGTTTGTTTTTTTTCTTATTTTTCTTTTCTGTTCTCTCTTTTATCTTCTTCTCTTCTTTCTCCCTTATCCCCTAATTCTCTTAATTCGGGTGGTCACCTTTATTTGGAGTTATTAATATTGTGAATATACTTGTGTTCAGTGCCTGGTACGTTGTGCCTTGCTCTGTTGTATTTTGTGCCTTTAAATCAACGCAGCAGATCCAAGCAACAGCAGCCCCCTGATCACCGCAGCCTCCTGATCACCACAGCCTCCTGATCACCACACCCTCTGTCTGTGGAACAGCAACTGTACGTGAAGCCTCCCCCCACCAGCCAGAAGAGCCAACACAGCTGTGAACAACACCCACCAGAGGAGCTGCTGCCAACTGGAAAGCAGCTGCTACCGCAACCGTCTGAGCAGCAACCACAACCCAAGGAGCCCCTGCCACCCAGGGAGCAGCCACTGAACACCTCAACATCTACATATGTCAGCGAGATCAAACATGGGTAGGCAAAGAAACCCCCAAAGGAAAGAAAAGGAGGACTCGCCAGAAAAGCAGCTAAGTGAGACAGAGATATGCAACATGACGGAAAAAGAATTCAGAATAAGGTTCCTAGAGTACATGCACCACATGTTCAAGAAGCAAGAAGAAACAGATGAAAAACTCAACTACTTATGCAAGAAGCTAGAAGAAACAGATGAAAAAATCAACAACTTAAGTAAGTCCCAAGAAGAAATGAAGAGTGACATAGCTTCAATAAAAAACTCCATTGAAAGTATCAACAGTAGACTGGGAGAAGCGGAGGACCGAATTAGTGAATTAGAAGACAAGGAAGCAAAACACACTCAAACTGTACGGCAAATGGAGAAAAAAATTAAAAGACAGGAGGAGAGCCTAAGGGAGCTTTGGGACAACATGAAACGAAACAACATACGAATAATAGGGGTGCCAGAACAACAGAAAGATGAACATGGATTAGAAAACCTATTCGAAGAAATAATATCAGAAAACTTCCCTGAGGTGGGGAAGAAAAAAGTCACACAAGCCCAGAGAGTCCCAAACAAGGTGAACCCGAAAAGACCCACACCAAGACACATCATAATTACCATGGCAAATGTTCAGGATAAAGAGAGAATCTTACAGGCTGCAAGAGAGAGACGGAAAGTAACATACAAGGGATCTCCCATTAGATTATCAAATGATTTCTCAACAGAAACACATCAGGCCAGAAAAGAATGGACGGAAATCTACAAAGTGATGCAAAGCAAAGGACTGAACCCAAGAATACTCTATCCAGCAAGGCTATCATTCAAAATTGAAGGGGAAATGAGAAGCTTCACAGACAAAAAAGGGCTAAGGGAGTTTATCACCACCAAGCCAGCCATGCAAGAAATGCTAAAGGGACTGGTGTAAAAAGAAGAAATATCAAGCTCAGAAAGAAAACAGCCACACACACACACACAAAAAGAAATGGCTACAAACAAATACCTTTCAATAATAACTTTAAATGTAAATGGACTAAATGCTCCAACCAAAAGACATCGAGTGGCTGAATGGATAAAAAAACATGACCCATACATCTGCTGTCTACAAGAGACCCACCTCATTAGAAGGGACTCACACAGACTGAAAGTGAAGGGATGGAAAAATATCTTTCACGCAAATGGAAAGGAAAAGAAAGCTGGGGTAGCAATACTTATATCTGACAAAGTACATCTCAAAGTGAAGGCCATAACCAGAGATAAGGAAGGCCACTTCATAATACTAAAGGGATCAATACAACAAGAAGATATAACCCTGGTAAACATATATGCACCCAATGCAGGAGCACCCACATACATAAGAAAACTTCTGGAAGATATCAGGGGAGAGATCGACAACAATACAATCATAGTAGGGGACTTTAATACACCACTGACATCACTGGATAAATCCGCTAGACAAAAACTCAGCAAAGAAACAGCAATCCTAAATGACTCACTAGATCAGATGGACTTAATTGACATCTTCAGAACACTTCACCCCACAGCTGCGGAATATACATTCCTCTCAGGTGCTCATGGGACATATTCAAAAATAGACCACATATTGGGTCACAAGCAAAGTCTCCACAAATTCAAGAAGATTGAAATCATAAAAAGCTTCTTCACAGACCACGATGGCATAATGTTAGAAATAAACTACAATAAAAACAACCCAAAATACTCAAACACTTGGAAGCTGAATAGCATGTTATTAAATATTGATTGGGTTACCGATGACATCAAAGAAGAAATTAAAAACATCCTGGACACTAATGACAATGAAAACACAACAATCCAAAACCTCTGGGACACAATGAAAGCAGTCCTGAGAGGGAAGTTTATAGCTCTACAGGCCTATCTCAAAAAACAAGAAAAAATGGTAGTCAATCATCTAACTCTACAACTCAAAGAATTAGAAAGAGAGCAACAAGAAAACCCCAGAGTGAGCAGAAGGAAGGAGATAATAAAGATTAGAGCAGAAATCAATGAAATAGAGACCAAAAAAACAATACAGAAAATCAATGAAACCAAGAGCTGGTTCTTTGAAAGGATAAACAAGATTGACAAACCCCTAGCCAGGCTCACCAAGAAGCAAAGAGAGAGGTCCCAAATAAACCAAATCAGAAATGATAGAGGCGAAATAACAACAGACCCCACAGAAATACAAATGATTGTTAAACAATACTACGAGCAACTCTACTCCAACAAACTGGACAACCTGGAGGAAATGGACAAATTCCTAGAAAAATACAACATTCCAAAACTCAATCAGGAAGAATCTAAAAACCTCAATAGGCCAATAACTATGGAAGAAATTGAAGCAGTCATCAGAAAGCTTCCAGCAAACAAAAGCCCAGGGCCAGACGGCTTCACAGGGGAGTTCTACCAAACATTCAAGGAAGAACTAAAACCTACCCTCCTCAGACTACTACAAAAAATTCAAGAGGAAGGAACGCTTCCAAGCTCATTCTATGAAGCCAGCATCACCCTAATACCAAAACCAGGTAAAGACATCACAATGAAAGAGAATTACAGGCCAATATCCCTCATGAACATAGATGCCAAAATCCTCAACAAAATCTTAGCAAATTGGATCCAGCAGTACATCAGAAGGATCATACACCATGACCAAGTAGGATTCATCCCAGAGATGCAAGGATGGTACAACATCCGTAAATCAATAAATGTGATACATCACATAAACAAATTGAAAGAAAAAAACCACATGGTCATATCAATTGATGCAGAAAAAGCATTCGACAAAATCCAACACCCATTTTTGATAAAAACTCTCAGAAAGGTGGGAATAGAAGGATCATACCTCAACATAATAAAAGCCATATATGACAGGCCCACTGCCAACATCATACTCAATGGACAAAAACTAACACCATTTCCCCTAAGAACAGGAACAAGACAGGGATGTCCACTCTCACCACTCCTGTTCAACATAGTACTGGAAGTATTAGCCATTGCAATTAGGCAAGAAGAAGGAATAAAAGGCATCCAAATTGGAAAAGAGGAAGTAAAACTGTCCTTATTTGCAGATGACATGATATTATACATACAAAACCCTAGAGACTCCATCCAAAAGCTACTAGACTTAATACATGAATTTGGCAATGTAGCAGGATACAAAATTAACCCCAAGAAATCTGAGGCATTTCTATACACCAACAGTGAACTTTCAGAAAGGGAGATCAGAAAAACAATCCCATTTACCATCGCACCAAAAAAATTAAGATACCTAGGAATAAACTTAACTAAAGAGGTTAAAGACCTCTACTCAGAAAACTACAGGACGTTGAAAAAAGAGATAGAGGAAGACATAAACAGATGGAAGAACATACCATGTTCTTGGATTGGTAGAATCAACATCATTAAAATGTCCATACTACCCAAAGCAATCTATACATTCAACGCACTTCCCATTAAAATACCAATGGCCTTCTTCAAAGATCTAGAACGAACTCTCCAAAAATTCATCTGGAATAAAAAAAGACCCCGAATAGCTGCAACGATCCTGAGAAAGAACAAAGTAGGTGGGATCTCAATGCCAGATATCAAGCTGTATTACAAAGCCACTGTTCTCAAAACTGCCTGGTACTGGCACAAGAACAGACATATAGATCAGTGGAATAGAATAGAGAGTCCAGAAATTAGCCCGAACCAATATGCTCAATTAATTTTTGACAAAGGAGGCATGAACATACAATGGAGCCAAGATAGTCTCTTCAATAAATGGTGTTGGGAAAATTGGACAGACATATGCAAGAAAATGAAACTAGACCACCAACTTACACCATACACAAGAATAAACTCAAAATGGATAAAGGACTTAAATGTACGACAGGAAACCATAAAAATTCTAGAAGAATACAAAGGCAACAAAATCTCAGACATATGCCAAAACAATTTCTTCACTGATACAGCTCCTAGGGCAGTTGAAACTAAAGAGAAACTGAACAAATGGGACTACATCAAAATAAAAAGCTTCTGCACAGCAAAAGAAACCATCAACAAAACAACAAGAAAACCCACCTCGTGGGAAAACATATTTGCCAACGTCATATCGGATAAGGGCTTAATCTCCAAAATTTATAGGGAACTCATACAACTTAACAAAAAGAAGATAAACAATCCAATCAAAAAATGGGCAAAGGATCTAAATAGACACCTTTCAAAAGAGGACATTCAGAAAGCCAAGAGACATATGAAAACATGCTCAAAGTCACTAATCATCCGAGAGATGCAAATCAAAACAACAATGAGGTACCATCTCACACCTGTCAGAATGGCCATCATCAACAAATCAACAAACGACAAGTGCTGGAGAGGATGTGGAGAAAAAGGAACACTTGTGCACTGCTGGTGGGAATGCAGACTGGTGCAGCCACTATGGAAGGCAGTATGGAGGTTCCTCAAAAAATTGGAAATGGAACTCCCATTTGACCCTGTGATCCCACTACTAGGAATATATCCCAAGAAACCAGAAACACCTATCAGAAAGGATATATGCACCCAGATGTTCATAGCAGCACAATTCACCATAGCTAAGATCTGGAAACAGCCTAAGTGCCCATCAGTAGATGAATGGATTAGAAAACTGTGGTACATCTACACGATGGAATACTATGCTGCTGTTAAAAAGAAGGAACTCCTACCATTTGCAACATCATGGATGGAACTGGAGAGCATTATGCTAAGTGAAACAAGCCAGTCAATGAAGGAAAAATACCACATGATCTCACTCATTCATGGATAATAAAGACCATTACAAACTTTTGAACAATAATAGATACAGAGGCAGAGCTGCCTCAAACTGATTGTCAAACTGCAGTGGGAAGGCCAGAGAGAGTTGGGGGGCAGGAGGGAGGGGAGTAAGAGATCAACCGAAGGACTTGTATGCATGCATATAAGCATAACTAATGGACATAAGACACTGGGGGGTAAGGGAGGGTAGTGGTTTGTCAAGGGCGGGGGGGGGGGGGGAAAAGGATACTTATGTAATACCCTTTGTAATACTTTAAGAGGAAAATAAAAAAAAAAAAAAAAAAAAGGTACAAACTTTTCAGGTATAAATAAGGACTAGGGATATAATGCACAACTTGATGACTATAGTTAGCACTGCTAGTGATACATAGGAAAGTTGTTAGCAGAGTAGATCCTAAGAGTTCTCATCATGAGGAAAATTTTTTTTTCTTTTTCCTTTTACTGTATTTTTATGAGATCATGCATGTTAACAAAACATATTGTGCTAATCATTTCAAAACATATGTAAGTCAAACCATCATGCTGTAAATCTTCACATTATACTGTAGAGTGCTGTATGTCAATTACATCTCAATAAAACTGAAAAATAAAATAAAAAGGGAGGGCTATCATGAAAGGGAAGCTAGGATGCCGAGGAAGCCAACAGTGGACCTTTTGTTATTCCATCAAGGGGGACTCAGACTGTGGTCCTCAAGCCCCTGTGTCAGAAGCACGTGGAGGATACTGACAAAAAGCAGATTCCTGGCCTCAAGCCCAGCTCTCCTGAATTGGCCTCTGGGAGGTTGTGAGCCTGAGAATTTGCACTTAAGACAAGATTATTCTTCTGCGCACAAATGTCTGAGAACATTGGTCTAAGATGGCAGTTCTCAACATTGGCTGCATGTGAATCAAACATCAAAAAATAATGATGTCAGACAGGCCCCAGGGATGTTGATTCCATGGGCTTGTCCAATATGCAGCCAAAAGCTTAAGCAAAGCTGATCCAGGGGAATGGTTCCTACCTTCCTGGGCAGTACTGGGGTATTTGATAAAAGTGGCAGCTTTCCAGGCATGACCAGAGTCTGAGTCGTGGACCTGACATGCTTTGGATATATTTTTAACAAGCACTGCAGGGATTCTGATGATCAGAAAATCTGAGAAACTTTGGTCCAGGGGGTCATTAAGCATCTCTTAGGAAGTAGCATTTTAAACCAAGGTCAAGGGGACGAGTAGGAGTGACTGAGTGAAAAGACAGGGAAGGGGAGGGCTCTAGGGGAGACAAGGTTCTGGAACAAAGGATTTAGAGGCTAGAGAAAGCAAGCATTGTGCAGGTGATAAGCTTGAGAAAAGACAGGAAGGCATGAGCCCCAAGTATGACAGTAAGCGAGAGCCAGGAATTGTAAGGCAGAGCCCGTGCACCCACATCCGAACACTGGGACTTTATCTCAGGCACAGCCAGTAGTGGCAGAGTTGAGATGTGATCTGATCTTTATCGACAATTCCATGGAGAATGGAATCAAGAAGTGTGGGACTGGAGCCGTGGCCAGTTTTCCTAGTGGTTAGAGCATCGGCCCTCGGACAGAAGAGTCTCAGGTTTGATTCCCAGTCAAGGGCACGTACCTTGGTTGTAGGTTCAGTCCCTGGCCCCAGTCAGGGTGTGAGCCAAACGATGTGTCTCTCTCATATCGATGTTTCTCTCTCTCTCTCTCTCTCTTTCTCTCTGTCTCTCTCTCTCCCCCCTTTCTCTCTTTCTCTTTCTCTCCTCTCCCTCCCTTCCATCTCTAAAACTCAATGGGAAAAATATCCTTGGGTGAGGAATAAAAAAAGAAAAAATGTGAGACTGGAAAGCAGGCCCACACTAATGAGAGGTTGCTGCAGGAGTCTGGCCAGGTATGACTGTAAGGGACAAAGCTGGGAGCTGTCACAAGGCCATGCATGAGTAAGTCCCAGGCGAATTATCAATAAAAACTGTTGCACTTGTGCAGCTGGCTTCAGTCACTTATAGGATCCTGCAATGCTCCAGGGATAAATACACATTTGCTAGTAGATTGGTCCTAGGCCACTCAGGGTAGACCAGCTGGCTCTAGGTTTAGAGTAAGCACCCACAGAGAGCAAAGTGGAACCCAGGGCTTCTCGAGGAGACAGTGGATGGTTACATTTTCACTTGGAGAGGCCAGGGCTCCAAAGAAAGAGGTCACTTGGGACACTGTGGAGAAAATCCTGTACAGACGTGGCAGAGGTCTTAAGCAGGAGAGCGTGGGGGTCCTGGAAAAGCCAGTCCGAAGCCCAGGAAGAGACGGGCTTCTTTGGCTGAAAGAGGAGTCTGGCCTCAGGGAGACTGAGGAAGGGCTCTTTCTTAAAACATTCAAAGGTGGTTCTGGAAAGTGAATTATATGCTTGAGATTGTTCGCCTGTGTATAATCAGCAGAACTGGGTCTCTCACAGAGACCTGCACTTGCCCAAACTTAGAGCTGGTTTACCAACTTCTCGCTAGAAAGAGTAAAGTACAAAATGTTGACTTTTTTTTTTAGTTCTCTGTGAGGACTGCCCCTCACCATTGTTTTTCAGAATTCCTCTATTTATGGTATCAAATTATCCTGGACCTGACTTCCCCGTCATGATCAAGGCAGCCAAGGGGATTCAGGAGAGAACAGGCATCTTTGGAGGACTTGCACACTGAAATGTTTTTAAGAGATTGCAGTGTTAAGGTTGGAGGAATGACCTCTGCTAACATGCGGTAAATCCTAGAAGCCAACAGAATTTTAATCCCTCTACTTATTGATCTTTATCTGAAGAGAGAAAGGTGTATGAACCTGAGCAGGTAGCTTCATTCCTCTGGGCCTCATTCTTTTTGTGCAGAAGAAGAGATATTTGGAGTAGTGAAAGATCTGTTTGTTTTCTTTTAGCTTTAAATTTCAGTTTATTCTCTAAACTCTGACAGGATTAAAAACCAATGTCAAAGTTCTAGATTATTTCCAGTCTGAGAAAAATGATGCATTCATAAATCAAGTTGGTATTTTCTCCACAGTCTGTTTGCCTAACTCCTATGACCTGTGAGAGAAAATCAGTTTACATGTTGCCCTTGTGTAGCTGTGCTATGTAAAACCTCATCTTGAAGAAATCAAAACCCAATTTTATGTACAACTTTTGAGGAAGAATCAATTCATTCACTTTAGCCTATTGCCTTGGGCAGAATGCATGGTGATACCTTGGACCCAGAAGGTGGCTCTTCCACATCCCATAGTTGGGCCAAGAGAAGACCCTGAGTTGGAGCCCAGGATCCATCCCTAGGGTTTAAATTTCAAGCCTGTTATTTTCCAATCATGTGAATTTAGATAAACTACTTTAACAATCTGAGGCTCAGGGTTCCCATCTATAAAATGGGGATAAGGCCCGGCCAGCATAGCTCAGTGATTGAGCGTTGACCTATGAACCAAGAGGTCACGGTTTGATTCTCAGTCAGGGCACATGACTGGGTTGCAAGCTCCATCCCTAGTGTGGGGTGTGCAGGAGGCAGCCCGTCAATGATTCTCTCTCATCATTGATGTTCTCTCTCTCCCTCTCCCTTCCTCTCTGAAATCAATAAAAATATATTTGAAAAAACCTATCTATCTATCTATCTATCTATCTATCTATCATCTATCTATCTAAAAGCCTAAGCGACCAGTTTACCGGTTGCTATGATGTGCACTGACCACCAAGGGGCAGACACTCAATGCAGGAGCTGCCCCCTGGTGGTCAGTGTGCTCCCACAGCGGGATCACCACTCAGCTGACTGGGATGAGTGGGGCTGGGATGAGTGGGAGCGGCTCCTCCCTGAATCCCTGCAGGACACGCCAAGGGACCCTATCTGTGCACGAATCTGTGCACTGGGCCTCTAGTATATATATAAAATGGGGATAAGGCCTTAGAGGTTTTTTGTAGGGTATAAAGGTAGATCACCATGTAAAATTAACTAGCATGATACTGAGCTCTCAATAAAGAGTTTATTAATATTATTAATATTAAAATATATTTCATATATTGAGCATCAATGTAAGTTTGAAGGGAATAGACACTATTTCCCATAAATATTGGTCACAATATTTAAAAATAAATGGAAAGTTTTTCAGTTTTAAGGTATATTCAACCCTCAAATAAACACATATCCAATTAAAAAATGCACTTTCCTAGAGGCATGGTATCTTTGAAGTAGACCTATAATATACCAGGAAGTCATGAAGACCTGTTCATGATCTAACTTTCTATTTTTCAGATAAGACAATAGAGATCCATAGTAAGTGAGTGATTGCCCACTTAGTTGCTGGAAGACACTAGCAATTCTATCATATCTATCCTTCTTATTTATTAAGAAAACCCAATTTTATTCAGAACAGCAATGTTATCAGTTATAAAACTACATTTCCCAGCCTCTCTTCCAGTCTGGGGTGGTCATATGACAGTTTGGCCAATGAGAAATAAGCAGAAGCCACTGGGCAGAGATTTTTGGAAACAACTTTAAATGGGGCTGACTTAGCTGGTGGATTTATTTTTTCTCTTTGCTCCTCTCTTTTTTCTGCCTGAAATGTAAACACAATGGTTGGAGCTCCAGAAGCACCTATAGAACACAAAGGTGGAAGAGGAGAAATCCAGAAAAAGCTGGATTGCCTGATTCCTGGTGGCACCCCCCCACACACTTGCCTGGACTCCCTACCTCTGTATTATCTTTCACATGACAGGATAATAAACCCTTTTTTATTTATCTATTGTTATTCAAATTTCCTGTTTTCAATCATCTAATACCAGCACCTAATCAGAGGCTGTCTAGATATTCAAATTCTGCACAACAACACCTTGGTTCATAGAGCCATTGCCTTACTGGGTGCCAACCGCCCCCCACGCCCCCCACTCTCCTCCCCCAGTCCACAGAACAGCAATGGGCTGGCTGCTTATGTAGCCCCTTGAGTGGGGTTGAAAAGACAAATTCCTGGGCCATTCATTCCCAGGGATTTGTGTTCAGTGACTCTTGGCAGAGAGTTGGGAATCTATTATTTTCCAACTCCACCTCACGCTCAACTTCACTAGTTATCAGGGAGATGCAAATTAAAACTAAAGTGGGGCCTTGACTTATGAGTGTCCTGACTAACAAGTTTTTTGAGATACTGGCTGTCTCTCTCGGCTGATGTTTTGCATTGAGTTGATAGAGTAATTTGAGTTAACGAGCTCCTTAACGAGCTCCTTAACGAGCTCGGTCTCAGAACGAATTAAACTTGTAAGTCAAGGCCCCACTGCACAATGAAATTCCACTGCACACCCATAAGCATGGCTAAAGTGTAGAAGACTGACAATAACCAATGTTGGCAGGGATGTGGGACAACTCTAACTCTCATACTCTGCTGGAGGAAGTGTCAGTGGGTACATTCACTTTGGAAAACTACTTGGCAGTATCTATTAGAGCTGCACATATGTATTCCCTTGGATCAGCATTTTGACTCCCTAGAACAGTGATGGCGAACCTATGACACGCATGTCAGAGGTGACACGCGAACTCATTTTTTTTGGTTGATTTTTCTTTGTTAAATGGCATTTAAATATATAAAGTAAATATCAAAAATATAAGTCTTTGTTTTACTATGGTTGCAAATATCAAAAAATTTCTATATGTGACATGGCACCAGAGTTAAATTAGGGGTTTTCAAAATGCTGACATGCCGAGCTCAAAAGGTTCACCATCACTGCCCTAGAAAATACCCAACAGAAATGTGTCCTTAGCTTCACCAAAAGACATGCACAAGAATGTTCATAGAAATATTACTCATAATAGCCCCAAAGTGGAAACAACTCAAGTACCCATTTATCATGGAGTAATATTCTACAATGAGTATGAACGACTTATAACCAGAAACAACAGCATGGAGGAATCTCTCAGACTTTCAGAGTAAAAGGGACTGGTACTTAGACGTAGGTAACAGTCTTTTTCTTGATTTGGGTGCTGGTTACATGGGTCTGTTAACCTTGTAAGAAGTCATTGAGTTATACCTAATATCTGTACACTTTTCTCAGTGTCTATTATACTTTGATAAAGAGTTTACATGTAAAAATCCATGCCCTGGAAGCCAGTTTTGGAAAGATTGTTCTAGACCAAGCATCTCAAACTCGCAGCCTGTGGGCCGCATACCTCGTTTATTTGGCTCGTGTTAGCCTTTGAGTTTGACATGCTTGTTCTAGTGGGCCATTTTACTATGGATGCTTCCTTTGACCCAAAAATTTGCCTCTTTATGACATCTGCTCCTCAAACCTAGCTCAGTCCGAACAACACAGACAGTCACGGAAGAACCCAAAATATTTGAAGGTAGCAGTTATCCCTCCCTCCTCTGCCCACATGTTCCCATTAAAGAAATTCTTTGAAATTTCCTCTAATGGCCCTAACCGGTTTGGCTCAATGGATAGGGTCCCGGGTTCGATTCCGGTCAAGGGCATGTACCTTGGTTGCAGGCACATATCCAGTGGGGAGTGTGCAGGAGGCAGCTGATCGATGTTTCTCTCTCATCAATGTTTCTAACTCTCTATCCCTCTCCCTTCCTCTCTGTGAGAAATCAATAAAATATATTTTTTAAAAAAGAAATTTCCTCTAATGGTCACACGGGGACATGTGAACAATCTTCCTGTGACTCAATAAGCCACTTTCAAGCATTTGGCAAAAAAGCACTTTATAATATTGGAAAACAGTGGTGATTGGGCAGGACAAAGGAAGGGTTTCCCTTTTCCCCCTGGAATCATGGGGTGGTTGTTCTCCCTCTTTCACAGTCCTGAGGGGTATTCAGTGTGACAGCATAATTTGTTTTCTGCATTCACATTGCTTCGTAAAAGTGTTTTATTGGGCCTCTGGGAGGGAAAGAGCCCTTGATTGCTGTCACATGTGTCACCGTCACCGAGGACTCCCAGTTGTCTTGTCTCAGGCAGAGGAGAGCAGTAGGAACTGTTCCTGGAAAGTCTTCCCCTCATCCCTCTGGGCACTTTTTGGGGATATTTCATGCTGACCAGTGGTTTTCACTGCTGGCTACTGGGGCCCCTTTGCCCACAGGTGCATAAAGCCAGACATGCTCCCAGGCATGCTCTTAGCACAAGAACATGTCAGCCCAGCTCCCTTGCCTTGAGGGAAAACAACCTCTGAGGCATAAACATTTATACTCCAGAGTTCCCCATGGGATCAAGCTGACGCCAGAACTCCTAAACCTGCATACTTGCTTGGCTTCTCCCTGACCCTAACCTGCTTCCTCCACTTCCTTCTGGCCTCTTCCTTTAGAAACCACTTGCAGGAAACTCATCTCCGAGTGTGCTTCCAACTCAGGCAGTTGGTATTCTGAGAGATTGTAGGACTGGCTCCCAGGATGGGCTTGAACCACCTACTTCCAGCTGTCGTTCTTCGCTGCTCCATGGCAATAGAGAGCATTAAATTCATGACCATTGCTCTAAAACAGAGTGTGCCTAAGTGGTGACTGCACTCTCTTCCGGAAGGATATCTACAAGTGTGTGCTCAGGAAAGCTGGTGCAGAGCCCATGAATCCAGTAGCCTTGCTCCATCAATTTGCGTTGTTCCTTTGCATGCATATAGGCCTGGGCAAATGGTTTTTGCTTGCCAAAGTCCAAGGAGACTTTGAGTCAAGTTCTGCCCTCTTAGATTTAAAGGGAGACCAGAAACCCCTTCTTGCTTTTGGAGTTCTCCTGCTCGCTGTTCTCTGCCAGGCTCAGTGGCAGGCAGCAGGCTCCCCTGCTTGTCTGCTCCCAGCTGGAGTGAGCAAAGCCAGCTCAGGCTCCAGGGCACAACAAGCTCTGAGATGCACAGTTTCATCTGCAGGAAATGTATATAATCTGTGAGTAGGATTCGGTGTCTGCGCTTAATAGAAACTCTTTGACTGGTGTCTATCCCTGGTGTCCTAAAATTCCCACCTGACTTTTGTTAGAAGAATTGAAGTTTGGCTTGGTCCAAGAAGAGGAGTCACTCTCAATTTGGGGCCTTAACTGTAAAAGGAGGATGTTTATGCCTTTTCAGCTTGAAGGCAGAGGGCTGGACTAGATAATCTTTCAAAGTCTCTTCCTATTCTAGGAATCAACTCTTGCCCCTTTTGCAAGTCAAAAAAAGCGTTTGTGGAGAGAGACAAGCAGGGCTGCCTCGAGATTGATGCTCAAAGCTCCAGTTGCCTAGCAACAGCTGAGCAGGGGTGGGAGGTAGAGACTCAACTCTGCTTCCCCAGGAACCTGAATCCAACTTCTCACAAGTGGCTGGTGCAGCAGTTTCAGACAACTCCCTACATGGTGGGCATTTGCACTCACACCGAGTGCATGGCGCCCGAAGCCCACATGTTCACTGTTCAAAAACAAGGCTAGTCTCTGGTTTGCACCAAGAGAATATAGAGTAGCAGGTTGTCAAGTACCTCAGCTGATACGTATATCGAAAGTGTGCCCAGCAGTAGGGATATGTGGCCTCTCTGTGGAATGGTGAGAACAGAGAGGATGGTCTCCTCTTACCTGTAGCGTGGAAGGTTTCCCGGTAAAGCCCATTTCTTGGTCGATACTGCATGACTTTGCCCACCTTGTCTCAGTGTTAAAAGTGAATTCACCTTATAAGTTAACAAATATTGAGTCGGAGCACCCTGTTTGACACATGTTCTGAGTACCTTGCTAGATACCCAGCTTGAAAATGGTTTTATTTCATTTAGCTGATGGTGAGTATTATTGGAATAAAATAGCCACGGGATCATCCAGAGGATAAAGAGAAGTTTTTATGAAGAAGAGACGACCTACCTGCCCCTATTTGGTATATGAGCAAGTAGCTGATATGGGTGGTTGGGTGTCAGTGTCCTGTACTGTCCTAGGGGTATACTTTCCCAAGGGTGATTGTATCAGCAGTTCTTTTCTGTTCAGGAAGGCAAGGCACTCCCGAAGAGGGAAGAATAAACAGGCTCAGCTCAAGCTTGCCTAAAAGGACAAGCCATTAAAAAAATGTTTCTCATCCTAGCCAGTTTGGCTCAGTGGATAGAGCATCGGCCCACAGACTGAAGGGTCCTGGGTTCTATTCCGGTCAAGGGCATGTACCTGGGTTGTGGGCTCGCTCCCTGGCCCTGATCAGGGCATGTGCAGGAGGCAACCAATTGATGTGTCTCTCTCACATCAATGTTTTTCTCTCTCTATCTCTCCCCCTCCTTTTCACTCTCTGTTAAAATCAATGGAAAAATATCCTCAGGTGAGGATTAACAAGCAAACACAAACAAAAAAGTGTTTCCCTACATCTAAAACTCATGGAGAGATTCTGAGACATGTTGAGTTCAAATAATGGATATGTGTGATCACCTGCATAACTTTTCTGAGGAACTGAGTTTCAAAGAACTTTCACAATGAGAAAAACCTCACTTTCAATGTTTATGAGAGCTAGGTTTTCAATAAAACCATGTCTGAACCACAGGAATTCTTCCTCTGTCTACAGGATCCTCAGTGGGCCTATTGTAGTTTTGTGGTGTGTGTGTGTGTGTGTGTGTGTGTGTGTGTGACTTAGGACCCATGGTTCATTTAGAAATGCCCACCAGAGTTCATTGACCCTGACTGTTGGCAGGCTCTTGCATCCACTTTTGCCTCCATGGACACCTACTGTTGGGTGGAGAGACACATGTTAGTCCACCTTACAGAGCTGACCTTCAGCCCGAGCTGGAAACATACTTAGCCTCTAAAGCCAGAGCAAACACTCCAGCGGCCTCTGGAGCTGCTGCAGATGTCCCAGAATGCCTCAGAGTGCAGTTGCCATACAGGTCTGTGGTTGCCTGAAAGGGAAGATATTGAGCAATGAGTCACACTATTTTGAATCTTTTGAATCCCAAAACAATATGGAGCAGAGAATTATCTATTTTTTTTAAAAAAAATTTAAACTCTTCCTTGTTCTGAAGAAGATAAGATGAAGGTAAAGCTAAATTTAGCACCCATATATCTATTTGAACCATGCATTTTATCTGAGTTTCCTAGCAGCCTATGCAAAAAGAGACACACAATCAATTAGAGTTACAGTGTCCACAAGATAAAAGCAAGCTAGTTGTTCCGAGAAGCACTATCTGCAGTTATTCCAGAGACTAGGGAGACATTTTCTGGATTCTACAATAAGACATGATAGGTGGAGAGGCACAAGCCAAGAATTTTATTGCACTGGGGTCATCTTTCAGAAAGCCCAAGGGCTACTGCATTAACATTTCTTTTCCATTCAGGCACTATACCAAAGAGGGAAGAATACTCGGCTCAGCTGAGGCTGGCCTAAAAGGACAGGCCATTAAAAAGAAAATGTTTCTCTCCCTCTGAAATTCATGGGAAGATTCTGAGACATTTGGAGCCAAGATAACGGATACGTGAGTGGTCACCTCCACAACTCTTCTTAAGGGGGAGATCTTCTCAATGATCAACCGAGTTTTAAAGAACTTTCACAAAGAGAAAAACCTCACTTTCAATGTTTGGGAGGGCCAGATTTTCATTAAAATCATGTATGAACCACAGGAATTCTCCTTCTTCCTCTGTTTGTCCGTAGGGGAGCATGTAACTAACTCAGTGGGTCTATTGAAACACCTCCCAAATTCTTGGCTTGGAGGTCCGAGGAAAGGCTGATCTGTGAGTGAACTATCCAGAGAGAGGAAGAGATCCAAAAAGGTTCATTACACTCTATAGAGATTTATTTCCAAGGGGTTTGGAAAATTTACCATTTTCCCTAGTTGCCCAGGAAGGAAGAGTTGCTCAGAAAAGTGCAATTAATCTAAGTCTGGCCCTGGCCGATGTGGCTTGGTTGGTTGGGTGTTGTCCTGTGCAAGGAAAGGTTGCTGGTTCTATTCCCAGCCTGTCAGGGCACATGCCTGGGTTTTGGGCTTGGTCCCCAATAGGGGGTGTAAAGCACGGATCTATGTTTTGCTTTCATATCAATGTTTCTCTATCCCCCTCTCCTTCCCTCTCTCTCTAAAAATAAATTAAAATATTAAAAAAATCTGCCCTAACTGGTTTGGCTCAGTGGATAGAGCGTTGGCCTGCGGACTCAAGGGTCCCAGGTTCGATTCTGTCCAAGAGCACATACCTTGGTTGTGGACACATCCCCAGTAGGGAGTGTGCAGGAGGCAGCTGATCGATGTTTCTCTCTCATCGATGTTTCTAACTCTCTATCCCTCTCCCTTCCTCTCTGTAAAAAATCAATAAAATATATTTAAAAAAATCTAAGTTTGTGATTGTTAATATTTTGTTTTCTCAATCACTGACCTATGATGAAAACTACTACACTTTCCCTGAGAAAATACACATGTACCTGATTTGGGGAGGTTTATAGACCTAGAAAAGTCCATCCTTGGATTTAAAAAAAATTACTGTAATACTTGGCTCAGGTGGGTGGTGATGAGGTGACCCAGTTCTTTTTTTTTTTTTTTAAATATATTTTATTGATTTTTTACAGAGAGGAAGGGAGAGAGATAGATAGTTAGAAACATCGATGAGAGAGAAACATCGATCAGCTGCCTCCTGCACATCTCCCACTGGGGATGTGCCCGCAACCAAGGTACATGCCCTTGACCGGAATCGAACCTGGGACCTTTCAGTCCGCAGGCTGACGCTCTATCCACTGAGCCAAACCGGTTTCGGCTACCCAGTTCTTTATATTAGTTTTCCTTATAAGTGATCTGGTGGGGCAACTTTTTGATAAAGCGGACTTTGTCATTACTTGCAAATCAAACAATAAACTTCAAGAAAGACAATCTGTGGAAAATGAGCTGCAAGGGGGTCATCATGTCCTTGCTTTCAAAAACATCCCCCTAGGTGAAATCATTATTATCCATTTTTTATGCATCCTTTCAGTCATTTTTCAACAAAAACGTAAGTATACATATATATTTATACTTAGCTATATAAGATAGAAAAAATATTTATATATCTTTTATAAATATTTTCATGTCTTACATTTCTCTACCTTGATAACAAAGCATTATCAGGCCTGGAGGAGAATGGATCTCCTCTCAGAACCTGTGCTGTCTTTTTAGGGAAGTGGGTAACTCCCTTTCCTCCCATGACGTCACGGTGTCCGTGCATGACGTCACAGGACCTTACATTCCACAACCTTACAGAGGGCCAGTGGCCTCACTCACCACTCCGGCCTCGGGGTTCCTCTTTCTGCCGTTGCTGAAGGTGGAGGCCAAGGTGGAGGAGCAGCTCTCGTCGTACAAGGCTGTCCTACCGTCGTTGATGGCTGAGTTGATGGAGATGGTCCACATGCTTGAGGCATAGCCATCGCAGTTGCAGTCGTCGTAGCTGCCGCCGTCCCCAGAGGCCCACACATAGATGCTGCCTTTGCCGCCTCGGCCCTAGGGAAGGACAGAAGAGATGCTGCCAACGCCCACGCCCGCGGGAACCAGGGGCTGAAGGGGGTCCTGCCAGGTGTTGGGGGTTCCAGATCCGGGGGGACTGGACTTGAGTTTCCTCAGCAGCTCAACCAAGTGACTGGATTCGGTTCTGTCTGCCCATGATAACCACTACCCTCTAGTGAGGCACCAAGAATATTTTTCTCCAAGGTAAGGATTCAGTATATAAAGTCATCCGAACTTACAATTTAAGCTGGGAATAAGGTGATGAGAAAAAAACGGGAAGAATCTCGGTAACATTTACAAATGAACTGCTTTTAAAAAGTCAAAATATATGAAAAGGAAAATGAAAAATCCCCCTAGGTGAAATCATTATTATCCAATTCTTATGCATCCTTTCAGCCATTTTTCAACAAAAATGTAAGTATACATATATACTTATACTTAGCTATATAAGGTAGAAAAAACATTTATTTTATATATAGTTGCATATTGTTTATATAAAATTTACATATATGTAGATATGATAATAAAATACACATCTTATGCTAAAATGTATAAGTATTATAAATCATATATGTGCATACACACATATGTAGATGTACTACATGCATATTTACAAATATAGGTATACATGTATACATATGTATATATACATGTATATATATGCCTACATACATGTGTATTTTTTTTACCCAATTGGATCATACCAAAAATTTTAAACATGATATAATATGACATTTTACTTATGCTGGAAACACAGAATATAAAAGGGAAGTCTAATATGATCAAGTAAAACAGAGCAAAAATAACTTTAAATACATAATGATATGCACAATGTCGTTACCATATGCTACTTAGTTATAAATGCCAAGCCTAGTCATGAATACTGGTTAGTGTTGCTTTCCTGGCTTGAACAGAACTTTCGCCGTTCCCTATTTCTAGGAGTATTTTCTCCACTTTCACCCCCCAGGAGTGGCCGTTCCTTCTGGATTCCCGTATTCGGGTCCAGGGTGAGGGCTGGGCTGCTCTGTTTTCCCCGTGGGCTGAGTGGAGGAGGGGAGCGCAGCGATGCCGTGTGGGAGGGGAGCAGCAGTGTACCGCCTCCCCCTTCTCCTTAGCCTGGCCCAGGCCACTAGGGAACCCTCTTCAGGGATGGCAGTTCTGACAAATAGGGGCGAGAAGACAAATAGAAGCCATGGCAGAGGAAGACTGTTCCTGCCTGGCCCCAGGGGTCCACAGTCCTGACTCTGGTTTTTAAGGGCAGAGATGCCAGAAGGGGGAGAAGATGACTGGACTACCTCCAAGCTCTTTCCACCTCCTTTCTGACCATGAGAAATGACATTTCGATCGCTTCTAACAGGACTTGGAGTTAATTAGCCTGTGATTGATTGAGTCGATATGTTAACAAAGATTTATTCAACCACTAGCCGAGAACTGTCCTCAGAGTCTTTGGTAAATCTAGACTGGAAAACGCCACCAAAGTAAGCAACTGCTCTCAGGAACCAGGACGGAGAGAGGAATGGATCATCCTGACAGCTGGTGTAGGGAATCACACTCCCAAACAGACAAAGATGTGGGCTCACTGTCAAGAAATGGCAGCCTCTGAAAGTGAAACACATGCAAACGAGGGTAATGGATCTTTCCCCTGAACCAGTTCCCAGGTGGGCTGCTGGTGAGACAAGCAACCTTTGCTGAAAGGAAATCAATGCTGAGAGCGTTTCTCGCCTTGGTGTGGGGAGAGTGTTAGATTGATTGTGACTCATTTTTCAGGGTTCCCTTTATGACTTTGCAGTCCTGCCCACCGAGAGGAGGGGTCCACTCCCCACCCTTGATTCTGGCTGGCCTGTCGTCTCGCTTTGGCTCACAGACTGTGGCGGAGAGTGGTGCTGTGTCAGCTCTGAGTATAGGTCTCAAGAAGCCCTATACACCTCTGCTCTCTCAGAACTCTGTCTGCACCATGGGGACAAATCCGAGGTTACCTGCGGTTGATGAGAGACATAGCCCAGTCAAATTCACTGCCCCTGCTGACAGCCAGACTTGCGAGGGAGGCCATTCTAGACCAGTCTGTAGCTCCCCCTCTAGCTGACCACAGATGCATGAGCGAGGCCAGCTGAGATTAGCTGAGGCTGTTCCAGGTCTGCAGAACAACCCAGCCAACTTGCAGACTGTAAGCAAACTTAAATGGTGGTTATTAAGCTACTAAGTTTTGGGGCAGTTTGTAATGTGGCTTAGCTCACGGATACACAGAGAGCAACTGTTTCTGCAGATTAAACAGCAAATGTTATTTGTATTGTATTGGAGTATGCTATTTGCCCACAGGAATACGTTGATTCCTAGGAATATTAAGCTTCATTTTCTAAGCAAGAGAGAACACATAAGGCAATAATAATTATATCCTTGTTTCTAATGATTGGGTATTAGAACCAAATAGTTCCAGGGTAAGATAGGCCAGTGAGACTGCTGGTGGGAATGCAGACTGGTGCAGCCACTGTGGAAAAACAATATGGCGTTTCCTCAAAAAATTAAAAATGGAACTTCCATTTGACCCAGTAATCCATCCCACTTCTAGGACTATCTCCCAAGATACCAGAAACACCAATCAGAAAGGATATATGCACCCCTATGTTCATAGCCACACAATTTACAATAACTAAGATTTGGAAATAGCCTAAGTGCCCATCAGCAGATGAGTGGATTAAAAAACTGTGGTACATCTACACAACGGAATACGATGCTGCTGTAAAAAAAGAAGTAATTCTTACCATTTGCAACAGCATGGATGGAATTGGAGAGCATTATGCTAAGTAAAATAAGCCAGTCAGGGACAGATAAATATCACATGATTTCACTCATATGTGGGATATAATGAACAACATAAACTGATGTACAAAAATAGAACTGGAGTCATAGAAGCATCGAACAGACTGTCCAACCTATGAAGGAAGGCAGAGGGTGAGGGGGTAAGAGATCAACCAAAGGACTTGTATGCATGCCTATGAGCTTAACCAATGGACACAGACAGTAGTGGGGTGAGGACATGTGCTAGGAGGTGGGGGTGGCCGGGGAGAGGTCAATGGGGAAAAAAGGAGACTTATGTAATACTTTAAACAATAAAGAATTTTAAAAAAAGATAGACCAGTGAGGATAAAACCCTAGTTCTGGGGCAGATGAGTGGGGATAGGGCATCTCTAAGAGGACTGAGAACTGAGTATGGGATAGGTCTGTTATTGGCACGCTGCACTTTCCTGTTGTAAAAGTAACTTAAACAGAGCCACTTTCCAATGGGGTCAGAACTGCCTTGCCCCTCGCACCCCTCAGACCTCTAGAATGTGAAAACAGGGCACTAACCTTCGGACTGGGCCTACAGCAACATTATATCTCAAACAACTGTTTGCAAAAAAAAATGAGGAGAAAGCAGATACTATGACTTCGGACTGGAAATGAAGAAAATTCTTTAGAAGTAGCATCATTATGTTCCCCTTCTTTCCTTCTATTGATGTAAATGTTGCCCTTCCGTTTCTCATAAATATCCCTTGCCTTAGTCTCCTAACCACAACCCTTGGGATTTCTCTTGTTGCCTCTCACGTTGGCCTTCTCTTTTTAGGTTAACCCTGTTAAAATGATGCCCTAAGATCCAGTTCTGCCCCGGCTTCACCTGAAACAGCAACTGGGCAGCAATCGAGACACAACTACTATGACCCACATTTAAACAACAGTCAGTTGGAGGACAGTCATAGCAAGCACTTCTATGGCACTTCCTGTATGTGTCAGGGGTCAGTCTACTAGTAAGTACTTTGTATGTTGACCTATCGCATCCTCACAGCAATCTTATGTGGTGGCACCATTTACACTAGCTACACGGAGGATAAAATACTTGGGAAGTAACTCAACAAATTGGAAAAAAGACCAAATAAAACTTTGAAACTCTATAGGAGTACTGCTCTGGCCACGTAGCTCAGTTGGTTAGAGCATCATCCTGATACAACAGGCTGTGGGTTTGATCCCCGGTCAGGGTGTACATAAGGAGCAACCAATGGATGCATAAATAAGTGGAACAACAAATGGATTTTTGTTCTCTTTCTCTCTCTCTGTTTCTCTCTCGCTCTCTAAAAACCCAAAAATAAATAAATAAAAAGAAAAGAAACTCCGTGGGAGGACAGATGGCTTGACTTACTGGAAAGACACAACAACACATCATGTTCTTGGATAGAAAGACAGCACCACAGCGATGTCAATTTTCCCCAAGTTCACTTTGAACACCATCACTCAAGATTCAGTCAGGCAAACATTGCCATACTGGGCAGTTCAACCGAGGGAATTTTATCCAGGGAACAAGTGGTAAACAAAAGCCAGAAAACCCAAATGGGGCATGGTGGCGGGGGTGGGGGGGGGTGGTGGGGTGGTGGTCACCCACCCAGGGATGACTCAGGAGCCTGCACTGTGGGTGGGAGTTGGGCCTGGGAGAGTGGGCTGTCCCCTGGGTGTGTGTGTGTGGTGGTGGGAGGGGATCCACCCTTTTTCTGCAGCACAAGAGTCAGAGAATAGAATGGCAGTCAGACCTGTCTGAACTATTGACATTGGAATTGCTTGCTCCTCTTCTACTTCCCCTACTACATTTGTTTTATTGACATATATTTGACATACAATATTATTATTATTTTTGAAGATGGAAAATTCATTTAGATGAAATTTAGCACACGGTGCAACTCCACTTTGAATTCTGTCTTTGAATCAGTCTCTCATTGTTTAGCAGAATCAGTGCCTCGCTAGAGTTTTCACCAAATGAGAATGTTCACCCAGGCACTACTGACTGTATTTAACTACTGTGTTTTCCAACGAGGGGCGTTTTGCGCCCAAGGGGGTGTTTGGCACTGTTGGAGACAATTTTGGTGGGCACAACTGTGTGTGCAGGTATACACTACTAGCCTTTAGTGGGTAGAAGCCAGGGAGACTACTCAACTTTTACAATACATGACAGTCCCCCATGTCCCCACAGCGAAGAATGATCTGGCCCAAAGTATCCATGTGCCAAGGCAGGGAAACTGCTCTAACCTGTTGGCAAGGACACTGAGTGTGCAGGTGCTGGTGTTCAGAGCCTCTCACAAACCCAACCTTTTTAAAAAGTTTATGCAGATTTTGTATTGTGCTCATAATATAAAAATGTCACAAATTCCTCACCATCAGTCTAGGTAAAGTTCCAGCTAGAGCTTGGCTCTGTGTGTCCCTAGCACACACCTGGATCCCAGGAGGTGAAAATCCCGCTTTGAGGAGCTTAGGGCTAAAGTGAATCAGTCCCGGTAACCAATGCCCAGTGACTCGGGGTGATGGCCAGACCAGGACCTGGCCCAGTGGTGTTATTTGCAGATACTGGAGGCCAGTCTTCTGGTCTAGCTTACCTTTTCCTAGATACTCAACTACACTATTTTCCAGTCATCTTGACATCGTAATATAACACTGATAGACTTTAAAAAGTTATTGTATATTTATTGTGAAAATCACATTCATTGTAGAATAATTAGTATACAGACTCTGAAGAAAAAAAAATCCTTTATAATCTTCCATGATTAGAAAATCACTGGTGATATTTTGTGGATTCCTGAAAGTTTTATATATAAATGCAAAGTATAAGAACAGGTTTAATAATAAAATTGGGGACATAAAAATATATCCACTTTTGTGGCTCTGCTTAAAATATATTTCTTACTATTATATCACTAACATTTCCTCAACAATTAAATATTCTTTTGCACCATAATTTTTATTAGTCTAAATAGCCATTCCATAATTTACTCCTTTTCTTAGACATACATGGAAGGCTACTTCTAAGTTTTAAAGTACTGCAGTGGATATCATTTTCTTTCTTTTTTTTGTTAATCCTCACCTGAGGATATTTTTTCCGTTGATTTTTAGAGAGAGAGGAGTGAAAGGGAGGGAGGGAGGGAAGGGGAGAGAGGAAGAGAAACATCGATGTTTCTCTTTCACATGGATTGGTTGCCTCCCGCATGCAACCAGACCAGGGCTGAGGTTGAACCTGCAACCCAGGTACATACCCTTGACTGGGAATCGAATCCACAACCCTTTAGTTTGTGGATGGATGCTCTAACCACTGAGTCACTTGGCCAGGGCACCTTTATTTGTGTTCTTGCTTTATGAATAGCAAAGCACCAAGTTCCCAAATATAATATCCTTTGCCTATTTTTCTTTCATGATATTCTTTTTATTGATTTGTTAGAGCTCTTCCTATATTAAGGCTCATAACCAAATTTCTATAATCTATATTGCATATATATTGACCAATTTTCTTCTTTTCTTTTGTATATTGCATTTGGACTTGCAGAAGTTTTCCCATTATATTTTTTTTACAAATACACATTTAAAATACCATATAAAACAATGTATTGATGTGTACATACTGTCTTTCTTCACACACAGCTCATGAAACAATTTCATTTAAATTATTCACAAATGTATTTGACATTTATGTTTGTCCTCACTATGCCACTGATTACTTTTTTTGTCACTTAGCAGTTACTCTGGGCCATTGTGAGAGTCATTGGTGCTGTTTGCCAAATATTTCTAGCTGTCCACTATCTAGGCCTATGATAATGCTCTGCTTGGCCCATTTTAATCAATGAGTTGTAAGTGGGAATTATTGACACATAGTATCAATTCTAGGCTGAACCAGTTACTGTTCAGTACAGTTCTCTCTTTCCCTCTGCACAGTGATTGACAATGCTCCAGAAGTCAGCCCTGATCCCTAAGAGACTGTGACGAGCAGAACCTCCTGCTGACCAAGAGGGATGTGTAGCTGAATGAGAAATCTCAGTGTTTTAAAGCTTCTGAGCTTTGGGGGCAGTTTGTTACCACAGCATAAGCTAGCCTCTCCTGACTGATACAGTTCACCCTATTCACTTCCATTTAAGTCATATCAGATAGAGCATTAAAAAAATCTGTGTATGCAGTCTCTAGAACAGTGGTTCTCAACCTTGGCTGCACATTAGAATCACCTGGGAATCTTTTTAAAATCCTGATTTCTGGGCCTCATCCTCCGGAAATCCTGTTTCTTTGTTACTAATGTTGTGGCCCCACCCCATAACAAAGAAACAGAATTTCCGGAGGATGAGGCCCAGAAATCAGGATTTTAAAAAAGATTCCCAGGTGATTCTAATGTGCACCCAAGGTTGAGAATCACTGCTCTAGAATTTATCCCAAACCACTGCGGAGAGCGGCTACAGCGTTTGGACAGGTTCAAGCCTGGGACTAATGAGAGGGCACGATCCTCTCGTGGCAAAGCCACGTGCAAGTCCCAGCACAATTAGAGCCAAAGGCTATAGTTGTAAGGTTGACCTTATGGTCTGAACCTGTGGCCCCACGTGGCTGAGTGATATGGGCTGTGAGAGGTGCAGCAAGTAAACAAAGCTTGATCAGGTGCATGTAATTGAGTAGATTCGAAACCTGTGAGAACGTTGTAACCATGCCCTCACTTTGCCTCATGGGATCTGGTTATAAAACAAAGACTCGGCTTGCAGGCCATGGCACTGTCTCTCCATCAGAGAGCAGTGTCCCACCCAGACCCAGCTTTATTTTCTTGTCTGTCTTTTCTAAATCCTTCACTGCCCCCTCTCAGGTTCACCCATGGCCGAGCTGGCACGGCACAAACCACAAGTAGCCATTCGTATAAAATTAGAACATTGCTTTTCTCACTTGTCCCTAGATATATATTCTTACTCTTAGCAACTGCACCACCTACTAAATTGCCTTACACTTTTTTAGTGTGAATAAAAACCTTTTAATTTGAAAGACATTAAGAACCACTCAAGTAGAGTGAATAGTATAATAACTCTCACTGTATCCATTACTTAGCTTTAACAATGATCAGACTTGCAGAAATTTTTAAAGGTTTTATGTAATAATACTTATTACTTTTTTTGTTAAATATTTTCCCTTTGTGTTTATGCTTAGAAATTTCTCTTTGCCACAATACCAGTGATTGAGTTATTTTTTGTGCAGCTGTTTTTTTTTTAAAAATATATTTTTATTGATTTCAGAGAGGAAGGGAGAGAGAGATAGAAATATCAATGATGAGAGAGAATCATTGATGGGCTGCCTCCTGCACATCCCCTACTGGGGATTGAGCCCCAACCCGGACATGTGCCCTGACCGGGAATCCAAGTGTGACCTCCTGGTTCGTAGGTTGATGATCAACCACGGAGCCATGCCGGCTGGGCGTTTTCATTCTTTATCTACTACTTTTCCACACATGGAGTGTTGGAGGGGGTACTAAGTCATACAGGGCCTTCAGCAGGGGCGATGGGTGAATGGATTCTGAAAGGAGCTGGGCTTACTTTCAGAGAATTGCTGGCCACATCTGTAGGGGAAAAGGGGTTGTTGAGACAAGGAATCCAGAGCAGGTAGTTAATTTGGGGAGCGATGGTCTCAAGAAGCATTAGTGAGCGGTGGGGTAGCAAGAGACATGAGGGAGAAATGACAGCCCAGCATGAGCTGATGAGCAGGTTTCCCTGAGGGCAAGTGGGCTTAGTCCCTCTGGAGACCCCTAGTGAACCTGCCACCAAGACAGCGAGGCTGATGGTTGCCCCGGGGGTGTTAACTCCCCACGGAGCACACTGAGGAGTGTAAATCCATGGTGCCCAGAAGCCCTCAGGAGAGGTGCAGAGAGAGGATGGCTGGCCTTGCGGGAGCGGGGCCCTGCAGCCGGCTACGGGCATCGCAGAGCCGGCCTGGTGCCCGCATCAGGTTCTGTGGAGTCCACCAGGAGTGGGGTGAGGGTGTCAGAATCTCCAGGAAAGCCGAAAGGAGGATGGTGCCGTCACCCGAAGCCCACCGACCCTGTCTTCTGTTTCTTGTCAGAAGTGAAAGGAGGGATTGTAGCTGCAATACCCGTTTCAGAGGCTGAACCGTGTAGTCCTCCCTGCGGCAGCCCTGCTCAGCTTCGTTTGGCTTTAGGACATAAATCGGCTCGTGGAGAATTCCTGAGAGCTCCTTGGCAGGAGGCATTCATTGCCCGCCAGAGGCCTCGGCACCTGCTCCCCTTGTGTCAGACCCACTGTTCTGATGAAATTCCAGCAGGCCGCACCAGCCTGGCCCATTCCGGATTAATCACTGTCTCCCTAGGCAGCCCTCCACCTGCCTCCCTTTTCTGGATGGTGGCTTTTGACCCAATCTCTTGCAAGTGACCCCTCTCTGGTACATTCCGGCCCGATGATCTGTGCGTGTGCCCTTTGCAGCTCCCCAGGGAATAAACAATCGGTGCTCTGTCTCATCGGTGCCTCAAAGGACTTCCTATGGCCTTGTCCTGAAATAGCCTTAAGCTTTTCTCTTTGGTAGCACTCTGAGTGTGATTAATACGAGGTTGGGATGTAGTCATTGGAACCAGCCAAAGACATGTCAGGGGTGCTCTGGGTGGCTGCACTTCCTCAAGATGTGGAAAGAAATTCATGAATCAACTGTCACTTTCAAGGCCCTCGAGTGTTACCTGAATTCTCCTCCTGGTTGTTAGCGTGATATAAGAGACCGTGTCCCGTATGCTGGCCTTTGTTGCTCCATCAGTCTCTACGCAAGGGCTCCATCTTTTTCTGCCCAGCAAATACATGGGCTGGTCCGTTAGACCCAGAGAGCAATGGCTCTAGGACTCAGATTAGGTTTTACTCAAACTGCAGGTTGGAGATGGTAGCAGAGGCGGCAGTGGGTATCGGCCATATCCTTTAAACCTTTTATATTCTGTGCACTGGGGATTTCCAAATGCCAGCACAGGCACCTCTTGGTCTAAGGCAGCGGTTCTTAACCTGTGTGGGTCACGACCCCTTTGGGGGTCGAATGACCCTTTCACAGGGGTCGCCTAAGACCATCGGAAAACACATATATAATTACATATTGTTTTTGTGATTAATCACTATGCTTTAATTATGTTCAATTTGTAACAATGAAATTGGGGGTCACCACAACATGAGGAACTGTATTAAAGGGTCGCGGCATTAGGAAGGTTGAGAACCACTGGTCTAAGGGCTTTCTCCCAAGAGTCTGAAGGCTGCTCTGCACACCTGCCCTTGGGCTGAAAGTGCTGGAGCATTTACTTAGACAGTGATGTTTATCCCGCTCCCTTGACATCTGGTGGGATAACTTCGGTGTGTTTTACGTAGTTTGCCAGCTTCCCAATGGGATTATGCTCCAGTTGCTCACAGCGATAGTTGGCTCAATAGCACACCCTTTATTGGTCCTTTTCTTCCCTGTCATACCTCCCTATTTACTACTGGTGGTCCGTTGTTTCCCAAATTAACTACTTGAACTCAATCCTGTCTCAGGGTCTGCTTCTGGGGCGTCCCAGACTAAGAAGTTACTTATTAGATATCTCATAATCCCGGGGTCTCTGCCTGCAACCTACTTCCCATATACGATGTGAAGATCGCTTTAACTGTAAATTCAACATGTGGACTATGAAGTGAAGAGGAAAACATTGAGATAAAGGAAAACTTTTCCTCTTCCCTTCCTCTCATTTGCTCTTTGTTGCCTCCTCACGTATTTATTGAGCAAACTTTGGAGATGCAAACTCAGATCCCTAAGGATCCAGGTAGGTGATGTTTTTGTGTGAAGCAGATGTGATACAATTGGGAGTGGTGGGGTCTGTGGCAAACAGTACACTCCAGAGCAAAGTCTCTTATTCTCCTTTCCCTCTTCCTTCCTTTCTTTCTTTTTTTAAAAAATATTTTTTATTGATTTCAGAGAGGAAGGGAGAGGGAGAGAGCGATAGAAACATTAATGATGAGAGAGAATCATTGATTGGCTGCCTCCTGGCATGCCCCACACTGGGGATCAAGCCTGCATATGGCCTGACCGGGAATCGAACTGTGACCTCCTGGTTCATAGGTCAACACTCAACCACTGAGATACATAAGCAAGGTATCCCTCTTCCTTTTTATCATTACCACTAGGGGCCCAGTGCATGATTTTGTGCACCTTGAAAGGAACTGGGCTACAAGGCTGCGGGGTGCACAGGGCCGGGTCTCGGCCCATCCTTCGTGCCCCTGCCTGGCCCCTCCCACAATGGCCCCTGGTTCCCTGTCTGGGGCAGCCCCGCTCTTGCCGCTGCTCGCACCCACTGATGGCGTGAAGCAATTGGGGCTGGCACCAGCCAGGGCCGGCGTTGTCAGTGGGTGTGAGCACCGGCTGCTGCCTCAATTGCCCCTCAGGAGCAGGGGAAGGTGGAGAAGCCCTGAGGGGCCATTGGGGTTGGCAGCCGCTGCTCACATCCACTGATGGCACCAAGTGATTGCGGCCGGGGCCGGGCCCCGTCAGTGGGTGCGAGCACCGGGCGGGACCATGGTGTGTGGGAGCAAAGAATTTTCAGTAACCACCAGAGGCTTGCCCAGATGACAGCCACTGGCGAAGCCTTGGTCTGGCTCCCCCACTCACCTGCTCCACCATCCCACCGTGGTTGGCACCCATCATGTTCTGTGCATACCCCCTGGTGGTCAGCACATGTCATAGCAACCAGTTCGGTTTTCCAGTTGTTCTGCTGTTCAGTCTATTTGCATATTAGGGTTTTATATATTTAGATGTTGGTCAAACAAAACCTGTCTGCAGGATGCTGAAGTTCAAAGGCAAGCGTAAGAATTGCCTTTGTGCCAAAGGTAATTATCTGACTTTTGTTTAGGTGGAGACCACCTTGCAGAGGTGGGTTTTTCTTTCTAGGAGACCAGAAAACTGAAATAACGGGGAGGAAATATATAACAGGAATGTATAATACATGGCCACTCACAAAATTCTACAACACTCTTCAAAAGTGTCACCTTGAAACCAGGAGAGAATCATCCCCAGAGCCTGGGGGAAAGTCAAATGAGAAGCCATGTATTTTTTATCATCCTTGCTTTACTTTCTAAAATATTTACATGCTGTCATCTGAAGATAAGTCATAACAAATTCTCTCTTAGGTTTTGGCGTGCTTGGCATGCTTTGCAGAGCAGTCACACTTGAAAAGGCCCTTTGAGTTGCAGCAGGGGAGGCTACAGATGGAGGAGAGAGAAATGCCCAGACATGAGGTGCGGTGGAAGAGTTCAGAAGTCCGTGGAAAATGACAGGAGGCACCCAGGGACGTGCTGCACCGAGCACCATCTGCATTGTAAATTCTCACGGAGGGCACATGTCACCTGCTCGCTTGACACTCTTTTGGCCTCGAGTGTCAAAAAATGCTTCTCAGTGAAAATTCACGTCTGCCGGGAAGGGGGCCATCTGCCAAGTGTTTCCCTGGGCACCTCCTGTCACTGGTGCTGGGCTTGGATGTGTAACCATTTCTTTCCAGCCACACAACGAATAGTGCGGTAAGGAAACAAGCTGTTTGTCTGTACGAGTTTCATCCTAAAAAGTCCTAAAGGGTCTCTGGGTATTGACATGAGGCTGCACCATCACCACCTCCCCTTGGATCCTGTTGGGAGACCCCCCTCTCTGTAAACGGCATGGTGCCATTCAAATGTCAGGGGTCCTTGTTGCTATCTCAGGCTGAATGTCAAGAGCTGATTGGCATAACCTTGTAATAAAACATCACTTTATTATTTCCCCAATGGGCCCCATCCTAGTGTCAATGTTTAGCTACTGTTCACTTTCAGAAACTCACTTTTCTATTTCATAATTGTGTTTCTGGGATCTCTTTGTTAAGTTTACGAGTGCTGAATGGTTTAAGGCGTGAGGTTTTTTTACTTGAATTACTTCGAAAAGTTCTTCCTCCACAGTCTTGGGAAACTTGTCATTTTTTTTGGTTAATCCTCACTGGAGGATATTTTTCCATTGATTTTAGAGAGAGTGGAAGGGAGGGGAAAGGGGAACCTGCAACCCAGGTAGATGCCCTTGACCAGACATGAACCTGTGACCCTTCGGTTCTCGGGCTGATGTTCTAACCATTGAGCAATCGGCCAGGGTGGGAAACTTGTCATTTTTGGGAAAAACAAAACCTTAGTGTTTCAGGTGTTTTTCCTCTTTCCAAAGGGAATTCCCAGACTCATGAAGGCAAAGCTGGCTCTTTATTATAAGTAGGTATCTAACTGCTATAGTTGAAGAAAAGTCAGTAGTCCTTAACCAGGAGTGTGCTGGCAAATGCTGGGGGCACAAAAAAATCTCTATTTGCCAATTTCCATATCTAATTTCAAGTTACCCATGTGATGTCATCAGGGGCCAACTCCAGCATGGCACTGCCCCTAATGCAGACACATTTTTCTCTCCTGGCATTGTATCATGGGAAATTTTGCACGCTTCTCCTTTGAGGGACTATGTTAGAAAATGGAGGAAGGATACTTTCAAGGTCCCAAAGGAGAAGAAAAAAGTTGTCCTTAGATGAACTATCAGTCATCTTGGCTATAAACATCACGAGTAGCCTGGCAAAGTGTCCATGTCGTTTCCATAGTGCTTGGGTCTGGCCAACTCCCCTTTTTGACTGTCCATTCTAAGTAGGAGCTGTATTGATTTTCTAGGGCTGCCGTAACAAAGTACCACAAGGCTGGTGGCATAAACAACAGAAACATATTGTCTAGCAGTTCTGGAGGCCAGAGTCCAAGGTGAAGGTTCTGGCAGGGCTTGTTTCTTCTGAGGGCTACGGAGGAAGGATCTCTTTTCTCTCTTGCTCCTGGCGTCTGGTGGTTTGTTGCCAATCTTTTATGCTCCTTGGCTCGTAGAATCATCACCCCAATCTCTGCTTTCATTTTCTCATGGTGTTCTCTCTGTGTCCAAATTACCCTTTCTATACAGACACCAGACTTATTGGATTAGGGGCCCACCATGCTCCAGTATGACCTCATCTTAACTAATCACATCTATAATGACCCTATTTCCAAATAGGATCACATTCTAGATACTGGGAACTAGGACTTCAACATATAAATTTTGGGGGACACAATTAAACCCATAACAGCGGGGGAGCATATGGTCTTATATTTCTGTTTAGACCGTTGAAAGAATTCAACAGCTCAGAAAAATGTCGTCAGAGGGCTGAAAGGCCAGGACGAATATAAATGACTGCCATTTGAAGTTATTGGGATAGAAAAGAAAGGGGCTGTGCTAGCAACCATCTAACAGTTAAACTCTAACTGATCCTTCAAGTTTTAAACCTTTCCAAAAGAACCTCCCTTGGAATATAGGCAGAAGATGCCTCCCCTAACGTTGGGCCCAAATCCCCCTAACACATTGGAGTGGAGCAGATGGCAGTTGGGTAGAGGCTGACAGGTTGTGATAAAGGAGGGTGCTAATGGGACCTTGTCCAAGAAGTACCATGTGAGCATAAACCTCAAGGAGGAGAAAACATTGATTGAAGAGATAAATATATAAAGTCAGTGAGAAACAGCAAGGTGAGAGTGGCCGAGCCCCATGATTGCAGGGCCCTAGTGGGGATCTCTACACACTCTTTGGTAAGATTCCTGCAGCCACCTTGGGTCTAGAACATGTCTGGTTCCAGTCTGTATAAGGTCCTGCCTGAATCCATCCTGTTGCCCTCATCACTCCTCCTACATCTTTACAATAATAAACACATTCAGTTGAGCTAGCTGGGTCTCTGTTCCTGTAACTGAGAGATACAGTAGAGCATACGGCTCAGTCAGCTGTCAACCCATCCAAGGCACCACCCTGATGAGGACATGCAGTGCCATGGCCTCCAGAAAATGAGTTACCTCTACTTCCCTTTTCTACACATTGTGGCCTTTTTAGAACAATATATATTATGGTCTTAGTATCTTAGGGTTACATGATACGCATCCTTTCAAACTTTAATGGGATTTTGTTAAGATGCAGATTCTGATACATCAGGTTGGGTGGGTAGGGTGGGGCTGAGATTCTAGGTTTCTCACAAAGTCCCTGGTGGGCCAGTGGCCACACTTTGAGAAGCACTGATGTGGCTATCTTGCAAAAGAAGAAAGTGAGGAATGGAGAAACTAAGTCACTATTCTGAGGTCCCACAGCCAATGAGGAACAGGTATCCCAGCTCTCAAGCTCAGTTCTCCACATATTCATGTTAAAGGGATAGACGTCATATTCATGCCAATCCTTAAATGACAACCCCTGACCAGAGGAAGCAAACCTCTTATGCAAGGTCAGCCACTTCATGAAGATGGAGATATGGACAGGCTAAGTGGAAAAGTCCATCATTCTGAGTGATGATTCCATTCATGTGCTTCCTCCCATGTGGAGCTAGTGACAGCTCTGGTTGGAAGAGAAATTGTGGCTGGAAGGATACAAAGGCCTTGATAGGCCTGGTTGTGTTCTAATAAAATTTTATTTGCAAAGACAGCTGGTAGGCTGGATTGGGCCTGTGAGCCAAGATTAGTTGACCCATGTTCTAAGGTTGACTTACTGTTTGCTATTGTTTAGGGCCCAGATGCTGTCAATTTTTGTCCAAGGAGAACTTTAGTCCATTAAGACTAGGATTGTGTGTGAGCAAGCAACAACTTGAGGATCTAAAGTTAGATTTTTCATGCCTAAATTTACTCTAATCAAGCTGAGCTCATTTAATCAATTCTTTTACAAATTTTATGCTGCTTCATATTCAGAAGCTTATATTCAATAGGATTACAAAAATTGACATAGGGACAAAAGCTAAGGAATGATTTTGGAGGCCATGGTTGGCAACGAGAAGGGAAGAAAGGGGTAGCAGTTGTACTCACAACTGTAAACCTACTTTTCCCCCACTCTGTATATTCACAGGACACGAAATCAGTATCTGAGATATCTGCACTCCCATACTTATTGCAGCATTATTTATAACAATCAAGACACGGAAATAGCCTGTGTGCATTGATACAAGAGTGGATAAGAAAATGTTGATATATACACAGTAGAATATTATTCAGCCATAAAAAAGAAGAAAAGCTGCCATTTGTGACAACATGGATGGAAGTTGAGGGCATTATGTTAAGTAAAATAAGTCAGAGAAAGACAAATACTGTATGACCTCACATGTGGAATCTGAAGGAACCAAATTCATAGAAACAGAGAGTAGAATGATTGTTACCAGGGGCTGCAGGGGTGGGGGTGAGGGGATTGAAAAGATGTTGGTCAAAAGGGTACACATTTTCCAGTTCTATGATATGTAAGTTCTGGGTATCTAATGTCCAGCATAGTGACTATAAAAAAATAAAAGAAGGCTTGGCATATTGTAACTCTTAAAAAAAAGTAAAAGAAAAAGTAAACTTCACCTGTCTGCTCTAATTTTCTTCAATATTTTTACCTTTTTGGGCTACTGTTAAAAATAGTATTTTATCCCTATACCTCTTTTAGTGTTATAAATGTATAAGTAATGAATTTATATATTTCCACATACAGACTGCAAATAATTTAAATATATACATAGAATAGATGCATTTTACACTTTATAATAGTGCTGGTTTATGTATCCAAATATGGCTATGGGCATTTCATCTAGTTGAAATTTGTCAAAACCCAAGAAGCAAAATTAAAAAAAAAATTCCTAAAGTGGATTTCCCAGTGCCCGTATTCTACACGTCATATTCTTGCCTGGCCCCTCACTTAAGACCTAATTACTCTCACTCTACACACCATTGTGTCATCTTTGGCCTGGGATTCCCACACGGTGGCTGAACAGAGAAGTAACCTGGGTGTCACCCTGATGGAAATCCAATCCTGAATGAAGACCTCATGTGGCAAAATGACTACACTGCCTCGTGGGTGTGATGGCACCGACGGGGAGAGATTCTGAACTCAGCGCATTGCAAGAACATGTGAAAACACAACATTTCGGTAAGTCAAGCCACGAGTCTTCCAGCTGAGGCCCAGGAATGGGGAGCAGGGACAAGCATCCCCACGGGGCCACCTGAATTCCTGATCCACAGACCCCTCGAGCCTAGTGACACACCCTGCTTCATGCACAGAGTGTGGGGGCTGTGGGTTAAGCTTCCACGTGGCCAGGGCAGGCACCAACCCTCTGGGGGGCATGGCCCAGTCCCAAGCACTTGTGTATTTACCTCATTTACAGCGGACAAAGATCCCAGGAAGAACGTATTGTTATCACCATTTTACAGGCAAGAAAACTGAGGCACAGCGAGGTCAAGTCACTTGCGAACGATAGACGCCTAGACACCGAGTGCGCACCTGGGACCTGAAGCCAGGGAGACTCTGACCCCGGAGCCTGCGGTCTTATCTGGGTGGCCGCTGCCCTTGGATCTCAGCAAGGGAATCCCCGCTGCCCTCTGTCTTGGTTCCATCTCCTTGGCTCTGTCTGTTCCTGGGCTAATAATGTCTGGGAGGCCATGGAGACGCTGTGGGTTTATAGCCCCCGCTGGATCCACGAGGGGTTTGCACAGATGCTCCACTGCCTGCGGGCTCTCCTGTCAGGCCCCTTCCTGTGGGCACCAGGGCAGAACAGGACCCTCCTTCTACCCTCTCCTTTTCAGGGGCCCGGTGCGCTCACTGCCTGCGTCTGAAGGCGCCCCTGCCTCCTCTGGCCTCCCCGCTCCACCCTTTGTCCTCCACAGACGTCCATCTCCTTCAACAAATCTGCACGCCTAACTCTGTTTCGGGGTCCTGTTTTTTTTTTTCAGAACCGGGGCTTCGCATAGGGTCACAGCCCACCTCTGCCCCCCGCACTTCCCCTTCCTCCTCTATCGTCACCTCCTCTCCACCCGCGTGTTGGACCAGGGCCTCCTGTTGGCAGGACCGACATTACCTTGTTCACACCATCCGCCATCGCCTGAAGCGTGAGCTCCCGCGGCCCGTCCACCGTCTTCCCGTTGTCTGTGGGGCCCCAGCTGGCGCTGTAGATGTCGATCAGCTGGGGCATGTGGCTGATGGAGGAGGCCTCGATGATGTCCGTCATGAACGGCTGGTCCAGCATCCGGATACCTGTGGACACGGCAGGAAGGGAAACACGGGGTTTTCGTCCCCAGTTCCCAGGAGACATGGGGGAGGAAGGCTCAGGTCTCGGGTGCGGCTGGAGGGTCCTTCATCCTGAGTGCCCTGGGGATGCTGCGGAATCCGGAGCCCAATCAGGGTGTGGTGTGAGGGCTACACCTTCAGAGGATCAAGCAGGAGGCACAGACAGGCCCACCCACCCTTCTGGGACCCCACCCTCACCTTTCCTTATGCAACTGTTTGAGGATGATCTTATTTCCCTAGCAAACTTAGCTACAATTCCCAATGGGGAGAGCCCACCTTGGTTGAGGACATTCCTGTCTCTAAGTGGAAGGTCAGCCTCTGAGACTGGGTGTTGACTGGGGCCAAGCCTCAGAGGAGAAATAAAGTTACTGTGCACAACAGTGAGGGGGAGGCAATAGATATTAGATATTGCAGGAGAAATCCCAGAGGACAGAGGGCAGAGGGCAGGAGGGGCAGGGAGAGTGTAGGTAAGTGCAGGGTCAGGAAAAGAGGAACTCTAGGTCTCATTGTATCTGAGAAGGGCCTTTGGGAAGGACAAATGTTGCGTGGCTTATTCTAACATACACTAGTAATGGGGTGCGTGTACAACCCCCTCCTCTTTCTCCCCTACGGCTTCTTTGTAAAGTTGGCATTACTCTCTGATGCCTGTGGGAGTGACTCCTTGCTGAGCAGCTGAAAAGGAGCAGCCTGCTGCATGCAGTCCTGGACTGTGTGTGTATGTGTGTGTGTATGTGTGTGTATGTGAGTGTGTGTGTGTGTGTGTGTGTGTGTGTGTAAACCTGAACCGGGCGGAGGCACACGGAAATGGGGCATGCCTGTGCCACCTGTGGGTCACATCACCCTCTGGGTGTCCGTAGAAAGCCTCTCCAGGGTTAACTCAGCTGCAGCCAACAGGATGGGCTTTCTGTCCCTCCATCACTAATCTCCAAACATTGCCCTGTGGGGCCATATTGTTCTCTGCTTGATACACTGTTTTGTGGCAAGGAGCCTAGAATTTTAGTCCCCTGACCTAAGTCTTTCTGTCCACGGGAATTTTGAAATGAAGGGGCTGGGCTGCACCCAGTGAAAGCTTGGATGCGGACACTCCTTACTCATCCCCCATGACCAAAGGACACCATTGCGCAAGCATCACTCTCGCATGGCATGCAACCCAGTTTAAATAAGGACAACTAGGGTTCTTGCAGGACTTGTGAAACGGACATAAAATTGTCTTCTCTCTTAAGGGCCTCTCTTTTCTCCTCAACATCCCATAGCCATCCCTGTGCCTGCATAGCAGCTTCCCCCAGTGCTCACCCTCCTCCTGACTACCCTCCGTGTTCAGCAGGCATTTCCCCAGAAGCCTTCCTGGACCCAGCTCTCCGGGTTTTCCATTAGCATCACACTTTCAGCCTCCCAGGACAAGTGTTTGTGTGCTTCATTCGCCACCAGATGGCAAGGTCTTTGAGTACAGGGCATGTGTCTATTTTGTTCACGTCTGTGTTGCAGGGCATCAGCATGGCGCTTGGAGTTTATCTTAAGCTTGATAAATATTTGGTGAATAAATGTATAGGATTATTACTTTATGTAGTCCATTTTCTCCCTAATAGAAATAACAGGTCCAGAAGAACAAATAACAGTTTCAGATTTTCCATCCTCTGCCATTAACTTACAAATCAACACACTATTTTTGCCAACAAATACCCAATTATGAGTTAATATCCTTTTCTCCTGGAGGAAGCTCATCCAAAATAAGCATGGTTTGAACTTTCTGGGAGCTAAGTTTTATGGTTCATTTTCTAAAAGATAGAAAATTGAAAACCATCTTTTTTTTTTGGTCCATCTACATTTTACTTATTTAAAAAATTTGTTCAACAAAGATGACCCACAGGTCACAGAATAAACCAAATAGTGCAGCTTCTTCTTGTAAGAAGTCATGCCCACTTTGTGGACGGGGAAACATCACAGAGAGGTTGGTATTCTTTTTCTTGCAAGAAGAAAACTCAGATGGTTTTGAACTTGTCCAGTGCCCAGATGCCAGGACTGAACAGCCACCTTAACTGGAAGGTGAGAGAAATTTGAACTTGGCCAGAGTAGGTCTGGACTGTCCCATCGCATGCCAGCCAATGGCAGCACTAGATTTTGTCATACAGCCAGTGCCTGGTGCATTCAGCCGTGTCCTATACCCTCTCTATTTGCAGTTCTTATCCCCCTGTCTCTCTCCCTCTTCATTCCCTCCCTGGCTCCCTGTTTACAGCACAGACATCAAGCTGGTGTGCATTAATCTTCTGACTGTTTCAACATCGAGGGAGGCAAGGGCGCCAGAGACTGAAAGCAAAGCTCTCATTCATATTCAGGGGCCAGGCGCCCGACATTCTTTTAATCTCGTTAAGCTCTGGAAGAATGAGGCATGCATTAATTGAATGAGACACAGCATTAATTTTTGCAAGCAACTGCACCATTAGCAGCCAAGAGAGGCTCAGGGTGACCCAGGGTTTTTCTGGAGGGCCTCTTTTCTGGCTCTGGGTGCTCTAGGAGCTATAGGAGGATATATAGAGAGAAGACACAAGAAGGCATGAGAGAGAGAGGCAGAGCAGAGAGGGAAGACCAGGGTGCTAGGACTCAGTGTCTTCACATTTGTACAAATGCTCTACTGGCTGATGTAATTCAATGGTGAGGAGACACAGTGCACATCAAACATCGATTCCCTCCCCTAACCGCCCCCGCCCCCCAGGCCTGATCACCACATTAACGATCAGTAGTGACTCTACATCCCTACTTTTAGGTTCTGAGCTTCATGCCTGTCTGTACAACTTGCAGTGCTGCTAGCCTCTAGGGCAGCGATTTTTATTTTTATTTTTAACTGGTGTGTGCCATAAGACACATGTAATATCTGACTATTTCAGCAGGGGCACTGACCTCTTTTCCCTTAGATTGTCCAATAAAAAGACAACAGCCAACACAACAATAGTGATCTAGTGTGAATGTCCTGTCTCAAACCATAAATATATAGGTCATAATAGAGTTGCATCTTATTGGTCATGTCACATAATAAGTTTGAATATGGAAATTTAATATGCAATGAAGGTGGCATCACAAGTCGAAGGAACAGGCTGGATTAATAAATAGATGGTATTAGGCCCTGGCTGGATGGCTCAGTTGGTTGTAGCATTGTCCCATACACCAAAAAGTTTGTGGGTCTCTCTCTTTCTCTCTCTCTCTCTCTCTCTCTCTCTCTCTCTCTCAAAAATCAACAAACATATCCACAGCAAGGATAAAAAAATATATGGTGTTGGGAACATTGACTCATTGTTTGGAAAAAAATAAAACTGGACCCCCAGCTAGCACAACATACAAAGGTGAATCCAAATGGACTAATGAGCTTGTGCAAAAATTAGGGAGAAGATTTTTGCATCGATTAAAACTGATCAGGGGATAATCTCTAGGACATACCACAAGTGCTTGAAAATCAACAAGAAAAATACAGGAACCCCAATGGGGAAATGAGCAGGGTTTATAATAAAAGTGAACCCAAGAAGCTAACAGGTGGATGAAGAGATAGTCAATAATTTTAAAATCTTTTTTACCTTCAGAGGACTTATTTTATAATCACATCTCTGTAGCACCTCAATTTTTGCCTTTTCTTGAATACAGGGTGAAGAGAGACAGATCTAGGACCCTGGAGGGACTTGGGGTGTAGCTGCCAAGGGCTCCACAACCTATAACTGAACACCTTGAGACTACCAGAGACTAGCAAACTCTTGGTAGGCCACCAGGTGGCGCTCTACCCATCCCTAGCTCAGAAAGCTCATGAAAGATTCTCTGGAAGAGTATGGCTCAGAGTAATAAAAACCAGCCATTTTTTGTAACTGCCAACTAGAATGAACAAAATGTTCCCCCTAACTATGTAAGGTGGGGGAGCCAGAAATTCTGATTTTGTTGGGGTCCTCATGAAGAATTCCTTTTGCTCCTCTGGGGAAGCCTAGAGAACACTGGATATCCTACAGGACACAGGACACAGGACACGGTTACTGGAGTTTCCTGGCCTTTGAGCAGTTAGAATTAGCATGAGTGGTTACAGAGGAGCAAGTCTGGGGTTTAGGGAGTGGAAAAGGGGAGAAAGGTGGCTGCTTTATTGAAAATCTTTGTGTGGCTGGGTGTGCCTCCCACCAGCTCTGGTCTTGGTTTCTGGAATCTCAGAGCATTGCAGTGAAGGTTTCAGAGAGCAGGGTCATGTCTTTGAGGTATCAGGCTGCATTCACCCGCCTGTGGAACAGGGGTTAGTCTCCAGGTGAGGCAGAGGCTGTCGCCCCCATATGAGTGTCTTTGCTTGGCAGGAGTTCTCTGCCTTAGGAATTCTCCTCAGTTCCCGTGAGCTGGCAGGCTGGGCAGGCCAGGGTGTCCCAGGAGCCTTCCCCACCAATGAGGGATGGCAGTTGGTGAATAAACTCCCCAGCCTCCTCACCTTGAGAAGTGCATTTCCCCCCAGTTATTATTATTATTTTTTATTAAACAACTACTACAGATGTTCCCCATTCCACAACCTCTACCCAGCTTTCCTCTGGCCTTCACCACACATAGTCCATGGCAGTGCATATATGTTCTTTAGCTAATCTCTACACCTTCTTTTATATGGTTGGGGGATGAATTTTGAGGGGTATTCCCATAGTCCCTCAGATCCAATTGTCCATGGGAGCAACCAGCTTATCTACATTTACTATAGCTTCCTTCCCTTTGCTACCTTTCCCTCTCTCCAGCTTCCTGGGCTCTCCTTCCATATAAACTCCTTGCACCCGTAGGGAAGCAAAATTTGCCATTCTAAAGTGTGTCTTTCTGGCATGAGGATTATTTTATTTTTTAGAAACAAAGGACTCAAGAAGAACCTTTGATTGGTCAGTTCCAGGGCAGGGGGTCATTAGTCAATGCAGCTGGACCTGGTGTTACCCACCTGGATTTGCTGCTTTTCTGGGCCTGGAGCTGAAATACAACTGAGACCATGAACCCTGAAAGGGCACACCCCTAAGACCTTCCCTAAACTCCCAGCCTTTAAGTCCCCCCCTCCCCCCAAACAAAAGTCCCAGGAGCATACCTGTGCCTTTCCTGTCTTCTTCCCTACACCTGTGCATCTTAAACCAGTGATGACGAACCTTTTGAGCTCAGCGTGCCAGCATTTTGAAAAACCCTAACTAAACTCTGGTGCCGTGTCACATATAGAAATTTTTTGATATTTGCAACCATAGTAAAACAAAGACTTATATTCTTGATATTTGTTTTATATATTTAAATGCCATTTAACAAAGAAAAATCAACCAAAAAAATGAGTTAACGTGTTAGAGGTTCGCCATCACTGTCCTAAACTCTAAGGGACTCCAGGAGACTTGCAACCAGGGGAGCAATGGGCAGTGGCAGCTCATTCTAGGCCCGTGGTCGGCAAACTGCAGCTCGAGAGTCACATGCGGCTCTTTGGCCCCTTGAGTGTGGCTCTTCCTAAGCCTTGGGAGTACCCTAATTGAGTTAATAACAATGTACCTACCTATATAGTTTAAGTTTAAAAAATTTGGCTCTCAAAAGAAATTTCAATCGTTGTACTGTTGATATTTGGCTCTGTTGACTAAGGAGTTTGCCGACCTAGGCTAACCCCCTGAACCTGTCTCCAAGGCCTCCTTTGTTGCTTCTTCTATCCTAAGTCATTCCTTGTTTCACTGTCCCCAGCCTTAATAAACATAATCTCAAAAACAACACACACACAACGAAGAACCTTTGACCTCTCCCCTACTCCCTTACTGCCTAAAATAATTTAGCTAGAGGGCCTGCCCCTGGAAGGGAGCTCTCCTCATAGATACTAGTAGCTGTAGTGTAGTCTGAACTAGGTGTGGGGCCTAGGCTTTAGAGACTCAGTCTCCCACTCTCTGCATGGCCCAGCACACATTTGTTTACCAAAAATTTGCTTTTCCATCTCCCTGTGAATTGTCTTTCTCCCCTTTAAAGTTCCCAAACACTACTCACTTCTCCTTAGCTCAAGACAGCATATAAGCCTCAACTGCCCTATCTGTCCTTGGGCGCCATATTCTTATGGAACCTCCTTACATTTGTACATAGTTGAATCAGATTATTTTCTCCTTTAATCAGTCTCATGTCAATTTAATTCTTAGACCAGCCAGAAGAACCCAGAAGGGTAGGAGAAAGTTTTTCCTCCCTTACACACCCAAATTTTAGTCTCTGGATTTTCTTTTAGGTAATTCAAATGAAGAAGAGAGCAAGAATTTTAGCTACATTTTGAGTAGCTTAGATGTTTTCAGAGTTCAGATAATAGAGGGAGAGAGAGAGAGAAACATCAATGATGAGAGAGAATAATTGATTGGCTGCCTCCTGCATGCTCCCTACTGGGGATTGAGCCCGAAACCTGGGCATGTGCCCTTGACCAGAATTGAACCCGGGACCATTCAGTCCACAGGTTGACACTCTATCCACTGAGCCAAACTGCCGAGGGCTGACTTTTAACTTTTACCTGCAGTAGTTTTAAGAATCCATTGTTGGAAAAACCAGTTAATTTGGTTGTACAGAGCTTTCAAAACTATTTTGAAGACAATCACTGTGAATGAGAAATTCAGCCTTGAATTTTTCAGTTGCCTCCAGTTCTGTCTTGTGAATAGAGAACCCACCTCGCCTTAGCTATAACCCGAGGTACAAGCCTAGCTTATAAAATATTAATTGGGTGATATTCTTTCCCCTGATCTCATAATGGCTTCTGACATTTAAATGGTAGCATTTTGGATGCACACAAAGTAAAGAGAGCTGGAACCCGAGGGACCACGCGTCCTCTGTTTACATTTCAGAACCTCCCAATGTATGCTTTGGGATGTATTCTGCACCTAGCTCAGGCAAGCCTCTGAGCAAACAGTGTTGAAAGAGGTTAATGATGGGTTTGTGTAAGTTGCTCTTGCTTTATTTAGGTCCCCAGAAATGCAAGTGTCAGCACGAAGTTCGTTTATGGTTCCATTAAATCTCCAGGAAAAATATCAAGACAGTTGTAAAAAAAGAAAAACAAGGCTGGATGAGTCAGCCTAAACAAATTAAGAGCCAATTTGGGGCTAAACTTGGAACAAGCCAGGAGCCACTCCATTCTCCAGTATTTTGTTGAATGATTATGAACCTTGCTCTTTCATCCCCTCTCTCTCCCTCTCTCTTTTTGGGGGGTGGGGGCAGGTTTTGGTTTCTAATTTCTAGTGACTTGTCACTCTCATGTCTAAGTCTTCTGTAAAGATGGAATTGTTAAATGTCCTTCCTATGGAACTTAGTACAAAGGTTCTCGGTAGAATATATTTCCTTGAAGATGAGATGCATTGTGTAAAACCGAAAACAACAACAACAACAAAAGAACCATTTTGAAGATTCTGAGTGTGTTTATAGTAATCCATGCACATCTCCTATATTCTACAGGCTTTGTTTGAGTCTCATTAAGATTTTTCTGATACTGACACGAAAGAGTACAGACAGTACAATTCCATTTATGTAAAGTTTAAAAACTGGCACTAGCCAATGTTTGCTGTTAGAAATCAGGATCGTGATTATTCTTGTGTGCGTACATAGCAACTGGGAGGAGACACAAGGAGGGCTTTTGGGTGCTGGTAATGCTTTGTTTCTTGGCCAGTTTGTAAAAATCCATTGAGCTACATGTTTGTGACCTGTGCACTTTTCTGTATTTATATTACACCTAAATAAAAAATGTAAACACGTTAAAAATATATATATGTATTTTTTTTCACTTTTGTTAAACTCCATGTCTCAGATCTCCTGCCACAGTGGGAGTTTTTGTGTGTGTGTGTGTGTGTGTGTGTGTGTGTGTTTGTTTTGTTTGTTTTTTTAACTCTGTATGGGCCAGAGGGAGGAGGAGGGGGGCGGTCAGTGGGAGTTTTTAAAAAATATATATATTTTATTGATTTTTTACAGAGAGGAAGGGAGAAGGATAGAGAGCTAGAAACATCAATGAGAGAGAAACATCGATCAGCTGCCTCCTGCACGCCCCCTACTGGGGATGTGCCCGCAACCAAGGTACATGCCCTTGACAGGAATTGAACCCGGGACCCTTCAGTCCGCAGGCCGAAGCTCCATCCACTGAGCCAAACCAGTCAGGGCCACAGTGGGAGTTTTTGCCAGGCCCTGGCCATCCTGGAGACTAGAGTGTGATGTGTTTGGGGGCTGACTGTCTGGAGCAAGGCCTGCTGCTTGGCAGGGGCGGCTTACCTGCGACCTTGGAGTTGTATGCCACTCCGACCCCACAGATATTGTTGTTGGCCGCGGCAGAAACTTCCCCTGCACAACGGGTCCCATGGCTGTGGGGCAAAATAAAGACAAATTAGATACAGTTTCAAAAGACTCTGGAAGGGGTTCCTTAAATTCTGTCAATTGGAAGCAATTTGGTTCTTCTCAATGGCTTGGTTAGCCCGAAGCCAGCACTTGGCCCACCCAATTTTCCATCCTTGTATCCAGCGTCTCATTTCTTCCTCCTCCCCTCCCCTCCAGCCGCCTTCTTGGCCTTGGCTTATTTCTGACAAAAGGGGCTTCTCAGAACATTTCAACCTTGAAATCTGATCTTTACTTTAAAATTTGAAGTATCTTCCTGCACAAAACTCACATGTCTCTGGTTGGGAGAGCTCTGATTGAAGCACTAGAATTGTGGGCTGGTGCTTAATTTCAAGGCTGGCCCATCCATTGTGGGGAATGCTGCTTCACCTTTTTGGACCATAGACTCTTTTGAAGATCTAATGCTAGAGTATTCAATGCTACAGATTCTTACGTTCCTCCAGGAATATAAAAAGCATACACTGGCAACATTTTGCATACAGTTTCAAGGGAGTCCACAGAACCTGTGAGGCTGACCAGATTAAGACCCCCAGGCATTAATTAGGTAATCTTTCCAAGGTTTGCCCGGCTTTATAACTCTGAGCAAGCCTCCTCAGGGCTCATGTTCTAGAATATCCTCTGCAGCACTCACTGTAATTCCATTCGTTTTCTCCCTTTAGCTTGTCCTCTCTTCCCTTATATCACAGGTTCCAAATAGTTCTTCCCCTCCTATGTGTACTTCCCTCCTCCTTGAATTGTCCTGGTGACTTAGGTTGACCCATAAAATGCAAGGCAAGGATGATGAGCCACTTCTTAAGAAGCCTGGGAGAAACCAAGATGGCGGCAGAGGTAAACACGGGAGTTTGCTGCCTCGAACAACCACTTCAAAAATACAACTAAAAGACGGAACAGACATCATCCAGAACCACAGGAAAGCTGGCTGAGTGGATGTTCTACAACTAGGAGGAAAGAGAAAAGCATACCGAGGCTCAGAGGAGGCGCAGTGCTGAAGTAAAATACTAAGGTTCGGAGTGCATGTGGAGCGGGCTGGAGGCTGAGGGTGCGGTTGTTTTCAATCGGGAGGGAGTCTCAGGCTCTGAGCTCCAGTTCCGAGCGAGTCTCTAAGGACCCAGACTCATACGGGAGAAGCGGGACTGTCTGGCATCGCTCAGAACCCTAGGGCAGCTTTCTCTCCGTGGGGCTTGCAGCGACTACTGGGACACTGAGAAGCAGAGCCTCTGAGGGCAAGACTGAGAGCAGCCATAATTGCTAACCCCGCCCTGTTGATCCCGTGGGACCCGCCCCGCCCAAGCCCTGCAGGGAGGCTTTTGCTGGATAGCCTCAGGCAAAGGCTAGATTAGCACCTCCCTAGAGATCCAGGAGCCAGTGTACCCAGAGGTCAGAGTGGGACCATCCAGCTTTAAGCTCCGTGGAACCATAAAAGACACACTCAGGAGGCAGACTCAGTGAGCACCAAAGCCCCATTGAAGCAAGTCTAGCCCCAGAGGGGTGTCTCCAGCACAGAAGTTCTCCCACTGCAGACACAGCTGATTCTCACAGCCAATTGACCTGGAGGTCAATTCCTCACAGTGATAACTACAACAATCAAGGCTTAACCACAACAAGACTGTGCACAAAGCCCACAAGGGGGTGCACCAAGAGTGTCTACCTTAGGTAATTGGGACACTTAGCACAGAAAGGCACTCTATCGACACAGCGAAGCATAAAAAATGCCGAGACAAAGAAACAGGACACAAACAACAGAATTGGAGGAAAGCAAACTGTTGGATATAGAGTTCAAAACCACACTTTTAAGGTCTTTAAAGAACTGTTTAGAAGCCCTCGAAAAGACTGGTAAGACCGCCGATAAATGTAGTGAGATCCTCAAGAAATCTAATGAGACCCTCGATGTTGTGATAAAGGACCAACTAGAAATTAAGCATACACTGACTGAAATAAAGAATATTATACAGACTCCCAACAGCAGACCAGAGGGTCGCAAGGATCAAGTCAAAGATTTGAAATACGAAGAAGCAAAAAACACCCAACCGGAAAAGCAAAATGAGAAAAGAATCCGAAAATATGAAGATAGTGTAAGGAGCCTCTGGGACAGCTTCAAGCGTACCAACATCCGAATTATAGGGGTGCCAGAAGATGAGAGAGAGCAAGATATTGAAAACCTATTTGAAGAAATAATGACAGAAAACTTCCCCTACCTGGTAAAAGGAATAGACTTCCAAGTCCAGGAAGCACAGAGAACCCCAAACAAAAGGAATCCAAAGAGGACCACACCAAGACACATCATAATTAAAATGCCAAGAGCAAAAGTCAAAGAGAGAATCCTAAAAGCAGCAAGAGAAAGAAAATCAGTTACCTACAAGGGAGTACCCATACGACTGTCAGCTGATTTCTCAACAGAAACTTTGCAGGCCAGAAGGGAATGGCAAGAAATATTCAAAGTGATGAATACCAAGAACCTACAACCAAGACTACTTTATCCAGCAAAGCTATCATTCAGAAGTGAAGGCCAGATAAAGAGCTTCACAGATAAGGAAAAGCTAAAGGAGTTCATCACCACCAAACCAGTATTATATGAAATGCTGAAAGGTATCCTTTAAGAAGAGGAAGAAGAAGAAAAAGGTAAAGATACAAATTATGAACAACAAATACACATCTATCAACAAGTGAATCTAAAAATCAAGTGAATAAATAATCTGATGAACTGGTGATTGTAATAGAATCAGGGACATAGAAAGGGAATGGACTGACTATTCTTGGGGGGGGGGGGGGAGAAAGGGGTGTAGGGGTGAGTGAAGAGATTAGACAACAATCGTGCACCTATGGATGAGGACAGTGGGTGGGGAGTGAGGGCAGAGGGTGGGGTTGGAACTGGGTGGAGGGGAGTTATGGTGGGAAAAAAGAGTAACTAATGTAATAATCTGAACAATAAAGATTTAATTTAAAAAAAAAAAAAGAAAAGAAGCCTGGCACCCTGGCCGGTGTGGCTCAGTGTGTTGGGCATTGTCCCATGCACAGAAAAGTTGCTGGTTTGATTCCTAGTCAGGGCACATGCCCGGGTTTTGGGCTAAATTCCCTGTAAGGGGCGTGCAGGAGGCAGCAGATTGATATTTGTTCTCACATCAATGTTTCTCTCTCCCTCTCCCTTCCTCTCTCTCTCTCTAAAAAGAGGCCTGACAACTTCAGCTTCCCTCCGCTGGTGCCAGGTGTCACAGTCCCAGAAATCAGGATTTTAAAAAGACTCCCAGGTGATCCTAATGTGCAGCCAAGGTTGAGAACCACTGAGCTAGAGTCTAGCAGCTGCTAGACCACATATGGGTGAAAACACGCGGAGAGAGGGGCCTCCAATGTACCAATACGTCGGATGATATGCCTGACATGTGAGGGGAGTCGCATCCCTCCTCCCTTCCAGACCAGCCAGGGCACCCCTGTCAGCAGCTAGTGGAGAGAGACAGACTGTCCCTGCCCAGGTTACAGGGCTGTGAGCAAATAAATGTTCCTTTTTAAATTTTGGAGTAGTTTGTTAAGTGGCTATAGAGAAGTGAAACAAGCATAAATGTGTAAGTCAATCAGAATGCCCTGTTTAAATCCTACACAGCATTCAAGATGTGGAAGTCACCTGGCACTTACCAGTCCTGACCCTGAGAAGCCTATTTTAAAGATCTGTGAAGCAGCTAAGGGATTAAACGGTCACATTACCAAGTCTGCTGGAACCTTGTGTGCACGGCCTGCGGAAGGGCCAGGGTGGGGGTGGAGGTGGGGGCTGGCTTTTCCACTCACTACTCTGACTGTGGCGCAAGTAAGGAAATGTGGGTGCAGGGGCTGTCAGGCTACAGGGCCCCAGGAAGCTTTGATTTCTGCAGGGGTGACTAGTGTACTGTTTGTGACATCCTCTTGGGGCAAGCAAAGCTATTGCACAAGTCCTTAAAAAATAAAGTATAGACCTAGCCAGTTGCTCAGTTGTTAGAGTGTCAGCCTGCAGACTGAAGGGTTCAATTCTGGTCAAGGTCATGTACCTCGGTTGCAGGCTCGATCCCCAACCTGGTCAGGGCACAACCAATCGATATGAGATCAATGTTTCTCTCTCTCTGGTTCTCCCTCTAAAAATCAATGGAAAAAATATCCTCAGGTGAGGATTAACAACAGCAAAAAGAGTCTACATATATATTATATACACACACACACACACACACACACACTCACATTTTCTTTCTTTGTATGAGTAAAAGTAAATCCTGCCTCCATAAAGGCTACCTATGTCCTGGACTCTAAATTCCCTTTGAAACAAGAATAAAATCTGCATATTGTGTCCAAGTAAGCCCTGAAGTTACTGTAGAAGTTGGCCCTTGTGGTGACAGATCTGTGAAAACTTATAGCGCTGAGCCAACCGCTGTCTCCTTGTCCAAGTTTTCTGTAAATCATGTTGAAAAGGTGCTTAGTTAAGGTGGAACTTGATGGGAGAGTGTTGTGGATGTGGCTCTCATGGCTACTACCTTCTTATTCCAAATACTGAAGAAACTGATAACTAAAATGTTTAAAAACAGCATGAAAGCACACACATATGTAGCCATATAAACAAAATGATATCTATATCCCTTTATATTGATTTGCATATATACCTTAAATGTATAAATTTAAGTGTATGTTTATACTTATATCTACTTATATATTCATAATTATATACTTACACATTTATATCTAACACATACCTATGTATTATCTATACACCCATACATTATATACTTAAATATGTACATATATAATATACAAACCATATATAAAGTGTACATATGCTTTATATCAGTGCATAATTTAAAAAATGGAATGTTAATGGATACTGATTAAATGTAACTTGCTTGCTTGCTGTTTCACTCATGCTGAACAAATAATTTTTAAATAAAAGTTTAAAAATCAATGCCATCTCTAATTCGACTGAGCGTGAATTTCCTTATTGTTTAATAAGCAGCCCTGTTGAGATCTCCTTTCTGAGACCTAAAATGTGCAATCAGGCCTTGCCTGGGCCAATCAGTACTTTCACTAGCATCTGTGAAGAACACAGAGGTACTGATGGAGGCCGTATAGTGTGTGCACCCTGCTCTAGGAGACTCAGGAGCTGGAAGGCCCAACAGCCAGCTGCCACTTACTGGGGGGTTATTCATGACAGGTACTGTGCTTAGTGCTTTTCTGGCCTCGTCTACTTTAATCCTCACAAGAGGGCTACCTGTAGGTACTGCTCCATTTCACAGATGTCAAAGTTGACTCTTAGAGGTGCTGGCTCCACGGTGTACAGCAGCGGTTGTCAACCTGTGGGTCACGACCCCTTTGGCGGTTGAACGACCCTTTCACAGGGGTCGCCTAAGACCATCCTGCATATCAGATATTTACATTACTATTCATAACAGTAGCAACATTACAGTTATGAATTAGCAATGAAAATAATTTTATGGTTGGGTCATAACATGAGGAACTGTATTTAAAGGGCCAGAAGGTTGAGAACCACTGGTGTACAGCAAGTAGGTGGCTGAGCCAGGTCTGAGACCAATGCTCAATTATTGAACCAACCCTCTACCCTCCCACATGGGGATAAGCTCGTCTCTACCCTAAAACTGCTCACTAAGGGCTGGCGGACAAATGCACGTGAACTGGCTTGAGAAAATGAAAGACACTGAATGCTTCCTTATCTTTAATTTTGGTCTTTAAGTGGCGAGATGAATGTTGTGGGCTCTCTAGAGGAACATAGGAGAAGAAACATTTCATTGTTAAATTAGGAGGCACTAATTAAGTATAAGCATCTAGTGGAGGCGTCTTATAATTGTTCACGACTCCATCTTTACACAGTCTTGGGCCTTTGTAAGCTCTGTTCCATTGCCTCAAATGCTTTCCCCTCATTCCTGCCTTCCTGATGGTCTCAGGCAATGCTTGCTCCCTGAATGTCAGGAAAATATTTTTCTAAATCCATTTTTGTTTGGACTCTTTGCTTTCTTAAAACATTCAGTAGCTCCCTCTTGCCTGTCTGAAGTGGAAATACCTGTAGAGAGTGAGAAACAAAAATGGTTGCTTGATTGACCTCCTTCTAAAGTCAAGTGACCAGAGTCATGGCTGTGTTGCATTACTACTCTCCTTGTCCATGTCTGTGGCAATGTGATTTTCTTGCTCCTCCCATGAAGAGTGGAGCCTATTTCTCTCTTCCTTGAATCAGGCTGGCCTTGCGACTTGTTTTGGCCAAAAGCATGTGTGGAAATGCTGAGTTTAGCCTTCAAAAGGACTTGCAGCTTCTCCTTCCTCTTGAAACCCTGCCCAGGCACCTGGACAAGCCCAGGCTCAACTATTGGATGATTAAAGACATGCAATCCTTTGGGCCTATCTCCTCAGCTGATAGTTACCATCCTCCAGACATGTGAGAGAAGCTGTCCTAAGCCAGCAAGCCCCCGGCCAACCTGCCAGCTGACCATGGACGCACAAGTGAGCCCAGCCACAAAGCTGAGCCCTGTCCAGATCAACAGCCCTGTCTAGCTAACCTATAGATTTGTGAGCACTTGTTAATGCTTATTGTTTCAAGCTACTACGTTTTGGGATGGTTTTTATGTGGCATTACTTGGCAATCGATACCTGATGCAATGGATACACAGGCTAGAGGGACGACACATGGTTAACCTGTGGGGGAATGGGGTTCAAACCTGGACCATCATGATGACTGTACTGGGGTTTCCCCAAACAGCTGCAGTTGCTGTGAAGATGTTCAGGTGAAAACCCGGGGCCCTGTTCCTGCCCCTGCCATGGGGATCTCCAGCGAGAGAGCATAGGCACATCCCTTCTTCCCATGTCCTGGCCTTCGTCCACTAGAGTCATCGGTCACCCCACTTATCCTTTCCAGCCAAAAGCATGTTTTTTTTATATGTGCTCCATTCAAGTCATAGATTACGATATATCAAGCAATGTGAACATGATGAGTATCATTTGTTGACCTACTATGGGCCAGGCACTGTGCTGAGAGTGCTACATGAATTATTCTATCTAATCCTCACAGCAAACTATTACTATTATCATTTTAAAGAGGAGGGAGTTGAGGCACAGAGATATTAAGTCACTTCTCATTAGGAGAAGAACCAGAATTCTAACTCAAGCCTGCTACTTCCAAACCCCTTCTCTTAAACATGACCTTTGACTATTCTCTATTCCTGACTATCAGAAGTGTGCAAATAAAAAGTGTGATGGCTAATTTTACGTGTCAGCTTGGCTGGGCCAGGGGCTGCTCAGATATTTGGTCAAACATTATTCTGGGTGTTTCTGTGAGGCTGTTTGGGATGAGGATAGCATTTAAATAGATGGACTTTGAGTAAAGCAACATCCATAATTCTGTGTGTGAACAGTCAAGGTATCCTGGATATCCTTAAGGCCAAAGGATTCTGTAATTACAGGGCACATTCATGTGTTTTATATTGGTATAGATTTTTAAAAGAAATAAATATATAGAGATGCAATTGAAGCCCTCCCTGAAGCCATTATGCCTTGGACTTGACCAATACACTAAGTTGGACAGTTAGAACATTGATCCATGCATGTTTTTTATGCGATCACCTTATAATCAGATATGCATATACATATAAATGTTTCATAATATACGATCTATTTAAAATTTGCTTTATTCATTTGTATTTTGAGCTTTATTCATGAATTCTAGTTAATTTGTTTTTAGTGCTGTGTAGTCGTTCACTTAAAGATATGCTAAAATTTACTTATTCGTACTCCCAACGATAAGCATTTAGGTTGTTTGCAAGCTGCTTGCTATTACAAATAATTTGAAGGAAATATTCTTGTCTATTTAATTTCTTGGGCACATGTGTAGATTTTCTCTGGGAGTATGTACGTAGGGGGAAAACAGGCTTATGGATATATACTACTTCCTGCAGAGAGGGAGAGTTCCTGTTGCTCTCATAGCCTTGCCAAAATTTAGTATCAGCAAAATTTACCATTTTGCTAGGCTATTTGGTGTGAAATGGTATCTCATTAGTTCATTTTGCATATTCCTCATTACCAGGGAGGATGAGCATCTTCTCACATGTGAATTCACTCAGGTGTTCTCTTGTGTTAATCACCTGTGCATAACTTCTGTCCATTTTTCTATTATCTTTTCTCTTTGACTTGTGGCCATTCTTTTTATATTTTGACATTTAATTTTGTTCCCCCCCAGCCCCCATAAAACTTGGGGATTAAGTTGCACACATCTTCTCCTAGTCTGTGGCTTGTCTTTCAACTTTGTTCATTGTGACTTTTGTTGAAGAAAAGGTGTTTAATTTTAATGTAGTCAGGGTTATCAATCTTTTTATTTTTCTTGGGGTTCAGTGATTTGTTTAAGAAATCCATCCCTATTTTAGTATCATAAAGATGTTTTTCTACATTTTAATTCTAAAATATTTCTATACATTTAGGTTTTAATTATCCTGAATTTTATTTATGCTCAAGATGTGAGGTGGACACCTACTTTTGCATACTGACAACTAGTCCTATTTATTAAATATCATCACACCATCCTTCCCTTATTGTTTTTATCGCCATCTTGATCATATGTTAAGGGTATGTGTGTGTGCGGGATATCTGCTTCTGGCCTCTCTATTCTGTTTCTTTGACCCTTTTTTCTCTCTCCCTGTACTAACCCTGCTCTCTCATATTTATTATGGTTTTATAATGTTTTGATATCTGGTAGGCAGTTTCCCACCTTGATGTTCCCTCCTTCTCTCTTCATATTAATTCTCCTCATCCTTCTCTTTCTCTTCTCTTGCCTTCTTTTTCTATTCTTGGCTCTTTTCTTTTCTTTTCTTTTTTTAATTAATTAAATCTTTATTGTTCAGATTATTACATTAGTTACTCTTTTTTCCCACCATAACTCCCCTCCACCCAGTTCCAACCCCACCCTCTGCCCTCACTCCCCACCCACTGTCCTCATCCATAGGTGCACGATTGTTGTCTAATCTCTTCACTCACCCCCACACCCCTTTCTCCCCCCCCCCCCCAAGAATAGTCAGTCCATTCCCTTTCTATGTCCCTGATTCTATTACAATCACCAGTTCATCAGATTATTTATTCACTTGATTTTTAGATTCACTTGTTGATAGATGTGTATTTGTTGTTCATAATTTGTATCTTTACCTTTTTCTTCTTCTTCCTCTTCTTAAAGGATACCTTTCAGCATTTCATATAATACTGGTTTGGTGGTGATGAACTCCTTTAGCTTTTCCTTATCTGTGAAGCTCTTTATCTGGCCTTCACTTCTGAATGATAGCTTTGCTGGATAAAGTAGTCTTGGTTGTAGGTTCTTGGTATTCATCACTTTGAATATTTCTTGCCATTCCCTTCTGGCCTGCAAAGTTTCTGTTGAGAAATCAGCTGACAGTCGTATGGGTACTCCCTTGTAGGTAACTGACTTTCTTTCTCTTGCTGCTTTTAAGATTCTCTCTTTGTCTTTTGCTCTTGGCATTTTAATTATGATGTGTCTTGGTGTGGTCCTCTTTGGATTCCTTTTGTTTGGGGTTCTCTGTGCTTCCTGGACTTGTAAGTCTATTTCTTTCACCAGGTGGGGGAAGTTTTCTGTCATTATTTCTTCAAATAGGTTTTCAATATCTTGGTGTCTCTCTTCTTCTGGCACCTCTATAATTCGGATGTTGGTACACTTGAAGCTGTCCCAGAGGCTCCTTACACTATCTTCGTATTTTTGGATTTTTTTTTCATTTTGCTTTTCTGGTTGGGTGTTTTTTGCTTCTTCATATTTCAAATCATTGACTTGATTCTTGTGATCCTCTAGTTTGCTGTTGGGAGTCTGTATAATATTCTTTATTTCAGTCAGTGTATGCTCAATTTCTAGTTGGTCCTTTATCACAACCTCGAGGGTCTCATTAGATTTCTTGTAGGTCTCATTAAGTTTATCAGCAGTTTCTAGAAAATTCTTGAAAAACCTTAAAAGTGTGGTTTTGAACTCTATATCCAGTAGTTTGCTTTCCTCCATTTCTGTCATTTGTGTCCTTTTTCTTTGTCTCCGCATTTTTTATGCTTCCCTGTGTTGATAAAGTGGTTTTCTGTGCTTAAGTGTCCTCTAGGGCCCAGTGGTTCAGCCTCCCCAATTACCTGAGGAGGACACTCTTGGTGCATCCCCTTGTGGTCTTTGTGCACAGTCTTGTTGTAGTTAATCCTTGATTGGTGTAGGTATCACTGGGAGGAATTGACCTCTAGGCCAATTGGCTGTGAGAATCAGCTGTGTCTGCAGTGGGAGAACTTCTGTGCTGGAGACATCCCTCCGGGGCAAGACTTGCTTCAATGGGGCTTTGGTGCTCACTGAGTCTGCCCCCTGAGTGTGTCCTTTATGGTTCCACGGAGCTGCAAACTGGATGGTCCCACTCTGACCTCTGGGTACACTGGCTCCTGGATCTCTAGGGAGGTGCTAATCTAGCCTCTGCCTGAGGTTATCCAGCAAAAGCCTCCCTGCAGGGCTTGGGCGGGGCGGGTCCCATGGGATCAACAGGGAGGGGCTAGCAGTTATGGCTGCCCTCAGAGGCCCCGCTTCTCAGTGTCCCGGCAATCGCTGCAAGCCCCTCTGAGAAAAAGCTGCCTTGAGTTCTGACCCATGCCAGACAGTCCCGCTTCTCCCGTATGAGTCTGGGTCCCCAGAGACTCGCCCGGAACTGGAGCTCAGAGCCTGAGACTCCCTCCCTATTGAAAACGACAACCGCGCCCTCAGCCGCCAGCCTGCTCCGTGTGTGCCTCTGTACCTTAGTATTTTACTTCCGCACTGCGTCTCCTCTGAGTCTCAATATGCTTTTCTCTTTTCTTCTAGTTGTAGAATTTCCACTCAGCCAGCCTTCCTGTGGTTCTGGATGATGTCTGTTCCGTCTTTTAGTTGTATTTTTGACATGGTTGTTCGAGGCAACAAACTCCAGTGTTTACCTATGCCTCCATCTTGTTTTTTTCTGCTTTTCTAAATGAATTTTAGAATCATTTTGCTTAATCTCACAGAAAAGTTTAATTGGAATTGCATTGAATTAATAGATGAAGTTGACATCTTTATATTGTTACATCTTTTTTATCCATGAGCTTAGTATGTCACTCCTTCATCCAGGACTTTCTTTATGTGTTTTCTAAGTTTATAATTTTCTCACTAATGTTCTCACATACTTTTTCTTAGATTTATCATTATTTCATTGGTCATGAGATGTGGCATATTGTCAAATAAAAGAGATGCTAGGTAGTATTCTTATTTTGTCCCAGCATTAGAGAGTATGCCATCAAATTTCAGCACTAAAAATAATGTTTGCTGTAGGTTTTTAATAGACAGTGTTATCTTCAATTAATTAATTACCTACTCAACTGCACCCAGGCTAAATCTTATTCCATTTATTGAGATTTTATTCCAGTGGTTGTATTTTTCAATTGCAATTGGTTCTTTTTCATATTCATGTTTATTTTTGCTCATGTTTTCCACATCATTTATTTTTCTTTTTAAACAGATGTTATTCATGCACTTATCATTCTGAGCAAATGTGCAAATAAAAAGCATAATGGTTAATTTTATGTTTCAACTTGGATGGGTCACAGGGTCTTTGATATTTGGTCAAACATTATTCTGGCTGTTTCTGTGAGGGTGTTTTAAACATAATTTATTTTAAAGTCATTTTAAAGATTCTCCATAAAATTAATTTCACCTGGTATAAATTCATGCCCTGATTTTTATTTTGTTGAATGTGTGTTTTTCCAGATACTTTTGAATTTTGGTTTTCAGGCTAATTTTGAGTCGGAGATCCCTCCCGCCCCACTTCTTTCTTTCCTGTTTTGGTCTCCATTCCTGGCCATTGGTCCTATGGTTGTCTTAATTGACTTCTTAGTTCTATATCTGACAGCCACAGCTTATAAAGGTGTTCTAGGGCTCTGGATTCAAAGAGATATTGGGAATAATGCAGATTCATTCAGCAAGTTAGTGGGCAACTTGGCCAGGTTCATGGGCATCTAGTCTCCAGTCTCCTTAGATCTACGATTCTTAGACAACCAGTTCCACAGTGGCCAGCTACAGTATTTTTAGTCCTGTCTTTGCTGAAAGATGCTTCAGTGTTGGAAATATTGGACCTGAGATGCAGAGATTACCCAGCTAGTTGGTCATCAGCTATGTATGCTGGCTAGCCTCCAATGAGCTCTACAGGGTAAGACTTCAAGGCAGTGGGTCGGCAAACTCATTAGTCAACAGAGCCAAATATCAACAGTACAATGATTGAAATTTCTTTTGAGAGCCAAATTTTTTAAACTTAAACTATATAGATAGGTACATTGTTATTAACTCAATTAGGGTACTCCTAAGGCTTAGGAAGAGCCACACTCAAGGGGCCAAAGAGCCGCATGTGGCTCGCGAGCCGCAGTTTGCCGACCACAGCTTTAGGGTTTCAAGAGTCCTGGTTAAATAGGTGAGGAGGTGCAGCTGTTTTTGGGTAAAATCCCAGGTCTGCTGGGAAGTGTCCAGTGCTTTCTGGGGAAGAGAAGAGGCTCTCCAGCTTCCTAGATGCTGGCCTTCCATTTGTTCCAATAGATCAAGCTGGTCTCATACATACAAGCTATCTTTGGATATAATTCCTCTTTCAATCAGCAATGCAAAAACACAGGTAGCAGACACTTGCCATAAACTTTAACCTTGAGTCGACTGTTATCTGGTTTCTGTCAAAAGCTCAGATGAGAGAATGGATGTCTGAGAATAAATGGGTGAATGGCTGGGCCATCCATGAACTCCTTTGGCATAAATTCTCCCCATTTTCTATGTAGCTGAAACACGGTTGACTTAGCTCCTTAGAAATCCCTTCACTGAATGTCACAATAATATTTGTTGCCATTTGGGAGTGCTTACCTTGTGCCATGCCCTGTACCAACTGCTCTGTGTACATGTGTCTACTAGTCCCTCATACAAATCTTCAAGGTGGAGTTTTACTCCCATTTTACAGAGAGGAGAAACTGATTCAAGGATCACTTATTTCATACCAAGTAATTAGCACAACACTATATTTGTTTATCATAATCTGCTATATTTTTCTCTCTTAAAAAAAGTATTGCCACCTGAGGACCATAAAATCCCCCTATGTGGCATGCATAACATCACTTTCCAAAGTAGAAATGATTATACTAACATACAGATGATTCTTTTATAATTGATATAATTCTCTCCATAGCTCCCAGTCTCTGTTATGTCTGTTTCTTCTACCTTAAATAACGAAGACTTGTCTAATCCAGGTAGAGGACTAAAAATAAAATTAAAAAAAATTTTTTTTCCCCAATGGCTCACAATAGCTAACAAAATCGAACTTTGTTGTGTTTTATTCTGCTCTGGTTTGTATAGAGAGAAGGTTTAAAGCAACAGCAACATTTGAGCAAATATCGACTTATGAGATACAACATTCCCTGCTTATCTGTGGGTTTGCTTTCCATGGTTTTAGTTACCCTGGGTCAACTGCAATCCAAAAATATTAAATGGTAAATTCCAGAAAAAACAATTTATAAGTTTTTAACTGCGTGCCATTCTGAAATCTCTCACTGTCCTGCTCCATCCCACACAGGAGGTGACTCATCCCTCTGGTGGTTGCAGTAGGTACCACAGTGCCTGTGTCCAAGTAACCCTTATTTTACTTAATAATGTCATATTCACATAACTTTTATTATAGTATCCTGTTATAATTTTTTATCTTATTATTAGTTATTGGTGTTAGTCTCCTTACTATGTCTAATTTTATAAATTATACTTTGTCATAGGTATGTATGTACAGAAAAAACCCTAGTATATATAGGGTTCAGTACTATCTGTGATTTCAGGCACCTACCCTTTGGGGGTCTTAGAATGTGATAAAAGGGGACTACTGTATTCTCAAAGCTCCCACAAAATAAAAATGTAGATTAGGTCTTGGAAAGCAGTTTGAATTTTATTATCCAGGAGGTGATTACAGAATTGTCTATAAAGACAGAAGGAAAAGATGTTTGTCTATTTCTAAACCATTAAGTGTCACCAGGGTAAAGTATCAGTTTCCATCAGTGCGCAAATAGCCAACCAGAGAAGGCCCATTTTTCTCACATGTTCTTCTCTGGCTTATCACACAGAGTTCTTTAAAATGAAATATGACTTTTAATAAGAAAAAAATGTTAATCATGGAAATTCTTTATTATCTGAAGGTTTAACTAATGCTATCAATCAAAGGAACTTACATAGAGATAAATGTTTCTCATCATCCATTTTTTCTTCCTCCTTCCCCCCATTTTGCCTGAGTAATAAATGTCCTCTCTCTTCCTGAATTTATAGTACATTTTTGGCAGCCAGGAATTGCATCTAATCCGGAATCTCTTACTCTTTAGGGCTTACAGATAGAGTGTGCTGCACCCTGTGACGCTCCCTAAATATTGCCGATGGCAGGGATGACATTTCAGTGTCGAATGCTTGTCAAATAAATGTTATGCAAGCGGGACTTTTATGGACGGCAGCACAGTAATGAAATGCGGATCTGCAATGCATCACTGAATATTGACTTAAAACCAAGCAACGATGGAAGATTATTGACAAAGCAAGGGCTGCAAAACTTGGAAGGGGCAGGCAGCTCTAACATGGACAGATGTCAAGGCTACTCAACATCTCAGCCCAGCTGAGAAGGTATGCCATCCATCTGTCAACCAGCCAATCAATATTTGTTGAATGCCAGCAAGGAAAAAAATGTGTACTAGATCCTGATACCTCACAGGAAATCAGTTATATAAGTTTTGCACATTGTGGATGCTCATTAATTGTGTATTATTTCCTCTCTTTTTGCAATTTGGGTTATTATTACTGTTATTATTATTTTGCTTGGCCATCTGTATTCTCTGATTGTAAACTAGGAGGAAATTACACTCCTTTTGCAAATTTTTCAACTGTTTTAAATATATCCCCAGAGCCCAGATACTGCATGTAATTATTAAATGGTTCACAGTAGAATAAATACACTTGCTCTGCTTAAAAAGAAATAATCCTATAAAGTCAAATTAAGCACAGGGCAAGAAATTATAATATACAGATTCGCTGAAAGCAGTTCTGCATATATATGAAGTTTGCTTTCATAGAGTCCTTGGTTTGGAGTTTTAAATATGTTCTTAAATAAATGTACACTTGAAGGAAAACAAGTTAACAAATTAGTACAGAGGGGATGATATGGTGTTTAAGACTATCAGGGAAGCTCAGGAGAGACTCACTGCTCTTGAACTTGGTTTCCCATCCAAGGAAAACATTTTATTTGCTTGCTTGAGAGAGCCCCTTGTAGTGCATTTTATTTTCTACTTTTCACAGCAATGAGAACCCTGTGAAGGAGAGCCGCTGCCTTTTCCTGGGCAGCAATTGCTTCTGAGTCCTAACTGGCCTTTGTAGCAGGTGGTGTGACTGGAATGTCAATAGCACCAAGCCCATTGCCGGTCAACATCAGTCAGCCCTTTATCAGAGTCATGCTTAAGTGAGCATTTCTCAGGAGCCCAAAGTCTGCTGGGCAGAAATGGGGCATCAGGTATGATACCCATGCCCATGCCCAGAAGAGAATACGGCATGTCTTTGTGGTTGCATAGCTATCCAGAGACTCATGCTGGATTGGTAGTGAACCCTGACCAAGGCAAGTGTGGGGCTCAAGGCTCCTGGAGCCTTTGGGGAGCAACATTCCTTGGGTGCAATGGAAGATGGTCCTTGTCTATGTCTCTGACCCAGTTTCCTACCCAACCACAGAATCTCTCCTTCTTTCTCCTAGAAACCTGTCTGAACCTCTCATGCTCACGCTTCTGTGAAGTCTTAGAACTCTGCTCCAAGCATCAGTCTCTAAATCCCAGCCCTGTTACCCAGGCCACCTTGTGAACATGTGTGCCCCTCCTGCCTTCCCCTCTTCACCTAAATTGTACCCACACTCAGGGATACACTCCCCACCAACTCTGCCTATTACCTTCATTAAAATCCTAGACTAAATGCCACCTCTTCAAGGAAGCCTGTCCCAACTGCCCCAGCCAGACATGAGTTTGCATTTCTCTCCAAAGCATCTTTATTGTGAGGCAGTGCATGTAATAGCCCCCTCACTGGTGTCAAATCCTGTCTCCACCCCTTATTTGCTATGTGATGTTACACAACTTGCTTAACCTTCCTGTGCCTCAGTTTCCAAAATGGGAAAAATAATATCTGTTTCAGATAATTATTATGAGAATTGAATTAATACATGCAAAACACTTAAAATAGTGCCCTAAACATAGTGACTGCTTAATATGTATTTGTTTTCCTTCCTTCCTTCCTTCCTTCCTTCCTTCCTTCCTTCCTTCCTTCCTTTTTTTTTTTTAAGTTCTGGCTACACTTAACCCTGTAGTGATTCGGGCATCTATCACCTCCTCATATGACACTGCAAGTTCCTTAGCAGCTTGCATACCAAAACTAACAGTTTCATGAGTACTGAATTAACATTCCAACTCTTTTTTTAGCTTCTTTTTATGCCCTATGCTCTTAAAAGTTACTTCTTATTATAGATAATATCAAAGATATACAAAAGTAGAGTGAACTCATATACCCATCAGCTGGTGTAACAATTATTAACTCCTGGCCAATTTTATTTCCTCTGTACATCCAGTCATTCTCCTCCTTCCTGCTCAAAACCATAAGTTATATTGAAGAAAATACCAATCAAAATATTTCATCTTAGGAGGAATTTTTAGTAAATGTATCCTACACTCATGGGAAGTCTGCTTTATTTTAATTCTTGTGCCACACAGGAATCATCTTGAGGAAAGACTCAAGCTTTCGGACTATGGATCCTTCCAGAGCTGTGGGCTTGAACTTTGACCCCTCATCCTCCCATAATCATTTACAAGAGTAGTTATGTTTTGAGAGGCCATGCTTTGAACTGTGGTACCATCTAATCTTTGCAACAAGTCATGATGGATGGGGATCTTTGAAAGTGACTTGATCATTGGGAAAAGTCCCATTTATTGGTCACAGTAGACACTGTGTCTTGAGTCATTGGCTCCCTAAGAGGCAAAGATCATGCTTATCTGACTCACTATGACTGTGTCTCAGACAATTGGACACTTGAGAATTTTTACCAGTGACAATGAAAAGTTTTATTGCACTAAATACTAATTAGTTCTAGCTAGAAGATTTTAACTAGTTTAAAATTGTATTTTCAAGAACACATTTGAAAATTAACAATTTTATGGTAGGAGTCATCATTTTTTTAAAAAGAATAATCTTATAGTATATCACAAAGGAAGAGTTGCTTTGGGGAGGGTTGTGCTGGATTCAGAAAATGGGGTAAGGGAGAAAGCCATTCTGTCGGTTATATTTTTGTGCCTGAATCATTCTATAAAAGGTAAATTTAGTACCTAATAGCTGCAGAGAGATGGCAAATAGCTGGCACACATGTTGCTACTGCCCTTTCTGAGGTCGAGCGGACAATTGGTAACCAATCATGCTGAAGCCAGGCACTCCCTCGTGGTCCTTCTCAACACAGTGCTCCAGACCATCATTTCCAACCACAGCTCAACCCTGGCTTAGTGACATCTATTTAGTAATGTCACACCCCTGTGTCAGAAAATGGTTTATTTGCTAAGAGTATGCTAGGATTATAAGTCATGGGGGTAAGAGACACGTTATGCCAGAAGTTCTCAGATGTTTTAATACATCCTCACCCCTTAAACACACTTCCAAATACTGCATTATAATTTTAAAGCTGTAGGCAAAGTTGACAGAGAGTGAATTGTGCTATTGGACATCAGCTATGATCTTTAAAAAAATGTTGCAAATTTAAATTATTCCTCCCCACCCCCTGCATTTTCCGTAATTGCCAAGCCCCTCAACCTGTATGCCTTGCCTGCATCCTAGACATTCTCTGGTCAACTTGTTAATTATAGGAACAGAGTCTAAGCTACCTGGCCACTCTCTGACCATAATGCTTCCTGTCTTTTATAATAAAAATGATGCTTATAAAAGGATGGTAAAAGTTGGAATTAGGGTCATTTATGAAGCTTGGATTCAAGTGTGGACTTTGACATATACTAATTGTTTGACCAGGGAAGTCACTTTCCCTTTCTAAACCTATTTTCTTATCACTAAACTGAGAATTACAACATTTTTTTATGGGCCATGAGTTTGTCACCAGAAGTAAAAGAAATGAATAAGGTGCTGTACACATTATTTATACCATTAATTAAAATTCATATGTTCTCATAAATTTCACCCAAGAACATCAATAATAGGGAAGCACTAGGTTTAAAAAGTATAGCAGTCTTTGGTTGAGCAAGCCATACATCTTTATTTCTTGGCATTTCTTATATGTAATTAACCATTTAGACAAGAATGTTACTTGGGGGGAAAAGGAGGCCGCATTTACATGTGTAGTAGCCACATAGACTGAAGAAAATAGGTAGATGTTGGATAGTTTTCCATGCTGGGAAATACTTCAAACCTCTGCCAATTTTGTTTTGAGAAAGGGACTGCATGACCTACATGAGGTTACAGCAGAAACACTTTTCAAAAACATACAGACACAGACCCGTGGGGCAAAAAAAGTTCTCTACAATCATTTCCACAGATCAAGTGAAATCAGCATGTTTTAAATCACTCTTTGGTGGGTCCAGACAGGCTTTCTTCTTATTCCTATTTCCTCTATCTTTAATACAGCGGCAAACAATTCCTAGTTCAACAGATAATTCTACAGGAGCATTGCAATGTTAGAAAAAAAAAATCCAAGAATTTAGAGAATGTAGCCACACAAAGGAAAAGTCACAATACAATTTTGTGAAGCACTGAGATTATTTTGCTTGTGATTTTCAAGCCTTAAAAACAAAACAAAACAAACAAAACAGAATAAAACCCCAAACCTAAAGCCAAAGACACCTCATTAGGCCCAGTTTACCTGTTAAACCAGTCATCTGTGTATCGAGGGTAAGGATAGGGGTCGTTGCTACTGAAGTCATAACTTGCTTCGGCATTCTGAAAAACATAAGGGGTCTCACTGGGTCAATAAAGCCAGAGGCACAGGCAAGAGAAAATGCTGTGATACAACTGTTTCAGGCTGCTAGTCCCTCCCCACGTGCTGTGTTAATGTTCTGCTCTGGACCAGCCCTTGTCAAATGGTGACAGAGCTGAAATGTGTCTTTGGAGCTTTTTATCCCCTCTTTTATCCCCCTACCCCCCTTTTTTGGTTAATCCTCACCTGAGGACATTTTTTCACTGATTTTCAGAGAGTGAAAGAGAGGGGTAGAGACGAGAGAAACGTTGATGGGAGAGACACATTGATTGGTGGTCTCCACACATGCCCTGGGCCGGGAGCCTGCCACCGAGGCATGTGCCCTTGAGGGGAATTGAACTTCAATTAATGATAGAGCATCAGTCTGTGGGCCGATACTCTATACACTGAGCCAAACCGGCTATCCCCTTTTTTGAGGTTTCCTCATCGCATTCTATTTCAGGCCCTCAGAGTTAATGATTTTGAGTACTATGCTCTCCAGGACTGTCTCCATTTTAAGTTAGTTATGCCTTTTGGATAAATGGGATTTACCTGGAATCCAGGGCTTAAGCTAAGTTCCTTTGAACTGATGGCCAGAATTTCTAGTTCTCATGTCACAAGTGAGATGGCCTTTAGAGTTTTCTTGCTTTATGTGGAAGACTCACGTCCAGCTCCCTGCTTCAGACTGACTTGGGGCTTACCTTCTTCATGCTTATGGATGTTAAACCCCTGCCCAAGCCCCGAATACCAACCTCAACATCAACTGCAGTCATTTACGCAGTTTACTGTTTTGTTGAAAGGGGATACATGAGCTGCTAGAAGGTTACAGCAGAAATATTTTTCAAAAGCATATCATTAAGAGTCTAATATATGCAGTTTTTTGATCGATACCATTTTGAAATAGTAATTCATTGCCTTCCCTAAGTATGTTTGGTTACCCCTAATATTACCTGAATTTTTGAGATAAGAGCATTCTTAGGTAGAGTTGGTGGGGTAGGAATCTCAAGAGAAACACAAGTTAATATATTTTCTTTCGAGTTTCAAAGCTGAGGTTGAAACTTAAACAGTAGATTTGGAAGACTATTGTTAAGCCTGATTGGTTTCTCCATAGAGATTAAAATTTCCTAGTCTAGGGTGAGTTAGGTAGAAAATTCAGCATGAGTAGCCGTTGTGGGGTCCTCAGAGAGGCCCTGAGTGCTACCTCTTTCTTCTGAGCTGTGCTCTTGGAGTGGGATGGGTTATGTTGGAATGTCCAACTTCAGAGAAGTCTGGGACTCATCCTTGGACAAGGAATGAAACTGCAAATCAAAGTGGCTCTGTGAGGTGTCTTAGCTGGGGATCTTGAGGTAGCCCTACTCTGCATTCCTGTGACCCTCCGTACAGAGCAAGGAACAGCACAATCTTCTTTAGGAGGCTGATTGGTGAGGACAAACAGTGAGAACCAATTGGCCCAGAAAGATCTGTGGTCAGGACAATGAGGATCCAGGGTTGAGGCATGATCTGTATGAACTGACTTTCCAGTAGGCATGGAATACATGGAACGGGAGAGTCCAGGATGGACCGAGGATGAGACGCAAGCATCAGGACCCAGATCCCTCTCCTTAATGCTACGTTTATCCTTGAAGCTGGAGGGAAATTCTGGAGACAGGAGGGTTGGGGGAAAACCTGAGTTGACCAAAGTCAAGTTTTGTTTTTTTTTACCATCAGTGCAATTACCCTGGCAGATAGGAATTCCATTCAATTAGAGAAAAATCAAGTCAAAATTTTCTGCACCTTTGTGTTTGTTTCACATGCTCTCCACCCTGGCTCACCTTTCTGGGTCATAATCATCACCTGTGATCTGGGATGAGGCCTTCTGGTGCTCATTTCTGGAGCAAATGGTTTGCCTTGAGGTGGGTGGGGGCTCGCAAGAGGAATTTGGGAGTTCCGACAGTGGAACTGGTAGTTGAGAATTCAAGGAACTCTGAGGTCGTTTTTACAGCAAGAAGAAAGACTGTGTATTGTCTGGGGTCAATTTCACCTCTGAATGTTGAAATAAATGATAACTTAGGAATTCTAAGTATTTTGCTGTCTTTACAATGATTTTGATGATGAACACTCAATTCCTTACATAACAGTCTACACTGAGTATTAAAGAAAGCATACAGTTGTGATTATTTGGCTGTATGTTTTCTGGCTGAAAATCAAATGGTTTATAGCAAGAAAGAACAGTAAGCAACATTTTGCAAAGGCTCTGTTTATAGTTTTCTAGCTCAAACCAAATCATTTATTGATTTGAATGATGGTGTTTTCTTTCATGAAATTGTTTGTGTACAGGAATAAATTAAACTGGTCTTGAATTATCCTGGAATTTCCTAAGCTAGCCATTAACACTGACATTTGGGGGAAAGTGGTGTTTCTGTAAACTTAATGCTCTGGTCATCCTAGCTAGAATGACTTGTTTTGGTTTAAACTCTTTTATAACTTCTTCCTAAAATGCATTAGTCTATTTTATTGCTTTAGAAAAGACTAGATGTTTAGTGAACATAATCTAATCATTGATGATTCAGGATCAGGATGATTCAGTCATCATTAAGAATTGAATTATCATTGTGCCATCATGCAGAAAGTGAGAAGATTGGGCTGAATCCAACCTGACCTCAGGGCTTCCCTGGGAGTTATTTCTGAACTTAATTTGAATGCATAGCCAGAGAAAAAGGCTAGAGTAACTCTTAGCAAGAAAGTTTAATAATTACGGGTTTGGCCATTGCTTGCACTGTGCATTTTTGCATCAGATGGCCTGCCTGCACACTCAGCCAGGAAAGGACAAAGGACTTACGTATTTTTACAGAATCTTCTGGCTTGTCCTATCTGAGGGATTGCATTGTGTGGCCACCAACAGCACAGGTCCACACGGGCCACATGCCAGATGCTAGGGCTGGTCTCACTGTGAAAGCTGGTGGTGGACCCAGCCGTCACCTTGCCCACTCCCTCCATTGCTTTAACTTTCTCAGAGAATCTTTTGAGACCCTGGAGACCCTGCTCTGACACTTCTACCCTTATCGCCAAATCTGGAATTTAATGACTCTGGTTCCAGTGGACGTTCCTTGCTGGTTGCATAAGACAAATGAGTCTGCAGGCATCAGCTTGGAGTAGAGAGAGGAAGAGAGGCATTACAACCAGACAGATCTGGTTTTGAACATGCGCTGTTAGGCCTTGGCAATTTTCTTACATTCTAGAAAATGTAGTTTCCTCATCTTTAAAATGCGGGTGATAAAACTGTAACTACTTGGCTGCTGTGAGGATAAAACGAAGGAATGGATGGAAGCTGGCAAGCACATTGTCCAATCAAGTGTGGGTGTTTTCTTACCTCTTACTTCTCCTTTTGAGTCCTTCATTTTCTTTGATTGCTTAAGGCTAGGGTCACAAATTGCCTATAGGCCAAATCTGGCCCACCACTTGCTTTTGTAAATAAAGTCTTATTGGAACATGGTCATGTCCCCCTGCTTACAGATTGCCTATGGTTGCTTTCACACTACAACAGCAGACAAATAGTTGTGACAGAAGTCCATGAAACTTAAAATGTTTACTATCTTTTAAAAATATATATATATTTTATTGATTTTTTACAGAGAGGAAGGGAGAGGGATAGAGAGTTAGAAACATCGATGAGAGAGAAACATCGATCAGCTGCCCCCTGCACACCCCCTACTGGGGATGTGCCCCCTACTAGGTATGAGCCCGCAATCAAGGTACATGCCCTTGCCCGGAATCGAACCTGGGACCCTTCAGTCCGCAGGCCGACTCTCTATCCACTGAGCCAAACCGGTTAGGGCTGTTTACTATCTTTTATATAAAGAGTTTGCAAACCCCTGAATGACATCCTAGGCCTCATGGGCTCTCAGGCTGCCTCTGACAGCCTGGAGCCTCCACTATAGCATCTCAGCAAGTCCTTGTCTTCCTGAAGAGCTCCCTTTCCTCTGAAACATGCTTGTTCCTCATCCCCCCTTCTCTAGGTGGCTCTAGCTGCTGAAAAGGAATCTGATATAAACTGTCCCTACATTGCTAGGAGTTTGAAGTTTACCTGTCACGGTTCACACCAATCACAGGTGGGTTATCAGGCATTCCTGTGGTCAGAAACTGGGCTCAGCCCACTGGAGGCTCACAGAGGCAGTAGAGAGTCCCACCATTGTTTCCCCAAACACTGCTCAGCAGCACTGGTTGAAGACTGTTTCTAAGGGCACCAACCTTCTAACTCTCTGTCTTTCCATCTACCATGTCCTATCTGTTCCCAAGTTCAGAGTATTACCCTTGGCAGAAAGAGGCAGGTGTTTGCAGTGAACAGCCCTGGGCATTCAGAGGTAATCATCCAGGTGATATGGGTTCACGTGGTGTCTGCTACACAATTTCTCACCAACTTTCATTTTTAAATGTGGTGCTGCATCGGCATTTTGTCAACACTAGGCTCTTGTAATAGGTCACTATATTTAAAGTGGGGGTGCACTGCTTTGACCGAAGATATATATTTAGAACCCCAAAGATCAAACCCTATAGTCTAACTACAAAATTAGGAAAGTGGTATCTGCAAGCAGGGATGCCACATGCAGTCATGTAGGTTGTGTTTTGCATAAGGGGGCATGCCCAAGGGGAGCCACTGGGGCTGAGTGGATTTGCCAAGCTATGTGCCCTGAGAGGGTCTTTATTTTTATTTATTTATTGATTTATTTTTACAAATATATTTTATTGATTTTTTACAGAGGGGAAGGGAAAGGGATAGAGAGTTAGAAACATCGATGAGAGAGAAACATCGATCAGCTGCTTCCTGCACATCTCCTATTGGGGATGTGCCTGCAACCCAGGTACATGCCCTTGACCGGAATCAAACCCGGGACCTTTCAGTCCGCAGGCTGACGCTCTATCCACTGAGCCAAACTGGTTTCGGCTATTTTTAATTTAAAAATTATTTTTCAATTATAGTTGACATACAATATTATATTAGTTTTAGGTGTACCTGGAGTGGTGCTTTAAATAATAACTGGTCAGCCCAGAGACGACACTTTTTAAAAATTTTACACAAATGCACTATGGAAGTACTAGCATGCCTGTGAGCCATGGCAAGAAATAGGTCTTTCTAGTTATATATATATATATATATATATATATATATATATATATATATATCCCTAATATGCAAATAGAACAAATGGTGGAACAACCGAACAAATGGTTGCTACGACGTGTGCTGACCACCAGGAAGTGTGCATGGAACATGGCGGGCGTCGGCTGCAGTGGGATGGTGGAGCAGGTGAGTGGGGGCTCCAGACCAAGGTGGGGCACTGGTCACTGTCATCAGGGCTAGCCTCTGGTGGTTACTGAAAATTCTTTGCTCCCATGCACCACGGTCCCACCCGGTGCTCACACATGCTGCAGGAACCAGCCCCGCTGGCACCAGCTGCCAGCCCCTATTGCTCCTGAGGGCTTTTCCACCTCTCCTTGCTCCTGAGGGGCGATTGGGGCAGCAGCTGCTGCTTGCACCCGCTGACAGTGCAGAGCGACTGGGGCTGGTACCATCAGTGGGTAGGAGTGGCGGCAGCAAGAGCGGGTCTGCAGGCAGACAGGGGACTGGGGGCTGTGGTGGGAGGGGCTGGGAGGGGCTGGGTGGGGGCACGGTGGATGGACCGAGACTCGCCCCTGTGCCCACCACATCCTTGTGGCCCACAGTTCCTTTCAAGGTGCACGAATTTGTGCATTGGGCCCCTAGTTGTCATATATAAGCTCAGACCTCAGAGAAATTGTACCAGGGAGACAAGATGACCCCGGGAAATGTCAAGTAATACCACACTTAAATACTATCTCCAACAATAGGAGTTTGTGATCATGGTACAGCATTGCATATGCTTAGTTGACAATGTAATTTCACCACTATAGGAACTCAGAACAAGAAAGTACATTGCATTTGTCCCTTTATTCTGGCTTGCTACTTTCCCTGAAGGCATATAACCAAATAACTCAGCTAGGATCTGTGTAACAATATTAGTTTAAATTGCACTGTGCTCATGGACTAATGAAAGAGAAATGAGCTTCCCTAGATAGACTCACAAACTGCAACCATATTGCCCAGAACAAAGCTCACCTGTATGGAAAGTGAGAGCAAAAGAGCCCAGTCCATTAGAGCCTAAAGAATTTTGCCGAAACCGGTTTGGCTCAGTGGATAGAGCGTCGGCCTGCGGACTGAAGGGTCCCAGGTTCGATTCCGGTCAAGGGCATGTACCTGGGTTGCGGGCACATCCCCGGTAGGAGATGTGCAGGAGGCAGCTGATCGATGTTTCTCTCTCATCGATGTTTCTAACTCTCTGTCTCTCTCCCTTCCTCTCTGTAAAAAATCAATAAAATATATTTAAAAAAAAAAAAAAAAAAAAAAAAAAAAAAAAAAAGAATTTTGCTATTGCACCTGCTTGCATCTAATATGGTCATGGCTGAATGTTCCCAACTGTGCCTATTTTGATTTTGCTCAAATAATTCTCCCACATGCACTGGTTTAACGATAATGTTCAGCTTACTTTGGACTGAAACGGACATTAAAGGGATTTATGTCTATATTAAGTCTGGCTGTAAAACTTAATGAAATTTCACATTTCTCCAGCTCTCAAAAAATTTTAAACAAAGATGCATAGTCAGAAAATTGTTTGCAATATTTCTTCTATACTTCTAAGACTTACAGATTTTTCCAGTGACAGAGTGTTCTCTGATTGTGGATTTGACCCCTCTCACCATCACTTCCTCCTACTCTTGAAATTCCAGCAACTTCTCTAGTCACTGGCGTACCCTCTAGGTAAGTATCACCATGCCCCAAGCCTATCCTGGACTACTAGGTTTCATGTATTTCCTAAAGAGGAGCAGCTCTGTCCTCTGGCTCTCCATAATACCTTTACCAGCATATTTGAGAGAGGTTCTAAGCACTAAACATAAGAGGAGATGATGAGGATGATGATGATGATGATGATGGTTAACACAGCACCCTAAATTAATGAAGTGTCTTTAAATTGTTTTCAAAGGAGTTTAAATTCTCTTATTTTATTTAATATTCTCTAAAACCCTGTAGGGTAGGAAAGCAGATGTATTGGAGGAAGAAACAGGGCTATTACTACCTCTGACACAGTCAAGGCAGCACCTGGATGGCCTCTTTAGAATTACCCCTGCCTGCCCATGGCTTCCTGGCTCATCCTGCTGTTTTACAAGGACAATGGAACCTGTATTAGACTAGGTTGAGGCAAATTCCTACGCATAAATTTTAATAGCTGCCCTAAAAGCGTCAATTCCTGTGGCTGACCAGATGCATTGAGGAGAACTGCTACTCACTGTAATTAATCTCAAAGAGCTGGCTCTAAGACAGAGTCCAACATTTGTTCAGAAAAAATTTACATCTTTATTTTCATGAGCTGCCAACTCAAATTTAGCATTTCTTTCAATTATGGATGTAGACTACAAGACATGATATTATTAGCAGTAGCTGTGAGCTTGTCACCAATATGAACTTTCATATCACATTATAGTTGTTGCAGATATGCTGAAATATCTTTTATTCTCACTCTTACCTGCCCTTGATTTTGTTATTTAATGTATTAGAGGCCCGATGCATGAAAATTTGTGCAAGAATAGGCTTTCCTTCCCCCTGACTGCCAGCACCGGCTTCCCTCCTGCCCTGGCTTTGTCAGGAAGGACGTCCGGAATGATGCCTGAAAGACGTCCGGTCTAATTAGCATATTACCCTTTTATTATTACAGATTATTAAAGAAGGATAGATATTGCCATCTCACAAATGTTTATTTTTGTTTGATAACCTTGCTTCCATGTAACTGCTTTCCTCAGTTATCATGTCTATTAAAACATTATTCTGAGAATGAGGAGAAAGACATTTGTATTTGAGGATACATAGTGTGCAAATTGGTGTGATCACTTGGAAGAGAAATTTGGCAATATCTATCAAAATAAAAAGTACATAGGCTCTTTAACCCAGGGACCCCGCCTCTAAGAACCTATCTTAAAGATACATATCTGCCAATATATGAAAGATTTATTTTTAAATGTATTCATGGCAGCATGATTACAAAAGTGAAAGACTCGAAATAGCTTAAGTGTCCAACTTGGGGAAAAACTTAAATAAATAATGGTGCACTCATAGGATGCAAAACTGCAGTCCTGGCAATGGATGAGGTATGAGGTTTGCAATGAACTTCTTCCCAAGAAATACTGCCAGGTAAAAAAAGCAAAGTGTAGAATAAAGTTCATAGTGAGCTCTCATTTGCATAGAAGAGAGGAATGGTAAACGCATAGAGTATATTTGGAAAGATGCTCAAGAGCCTTTTCATAGTGCTTTGCCTTTAGTGAGGGAGGTGGTGTTTGGGGTAGAAGGGAAATACAGTTTTCATTGTATACCTTTTGCTTTGTGTAATGTTTTTGCCATAATAATAAGAGGTAACATATATAAAGTGTTTATTTTGCCCAAGAGACTCTCTTAGATGTTTTGTATGCCTTAGCTCCTCCTTATGTTGTACTTATGTAGTAGGACTCTTTTTACCACTCTTATTTTATGAACAGGGAGACTGAGGTACAGAGAGGTTGAATATTTTGCTCAAGGTCACTCAGATGAGAAGAGACAGAGCAGGGATTTGGACCAGGCAGTTTGGCTCCAGAGGCCTGTCCCCCAACTCTGCCTGCAATGCTGCCTCTCCGCATTAGGATCATAACGTTCCACTCTATTGCTTGTGTTGTATAAAAGAGAAAAACAACTACAAATACAAATAAAAAATAGTAACTTAGTGGATTTACTCTTTAAAATGTCAATGGTTTATTCTATTCAAATCCAGGTACATAAATTGAGCTCATGCTTTAGCCCCCACACTGGGACACCCCTCACTGAAGAGCCAGGAAGCACATCTCTTGCTTTGCATGATCCATCCCTTTGTTAACAGCATGGTTTTTATCTAGTGAGTTCTCTCCTCTGAGGTAGATATAATGCTTTTGAGGCCTAAACCAGGAAGTATGCCTCCAACGAGAAAGCAAATTCCTGTTTTCAACAGCAAGGCACAGCCTGTTCCTTTTTTCTCTGTTGATTATATTGTTTCTCTTAGATACAGGACTGTTTTAGAAAAAACAAAAACAAACAAGCCAACATCACACTGTATATGAGACAAATAATATTGATGACTGGCTTCCTCAGAAACGGAAATCTTAGAAAGAGTTCCTCCACAACCCCCCAGCCCGCCCCCCCACCTCCCCCCAGCCTCTTCAGCAGAACTTGGTGGCCGTGGGGTTTCTGAGTCCAGTTAGGAAAACCACTGGCTGAGAGTTGTGATCCTTTCAGGGGTGGGGAACCTTTTTTCTGCCAAGGGCCATTTGGATATTTATAACATCATTTGTAGGCCATACAAAATTATCAACTTAAAAATTAGCCTACTGTATTTGGTCAAACATTTAATTAACTCACCCCTAATACCTTGGCAGGGCCAGACAAAATGATTTCGAGGGCCTTATATGGCCCGAAGCCGGATGTTCCCCACCCCTGCTGGATGCTTGCACATGGCGCCTTCAGCAACATGGTATTGTGACCAGACTGTGACTTTTTTCAAAACACTCCTCCAATCCTTTTTACTATGCCAATGACAAGCCTTTAATTCCTCCCTGTTCCCTCCTAATCCATCTTCTTAACTGACAGAGGCAAGCACTGGCAGGCAGCAACATCCAGCTTGAGTTGCTTTCATTATTTTTATGTTGACAGTTACTTCTATTTATGTCAAGGGATATTGGTTGTTTTTCTATTTAAAACAGTGATTTATAGTTTCACTTTCAAACACATTCATTTATGTTAAAAAAGTGAGTCAATTTAGGGAAACATACTAGGTAAATAATAGCATCAATATAAAAAATGGCAAAGGTGTGCTGTGATTGGCGGATGTTTGGGGACCACTTGAGTAAAGTAATGGTAATATTTATGGCTTTGACATCTCCAGTTATCAGCAGAGTCAGCCTTAAGGTGAACTGAGTATCTACACAGGGGATCTGAGGGAATAATGGAAAAGACTTTTTGTCCTCAAATTTTAATCCTGTTACTTGTCATTTCAACATTATGCCTACAATCCTTTACATTACTGTTGGCCTTCAAACACCTCCATTTATTCATGCATTCAGCCAATCATTTTTTAATTTTTTTCAATGTTGAGTACCAACTATTTGTCGGGTATTGTGCAATAACAAGTCAGTATTGGAGAGGAAGATGCCCTTAGCTGGGGTATCTTGCCCTTAGCCCTCAGTTATGAACTGACACTTGAGTTTTCAATGCAGTTATCAGCTAACAGTGGTTTCCAACTCAGGCTTCTCAATAGAGTTGCCTGGGGAGCTTTTAGAAATATAAATACTTAAGGGACCCCAAGATTTAATTGGTTGTTGTTGGGATCTAGGCATCAGTATTTAACAAATACAGTGGGGTCTTGACTTACGAGTTTAATTCGTTCGGAGACCGAGCTCGTTAAGCAGCTCGTTAAGGAGCTCGTTAACTCAAATTACTCTATCAACTCAATGCAAAAAATCTGCGAGAGACAGCTGGTATCTCAAAAAACTCATTCGTCGGGACACTCATAAGTCAAGGCCCCACTGTATACTCTTCAGTTGATTCTGATGTATACCAAGGTCAAGAACCACTAAGTTAATGTCCTTTTAATCCAGTGGTTCTCAACCTTGGCTGCACATTAGAATCACCTGGGAATCTTTTTAAAATCTTGATTTCTGGGCCTTATCCTTCGGAAATTCTGTTTCTTTGTTATGGGGTGGGGCTACAACATTAGTAACAAAGAAACAGAATTTCCAGAGGATGAGGCCCAGAAATCAGGATTTTAAAAAGATTCCTAGGTGATTCTAATGTGCAGCCAAGGTTGAGAACCACTGTTTTAATCACTCATATTCTGTCCCCCTTGCTGCTTAAAGTGGCTCGTGGGCCAGTGGCACTGACATCACCGAGAACTTGTTAGAAATGCAGAATCTCTGGCCCCACCCAGACTGGCTGAGCCTGAATCTGTATGTTAACAGGGTGTCCAGGGGATTTGTGTGTGCACGCTGATTCTTTCATTTGTAAAGCGAGTGCCTGGGGTCAGGTTTCCCCACTGGCTCTTCACTTTTATTCTGCATATCCATACTCTCTCTGATATATCCTCCCCACACATTCCCTCCTCCTCCTTCCACCTTGACAGGAAGAAATCTAATTTGATTTGTCATTCATATCTTAGCATGAATAAGTTCAGCCCGTTGTTCTTCCCAATATTATTTACTTTAACGGGAGAGAATGGACATTGGAAAAAGCTGAAGAACTCCATCTCTAAGAGTAGAGATTGAAGGGTGGTATTTTGGGAGTGACAGGAACTTCAGAGGATCTCTCAGACTCCTTTCTATGGAGAAGGTCAGTCCTGAGAATCAAATTGTCACAACAGATTCCTTTGGATCTGAAGGAGAGGCCTGATGAACCAAAGAAAACAAAAAAAGCAAGATAAAGTGTGTGATTCTTATGCACAATATTACTGGATTCTCTGTACTTCTGGAAAGCAGGGGCTGTCGGGAGATCAATTCTTTAAGACAGGGGAGTAAAAGTTCAGAGTGAAAGCTCTCCTGCTGTGAAATAAATCTTGATAAATATTAAGGTATGAATTATTTTTGCCTCCTGCTGCTTAACATAAAGTTTCGTCAAAACCTTAAAAAGACACCCAATTATCGACAAACTAAATGTTAAGCTGCTTTAACAGTAATAGGAGTTAAAACATCTTTTAAAATATGTTTATTTTTCAGTGCATGCTTATTGTTATACCCCTACTCTTTCCTATCTAATAAATGATATAGATAAATGAAAGTTAACAGTATAGTATGGTATAATTTGGTAAAAATAAGGGTGCACATAGGTAACCACATGTGTGCTGTAATTCTGTGCTCGCCAATGCTTGGCCTCATAGCTCAAATCGAACCTCTTTGGCCATAGATGCTGCTCAAAGCCAATTCACCCTCATGACCCATTCTACTAACTGGTCAACTCCCCAGCACTGCCCTGGATTTCTCCTAGCCCTGCTTGGTTTCTCCTCTCTTTCCCAGTGGCCTTCACCGCTGGGTGCCTCCCTGCCCCCCATCCCCAGGATGACAAAAGTTGACCTTGAGTGAGTTGTGAAAAAGCAGCTTGCGGCTGTGCTAAGACCTGATCACTTCATTGCTCTAAACATATGGGTTTAAGAAAAGCAGTTGAATTTAGTCTTGATACCTTAATAAGAGGGTAAGGAGAGCGATCACACAGAGTGACCACAGGGATACACTCGGGACCCAGGACAGAAGGGAGGCAGCCAACAGATGGGCTTACAATAGCTGCTGTTAGGAAACTGCCGGGTGGCTGATTGAAAGGGCCCGGAGTAGCCGACTCAAAAGGCAATTCAAGGCTGATTCTCGCAGCTCCACAAAGACTGAGTGTGCTGTCAAGGCCCTGCAGTGGGACTGTGTAAATCAGCACGACGTGAGCCAGACACCGCTCTGAAAAGAGAATCAGAAGATAATGTACCAGCCAGGGTCTAAATTTGTGTTGTCAAGGTGACGAGGTACAAGTCAATTTGTGTTTCCCTCTCTTTTGACTGGGTGTTCTACAACATTGTAGAGAGAGACGTTCAAGGTTTCTCCACCTTTGCTTTCTCTGTTGAGTGTTCTGCTCGCCTTTGGATGGCTGCTGAGGTCAAGGCCACTGCCGCTGAGTCCAGATGTCCTCCGAGAGAGGGAGAGGCGAGTTTACAGCCCTCCTTGTGCGACTGATTGCACAACTTTAGTATCACCTGCCTCTCCTTTTCCAGCCCTAAAAATAGTGAAGACGAGTTCACAGAGAGCTGAGTCACCTTGTCGAAGGCGATGTTCTGTCCAACTTGGGGACTTTGTCTTAAATATGTATTTTCCTCCTATCAAAAGCAGAGCAATGTGAATAATAAATACACTGCACAGAGTTCTATTACTATTTTTATTATACATACACATGTATGTTTTATATATGTGTATCATTCAGCACAAATTGATTTCATTTGAGCCTCACAGCAGTTTTATGAATTGAATATTGTAATACCAACTTTATAGATAAGAAGACTGAGGCTCAATGAGGTTATGAATTTGCTCAAGGTTTTCAGCTGAAAGTGGCTGAGTTAGTGCTAAAAATTAGATCTTCTGACTCAGACTCATTCTCTTTGTAATGCATGGCATCTATAGTTCTTTCTTATAATAAAAAGCAAAGAAAAAAATTAGGAGACTGAGCATCTTGCTTATTCTAGTACTCTTAGCACTGAGTAGGAGCATAAATGCCCAAGATATATTAAATGGCAGCAAGATGGGGGAAATTCAGGCCTTTGGGCTGCCACTCATTTTTGTATCCATAGTAAATTAAACTCAAAACTTGTCATCCATCTTCTCGCTTGTCACTTTTTGCTTCAAACCGTTAATCTCGACTTGAGCGATTTTTTTAGGATAACCTTGCTAAGAGGAGATGATGGAAATAGAGTGTTATCACCTTGAGAGACAAGTGAAAAGGAAGCACAAGGCACATTGTAAATATCTTAGTGTTTACGTAGAGCTAGAAAAAAGCCAAGTGGATCAGTTCTCTTTCATGAAGAAGTTGTTTGAGTTTTACCTTTAAACGAGACCAATTTTTGTTCCCAGCTAATGCGAAATGTCACACAAAAAAGTACTGATCTCCAACTGTTCTGGAGAAAGATTAAATGCACTCCTGGTTCCTTTCACAGCTATTCATCATTTTAATTGGCTTTGAAGCCAAAAAACTTTGTCGGCATTTGTGATGGGAATCCGACTTCATAATGCATAAACCATGGAAAAGTGATTACGGCTTTCATTTGGAGGCTGTGCACATATCTTATTAAGTTGCTACAAGGATGGAACACCAGAATCCACATTAATCACAGAATCACTTTGCACAAGGGGTTGTACCTATTGAGTTACAGACACTGATCTCTTGGGAAGGAAATACTATGCCCTAGACCAGCCATGGGCAAACTACGGCCCGCGGGCTGGATCCGGCTCGTTTGAAATGAATAAAACTAAAAAAAAAAAAAAAAAAAAAGACCGCACCCTTTTATGTAATGCTGTTTACTTTGAATTTATATTAGTTCACACAAACACTCCATCCATGCTTTTGTTCCGGCCCTCTGGTCCAGTTTAAGAACCCATTGTGGCCCTCGAGTCAAAAAGTTTGCCCACCCCTGCCCTAGACATTTTGCTAATGGCATGTCCTGGATTCATGGGGTTCCTTGCCACCTATGTTGCCAACACTGCTCTCGGCATTTCTAAGGACCATGAAAAATGTTCATATGATCCCCCTGCCTTCCCATTTCACGGCCTTCACCTCCAACTCCAACAATTCCCCTTCAATTACATCTCAGCATGTTCCTTGATTTTCTGATAACCCAGCATGGAAACGGTTGAAATCACAAAAGTGAACATTTCATTCTCCACCCTCCACTGAACGTTCTCCCACTTCTCTCCTTCTCTAATCACCAATTTGTCTCCTTGGGGCCTGAAAATCCCTCATTCACTCCACTTTCTTTTGTGATGTCTCCATCTCATTTTGCATTTGTATGCTTCTTATCAACACCGAATTACATGTCCTGGAGTTTTCAGGGTCAAGTTCTTACTCTTCAGCTTCACCTCAAAGGCCATTTATGATTGGCCTACTACCAGTTTCTCTCTAGCTCAGGAGTCACCAAACCTTTTCGGGAAAGGGCCAGAGGGTAATGTTTTAGGCCTTAGGAACCCTATGGTTTCTGTGACAATGACTCATTTCAGTCTTTGTAGTTGGAAAATAGCCAACATTGTAAACAAATTAAATGTAAACAAATGGGTGTGGCTGTGTTCCCATAAAACTTTATTCACAAGCAGCAACAACAAAAAAGCAGTGGGTGGGCTGTAGTTTGTAAAATCCTGCTTGTTGAAGTGCATCTCCCCATAAGATACGTTGAAGTCATAACTCTGGTATGGGGTACATAGCCCCAGGGAATGTGACCTTCCTTGGATATAGTGTCTTTGCAGGTTAAATGAAGTCATATTAGACCAGGGAGGACCCTAAATCCAGTGACTGGTGTCCTTAGAGGAAGGCCATGTGAAGGGATAGACAAAAAGATACACAAAGAGGACAACACCAGGGGAAGATGGAGACAGAAATTGGAGTGATGGGTCTACAAGCCAATGAAAGCCAAGGGTTTCCCACAACCACCAACAAGTGGGCATGGAACAGAAAGAATCCCCCTCAGAGACTCCAGCTCTGCTGATATTTTGATTTTGGACTTTTAGCCTCCAGAACTGTGAGAGAATACATTTCTGTTGTTTCAAGCCACCTAGTTTGTGGGACTTTGTTATAGCAGTCCCAGGAAGCAAATCCACAGCTCTCGTGTTATCTTTTTCCACTCTCCTGCATGTAGCTCCATCCATGCCCATCCTCCAATATTGCATCTGTCTGGAATTCTCTCCTCCTTAAATCTGGCTGACTTCAGTCAGCTCAAATATCATCTCATTCAGGAAGAGCCCTCCCCACATGACACTGTGCTATGGACAGATACCCTCCCATCAGACTTGCCTTACTTCTCCATCCCCTCCGGTTCACTGAAAGTGGTTCAAGGATGTAGACTGTGCCTTTTACTTGATGCCGCTATGCACGTAGCAGACTTTCAATGCATACTGAATGAATAAACTAATTACAAGACAAATGGTTGTCTAAATCACTTTGTAGACTCCAATATCATTTGACATGATGGTGATGGGAGTTATGAGGTGGAACTTGCTTGTTTCTGTACATTAACAGAATTACTAAAATAAGATTTTTTTTTTAAATGGGCAGAACAACGTAAGTATGCTTCCAAGGGTTTTCAAACCTTAAACATTCACCTTTTCATTACTTATATATTTGTACCTTAAATGTTAATATCCCAAAACCTCTTTTTAAAAATGTGCTAGTGTCATCACACTTTATTTATACCACATTTAGCTATGGTGGTGTTATAAGTAGCATAATTTGCATATTTTAATGGCATTTTCCCTTATTATTTTAGAAAAACAAGTTGAAAATGGAAAAATGAAATAAGCTGACAATAGGGAAAAATAGAGGTCTCATAAACTTAATTCAATTGAAACAAGAAAGAATCGTTAATTGTGCTGCAATAGTAAACCTTTAGCCTCCATCCAATACTCATTGGATTTAACTCAGCTGTGCTCAATTGTTATAGAAAAGGAACAGTTAAAAATATTTATCTTTTTGAAGAAAAAAACATTAAAAAATTGTTGAAAAGTTGAGATTAGTAGGGATTATAAATCATGATAATATTTATATGCTTTTAGCTTTCTGAAAATATAATCACATAATTTCACATTTAATGTTTAAGTTTGGAAATTGCATATAATTTTTAAAAATTCAAATGGAAAATAATCAGAATTCCATTTAAATTTATTTCATTCAGTTAAAAATGCCAGTATCTGTCTATAAATCTTTATAAAACTTTTAAGATACAAAAATTGATGGGAAAAGGAAAGGAAATGAAATATTTTGATTTAGTTAACTTAGGGGATAAAATAAAAATGGGCAAGTGACTTTCTGGACTAATTAGATGGAAACCTCAGAGTCCACATTTTGAGTTCCTTATGCCATGCTGGAGATGAAGCTAGAATGGCTGTCCAGACAAGCCCAGATCACAGCCCATTCACTCCCAGACCCATGCTACGTGAGTGAGAACAGTGTTCATGGGGAACAGCATTCCCTACCCTCGGTGCAACTGAACTGTTTCTAGTCTCCTTGCACTCTGAGGACGGTTATTATTGTCTAGAGATTAAATAGCAGTTGTGTTACCAAATGACCCAGCAATCCCAAGGTAAAGGAAATCTTCATTTTATACTAAAACCTGTGTGCAAATATAAATGCTGACTTTATAAGTCATCCAATGTCCCACAACTGGAGAATGAATAAACAAACTGTGGCACATCCACACAGTGGAATACCACACAGCAATAAAAAGAAAGGAGTTTTGAAACACCCAACTACATACATGAATCACAAATGCATGGAACAAGCCAGGTTCAAAAGGCTATAGACTGTAGGATTCTGTGTATATGGTGACATTCTCTAGAGAAGGCAAAACTATAGTGACAGAAAACAGATCCATTGTTGCCAGGAGCGAAGGGTGGGGGCTGGGGAGGTGTTGACCTCATAGGGGCAGCATGAGGGAATTTTGGGAGTGATGGGGATGTCCTTTCTCTTGATTGTAGTGGTAATTATATGATTCTATGTGTTTGCCAAACTCAGAACAGTGCACAAAAAAAAAAAAAAAAAGAGTAAATTTTACTTTCTGTAAATAAAAAGTGAATTAAAAATAGCAATTGGCTACCCAACTAGAGTGATTTTATGTGGTAATAAGTCAAATGTTCTTATCCTGGTGGAGCATTAGAAAGGATTTCTAGTCATAGCTTTGGAATGTGCAGCCTTTTCCCTCAAACCTTTTTCTTTTTTCTTTTTTTTCCTATACTGAAGAACTATTTTCAGCGAAACTGACTACTGCGAGGTCATGAATTCTCTCCAATTTGGTCAGCAAGATGCTAAATTGTTGCCTTTGGTGTTTTCCCTGTTTGTGCATTTCATCACAGAGACAAAGTAAGTTTCCTTCAGGGTCATATTATTTCAGGTTCAGAAAGAGTTTAACTCCCTTTAACAAAAAATATACCTTTGGGGATACAGCCAAATGTGTTTGTTGGAAGCTGTCCTATTTCCTGAAGGGCAAGTTGTAGGAGACTGGGGTCCTTTGGGAGGCCAAGGCAGCATGGAACCCTGCTTCTGAGAGCCTAACACATATTTTGGAGAATGAGAGCTGCATCCTTTTCCCAGTCCTAGCCCAGTCCTGGAGTTCTGGTTTTCCTATCCTCAACAGTAGCTCATTACTCAGCATTTAGGTTGATATTTGGCTGGCAAGGGAGGCTCCCTTCAATTCTTCTTCATCTCTGGTTAATTACTATAATTGACACAACACTGTTTCCGTCCCTAAATTTATTAACCAGCAAATGTTCCAGTCATAGGCTCTCAACTCTCATTAATCTCATTGCATTAGATTTTTTAAAAAATCATGTGTTTTATTTCCTCATTATGGAAATTTAAAGTCAGCAGTGAAGACAGGGATGTGTGGGCATCAGCATCACCTTCGCTTTTCAAGGGTAGTGGAAAGTGTTTGATCATTACAACATTCTCTCCACCTCCTTTTCCCTCTGAGATCAAAATGAGAAGTGAGGCCCTTGGGAGGACTGTAAATTGGTTCAATGTTTTCAGAAACTAAATTGAAAATGTTTATAAAAATTAAAGTCATCTGTACTCCCTGACACAAGAAATTTCACTTCTAGGAATTTATTCTAAAGAGACTTTCACTCAAGAATTTAAAGATCTATGTTTATAATAGCAAAACATTGGGGGAAAATAAAAATGTCAATCTTTAGGGGCTTGGGTAAATCAGTTATGGTGTATCCACACTATGAGAGAGAGTCTGTTAAATAAAAGAGCAGATTGCATGACATGATCTACCGTATGATTCCAGTTTTGGGGAAAAAAATCTTGAAGGATACACATAAAAATGCCACATCACCCAAATCAGGAAGTGAGTAGGATTCAGAGGAGAGGTGGGAGAGCGGAGAGAAGGGAAATTGCAGTTTTTATTTTACCTACCTACACTTTTGAAATGTCTAGAATCTGTTTTATGATGAGCAAGGCTCACTTCCATATTAAAAATGCAAATATAGAAAAAGCACAGTGATGAAGTTCTAAGAACTTGGTAATCATGATTAAGGAATTCCCCATTTAGCCTGTATGGTGACAGTGTTTGGGAGTTCCCAAGTGTCTTGTCATCTCTTATCTTCTTTTCTTTTTAAAAAATTTTTAATTGATTTTTAGAGAGAGGAAAGGGGAGACAGAGCAGCATCAATCGAGTGCCTCCAGTTCAGAAAGAGTTTAACTCCATTTAACAAAAAATATACCTTTGGTGATACAGCCACTGATTGAACTGGCAAACCCGGGTATGTGCCCTGACCAGGAATTGAACCTGCTACCTATTGGTGAACAGGAGGATAATCCAACCAACTGAGCCACTCAGCCAACATTATTTCCTTCTCTTCTGCTAGAGCCTACCTAGGGAGGTGGGTGGGAACACATCCTCTCCCAGGTGGGTGGTGAAAAAGCTGACCTTTCAGGACAGGGGCAGGTTCCCACTCTCATTCTTCCCACATTCACAGGGCATTCTCAGTAGCAATTGACTTCTAAATTGGCTCTTTTGCCAATAGATTATTTTTAAAATAGCATTTTTATTGAGATATAATTTATCTGTAGTAAAATGTGTGATGTTAAGTGTGTAGCCTGACGAGCTTGGCAGTGTCTACACCTACGTGACCATCAGGGTAATCATGTAGTCCCTTCCCATTTCCTCAGAAAGTTCTCTCAGGTCCTTCTCAGTTAATCTCCACTCCCCTGGGTCAACCCCTCTTCTGATTTCATTTACTGTAACTTAACTCTGCCTTTTTTTTTTTTTTAAAGAATTTCATGTAAATGGAAACAAAGGGTATGTGTTCTTTTGTGTTTGCCTTCTTTAGCTATCATGCTTTTGAGATTCATCTCTTTTATTACAGTAAACCGTCAATATTATGGACCTTGATTTAACGGACTTAGGATTTAGCAGGCAAAAATTTCAGTCCATATGTCATATGTGAAAATTAACACCCTGTTAGTTTTAAAATTCTTTTAACCAAGGCTTGCTTATAGTTAAATCAGGAGGTTATTTTTTTTGTTATTAATTCACTGTTATTTTAAACAAATTTTAGCGAACAGGCTATTATGTTGGAAAAAGAAACTGTAGTAATTTCACTGACATGAATAAACATTGCTTATCTATAACTATGGTCTACATATTTAAATCCAACAGTCACCCAATGTTTGTTGAATGATTAGCATGTGATCACACCCCATCATGAGTGTTAATTGGCTCTATGGTCTCATGATGTGACTTTCTGCAGCAGTTTTTATTGTTAGTCCTCATCTGAGGGTATTTTTTTCAATTGATTTTTTTAGAGAGAATGGAAGGGATGTAGGGAAGGGGAGAGAGAAAGAAGGAGAGAAAGAAAGAAGGAGAGAGAGAGAGAGAGAGAGAGAGAGAGAAAAACATCTGTGTGAGGGAGACACATGGATTGGCTGCCTCCTGCACAGGCCCCAGCTGGCAGTAGGGGATCGAACCAGCAACCCAGGTACATGCCCTTGACAGGGAATCGAACCCACGATTCTTTGGTGCTCGGGCCGACACTCTAACTTCTGAGCAACACTGGCCAGGGCTCTGCAGCAGTTTTAACATGTGTCAGCTGATGTACCCAGGTGCACTAATCTATGCTCTAGCCATGTACATTTATTTACTTGTGGTGACTGGGGAATACACTCATTTATTAGACTTATTCAGTATAAGTTTAAAATTACTGTAATACATGTAGAAAACTTTTCTGTGAAATTAAACTTTTCATACATACTTCATTTTAATTACACACACATGTCTACATAAGTAAAAATAGGTAAATTAACTAATTTATCACATTTTTAATACATTCGGAAAACCTACTTTATTATATAATGGATCTTCGGCTTTAATGGACACCTCCTCACCCAAATTAGCCTGTTATATCGAGGTTTTACTGTATATGCATCACTAGTTTGTTTCTTTAGTTGGGAATAGTATTCTATTGTATAAACACATTACAGTTTTATTTATCCATTCACATATTGATGGGCATTTGTATTAGTTTCAGTTTTGCTAATATGAACAAAACTTCTATGAACATTCTTGTTTATGTCTTTTTATGAACATATGTTTTCATTTCTCTTAGGTAAATACTTAGAAGTAGGATTGCTGTTTGAATGGCAAGTGTGTATTTAACTTTGTAAGAGACTGCCAAACCTTCTTCCAAAGGGATTGTACCCATTAGCAATGTACGAGGTTGCTGGTAGGTATTGCCACCTGCAAATGCTAATCTTAGGTACATCTGTAGGTATTTTCCTATAGACTCTATAGTATAGAGCAAAGGCTCAAGGTTTCCTACATACCAAAGGGCCTTTGTTTCCTTAGGAATTTTAGGGCTGATGTATCTCTTCTGACTGTACATTATTTAGGGTGGTAATGTACAGTCTCCTTTATATCCTATATAATAAAAGCCTAGTATGCTAAGTGTCTGGTTGTCCAGTGACTGGTCAACTGTTCAGCCAATCAAAGTGCAATATGCTAATGATATGCTAAGGCCATTCAACCGCTGGCTATGACGTGCACTGACCACCAGGGTCAGGTTAGCTTGCTGCTGGGGTCCACCTGATCAGGACTGAGTGAGATGGGCCAGACACATTCTGGAGCCCTCCCATGTCCCTCCCTGTCCCTGATCATGCACCAGTGGGGGTCCCTCGGTGGGGGTCCCTCAGCCTGGCCTGTGCCCTCTCGCAATCCAGGATCCCTTGGGGGATGTCGGAAAGCCAGTTTCAGCCCAATCCCACAGGCCAGGCTGAGGGACCCCACTGGTGCACAAATTCGTGCACCGGGCTTCTACTATATATATTTAAATATATTTTTATTGATTTCAGAGCGGAAGGGAGAGGGAGAGAGAGACAGAAACATCTATGATGAGAGAGAATCATTGATCGGCTGCCTCCTGCATGCCCCCTACGGAGGATTGAGCCCACAACCCGGGCATGTGCCCTTGACCAGAATTGAACCTCGGGGCTCTTCAGTATGCAGGCGGACGCTCTATCCACTGAGCCAAACCAGCTTGGGCTACAGTCACTTTTAAATACAATCTAAGTTCACTTATTTTAACTTAAGTTAAAATAGTGGGTTGCTTAAGAAATGATCAAATAAATCATAGCACAGTAGTAAACACGGTACTGGGCCCTTATTCATTTCAGCTCCTGCCCCTCCCCAGGTAATAAATGAATGAGCGCTGGTCCCTGCCAGGGGAGGTCAGTCCAGAAGACTGGTTGGTCTCTCTGTCTTTTGGCAGGTGGGCCCAGACCCGAGCATATTTTCACATCTTTTTGACGTACCAAAGAACCCTTGTTTCCTTAGGTTCATGCAGTAGATATTCATAGTCACCTTTACATACAATCCAAGTTAACTTATTTTAACTTAAGTTAAAATAGTGGGTCGCTTAAAAATGATTAAATAAATCATAGCACAGTGGGTCATATTTAGAAAACCGCAGGTCTGGTCCAATTCCTCTCTAGCATTAAAGACACTCTGAGCAACGTGTTTCATCATCATAATCAGAAGAGCTTTACTAAGCAAGCGTCCATTGTTTCTCAGGAAATAATGAGCCCCAAAGTCGATATGGGTCCCTGCTTGGGACTGCACATCAGTGATACTCTTACTAAATATATTCCTGTCAAAATCTTTGTAATATCTAACTCTCCATGAGGTGCAAAAAAAACCTGAGCATCCAATTAATTTCCAGATCAACGCTGCATGCTTTCTGATTAAGCATCGTAAGTACTATTCAGAGCTCTCTGTGGGCTGGTCCGGGTTCCTGCTGATGTGGAGCGAGGCCTTAGAATTGTTGCTGAATCCTCTTCTGTGTTCTCCACAGACAGGGCTCCTAGACCCTGGTGGCTTAGCTTACAAGGTGCCTAATGAGGCCTGCAGTATTTGACAATGTTTTTGTCTGCTCTTTTTAAAGACATTTGTTTTGCAGATAGCACCTAATTTTAAATGTTCCTGAGTTATTTGTTTACTTTTAAGAGGAAGAGGAAGAGGGAAGCAATTAATATTTTGTGAGTGTCTGCTAAATTCAGGATAACTCCCCCTCATCCTCAAGGCATCAGAGTAAGTGTCTCTTCTGCAGAGAGACCTTCCCTCAACCAGCAGACCAGATCAAATTCCCCTGGCTAAACACATTTATAGGACCTAGTACTCTTTCATCACGGCAAAGCCCCACAGTTGTAAGTAAACAATTATTTCTGAAATTATTGGTTTGGAGTCTATTTTCCCTTCTAGACAACGAAGTCTCTGGGTAGGGACTATGTCTGCTTTATTCATCAACATATCTCTGCCTCCAAGCTGGCCCCCAGTGATTCTTGCTTCCTGGTATTCATGACCTTGCATTAGAGTCTCCCACAATAACACGCTGACCCTTATAACCAGCAAGTTACTGCAAAATGGCAGTGGGTGATTTCTGGGGCTAGATCATGAGAGACATTGCAGCTTCCACCTTGCTCCCTCTCTAGGACTACTTGCTCTGAGGGAAGCTAGCTGTGATGCCATGGGGATACTCAAATAGTTCACAGAAACCCACCCAAGGAGAGGAACTGAGCCTTCTGCCAGGAGCCACCCCCATGGGAACCACCTTGGAATTGGATCCTGTAGCCCCAGCAGAGCCTTCTGATAACCACTGCCCTGACCAAGTTTTTGACTGCAATCTCATGAGACACCCTGAACCAGAACTATCCAGCCAAGCTGTTCCTGAATTCCTGACCCATAGATATTGTGGGAGATTAAAAAATGAACCCTGACCTCCTAGTTCATAGATCAACCCTCAACCACTGAGCCACCGCGGCCAGGCTTATTTATTTTTTTAAAATATGTTTTTATTGATCTTTTTAGGGAGAAGGGAGGGAGATAGAGATAGAAACATCAATGAGAGAGAAACACCAACATTAATTGGCTGCCTCCTGCACTTACCCTCTTGGGGATTGAGCCCAAAACCTAAGCATGTGCCCTGACTTTAAACTGAACCGGTGACCTTCTGGTGCATGGGTTGAAGCTCAACCACTAAGCCACATGGGTAGGGCTTAACCATAGTCCATTATTACAGTAGTACACACATACCTTGTATGAATAAATAACTGTAACTATATTTGAAGAGCCTGCTCAAAAATTTTATATAGTGATCTGTGATTAAAAAGTTTGGAGACCAAGGTTGTTACAATATTTGCAAATCAATGAACATGATACACCACATAAACAAAATAAAGGATAAAAATTACATGATCATAATCAATAGATGCAGAAAAAGCATTTGATAACATTCAGCACCCATTTATGATACAAAGTCTCAGCAAAGTGGGAATAGAGGGATTATACCTCAACATAATAAAGGCCATATATGGTAAACCCACAGCCAACGTCATACTCAATGGGCAAAAGCTAAAAGTGTTTCCCTTGAGATCAGGAACAAGACAGGGATGTATGCTTTCACCATTCTTATTCAACATAGTACTGCAATCAAGTACAAAGAAGAAATATAAGGCATCCAAATTAGGAAGGAGGAAGTAAAGCTGTTCTTATTCGGAGATGAGATGATAATGTATATAGAAAACCTTAGAGACTGCATAAAAAAGACTCTATAAAAAAGAAACTCATAACTGCTAAATTTAATAAATGAATTTGGCAAAGTAGGAGGATGCAAAATTACTATTCAGAAATTGGTGGTATTTTTGTACACCAATAATGAATTTTTAAAAAGAGAAATTAAGAAAACAATCCCACTTACCATTGCAACAAAAAATTAATTTACCTAAAAATAAATTTAACCAAAGAGGTAAAAGACTTATACTTGTAAGATTATAAGATAACTGAAGAAAGAAATTGAGGAAGATACAAATAAGTGTAAGCATATACGGTGTTCATGGATAGAAAAAAATGAACATCATTAAAATGTCCATACTATCCAAAACAATCTACAGATTCAAATGAATTCCTATTAAAATACCAATGGTATATCTCACAGATCTAGAACAAGTAAAACAAACATTTATATGGAACCACAAAATACTCAGAATAGTCTCAGCAATTTTGAGACAGGAAACTAAAGTTGGAGGTATTACACTGCTTGATATCAAACTATGCTAAAAGGTCACAGTAATCAAAACAGCATGGTACTGGCATGAAAACAGACATATAGATCAATGGAACAGAATAGAAAGCCCAGAAATCAACTCACACCTTTTTGGTCAATTAATATTTGACAAAAGAGGCAAGAGAATACAATAGGGTGAAGTCAGTCTCTTCAATAAATGGGGTTGAAAATGTTGGACAGATAGATGTAAAAAAATGAAATTAGACCATCACCTTACAAACATACACAGAATACACTCAACATGGATTAAAGAGTTAAATATAAATCACTAGACCATAAAAATCCTAGAAGAAACATAGGCAGTAAAATTTTAGACATTTCTCATAGCAGTATTTTTACAGATCTATTTCCCTTAGGCAAGTAAAACAAAAGAAAAAATAAATGGAACGATATCAAACTAAAAAGCTTTTATACAGCAAAAGAAACCATCAACAAAACAACAAGAAAGCCCACTGCATGGGAGAACATATTTGCCAATGATTCATCTGATAAGGGATTCATTTCCAAAATATAGAAAGATTATACTATTCAACAGCAAGAAGACAAACAACCCAATTAAAAAATGGGCAACCTGAATAGACACTTTTCCAAAGAGGACATAAAGATAGCCAATAGATGCTCAACTTCAGTAATCATTAGAGAAATGCAAATTAAAACTACATTGAGATATTATCTCATGCCTTCCAAAATAGCTATCATCAATAAATCAACAAACAATAAGTGCTGGTGGGGTTGTGGAGAAAAGGGAACCCTCGTGCACTGTTGGTGGGAATGCAAACTAGTGCAGCCACTGTGGAAAACAGTATGGAGTTTCCTCAAAAAATTAAAAATGGAACTGCCTTTTGACACATGATCTCACTTCTGAGAATATATCCAAAGAACCCGAAATACTAATTTGAAAGAATATATGAACCCCTATGTTCATTGCAGTGTTATTATAACAGTCAAGATCTGGAAACAGCCCAAGTGCCCATCAGTAGATGAGTGGATAAAAAAGCTGTGGTACATTTACACAATGGAATACTACTTGGCCATAAAAAAGGGATATCTTACCTTTTTTGGCAGCATGAATGTACCTGGAGATTATTATGCTAAGTGAAATAAGGCAGTCAGAGAAAAACAAATACCATATTATATCACTTATATGTGAAATCGAATGAACAAAGTAAACTGATGAATGAAATAGAAACAGAGGCATGAATAACAGATTGACAGCTGTCAGAGGGGGTTAGGAAACTGGATGAAAGAAGGTGAAGGGATTAGCCAAAACCCATATATATATATATATATATATATATATATATATATATATATAACATAATATGCTAATTAGACCAGATGTCCTTCTGGACGTCCTTCTGGACAACCCAGAGCTGTGAGGATGAGGCAGCCCGTCATGGCTTGCCTTGGGCCAAGCCCCTTGCATGAATTTCGTGCATTGGGCCTCTAGTATATATATATATTTATATCCTATATAATAAAACCCTAATATGCAAATTGACCAAACGGTGGAACAACTGGGTGCTATGACTCGCACTGACCATCAATACAGGAGCTGCCCCCTAGTGGTCAATGTGCTCCCAAAGGGGGAGTGCCGCTCAGCCAGAAGCCAGCCAGAAGCTGGGCTCACCGCTGGTGAGTGCAGCGGTGGTGGCAGGAGCTTCTCCCGCCTTCTGCGGCAGCACTAAGAACCCCTCGGGGGATGTCCAACTGCCGGGGAGTGGGCCTAAGCCAGCAGGCAGACATCCCCTGAGGGGTCTGGGACTGCGAAAGGGCACAGGCAGGGCTGAGGGACACCCCCCCCCCCACCAGTGCACGAATTTGTGCACCGGGCCTCTAAAATAAATAAATAAATAAATAAATATATATATATATATATATATATATATATCACACATAGACAATAGTGTGGTAATGGCCAGAAGGAAAGGGAATTGGGGGCTAGGTGGAGGTGGGCAAAAGTGGGGAAAATGGGGATGGAAAGAGACTTTGCTTGGGGCGATGTGTGCACAATGCAGTGTGCAGCTGATGCTTTGTTGAGTTGTATGCTTGAGACCTGTATGATTTTGTGAACCAATGTTACCTCAATAAATTTCAATAAAAAATTGAAAATGTATATACAAAAAAAAAGTTTGGAGACCTTTGATTTTATAAGTGTAGGAGATACTATTGGATGCCCCATTTATAACCTTTTGCTTTTAGCATTTCAATGCATATTGACTCAACTCTCTTTGGCAAGATTTCCATCTCTTTATCTTTGGAGCCCAATTTGCTCATGATCTTGGCAGCCCAGAAGTATAGGAAATTGCTTGCCCTTCATCCTGGTATCAGCCCTCCATCAATGACTGATGGAAGCTGGAGTGTTAATACTCCAACTCTTTCCTCTCAGGGGTTCTAACCTGTGTCTTGGGGTTGCCCATAAGAACTGAGCTCCAGTTGCCCACAGTGGTAACTCTCTTCACACACCTGACTTGAGTCCCTCCCCTACCTTTGCTCCTGGGACCGTATTCTAAATGAGCTACTGGTCTGTGATTCCATGCCTCAGGGTCAGGTTTGGGGAAATCCAAAGACAGTAAATGAATGCAAAACTCTTTGAGCTCACTCTGCCACAGTGATTAATGTAGAGAGCGTCATGCATGGAAAAGGAACATAACTTTGACTTTATGTCTGTTATTCTCAAAAGCAAGTTAAGTAGCTTCAAACTACTTGACAATTTCATTTCCTTATAAAACCAATTCGGCTTTTGTTTCTTAATCAGTGCTTTTATTGGAAGGGAGGAGAGTTTTGTAAGATTTTAGAGTTACGACAGACGAGTCCAATTTTCTCAGCTTACAAATGAGGATGCTATGCCCCCAGAGACCTTTAGCAGCCTGCCAGAAGTCACTTAGCTAGAAAGTGATAACAGCCGTATCTGGACCGGCATTGCAACTCTCTGGACTCATGTTTCCAACAAAACCATTTTCCTATGTCTTGATACGCAGCTGGTTAGATCAGGGGATATCAGCTGACTTTTCTTAAAGGGTCAAAATGTAAAAATTTTAGTATTTTGGGGTCTGAAGATCTCTGACATAAAAACTCCACTTGGCTATTGTACTGTGAAAGCAACCTTGGACACTAAGTCAACAAATGCGCTTGGCTGGGTTCTGTTAAAAGTTTATTTACAAAAACAAGTGGCCTATTTGTGGATCATAGTTTTCCAACCCCCTAGATGAGATTATAGAGGAGACAAAGGTCCTCTTTGTCTTTATGTTTAGGAGAAATAATCAGGCTCTCCTTATAGCTCTTTAGTGTTTATAATTTGTTTTAAAATAATATATAGTAACTTAAATAACTATTTGTTTTCTACCCCCCCCCCCCCCCCCCCCCATATTTCTGTCTTGTTAAGCCTACACATTAGCCCTGCCAGGCTCGGGGGATACCGTGTTTTAGTCACTAGTTATAGTACAAACAGCACACGCACAGAAAAGACTTCTCCTTCCAAAAAATTGAAACGAGACTATTTTTTCATTGTGTCAATATTAATTCTCAGAATTTAGTGTTCAATATTTTTTGCACCGTTCCCGGAGGTACTGCAATACCGGGTCGATGTGAGGAGTGGGTGGAGCAAGCTCCTATTCCATCTCCCTGCTCCAAAAAATCCATTTAATATATTGTCTTCAGGTAGAGGGCGAATCAGATATTAAACTGATAAGAACAGATACTACACTTGATCTTAGCCAAGAGGCTGAGAAGCGATCGATATTATTTTTTATATTAATTTCAACACAGTGGAATGAGTCTAATTTAGAACAGTAAGATTTATTTGCATTTAAATTGATGTTTTAAGCATTCCCTGTGAAGAACAAATAGCATGCATGCTTTTAATTAGAAGCATTGTTTCCAGGGCAGGTTTGTTTTTCTTTGGAAGGATTTGTAAATATGGTGCAGTGAGTTTAATATTAATACCTGATAATACCACATGTTTCTAGAGAGAGTCCTATGACTAGAGTTCCACATTTTGGGGATTCCATTCTCCTAGTGGAATAGTGGAGAAGCAAAACATATTAGCTAAGAACATGTCCATGAATATCTTTTTAAAAAATTCAAAATATTTTAGATACTTAAAAGAGTATGGAAAACCTAGGTTAATTGTTTGGCTTGAGAATGCATGTTTTGAAAAATCAAAAGGCTATTGCTGATTGCATGTATTACAAATGAATGAGCTGAAAGCATCAAGACAACCATTCTAATTCTTTCTCTAGTTCCTGCTGCTCCCGTGTGGGGTACCCGTCAACCTGGATGGACAGGTCTTCTGTGCCTTGGTTTATGGCTGTGGAACAATATACCAGTTCTCCCCAGAAGCTGGAAAGTACTGAGAAGTTTTCATTTCCTATGTAGACTATCTTCCCCAATGGCATTAAGCAGACACGTTTCGATCATAGTGAGATGCTGTGTTTACTGAGGTATGAATAAATAATTTCTACCATGAGAACAGAAGGAGGAGTATAGCTAAGCCAGAGAGAGGGTTTTTTTGAGGAGAAAGCAGGGCTAGAAGAAAATAGGGGTGAACGTTTCGGTTTCCTACCTAGGAGAGGTGGATAAGAAAGTACCTACTTCATTGGTCACATGCAATGTTAATCCCTTCATCAGCCCGTCAGGCATCCGACACTAACTCGGTCATTTATGCTGTTCCACCCACTGTCCTGTCCTGAGGATGAAGAGGGTGGCAAGACAGTTAAGATCCCTATGTGCCTGCAGCTGACATTCCAATGGGGGAGGCATAAAAAACAAGAACCAAAAATATAATTACAGACTATTTTGAGAATGAGGAAGGGACCCAACAGGGAGTGATACTTAAATTGAGATGGTTCACCTGTGGGGAGAGCCAGTGTCTAAGCCTTCTAAGCCTTGAATTAGAAACAGTCCTGGAGCTAAGGTCTGGCATACAGAGAATGAGCAGGAGATAGGTTGCATAAGTGCTTGGAACCAGGACACAGGAAGCCTCACACGGAAGAAGAAGGAGTGGGGTCCCAAGTGCAGGGAGAGGTTCCAGATGAGTTTTACTAGGAGTTATTGTGGGGAGAGGATATCCGAGAGGGCAAGAATGGAAGCAGGGCCCTGGCTTGGTGACTGGGTTGGAGTTTTGTCCCGTACACCAAAAATATGAATTCAATTCCCGGTCAGGGTGCACACCTAAGTTGTGGGTTCAATCCCCCATCAGTGCGTGTACAGGAGGCAAACAATCAATATATTTTTCTCTCTCCCCCTTCCTCTCTCTCTTAAAGTCAATGAAAACATATCCTTGGGTTAGGATTAAAAAAAAAATAAAGAATAGAAGCAGGAAGCTGAGGCTTTTGTGGGGTCCAGGAGGGAAGTGATGTTGGCTTGGTCCAGGAGGCCAGTGTTGGAATGGAGAGAAACAGATGGATGCATTGCATAGTGGAGCTAGGACCAGCAGATCTGGTAGCTGAGGGGAGAGAAGGTGAGAGAGGAGTCAAGGATGACTCCCATGGTTGGGACATTAGTCATTGTGTCCATGGTAGTGTCATTTTGCTGAGCTGTGGGATCCTGGAGTGGGGCATGATAGATGGTGAACTTCACATTTCACTTCTCACCTGGCTGTGTGAGGTAGGGCAGATCACTAACCTCTCCGATCTTCGGCTTCCTATCTAGGAGAGGTGGATAAGAAGGTACCTACTTCATTGGTCACATGCAATGTAAATGCAATAATGCACGTAAAATCTGAGGCTGGGCACATAGCACATACTCAACAAATGCTGGGTACCAAGACAGCTATGGTTCAGAAGAAGCCAAGGAGGCAAAAGGGACCAAACAGCAGAGGCCAAAATATCAGAATCAACGCAGGGAGAAGAGCGGGAGAGTGGTGCTGTTTTGACTAGCAGTCAACTCTCCATGAGAGTGGCGATGGATTTGTGAGCTAAGACCAAACAAGCGATAAATGAAAACTCTCAAGCCAAACCATTGTGTAGAATGGGATAATTGCGGTTGCTTATGGGTTTTTTTAGTTGAAGTGTTTATGAACCTTGACTCTGGTCTTATTCACAGAGTATACATTCTTTGTTTGTAAGGTGCCTCATAAGAATCCCAATTAGGTACTGACTGTATCAGATAACTCAGTGTTTGTATGGTTACCACACTGCACCCACAGAGGGACTGGCTCCTTTGTATGGAGTCTTCTGGAACATTCTCTACAAGAGAGGAGTCATGTGTGAGTAGATCTATGGGTTATATTGGAGAAGAAAAAGGAGGGTGGTCCAGGATCAGTACCAGGAGGGCATCGATGCCTTTAGCATTCTGGGAAGGTCAATTTATATTTTTTCCAAAGATTAACAAAGACCCATTGTTCATATCAGTAATAGGGACAATCATTATACCCCTTTGATTCTGAAGCAGAGAAGATGATGGTCCCTGTTTTACAGATGGGAAAAATGAGGACCATGAAGATCAACCAACACGTTTTAGCTTGCAGTGACTCCAGGGGAGTCCTTGAACTAGTGTTCCCTGAATAGCTTACAGCAAACCTCTTATTAAAAAAAAAATTGGCAATGTTTGAGCTATAAAACATAAGCCTTCTATTTTCATAGCTTAGGGAAAATACCACCCACACACTGTAATACATCTTATTCTTCCGCCTAGCAGAGCACTCATTGGGAGGGCTGTGTGTGCGACATTCAAAGTACAGAATTCACCATCAAAGTACAGAACTCACCTCATGGTGAGGAACATTGCTCAGAGCCAAGCCCTGGCTTCCTGCACTTGGTTTCAGGTTTTAATTATTGGTTAGTCATTAAAGGTCCCTTTTTTTTCAGTTAGTAATTAAGGGTTCTTTCTTTTATGAAAAATAATTTCCTGTAGGTTGGGAGCCAGCAGGGCTACCATGGTTGAGAAGCAAATACTATTTCTATGTCAGATATTCTCTCTGCCTTGGCTATGCAGGATGAAACATTCCGTTTTGCCCGAAGCTCCAGACTGCGGAAACGTAAGGAGGATCCAAGAGCAGACTCTGAGATGAAGACTGTGGGCAAGTGACTTATTGAAGACTAGAGGCCCGGTGCACAAAATTGGTGCACGAGGGGAGGAAGGGGTCCCTCAGTCTGGCCTGTACCCTCTCGCAATCTGGGACCCCTTGTGGGATGTCCAACTGCTGGTTTAGGCCGGATCCTGCAGGGGTCCCTCGGCCTGGCCTGTGCCCTCTCGCAATTCAGTGCACAAATCTGTGCACCTGCTTGATCACCCCTAACTACTCTGCCTGCCTACCTGGCCACCCGTAACCACTTGCCTCCCTGCCTGATCGACCTTAACTGCTCGCCTATCTGCCTGATCGCTCCTAACCACTCTGCCTGCCTGCCTGATCATCCCTAACCACCTCTGCCTCGGCCCCCGCCACCGCGGCTTCATCCGGAAGGACGTCCGGAATGACGTCCAGAAGGTCATTCAGCTGTCTGGTCTAATTAGCATATTACGCTTTTATTATTATAGATGTGCTTTCAAGGAAGCCAGTGAAGGATGGAGGGAAGCAGGATTAGACAGGGGGAGGGACAAACCAAGATGTGATTTTGGGCATATCCTGCAGGGGACCCTGGAGGGTTAGTTACCACTCAGCATTTTTCCCAGCCCAGGTAGTGTGGGCACCTGCCCGATTCCCTTCTCAGACTCTGCTCTGCGTAAAGATCACAGCTTTCTCTTCATAGAGTAATTGTCCTTAGACAAATGGGAGTCACAAAGCTAAGGAAGTTACATAGGCCCCCAAGGACCACTGGAAGTCAGTGACTGACATAGGGTTAAAAAATGCTAGTTCTCTTCTTCAGGGAGGGACCCACTTGGTAATGTGATTCATGTTCCAGAGCTCCCCAGGGGTCAGGCTGAGGCTAAACTTTTCCCATTTGTGGACCTGCTTGGGTGAGTGTTCCCAAGAGATGCCTGTGGGGATCAGGCCGAAACTAGCAGTCCAACATCCCCCAAGGGGTCCCGGATTTCGAGGGGGCACAGGCCAGGCTGAGGGACCCCAATGGTGCACGAATCCATGTACCAGGCCTCTAGTATGCTTATAAGATCTTTGGTTAATCTCTTCCCGTCCTCCCTCCTGCCCCTTTCCCTCTGAGATCATCAGTCTGTTCCATGTTTCCATACCTGTGTGTTGAGCGTCTGCCCTCTGGTGGTCAGTGCACGTCTTAGCTACTGGTCAGATGGTCGCTTAAGCTTATATGTATATATTTAAAATATTTTTATTGATTTCAGAGAGAAAGAGAGAAGGAGAGAGAGATAGAAACATCAATGATGAGAACTTATCATCGATTAGCTGCCTTCTGCATGCCCTACACTGGGGATCAAGCCCGTAACCTGGGCATGTGCCCTTGACCAGAATCGAACCCTGGACCCTTCGGTTCACAGGCCAACACTCTATCCACTGAGCCAAACTGGCTAGGGCCGAAGAATATATATATATATATATACTTTTTTTAAAAATATATTTTATTGATTTTTTACAGAGAGGAAAGGAGAGGGAGAGAGAGTTAGAAACATCGATGAGAGAGAAACATCGATCAGCTGCCTCCTGCACACCTCCTACTGGGGATGTGTCCGCAATCAAGGTACATGCCCTTGACCGGAATCGAACCTGGGACCTTTCAGTCCGCAGCCGACGCTCTATCCACTGAGCCAAACCGGTTAGGGCCAAGAATATATTTTTAAAGTCTCTTTTAGAGCTAAAGAATTCTCAAACAAGCAGTGGGTTAAGTACTTTGTATTCAGCAACATCTGAGACTTAGTTTAAAAAGCAAAACAAAGGAAGGCTATTCTTCATGAATGTTTGACATACTTTGTAATAAAAGGAAAGTGGAGGGAAAACATGAAAAATTAGAATAACATACTAATTGCCCCCTTTTGACTTCTTTTTCAAAATGCTCTATGTAAATCATTATGTTTCCTTGAGGCAGGAAGGGAAGAGGGAGTTAAGAGCATGGATTTTGAGGTCTCACTGTCTTAGGTTTGTGGTCTTTCTCTGCTGAGTTCTAGCTATGTGACCTTGGGCAATTTGCTTAACTTGCACCCTTGAACATGGGGTGTTCTACGTGCCAGGAGCAGTTTGAAGGGCCCTGTGTATACCACTTAATTGACTTATCACAACCATCAATAAGGTCAGTATTGTATTCACCTATTTTAGAGATGAGACACAGAGTCACATAGCTAGCAAGTACTTGGGGTAGGATTTGAACTCAGGGAGTCTGGTCCCGAAGCCCCTAACTTTCACACCAGACCTATGGCTTTAAGGAACTACAGTGGGAAAACAGGCACATGAGAAAGAGAGAGTAAAATGCATGTCACCTCAATAGGTGTAGCATTTTTCATCACAGCTGCAGCAAGTTATTGTAAATTAATTATTTGTAGCGACCGCTCCGAGCAAAACTTGGGCACCTAGGGTTTTTTATTTGGCTCTCTCAGGTGAAAATCCAAAGTAGGAAACCTAGGGAAATGTTTCACATCTTGGGAATTTAATGAGTCTATACTAATAGTAAGGAAGAGAGTAAGAAAGAAACAAAGTGTGGCTCAGTGGTTGAGCATTGACCTATGAACCAGGAGTTCACAGTTTGATTCCTGGTCAGGGCACATGCCTGGGTTGTGGGCTTGATCCCCAATAGGGAGTGTGCAGGAGGCAACTGATCAATAATTCTCTCCCATTATTGATGCTTCTGTCTCTCTCCCTCTCCCTTCCTCTCTGAAATCAATAAAAATATATTTAAAAAAGAAAGAAACAAAGGCAGTGGAGAATATATTTCTATATTTTCATAAATTACTTTTGTGGCTTATCATGCAATAAAAATATTGCTATACATTTTTCGAACAGGAATGTTTGGTGATAAGCAGAATAAGATCCTAATAGCTTCCTAGCCTTCATTCATCCATCTATATATCCATTCATCCATTCTAGGAAATGAAGCCTCTGGTTGATTCTCTCATAACAAGAGAATTGGAAGACATTATCTTGGTCTTAGGTCACTTAAATTTAGTCGAAAAATTAGACTTGGTCAGAGGCCTTTAGAGAATTTGGGGTGAGTAAATTATTATTGTGGGCAAATTTTGGTCTAAGCTTCTTGGTGGAAGCAAATCTTCAGAGGCAAAACCAGTTATAATCCAACCCCCCTTTGTTCAGAATCATGAGATCAAGCTTCTAGGTCAGTGATTTCAAGATTTTTTAAAAATATACAATACCTGACTAGTCAGGTGTTGCAGAATTTTAGTAATTCGTTTATTTGTGCCATGAAATGAAAAAGGTTGAAAATCACTGGTCTAGATTAATTCATATGCTTTATCAATGTGAGAAAACATTTTTGAAGTGCTATCAAATATCTTCCTATCTCTAGCCTGCCACATTCTCATAGTGGGTGGTGCTTTTATTTCCAGGACAGCCCTGAGCACAGTATGTTGTAATTATATACTCACATGTGTGTCTCCCTTACTGAATTTAGAAATCCCTGAGTGTAGGGACCAGATTTTTCACATTTTATAATCCAGGCCCCTCATCCAGAATCTTGCATACAGCAGAAAATTAGTAGAAGTGTCTTAAATGCCCACTAGATTCAATGGAACAAAAAGTAGTCAACTGAGCAATGTGGAAAAATTGATTGACCAGATTTTTTCTTTGTTTTCACCTGTAGCTGTAAGTCTAGGTCCAAACAAGTAGTTTCATTTGAATTAAAATTGTTTCTCCCATTTTTATATCAAAGCTTATTCCTCTAAAAATGGGCACATTCCTCTGCTACATGGGTTGAGTCAGGTGATAGTCATCTGACTGATGGTCTGTCCAGATAATTAAAACATTTTTATTTCCAGTATTCAGTGTGGCCTCCTCATGATAAAGTGCTACAATGATGTGACATCAAAAAAAAGTCAGCCTCTCCTTTTAATAAGGTACAAAGGTTGTTTAAACCTCAATTTTATATGCAATATTAATGTGTTCTATTTAAATATTAATCAGACTAAAAGCCTGGAGCAATGCATGCAATCAATACTTCACAGCAGCTGAGTCATCCAGGGCTGAGGACTGGGCCCATCTCCAGCAGGTGCCCTTTCATCATGGCGGCCACTTGCCACCTGGAGCCCTGGTGTGCACATGGCTGCTGGGCTCAAAGTCACTTTCTCCAGGCTCCATGCTGGCAACCCTTCAGAGTGCTCCAGAGGCCTCTCTTCAAAGATAGTTATCTTTTAAGAACCCATCAAAAGAATGGAAAAGTGCAGGTCCTTAGGGGTGAGCTTTTGTTGGTGAAATAACAACTCTGGATTATAAATAATGTTCCAAATTTTGGACTGAATCAAAGAGCATTAGACTTGGTCAGAGGCCTTTCCCATCTGGAAACTTAACTGCATTTTCACCAACCTGTCTTCTACACATTCCAGACATGAAACAGCTCTTGGTTATTTGCATGTGAATTATCTACACTGAAAATCATATTTCTCCAGGCCTTTGGCTATGGGAACCTCAGTTAGTTCTATGATCCTCTATTCCTCTCATCAGGGACATGCATTAATGGGAATGGGGTGGTGGCATCACCTATGAGATAACTGAGAGCTGGGAGTGAGAGGGTTCTGCATGCTAGAGGTCCCATCATCAACGATAGGAGCTGATTTTATTTGCAATGAATGAATGATGGATTAACAGTCAATGCAATTTAGCAAATATTTATTGAATGCCTGTTTAGCACTGTGCTAAATGTTAAGGGGGACGCACATTTTAAAAAAGCACACACTTGCCGAAACCGGTTTGGCTCAGTGGATAGAGCATCAGCCTGCGGACTGAAAGGTCCCAGGTTCGATTCCGGTCAAGGGCATGTACCTGGGTTGCGGGCACATCTCCAGTGGGAGATGTGCAGGAGGCAGCTGGTCGATGTTTCTCTCTCATCGATGTTTCTAACTCTCTATCTCTCTCCCTTCCTCTCTGTAAAAAATCAATAAAATATATTTAAAAAAAAATAAAAAAAAAAAATAAAAAAAAAATAAAATAAAAAAGCACACACTTTCCTACAAAGAGGTCGTGATCTAGTCCTTATGCCATCATATGGAAATAGCATTGTTGACTGAATAAATGAATGAATGAAGTGCCAAAATGAATGATGAGATTAATCATCAGAATCTTGGAATGTTTTCAAAGAAATCCATGTTATAAGGTGTATCCCTAGAGAATTTGATTCAGTAGGTCTGGGGTAGGGCCAGGGAAATCTATATTCTCCTTAGGCTGGGATGGGCATCCATTACTGTGGGAGGACCAAGGAGGGGGTCGATCATGGGTAACTGTAATAGCTGCTGCATAAAAACAACCATAAAATGTCAGCAGTATATCACAATAAGCATTTATATCACTTATGAGTCTACCGTTCAGCTAGGAGCAAGATGATCTAGGTTGGGCTCAGCAAGGCAGCTCTGCGGATCTTGGCTGGGCTTGCTTGCTTCTAGGGCAGTGGTTCTCAACCTTCCTAATGCTGCGACCCTTTATTACAGTTCCTCATGTTGTGGTGACCCCCAAACATAAAATTATTTTTGTTGCTACTTCATAACTGTAATTTTGCTACTCTTATGAATCGTAATGTAAATATCTGATATGCAGGATGTATTTTCATTGTTACAAATTGAACATAACTAAAGCATAGTGATTAATCACAAAACAATATGTAATTATATATGCGTTTTCCGATGGTCTTAGGCGACCCCTGTGAAAGGGTCGTTGGACCCCCAAAGGGGTCACAACCCACAGGTTGAGAACCGCTGTTCTAGGGGTTGGCTGGGGGTCAGCTGGTATTGGCAAGGCTCTTCCACCAGGCAGCTCTGCTTCTTACCGCAGTTCTGTAGGTTGACTTCAGTGGCTGTGTTATGGGTTCTGGCAGCTGGGATAGCTCTTCTCCATGTGTCTCTCATCTTCCTCCTGGTTACAGTGGGCTAGCCTGGGCATGCTCTTCTAATGGAGATGGTAGAGGCATAGGAGAGCATATGGGAATACAAAAGGCCTTTTAAGGCCTCTGAACTGGCAATCTGACACTTCCATGTAATTTTACTGCTTTAAACAAGTCAGATGGCCCCACCCAAAGTCAAGGGGTGGGAAATACACTTCCCCCTTTTAGAGAGAAGTTCTGCAAAGCCCCTCAGTAGAAGCTGAGGTCTAGGGAAGGATGAGGAGTTGGAGCCAATGCAGTCTTCCACATTTGCTGCACTCAAGAATTTGTGGAAAAATGAAGGAGGAGCACCCAAATCTGTACAGATTTCAGCACAGGATCTTGGAGCTGCTCAGAGGATGACGCACAGTTTCCAAACTGAGAGATGGAGGTCCTAGTTCAAGAAGCGGTTCAACCTTCAAGTCACCAGGGCAAAAGCCCGAGTCCCACACTGTGATCACTTAAACCTCAGGAGGTGTAATTTCCTTGGCCTGGAGAAAACTTCATTTGGAAAAATTACCATTTTACAATCCTTTCACCCACTTTGAGGATGAGGACTCCCTTATGAATATCCATGAATATCCTTTAGCTCAAAGAGCTGAGACGGAGAAGAGTAGATGAGAAATTCTACTGGGACATCCTTTCTCATTACATTCCTGGCCATGGGCAATGAATCTTCTCTCTCCCTTTATCTTCTGCTACTTGGATGTTCTTTTAAAAATAAACCTTTCAAATAAAATTTAAAAATAAATAAATAAACCTTTCTTTTTTCAAATAAGTCTTTGCGCTTTCTTTTGGTAGCCTCTGCTTTTTGGCCTTTGCTTTCCTAGCTTCACAATCTTATACTTAGTCTGGTTGAGGTGTCTTTTTCTTCTCTTTTGAGAACTTTGCGCTTACAGAGGAGGGCATTGACCAATCGCACCGTTTTTGAGGCATGCTCCTGCTTCTCCACCAGGACCACCAGCCATTGTGCACAGTGGTAATCTCAGCTCTTTTGAGATGGAAATGAATGTTTATTGAGCATGTTATCTGGAAGACCTTATACACATGGTATCTCAATGATACTTCACAGCAAACCTGATATTCATTTTGTCCATTTCACAAATTGAGGATATTAAATTCAAAGAGGTTTAGTAGGTTAGTCTCAAGTTGCACAACTATGACTCAGGAAGCCAAACATCACACTCAGTTTCCATTACTGTCACACTGTCAGAACTTTATCCTTGCATGCTGGCCGACTCTGTCAGCACCTGCAACTCTCCACCTGAAGACTCTCTATCTCTGCTGACTGCATTCTACTTGCATGGTGGGCAGGCCAGAAGAGCTGGGGAGTTAAGCCCCCCCAACCTCCCTAACTTGGGCCCTCTCCTGGGACACACCCCTCAACCAGTGATTGACAAGAGTTGATGGATAACTTTGAGTGGCTCTGTCTACACTTTCCCAGAGTTCTGTGGTGAGAGCATGCTCCTTTGCTCTCAGTAGTAATAGGCTCTGTAACAAACCCTTTCTCAGCTGCTCTTCCTTGTGGAATAGCTTCCTTTCTCCCCAGCTGGTACTTCCTGGGGTCTCCCTGCCCCCTCCGCCCCCAATAAACTACTTGCTTTCCAATGCTTATCTCAGGTCTGCTTCTGAGAAAACTCCCACCCACAGCAAGATGACTCTCTTTGGATTTTACAGAACCACTAGCCATTTCTTCACTTTTGTAGCTTCAGCAGAGAAGGCTTTGGGCAAAGCAGAGGTGTTTGGCTCCACTCACACCCACCCTGTGGAACTTGACCCTCAGTCACAATTCTCGTGTTCTTGGCGAAGTATCCCTCTATTCCTGAAGACCTCTGGACTTGGACCAGTGCTGTGAACACAGGCGCGTGATCATCACTGAGTGGGGCCACACGGTAAAGAGATGAACAACCTCCCTGCCTGCCAGCCCCTCACCTGTGAGATACGTCCCACACCAGTGTCCTTACCGACCGCCGGCTTCTCTGGAGAGCACCTGAGTCTGGCTTCTCTCTCTTCCTCTGGGGCGTGGACATAGCAGGTCCAATACACAGTGATCAGATTGTGTTAGTGTGTATATCCAGACCATTCTCCCAGAGAGGATGGGGTAAAGGAACTCTGATTTAGACTTGGTCTAAAATAGTGTCTTGGCCAATACTTGTTTCATGTTATTACTACTGGGATGGAAAAAGGAGGGTTTTAATTATTTGGGATAGTGAGCATTTATCAGTGGGACTGGATCCCTCAGATTAAATCCAATCATAGAACAATAGAGTAATACTTCAAGCAGCTATTATTATCCTTTATTTCTAACTCTCAACAGATTTAATGTAGATTTGTTGAATTAAATTAACACCAACAACTCACATTTATATATTGATTTGCAGCTTTCAAAGGATTTTAATTCTCAGTTTAAATAGAAAGAACACCAGACTACCAGTATACTCTGACTCATCTCTTCTTTTTTAAAAAAATATATTTTTATTGATTTCAGAGAGGAGGGGAGAGGGAGAGACAGATGGAAACATCAATGATAAGAGACAATCATTGATCGGCTGCCTCCTGCAGGGCCCCTACTGGAGATCGAGCCTGCAACCCTGGCATGTGCCCTTGACCAGAATCGAACCCCGGGACCCTTCAGTCCCCAGGCTGATGCTCTATCCACTGAGCCAAACCAGCTAGGGCATCTTCTCTTTTAATATATGGGAAAAAACAAGCTTTGAAAAACATTTCTTGTTTGGGAAACAGTGTGTCTAGTTTGATTATGAAGAAATTGCTGTCATTTTTGTCTAAAAACCTCTGCTAGAGTTTTCACTTCTCACAAAAAATAATCTGTAGCAAAAAGGAATTTCCCCAACACAGCCCATTTCTGTTTATTTTAACCTTTAATAAATTTCCAAGTCATCCTCTCTGAGGCAAATGTTGCCAGCACCCAGTCCATTTAGCTTTCGCCTATCACCCTCGTGAGTTCTGGCTGCCTGTACCTGCCTCTTTGGCAAGGGCTGTGGGAAGGTAGGATGTGCCGGGATTTTAACATTTCCTGGGACCGGCCCTCAACCAATGATTGACAGAAGTTGCTGTAAAAATACTCCCACTTCCTTGGGTATCCCGTCCTGGGTGGGATAACTGGCACTTATTCTACTCTGTCCCCGACTTCCCAGTGGGATGAAGTCCCAGCTGCTCCCTTGTTTGATAATGTACCATTTATTAGCTGCTTCCCCTTCCATATCTCATTCCTCCCTCTATTCTTGCTTCCTGGGATCACCTCTCAAATAAACTACTTGCACTCAAACCCTTGTCTCAGGTCTGCTTGTGAAGGAACTCAAACACAGACCTCCCCAAAGTACATTTCACTAGGAGGGCACCAGGCTAGCCTATCACATCCAAACCATTAAGTCACCTAACAAGGTGTGAAGCTGTCTGTTAATCCTTTGCTCAAACAATTTTTGAGCTTATCACTGTCCACCGATTTCATTGTTCTCCTGGGCAGGTCTACTCCACTTGCCACCCTCATTCTGTTAATTATAGTGTAAAATTTTCAATTAAAAATAAAGAAGATAAATTTGGTTAGTAGCTTTAAAGCTGTCAGTCTCTACACAGAGTAAGAGAGACACCGAGACTGTACAAATCAGTTCAGGCTCAGGTTCTCTGCTGAGGAATTAAGAATGAGGTATTTGATGTTCAGTTTTCTCACTTATACCAAAGACAGAAAACAGTTTTAATCTTCACCCAAGGATTTTAGAGAGAGAAAAGGGGAGAGAAAGGAAGAGAGAAACATTGATCAGTATGCACCCTAAACAGAGACTGAACCCACAACCTAGGCATGTGCCCTGACCAGGAATCCAATCCAAAACCTTTCCAATCCAAAACCAACCGAGACACACCAGCCAAGGTGAGAGAATATTATATTACAAAATTTGTAATCAGCTATGTAATTAGACATAATTTTTGTAAGGTTCCAAGTATTTAATAAATATTGAAGACTAGGACCTTCCTCTGGATTGAAGTTTCTGTTCAATTCTTAGATGTCATCTACTCTAAGATTAGTGTAGACATTGTCATCTCCTCAACAACACATACCTGCCAACTGGCCATCAATATTCCTCTTTTTTTTTTTTTTGTTAATCCTCACTCCAAGATATTTTTTCCATTGATTTTTAGAGAGAGTGGAGGGGTGGGGGGGGGGGCGGGGAGAGAGAGAGAAATATTGATGTGAGAGAGACACATCTATTGGCCACCTCATGCATGAGCCCGGACCAGGCCGGGATCAAACCTGTAACCCAGGCACATGCCCTTGACCCAGAATCAAACCTGAGGCCCCTCAGTGCTCCAGCTGACACTCCAACCATTGAGCGACACTGGCCAGGGCAACACTCCTCTTGAACATTTTCAGATATGGAGAACTCATTACTTAATGGGACAGTTAATTCCTTTTATTTATCAACCTTAATCATTAGACAGTTCCTCCTTTAACTGAACCAAAATCTTTCTCTTGCAGTTGTCATCCTTTGGTGGGAATTTTCTTGGGAGAAATGACTAAATTAGTTGAACGCCTCATCCCACATAGAGCATTGGAGAATAGGAACTATTTAAAAACATATTTAATGTGCCTCTTAAGTTGTCAACCCCCTCTCCCATCCCCCAATCTTTCAGCTTTCCTTAGCAGGCTATAGTTCAGAGCCCCTCTGGTACCTTGTCTATCTGTCACTCTTCCTCTTGGAATGAGACTTCCATTAGAACCAATTTAGTTGTCCAACAATTGGGGATTAGAAAATTTAAATACAACGCAGCATGAGTAAAAACTGTATAGCCCTATAGTCATGTTTTGAAGAGTATTTAATGATATAAAAGTGTTCATGACATATCAGGTGGAAGGGGGCATACTGTATATGCCACAAGAGCCCAGTTTCATTAAAAATACGCACACAGAAGTGAACACGACACTCATAGAACCCATAGAGTCTTTCAGGTATATTCTGATGTCACAGAGTTGAGAGGAGCTAGTACCTCTCAATTTGGATGCTTTACTTTCCCATTTCAGTTTACGGGTTTCGGCAGAATCTCAAGGTTAATTAGCGTTGTATCTGCAGTTCATCAGAGCCCCAGGGAATTTTTCCCCCCTCTTGAGTTATTATCTCTTTTAATCTGACAATTGGTATTGGGATCAGCCCTTCACAAAAACAACGGGGCTGGGCAGTGAGCAGGGAAGGAGGCCCAGGTCAGTCTCTGTGTAAGTGGCTTTGGTGGGGACTGGACTGGCAGGAGTGAGAGGTCTTCCAGCCTGACCAGCAGACACCAGACCTTCAAGTCCTGAAAGTTGCAAGATGGAGCAACACTGGTCTGCAAAAGTGAGCAGAGCCCTGTTTGGCGGCTCTGCGAGGTGCTGGGTCCTGCAGATGGCAGGAAGCCTGTGCAGCCACAGCTCAGGTCTGGGGAGAATACTAATAATGCCTCTGTGTGCACCTCCACAGGCTACCATCCCCGCCAGTTCTGTGTAAGAAAAGCCTGAGGGTATCAAAGCGCTGGAGAAAACGCAACACAAGCATTTCTCAATCTCCCTTTGGGAGAACTCTCCAGATCCCTGCAGCTACTGGGGAGACAGAGAAAGGGATGGCATGAGAGGAGGCAAACGAGGCTCTATGTGGGGCAGTCCCTTTAAGGAGGCAAAAGGGACAGCCAGGCAGACAGCTCCACGTGTGTCTGCAGGAGGGGAGAAAGGACACAGGAAGGGGAGGAGAAATGTTTCCTTAGACTCTGCAGATGGACCACTGAGGCGGAACCTGCAACTCATAAGTGGTTCTTTATTGTCTTGTCTACAGGAGTGGAGTCTCATCTCTTGGAACAGAGCTTCGGATTAATTTTTGTCATGTCTCTCTGGGCCCACTTCGTCTGGACGGTGCCAATGATTCATTTAATTTTCTTTTTAATTATTAAAAAGATGCTCAGCCCTATGTATACTCTTGTAGATTTATAAGACTCCTGCAGTAAAGAGAAACCTGGCCCATGGGTGCTCTGTTTCCTAACGCTCAATGCACTGAACACGTGGAAAATCTCTGTTCTCTTTTTGCATTGTCGATACACACTTTCTAGGGTGAATGACCCAGGATGTTGATCCCAAAACACTTCTTTTCTCTATTGAAGTTCATGTACTCTTCAGTATGACCTCTTCAGCTACTAAAATGACATTCTGAATACTTAGTTCTGCAGCTTATAGAAGTATTGCTTAGTAATAGTTTAGATAATTATAAGTGAACACCACCAATGCTCGAATAGAGGCTCTCCTGGGGTTAAAATAAAGGGATCACTTATCTTTAAAGGGTTTGTAGGTTTCATCAGGGAAGCAGAGTGACTTGCTGGGTCAAAGTCAGAGCATGTGGTTCTAGCCCAACAGCATTTCCCATGCCTTTATGTTAATATTTCTTACCTGTCAAGGGAAACTAAATGCTCTACACAGTGCTGTGGGGGCAAGTCAGTGTGCAGGGCTCATAAACACAGAAATAATAAAAAAAGATGATGTTCTTGCTTTCATACAGCTATGGTTGTAATGTGAGTTGCTGCACTTTTTGGCATTTTGCCATCAGTTTCATCCAGCAAAAACCCAACAGGCTCATTTCCACCCTTCAATTCAATACTAGTATCCTCAGCTAGAGTTGATTTTAAACCTCCCTCGTATTTGCCCCTCCCTGTACCTTTCAGACCTCAAGTTTCCTGCTTTTCTTCTTAGGAAGCCACCAGTTTTTTCTGCTGCTAGGCTCCATACCCTGTCTGTCTTTGGCCTGAGCTGTGGGCTTTAACAAGACGGGAAGTTTTAGTGTGCATGCCTGTGCATACATGGACGTGTTCACGTGTGTGTTCCATGTGCATGCATGTATGTGTAAATGTGCATGTGTATGTTCCTAATAACAAGGGACACTAGAACACCTAAGGTGCACATGTTTCCCCACACAGGTCAGTTTGTACTTACATAGTTCGAGGCCAGGTCTGGGTGGAGATAGTCAATCCCTGTGAAAAGACAATAGCACAGGAGCGAAAGGTTAATACCTGCCACCGTCCTCAGGGAAGCTGCTCTAGAAAGATCTTATGTGCTGCACCCAGGATACACTGTGCCTGAGGCCCCAGCCTTGTGTTTCGCTTCCTGAGTGAGGGTGGGTGGGTTGCACCGCCCAAGTGAAGAGACAGCTGCCACCAGATGCATTGGAGGAGGGAAGCCAATTAGAGTTTGGAGCCTCAGGATAACACTTCTGCCATAAATGTCAGCACAAAGGGGCTTAGTGTGTATAAGATTGATGGCTCATCAGGGCAGTGATGCAAGAGAGATTTGTGGAAATCCTGACATTTCTAAAGCATCAACAGGCATTTCTTTTGAAATGAAACTGGCCCCGGGGGCGGGGGCGGGGGGGCGGGGGAAAGCAATGGATTAGTAGAGGGTTCTCTGGCATAGAAGCAATAAGAGTAACATAGCTGGGCAAGAAAAGCGATTAGGTGACGAGCAAATGGTCTCCTGCAATGTGTCCCAAGTGGGAGGTGATACTTGTCTTTCCAGACTGTGGCTTTCCTGGAAGCTGAGACCTCGAGTCGCCCTGCAGGGGTCCTGTGCTTTCTCCTGCATGTGGACTACCTTGTTGCCTAATAGTCATTCCAGTGGTAGAATTATGGTCCATGAGTTGCTGGCCTCCATCAGACTCGTGAGCCTCAGAAAGCACCCTGGAACTTCAAGGGCAAATTGAAAAGTTTTCCTCCAGGTCTGATAGCCATATAATCATTGCAGTTTCATTTCATCTGAGCATCTAGCCCTCCAAGAAACGAGCCAGGCTCCTGCACTACCTAGTATAATGGTTGTAAGTGTAGGTTTTGCAATCAAAGATTTGAGTTTGAATACCAGCCACGCTGCCAACTGGCTGCATGACTTCAGGGAAAGCGCGTGGCTTCTATATGCTTGTTTTCTTCTTGATCTAGTGGAGGTGAGAACAGTGTGGTGTGCTTGTAATGGTGGCATTTAACAACTCAATTGGGTTGCAATATTTAAAAGCCAGAAGCATTATTCAACCTCTTGTATAACTGTCATCTTTACTGCATGCATACCAAAGTCAGGTCACAGTTATAGCTTTGCTCTGCAAAAAGGAACTTATATCAGGATGCATATAGTTGACCCTTGAACAACAAGGGTTAGAGGAGCCAACTTCCTGGGCAGTTGAAAATCTGCATATAACTTAAGTCGGTCCTCCACATATGTGGATTCCCAACCACCAGTTGACCCTTGAAGAAAGCGAGTTTGAACTGTGCTGACCAATAGAAAAACCCACGTATAAGTGGACCCACACAGTCCAAGCCAGCATTCTTCAAGGGTCAACTGTATTTGTAAAAAAAGTTTTCCTTTGTTTTTTTTCTTGTTGCACAAGTCATTTCTGGTAAGTACTTTTTAGACTGGCAATCACTGTTCTTGGGAAAGCTGCTCTAACATGTTTCATATCTTGCTGCTGATATTTTGATATTCTGAAACAATTACTGTTATCATGCTGATTTCTATATCTTGGGAGAGTATAGCTGGTCACTTCCTGCTCAATATTCTCCTCCTCCTCCTCCTCCTCCTCCTCCTCCTCCTCCTCCTCCACCTCCTCCTCTCCCTATTCCTCTCTCAAGGACTGCAGAGAGACAGGGGTTAGAAGACTTAAAGACAAATATTTAAATGTTTGCAGACCCATGTTCTGGACTCTAATTTAGAGATGGTTAGTTTAGATTGTGTTGGGGATGAGCCTGGGCCATGGGACCAACAGATCCAGTACCATTTCAGGTTCAGACACTGTAATATTTGTGTGACTGGCTAAATGACATAATCTCTTGGAACCTCAGTTTTTTCATCTTTAAAATGGAGATATTATTTACCTTGCAAAGCAATTTTCAGGATTAGAGCCAATTCATCAAAAGTGTTTAGCTTGTAGTAGATGCTTGATAAATTATATTTCTATCCTCATCATTAGTACCATTATCTAGCATATCGCTAGAGGTATATAGATAATGCTGAAGAGCAGAACATTTAAAAAAATCTACTTAGTCTTAGAACAGTGGTACTCAACCTTCCTAATGCTGCGACCCTTTAATACAGTTCCTCATGTTGTGGTGACCCCCAACCATAAAATTATTTTCGTTGCTACTTTATAACTGTAATTTTGCTACTGTTATGAATTGTAATGTAAATATCTGATATACAGGATGTATTTTCATTGTTACAAATTGAACATAATTAAAGCATAGTGATTAATCACAAAGACAATATGTAATTACATATGTGTTTTCCGATGGTCTTAGGCGACCCCTGTGAAAGGGTCGTTGGACCCCCAAAGGGGTTGCGACCCACAGGTTGAGAACTGCTGTCTTAGAATGTTGTGTCGGAATTAAATTGTTGTATATATTTGCTAAAATTTGTTAAATTTTGTGAACTCATTGTTAGGCAAAAAATGTTGTAACATACAGGTAAGGTAAAAGAAAAATGACAAACACACAGATGCATACACAGAGAACATTTTTTCTAGCAATGAGTCAATTTTTAAAACATGACCCCATGTTCTGAGAGTGCAAGTTGTTTAGAAGGGGAATTTTTGGAGAAACAGTAATCTCTTCTTTGTGAAGGGAAAATATTGAAGCAAAGAGGTAATCTGAGACCAGAAGGAAATTAGAATTAAAACAAGATAAATTTAGCCCAATTAAATAAAACATCTTTAATTAGGTTATGGGGAAGACCAGGTGTTAAGTTAGAACAGATACAGACTTTAGTCTGAGAAAGAAAATATTATTTGTAGAATTGTGAAGGATGACAGACATGATCCAGAAAAATAAAAATGAACTGAAGCAAGAAAATGATAACCTGGTAATTAAATAGTATTTTAAGAGTTTTGTATGTTTTATATTCAGGGAAATATACTGAATACATCTTCTAAATCAGCTTATTTTTTCACTTCTTGTATTAGTAACATATTCAATCTTATTTTTCATGTACTTGTTTATTTTCAGCAATGACTGATAGACGCTATGTAGGTCCTGGAAAAAACAGACAATTTGGACACTGAACCTGAGCTATGGCTCATGATCTGTGGGGGCACCTACTCATCAGCCAATCATTATGAATGTGGGGCACAGATTAAAAATATTTGGTTATATTTTTGTTCATAAACCTTTAGTATCTGCCACTAGTTTGAAGTCTAATCCACAATAGTCCAAATTCCCAGGAAGCTCCAGAGACTTCAGGGAATTAGCAAGGAGCTCCATGTACATCTTCCTAGTTAGAATGGTAATAGTTCAGTTGAGATATATTACTGGTCCTAAGCCCAGTTACTTTCACTGTTCTAAGAAAGCTAGCCCCTTGCACCATCCCTATGGACTTATATGCTGCTGAGGAGTAGACCTCCATGGATTAATTGTATTTTCAAAGGTGGTGGTTCAGTATCACCGATTCCATACGGTATTCTACAGTATGACAAGGTCATCTCCTCCCTGATTTAGAGAGGTAAGTCTATTCTTTCTTCTTTAGTCTGACTGGGCTGTGGTTGCTTCTACAAATAAGTTATAGAAGCTATGACTTTCAAGGCTAAGTCAAAAAAGGCCAGGCATCTTCCACCTGTTTCCCTTTGGATGCTTTCTTACTCTTCAGGAAGCAGGCTGCCATGGAAGAATCCCATGTGTAGTCACTCTGACAGCTAAGCCCCAGCAGCAGCCAGCATCAACTATTAGCCATCTTGGATATTCAGCTCAGTCAAGCCTTCTGATGACCACAGCCCAGCCAACATCTGAATGCCTGTCCTTGGGAACTCTGGGCCATCTGTAAAAATCCATCTACTTTGCTGGGGAGACCACATGGAGTGGAGAGGCTGGGACTGCATGGAGCTGGAGGGAGCCTCCAGTTGCATCCAGTCCCAGCCGTCTTCTGACTCCAACTGCATGAGAGACCCCAGAAAGGTCAGCAGCAGAACTGTCCAGCCGAGCCTGGGCAATCCACCCAACTGCGAGAGAGAACAACATGGTGGTTATTTAAAGCCACTTAATTTTGGGGTGATTTGTTCTGCACTATTAGGTGACCAAAACAATGGAGAAGCTAGGAGTTTTAATTGGGAGTCAGAGAATTTGCTTTTTTTTTTTTTGGGAATCCCAACAGCCACTGATCAGCAGAAGAAATAACACAAATCAAAATCTGTCAAAACTTTCTGAAGGACTTGGCCTTGCAAGCCAGGAAACATGAAGCAAGGGCAGGAGTCATCTTTGCTATCTTTGGAAGGGACGATGGACACTCAGGCGAGGGGGTTACAGTTGAAGAGTCCCGAAGCAGGCATCACAGGGCTGATGGAGGTTTCATAAGAGCGGTGTGTCACCCTATTGTCACTGTGGTGCCACTTTTAGGGTGCTTCTCTAATACCCAACGGGGAGTCCACAGTAGATACGCTGTATGAAATGGTCATTACAATATGTCCTAGGCAGGTTTTCCCCAAACCTAGATGCATCTTTCTCCTGGGTGAGCTGGCGCCAGCCGCTTTAGTTTCTAAACCAAAACATTAGGAAGGAAGAGACTGTCTCAGCTCCAGACACGGTGCACAGACACTCTTGTGCAGAGCTCCTTTCTTCTTGTGAAAACCCTCGGCTGCTGGAGAAAGCTTTTACATCCACTTCAAAACGTGGAACACATCAGGAAACAGGGAGGCATTGTTTTTATGTTGCTATTTAATGAGCCCACACAAAGACAGCAGCAATTTTAATCACTCTGGCTACCCTTGTTTTCCCATCAATTCTGTTTCAAAGGCTTGCTTTAGAGAACATAGTGTTCTTTGAGGATCTTCAGAAGGGAGAGGCTCCCTCCGCTGTTTCATCTTTGTCTAGTCTTTATATGTAATTGGGCCAAAACTGCACAGTGGCACTTGTACTGGGAGACCCAGACAGCTAATGAAGACCCAGATAGTATATCCCCAATGAGATGACTACAGGGCGGAGATGCTCCAGGATCTTGGCAGAGCCAAAGACATGTGTCATTAGAAAAACAATTCACCCAACCTGTTGGCTTTCATATAAAAAACTATTGAAAATAAAGCTGTTAAATCTTTATCTGGCAGGTGTTTGGGACAGGACAACATGTTCTAGGGGTCATGCATCATAAAATGTTATCAAAGTCTGCTTTACAAGGGCTCCTTCTGAAAGTAACAATAAAGTAAAAAATTCTCCAAAGCCAATCCTGCTGCTAAAAAGCTATTTCATGGATCTAGAGCCACACGGTCTAATATAAATTTCTGTGATGATAAAAATGGAGTTTTTGGCTTGAATTTCAGCAGCTGCTAGATCCATGTAGCTATTGAGAACTTGAAATGAAGCTAGGAGTTGAATTTTTAATTTTATTTAGTGTCAATTAATTAAAGTTTAAATGTAAATAGCCACATATGGCTAGTGGCTAGTAGTTTAGACAGTGTGGATCTAGAGAAATATTTGGTAAATATAAAGAGGTTTGGAAGATGTTTTAAGGTAAAGTATAAGCAGTGGTTTAATAAGAAATTAAAGTTGCAGGATGAGCAGATTTCATTAGTTTATTTAATTTATTAATTCAACAAATATTTGTTAAGGGTATCTTCAAATTTGAGGATGATGGATTTGGAGGAAGGTGCAAGTTTGGCCACAGTATAAATGGTTATCAGGCCCAACATCTGGCTATTCTGCCTCCAAAAGAAGGACTCTCTTATATTCCGCAGCACTGCAAAGACACACTGGCTTACGCATGCTGTAAAGGCATTGAAAAACTCACCATCATCCATAATTCCAATGGTAACACCTTTCCCTGTGTAGCCCAGCTCCCAGGCTTCTGCCACATTCAAATCAAGGCCAGGAGTGCCATCGGCTTGTCCAGTATTGATCTGGTACAGGAATTCCAAGCAGAGAATCTTATTAGTTTGGTGGAGTAAAGCACCTGTGTAAATGTTTGTTTCACATGCTCTGCAGCCGTCTGCTAGTCCAGGGCCAGCTCAGAGGCCACATCTTCCCTGAACCAATACTTCTTGGCATCCCCCAACCAACCTCTTCCAGCCTCCTCCTTTAATTTTTTGATATACACTGCTAACGCTTTATATTTTTTATAAGTATGCAAACACAGTTTCAATCCTCCCATCTTTTATGACCAGGTTGTGATCTTTAAACTCAGTAGAGCTGCCATTTCCAGAAACCCTCCTCAGTTTAGAATTAAGTGCTTGCTTTTGTAGTTCTTTTTTTTTTATAAATATATTTTATTGATTTTTTTACATAGAGGAAGGGAGAGGGATAGAAAGTTAGAAACATCGATGAGAGAGAAACATCGATCAGCTGCCTTCTGCACGCCCCCTACTGAGGATGTGCCTGCAACCAAGGTACATGCCCTTGACCGGAATCGAACCTGGGACCCTTCAGTCCGCAGGCCGACACTCTATCCACTGAGCCAAACCGGTTAGAGCCCTTTTGTAGTTCTTGATTTATACTTCACATTTTGAATTTAGCACATATTGTTTGGGATTATTCTTACGTGAATATGATTTCCTTACTACATCCAATATCCTTTGCAAGAGGGAGATGATCTATTTACCTTTGTGATTTCAATACTACCACACCAATCTTGCTTTAAAAATATTTGTTGAGCTGAATTAAAGATAGCTGGCTCAACTTTAGTGCATATTCTCCCCCTTAAAAAAATCCAAAGATGAAATAAAGGAAAACAAAGGAAAAGTCCCAAATAAATGTGCTCACTACCCTCTTTGCATGCATCTTTGTCCTGTGCAGATTTTCTCAAAGATGAGTCCTAAAAAAGTAGTGACATCAGAGTTTGTATTGGCAGAAACTCACAGTGACCAATTGGCCATTACAGTGTTGCTAAAACATTGTGTGAATGTCATGGTGCTCTCCATAAAAATGGCCACTCTTCTCCTCCAGGCATTTGTTAAGATTATACCTCGCCATTCCCTTGGAAGTGAGAATGACCATGTGACTGATTTTGGCCAATTGAATATGAGCTTATGTGTCATCTGTCACATCTATGTGGAAGCTTTAAGAGCCACTGTGCAATTTGCCCCTTCCTTCCCCTCATGTGCTCATGAAAGCAGGGATCAAGATGGAGTGGAGATGGAGTTTGATTTGCCTGAGTCCCTGATGGATTATGAAACATTGGTGGCATAGCATGAGTGAGAAACTCTGATTTCATTAAGCCACTGTGATTTGAGGGTTATTATTGCAAGAAACATAGCCTATCCTGGCTAATAGAGTCATCCCTTTGTATTGAGGGGATGGTTCCAGAATCCCAAAATACATGGATGCTCAAGTCCCTTATATAAAATGGTTTGGTATTTGCATATAACTTATGTTTTGCATATAGGTTACAGCCAGATACGCCTACACTTCATTTGTGTGGATTCAACATAGTGCTCTGCATGTGGCAAATTAAAAATTTGCCTTTTGGAAATTTCTGGGATTATTTTTTAAATATTTTCAACCCCCAGTTGGTTGAATTGTGGATGTGGAACCCGTGGATATGAAGGGCTGACTGTACACATAAGTTTATTTAGTTACCCAAATGGAATTTTTAGAATTCCATGCCCCAAAGCATAAGGGCATAAGGCATAGTCAAGTTCTAAAGCCCCAAGAGAGGGGTTTGTGGTGTATTCCTATAAAGGAGCAGTCCATGGGTCATAATTTATTTATTTTTTTTGCTCAACATCTTTTAATCTTAAATAAAGCTTCACTCACATTGATAAATTAGTCACTCATTTCCCCTCTATATGCCCTGCAGTTTGGTTTGCTTGGAGGCTTTGAACATTTTTCAACATAACTCAACCCATCCAAACGGACAGACTCTTGGCGAGCCAGAAAATATTCACTACCAGACAGATGGGTTTCCCTGCCTTGAATCCTGCATCAATTAAGTACCATGGAACTGATTTCCTGCCATTATTTGAGGAAACACTGATAGATGCTACTTCTGCTACTTTAGTTTTCGAGGTCTCTTGCTTGTCTCTTGTGTAGTCACCTGATTCTTTGTCTTATGTCTGTGGTTTCATTATGTCCTACTGTTACTCTGATGGTTGAGACCCCACATAACTCTTCCCAGGCCTTTGAGTTGACCTTTACATGTTTTCGCATCTTCATTCATTCATACACTGGGGCACTTTTCAGAGTCTGGGAGAATCTGATCTGCTTTGGGTAGTTGCTTTGACCCTAGGAGGCCATGGCTACTTAACAGTTCAGAAGAAAGCAGATTAAGGAATGAGATGCTTGGGTGGTGCTAGAAAATCAATACGGATCAGAGGGGACAGAGCAGTTCACGGAGTCGGATGCTGGCTAATGTTCCAAAGAATAATGAGGAAATGGAAATGCATTTTGTATCTGAAGTCTCAAAATGAGAAACGTTAGGAACAATACAGAGACACTTACCAGATACCATTGCTTTGTAAAAAGAGGATCATTCATGTTGATATCGATTTCATTGATATCTCTATACCCTCGCTTTTTCCGTTGGAATCCTTCTTGTTGCAAGGCCATCTTTACCTGGAATGACAATACTGGCACATTACCTGACTATCAACCTAAACATTCCTCTTTTGAAATTTATTTCCATGAATTCAAGTTCCATTTGTATCTGAAGTGTTTTTTTTCCTCACCTGAAGCTAAGCTCATCTCATATACACTCTCACTTTCTGATTATTTTCCAAGGGAATCTACTTCTGCTTGCAGTGAGCAAACAGGCTCGGTGATGGCTCAAATGAGTTTCCCTAAATAAGAATTAGATGGAAAAAGTACTCTCAAGGAAGGTAAGGTGGTAGGGCCATTAAGAGAAAGAAAACGAAGCAAAGGAACACTTCTATGAAGGAAAAGAGAGTGATATGGATTCAGGGAGGGAGAGAGTGAAACCTCATTGATCATTTTTCTGGAGGGCTTCTCAGCCTTTCCATTTGTTGATAGTACTGTGATTTGGGCTATCACATTTGGGAATCAGCCCCAAACAAAAACAAACAAACAAACAAACAACCTGTGTGGAGAGACAGTAAATCCATAGCAAAGCTGTAGAAGGCAAGCGAGGGACCTTTGAAGGGAAATTGATGGATGGTGCTGCTGTCCTTGCAATGACAACACTTTGGTTTTGGACAGTAAAACATTAGAACCCCAAGCCCTTGGATGGAAATAAAGCTCATGAGCCGAATTAGTTCAAACAGGCTCCTGGCAACAGCTAGGCTCTGTCTCAATCAGGAAACTTTCTTTCACTTGGGCAGAAACTAATCTATCACCCAATAGCTGTGTCCAGTCTCTGAACGTCTATGCCCTCACAGACTATGCAAATGTATAAAAAAGTGCGCGCTGGATACTTATTATTTATTTAAATTATATTTTTCTGCCCGACATTTATTTATCCTTTTATCAAATTTCCCCAGTATATTAGGGGAAATATATCTATATCTTTATATATCTCTATATCTCTATATCTCTATATCTATATATCTATATCTATCTATTATCTATCTATCTATCTATCTATCTTTCATTTTATTTCTCTTAATGGTCCTACCACCTTATCTTCCTTGAGAGTCCTTTTTCCACCTAAATCTTATTTAGGGAAATTCACTTTGAGCCATCACCGAGTCCACTAGGTTCCGTGTTAGTGGAGTGAAATTTGAGGCACCTGCCTGCTGTAAAGAGACTGAAGCTCTCCTTGCCACCGAAGTGCTCAGTGGGTATCTCTCTTCCAGGATCTGAATCCTATAGGCCAGCCCTGGGGCTCCCTCAGGATTGATCCTTCAGCCTCCCATAGATTGTAAGCTCCAAAACTTTCCAACAAATTCTCTTTTGCATAATTGATACAGAATCTATTCCTGTTGCTTGCAATCAAGAACTCTGGTATGTGACAAGAGAGTCCAAGTCAAGAGTGGTGGTGGGCAGGGAAGAATGAAGAGGTTGAAGATGTGGCCCAAACCCTTGTCTTCCTGCTTCCCTGGAATGTGGAAGAATGCTGTGGGGGAGTAGCTCCTCACTTCCCCATCTACACACTCACACAGAAGGTCTAGGGCTCATTTGCCAGAAAAAAACTCTTAATTCTATCCAAAATGCTAATCATATAGAAAAGAAGTGGCAGGTATAGCAAGAGTAATTGACCAGGGACCCCAGCTGCTACACTCCGAAATCTAGCGTTTGCTCTGTGAGTTCTTTGGAGGTATTGCAGCAAGAGACATTCACTGGGGTGTAGTTTCTATAAAAAATCCCCCAAAGAAGTAGCAATATCATTGAAAAAAAGGGATAGTTATATTTTTTAAAAATATATTTTTATTGATTTCAGAAAGGAAGGGAGAGGGATAGAGGGATAGAAACTTCAATGATGAGAGAGAATCATTGATTGGCTGCCTCCTGCACACCCCACACTAGGGATGGAGCCTGCAACCCAGACATGTGCCCTGACTGGGAATCAAACCATGACTTCCTGGTTCATAGGTCAACGCTTAACCAGTGAGCCATGCCGGCGGGGCTAGATGGATATTTTTTATAATGACAAAGTTTGGACACAACTAGTGCCCATCAGATGATTCCAATTTAAATATATATGCATATACAGGGTGTCCCCAAAAATATATATACACTTTAACAGCTAATAACTTAATTTTGAAAATGAAATGTATTTTAATAAACAATGCCTTTATAATTACTCAAAATGTATGTATACAGTTTTGGGGACACCTTAAATATGTTTATATGAAGCAGATGCCAAGATGGGATTAAACATGCAAGAAGTTTATTAGGAGAGAAAATGCAAGAAATTGTGTTGCAAGTCTGGCCCCACAAAGAAGAGAGCGTACAAAGTTGGGCAAAAGAGTCCTTGACTGCCCCGTAGTCTAAAGAAGGTTTGGCAAAGCAGTTGGGGATCCAAAGTCAGCTGTCAGAGGGCCCCTGTGTCTCCCAGGGGTAGGTCTGCCTCAGGACTCCTGTCGAGCTCAGTCACTGACTGGAGCAGCCCCTGGCCAGCGTGGCCTGTTGCCAACACGGTAATAGATTTCAGAGTGCAGCTGCTGGGGTCCCTGGCCAATTACTCTCTCTGTCGTCAGGGGCCTGTCAGCATGTTCTCACAGCTGCCACAGAATATATCCATGCATTTATATATGTGTCTCTGTGCTTGTGTGTAAGCATTAATGCAGAACATTTAAAATGTCCAAGTCAATGTAGTTTTCAACCTGGAAAGAACCAGACACACCCTCATAAAACCTTCTTAATACTATGAAAGCAAATACAATAGCTCCCCTTTATCCACGTTCCAAGATCCCCAGTAGAAGACTGAAACAGTGGATAGTACTGCGTTTTTTCCTACACACACATACCTTTTTACTTAAAAGAAGCACTTTAGGGCTTCTCTTTGGCATATCTGAATTGCCAGCATTATTTGTGCTTCGGGGCCATTATTAAGTAAAATAGGGGTTATTTGAACACAAGCACTTCGATACCTCCATAGTCGATCTGATAATGAAAAAAGCTCGTAAGTAACTGAGGGGGTGAGGGAGAGCATACGTAGCGTGGACACGCTGGACAAAGGGATGATTCACATCCTGGGTTGGTTGAAGCAGGACAGCGTGAGAATTCAATATACTCACAAAGGCACAGAATTTAAATAGAATGAATTGTTTTTTTCCATTTAATATTTTCTGACTAAGGTTCACCACCAGTAATTTAAACCACGGAAAGCAAAACCAAGGATAAGGGCAGAACCTAACTTCAAATAAGAGTGCCACGTTAACTTGGGAAGGAAGGAGCCTGGATTCGGCCATCTCATCTTCCCCTTTTGGTCCCACAACCTGGCCTTTATCTGCTCTCCTCACTAAAGGAGGCGGTTACTGGCCTGCCCCGAGGGAGTCTGGTTATAGTGGATTCATCGTCAGGAATGACTTCATTGAGCAGCTTCCCTTTGCTGGGATCTCTGCTGGGCAGACTACCTACCATGTGGATGTTTGAACGCTCTCATCTGCAGGTTGTTTCCCAGCAGCATAAACACAGGAGGACACATCAGATTTTACCTTTTTAAATATGCAATAGCAGCGAAAACTAAAGCCATGTTACTCCCAAATCAATTAGACCAAGTACATCCAAATGATAAGACTGTTTAAATCCATTTCCATAAGATTAATTTTCAATTTCATAAATTAGGTTTTAATGGAGACCAGTGATGCTTTGGAATGTGACCCTCTGATGCCACCCTCCTTGCAACTCGGGAGCACCAGAGCAGGACTCTGTTGTCTGAAATTATGCATCTAGTGCTAATAAAAATTAGGACTCAGAAGACTGCAGAGGGCTTTATCTTCATGACCTCAATGAAAACCACAGCTACAATTTCAAGAGAGATGAACACCTTTAAGACATATTTTTACTTATTACACTTAAATAACTGGAAAACAATTCTATCCCCCCCTGCCACAACAATACCATGTAATACCATCAATTGCTTTTATTTTTCTGGGTTCTTTTCCAATCTGAATTTGCATTCAAATCTAATTTTTACATAACAGTAATCATATTATAGATAACATTGTGCACCTTCTTCACTAAGTATCCAACCGTAGGAATTTTAATATGCTGTTATATAGCTCTCACATTTTAATTTTAATGGCTATCTAAATATTCTATAGAGTAAAGTACCATAATTTACCCAACAATTTCCCTCCTATTGGTCATTTGGATTTTTTTTATTATCATAAGTCAAATTGCCAGGAGCAGAAAGATGAGGTTATAAACTACTTTTAAATACCTCTGGGGAAGAATTCTGCATTATAATTCTATTTGTGAGAAAGCCCTAAATGTCAGAGAAGTATTTCCTAGTGTCTACGTTCCTTCCTCACATTATAACTAAAAGGCTGGTTTTATTCTCTCTTCCTCCTCCTCTTAATTATAGCCTTTCACGCAGGATACCTTTCATTGCCACTTAGATATGGTTCCAATGACATGCATGGGACTTAATTATAGCTTCTTACCTTCTCAAAAAATAATGTACAGCTAGCATTGGTATTTCACTTTAGAATACTTCCCTAAGTTGATCCATAGACCTAAATATTTACACAAATAAAAAATATAAGAAAGCAAACGTGTTTTGTTACTGGGTATTATTTTATTAAAAATGAACAGACGGATATTTTAAACCTGAATTTGACACATGTGCACAGCACAAATTTTACCTGAGCAGCTCCCCTATGCCCTCCCCCTCTACCCCTCTCCTCAATTAAGAATTCTTTAGCAGTCTGAAAAATGTTTCTGTGCATCTACAAGCAGGTTCGATCTCTGGGCATTAGCATACTATTTTAAAAGTTACATTAACATTTAATCTTGTCAACAAAACTGTGGTGTTGAGAAAACAGAGGTTCTGAGGCCATTGTCCAACAGTTGCAAGCATGGTGGAGTCATCCAGGTTCATCACTTCTAAATGCTATGAACTCTTCACAAAGGTACATTGCCTCTCCCTAAGGTATGGGACACAGTCAACCTTCCAGTATCCGGAGGGCTGAACGGTGGATGTTAACTCTCTAAGGAGCAGGTACTGGATTGCTTTTTCCCTGGGCTGATGATTAAACAGCTGCTAATTAGCATTAACTGTGCTGAGCAGGGGAGGGGCGAGAAAGGGGAACAATAGGAAAACCTGTCTCAAAGGGTGTGGGGAACTGCTTGGCTTGAAGTGAGCACAGGAAAAGGAACATAAAACACAAAACTACATGTTGCTGAAAATACTGAGGGTTATGAATCCACAGTGTGATTGATTGTCACACTATTATCTTCTATACTAAGAATTATTTTATTTACCAGTGTCATAAGTTGACTTGTATCTCCCTAAAAGTCCTAACCTGCTCACCTGTAAAGTGGGCATGAGACATAATAATGGCTAACATATATTGAGGGCTGACTGAACCAACCCCATCTATACTTTGATCTTGGTCTTCTAGACTCCAGAATTGTGAGACATATATTTCTGTTTAAGCCACCGACTTGTGGTACTTGGTTATGGCAGCAGTCCCAGCAAACTCATACAACACTCCAGTAATCTGGTTGCACATCTGCATACTTCACTATTGTTCCATGTTGCTTCTCTGCTGCTACTTCACATTAGGGTTTTGGTGAGCATCAAACAAGATAATGCATATAATGCATAACACCTGGCTCATAGTACATACCCAATATATGCCTACCATTGCTACTATAAGCATTGCCAACGTTATAATTTTTGAGGCTGGCGGAAAGGCAATGTTGTGGTGCCTCTCCTTGTTCCATCCCACCTCAAGCCAGGCATGTCTTATTCCAAAGCAGGCCAGGGTGCCCTTGCTCCCTTCTTCTTGCTCTTAGCTAGCTTCAGACAAATCAAAGTAAACATGTAAACAGAAACCAGCTGGAGTCCTTCCCATGTGTGTCCTGAAGGCAGAACACCCACCTCTTTTTGCCTTTGCCTCTCCAAGGCAGTGTGTTATACCCGTGTTTGAACTGACGAGCTGAACACAGCTTATGAAACAAGGAACCCAGAAAAAGCCATTGCTGGTGGTGATGTGAAAGATGACGGAGGAAGGATTCCACACCTAAGCTCAGATGTTCTAGTTCATCTGCTTTGCTACCAACTGCTGGCCTTGGTTATCAAGATGCAAACAGGGATCTAGAAAGGAGAGAGGTATAGGGGGACATGACCCAGGAAGGTCAATTGCTGGGAGGGAGAGTGAAGGGAGGAAACAGGCAGCAAACAGTCGGGGGGAGTCTGGCTACTTAATTTCCCCCTTGAGCAGGCAGGGTGACTTTTTGGAAAGCCCAATTATAGGCAAATCACAGGGCCTAACTTTTCAAAGAACAGGGAGTTAAGCCACACTCATGGCTGAATGCACCGTATTGATTGCCCTCATTTAGAGAGGTTTGCCCATCTTGCAAGAATGAAGACGATCAATTGAGGAGAGAGGATATGGCTGCGTGTCTCCGGCCACAGTTCCAGTCACTTCATCTCAGTGACAAGATATTAACAAATTGCTATCTATCAACTAAAGCCCTGTATACAAGATATACCGAGATAAGTCAATGTAATTAGGGAGGGATCGAAAGATGTTTTTTGGTGGAGTGAAGCACAGAGGCAACTGTGAGAGTGCCTTTAGCAGGTCCAATGCCAGCTCCCAGGTTTGCTAGCACATGTGCATCTTACTTGGGGGTGCACTTCAGCATGATTTCAATCTTGCTCTTGTTTCCGGGATGGTAGGGAATGTCATGAGTTGGGTTTAGGGGATTATATTAAGGAAAAGGATAATAAAAGATGGTAGGTGCTATGCCGGATGTGGAGGCAGGGATGGCTAGACTGGGGTATGCTTGAGAGGACAATTTTCCAGAGATGCCAGGTACCCTGAATGCTCTCTTGGCCAAACCGACATGATCCTCTCAGTGAGGTTCTCCTGAGAGGTGAGTGTGGAAAAGAAGCAAAGCAAGGCTAAGCCACCTTAATATACTAATATATTACTAGCTTTGGCCTTGGACACAATATAGCCAAAGAGAGCCGGCCTGGGCCACGTGGACAGCTCTGTTTTCCATCGCAGGTGGGCAGAAGGAGCTCAGTCTAACACAGAAGGTTCCTGAGTGAACAGATGGGAGGAGGAGCAGGAAGATGAGGGGGTAAAGGGGAGCAGTGAGGCAAAGGTGCTGCCCCAGCTTCTGCTGCTCAAGTGTGTGTGGGGAAAAGAGGGGATGGGTGGAAAGTGTGGATGATTTAATCCAAAGTCATGACTTGACCAAGTGCCAAAGATCATACCTTAAACACAGTGTGCTGTGCGAACAAGGTTTGGAATCAGAAAGAAATGGGATCAGGTCCTGGGTCGGTTTATGTGTTATTTGTGTGTGTTCTGGGGTAGGTTCCTCAAGTACTCTGAACTATGTTTTTTTTTTTGTTTTGTTTTTTTCTCCCATCTAGAGCAGGAATTGGCAAATCGAGCCCACTGCCTGTTTACATCCTGCCCCTGGCTGTTTTCACGCCACAATGGCAGACTTGAGTAGTTGTAACAGAGATCATATGGCTCACAAAGCCTAAAGTATTTGCTCTTTAGCCCTTCTCAGAAATAGTTTGTCCACGCCTTGATGTATAGCATGGAGATGGTGGGATTCTTGACCATATAGGCTTAATAGTGAGGATCATGTGAAATAATCTTTTCTATAAATGTTACTGTCTAAAATTATGATGTATAATATGTCTATGGAATCCATTTCCTCTATGAGGGTGGAAGCAGGGGCAGGATTTTGATTAGTGGTGCAAATGATTTGATTTGAGGGGCACAAAGAAAGCTGCCAGTGACCCAAACCACCTCCCTGCCCCCTCCCTCCCCCCCCCCCCCCCCCCGCCGCCCCCTCGGGTACACACACACTGACTGAATTCCAGACATGAAGAGTTAAGTTTTCATCGTAAGCCTTCATTATCTAAGTTGATTATGTCTCTATTTAAAAAGATTAGGAAAACAAGTCCTCTGGGAAAGGCAACACATCCAGGTGTTATCACTTCCCAATCTACGTGTGTGGACTCATTAATTAGATTGCTCTTCTCACTGATGCTGGTTGAGATCCGTGCAAGGAAGGACTGAAAATTTATGGAAAAGGTAATTTGGAGACTCTTGGGCAGTGTCTTGCAAGCCGGGGGGAAGAGCTACTGAAAGCAACAACAAGGGATGCCAGGCTTAGAATTGGGTGCCACTAGAAGAGGAGGATTGAGGGCCAGGGGGTGAGAGGGCACGCTGTGAAACCTCCCAAAGGTGTTTGCTTCTAAACACATTCTTTATGCACAGCAGGTCTACAGTGTGAAGGATGCACGCACCATTTATTGCTGTGACAAAGGTTGCAGTATTGTTTCTTTATACGTTTTCTGTGGGGGAGCATACCAAAAAGCTGCCTGCTAGAGAGCACAAATGGATTCTTGAAAATCCACAATCTCCTTTTCTTAAACTCACATCTGAAGAAGTTTTAATTTTTGGATTCAGACAATAGAGTTAAAGAAGAGAGAAGATTCAATTCCCCAGTTCTTTTTTTCCAAAGGGCATCTATTTTTAATCTTCCACAAAGGTGCACCTCTTTGTCAACAGCAATGCCTTGGCAATTCTTTCCTACTATTGGTATTTCGTTAGTTGCCAATGGAACGATTCCAGGTTGACAAGGTGGAAAAGAAAATGTGTGTTGACACTGCAATTGGCATATGTCAGAATATTTGGGGGCTGGTAGCTGTGCATCCCCCTCACCAAGCAGCTGGAGAGTAATTCATATGTCAAGCTAAGCAGCCCACGGATGACAAAACATAAACAAGGAATAAAGGTCAGAGTGATTGATTCATAACCTACATCTACTTATGCATGGAACACCCAGTGATGGGGCATTAATTAGCCCAGCAGGGTGACGCAGAACAAATGAAGAAAGTAATGGATTGACTTTGAAGTAGTGCTCCTGGAAGGTACAGAGTCAGCCACGTGCTCAGATTTGCCCCCTGAGAAATGCCAGGAGAAAATAGCTTTCATTCTGAAGTGTCTTCGTTTTCTGTGGCTACTGTAACAAATTACCAAGACTTCGTGGCTTCAAACACATCACCATTTTTGGTGTCTCCCTTGCAAATGGGTTGTTTAAACCACACAGTAAGGACTTGACTCGTCAGTCATTCAGCACCAGACCATCTGACATTTCCTGAGATTTGGTTTTGTGTGTGCCATTAAGCTGCAGTTTTCTCGGGGAAAACAAAACCAAGCATAAAACTGTATTTTATCCTACTTTCAGAGAAAAAAGAACTTCCGGCATTTCCATATTCCAGTTTTGCATTTGTGGAACAGTGGGCATATGAAGGTACTGTTACCACCTTCACCACCACCTCTTATACATGGGATAGCCTGCTATCATTTCCTGACAGGGCCTGATTTCCATTCACTCTCTGTTCCCCCAAACCCCACCCCTTCTAGACATGAATTGGATCATCCTATAGTTAGAAAGCAAAGAAAGTCAGCAGGTTGCCCAGGCAGGCTTCGTCAGCATTATTTTTTCCAATTAAATTTTATTGGGGTGACATTAGTCAACATAAACATATAGGTTTCCTGTGTGGATTACTAAATTACAAAATCTGTATATAGGACCATGGGCCCACCACTCAAAGTCAAATCTTCTCTTGTCACTTCATATTAGGACCTCTTTCTCCCCCCGCCTCACCCCTCTCTGGCAACCACCACACTGCTGTTTGTGTTCATAAATTTCAGTTTTATATTCCACATATGAGTTAAATCATATAGTTCTTAGCTTTTTCTGTCTGACTTATTTCACTTTGCATAATGTTCTCAAGATCCATCCATGTTGTTGTAAATGATGCTATTTCATCCTTTCTTATGGCCGTGTAGCACTCCATTGTGTATATATACCACATCTTCTTTATCCAGTCCTGTAACGCAGGGCACTTTGGCTGTTTCCAAGTCTTGGCCACTGATGAATAATGCTGCAATGAACATAGGGGTGCATATATCTTTGCATATAAATAATTTCGAGTTTTTCAGATATATACCCAGGAGTGGGGTTGTTGGGTCATACGGTTGCTCTATTTCTAATTTTTCGAGGAATCGCCAGACTGCTTTCCATAGTGGTTGTACCAGACTACATTCCCATGCTTTGTTTTGTCCTGTGAAATTTGATCACTTTAATGCATTCAGTTTATGAAATCTGAAAAGTGCCGTGTAGCCCCAAGAAGCTGTCCAGAGTAGGGTCTTGTTATTTTAGTTGTTGGATAGATATTCCTAAAAATGTGTGACATTCTTGATGAAATATACATGGCATGTCTTGAAGCACCCAGTGAAATTGCTTCAAAAGCAAGACACTATGGGAACATTCTTATACTAGTAGCCCTTCTGGGACTGCTGTCTGGACTTTGAAGGAGGGGCAATTGCCAGTTTGGCCTCACCTACACTCACCAGAGGAATGAGACTGTTTTCTGTATGAATTGCAACGCCGTGTCTTCATTGTTCTGTAAAAGAGGAGCATCGTCTTGTGCTCCCATCAGCAACCAAAGCTCCTTGAAGGTACTGTGCTGTCCTTCATTTCCCAGTTTCCTCCAGTGCCAGGTGCATAGCAGGAGCTCAATCAATATTTGTTAGACTTAAAAAAAATAAAATATGTATTGACAAAAAGGCAATCTTCTTCGGGGTTGCTATTTTAAAACAAAAACAGCAGCAAAACCAACAAAAATCTTGGAAGTGCCTGAGTTTGGGGACAGGTAATAAATAGGACTGTCTGGAGCTGCACTGCCTGCCTGACCTGCAGCTTCCTAGCTCTAAACTCAGGTCATCATATGCAGAACTGAGATGTTTAGACATTATTTTCCTCATTCTTCTGTCTCAGCACTTTGAAAAACTTTACTATTCATTTGAGGACAAAGGAATTTCAATTTTGTAAAGTAAGAGGAGATGGCTTTCTCTTTTAGTTCCTTCTTGGAATTAAATAGAAAAGCAAACATTGTTTTCTGGTTTGAAATGAAATCGCTGCATCCCATTCTCATCTGCAGTTGAGGGTAAAATGGATGTTCTTTAAACTAAGTGTTGAAAATGTGCTCCAAACACAGAGCTTGGCAAGCCTGCCCTGTTATAGTCTTTTCCTTAAAAAAAACTTTCAAAAACCTAAAATCAAGCCCAAGAATACCCCATTATGGTTTTCACTTTATTCCGTTGAAAGCAACAATCCACTTAAATTCAGAATATCTGGTAAAATCATTAAAAATATCACTCTTTGGAGATTGTCTTTTTGGTCCTTGAGGCAAATTTTCTGGGGATGCAAATTGGAGACAGGGCCAACCAAAATCCCTAGTCCTATTCACTGGGTTCCTTCTGGTCATGTGAGTTGCAGGTGATTTCCAATCTGCCGCCCTTTGACAGCCTGAGGGAACCCCTGCCTCTTTTTTCCCCTTGCCTTTTCTGAGCAGAGATAACCACATTTCAATTTCCCTGGGTATCTATCTATCTATCTATCTATCTATCTATCTATAAAAGCCTAAGCGACCGTTAAGACCGTTTGGCCGAATGACCGGTTGCTATGACATGCACTGACCACCAGGGGGCAGACGCTCAATGCAGGAGCTGCCCCCTGGTGGTCAGTGTGCTCCCATTGCCAACCTCCCATGGCTGGCCAACCTCCTGTGATCCCTCCCCACTGCCAGCTGGCCCTGATTGGTCCTGATTGGGACTGGGCGAGATGACCCTGATCGGCCCTGATCTCCAGCCAGGCTGAGGGACCCCACCCATACATAAATTTGTGCACCGGGCCTCTAGTAATAATATAATGTTGATAGGTGTCCCCTATATTAAAGAAATCCTGTGTTTGTCACCACTGAGGCAGAGTAAGGTGGGCCTTCCTTATCATTTCCAAGGGTAGAATCAATTCTGTACTTGAAATCCTAGGATGCATACTGTATCCTCTGAAGTGCACAGCACTACTTACTCTCAACACTCTGTTCACCGCAGCCTTCAGTCAGCTCTCTCCAGACAGGGCGAGAGCTTAACTTCCATGTTGCACATATTTTCCATGATGCTACTTAGTACCATCTGGGTAAGGTGCATTATCAATTGGCAAATAATACGGGATGAACAATGGTGTGTGCTTTGCAATCTCAAAGCAGAGTGTGTGTGGAGGGGGCACCTGAAGCTTAACCAGCTGCATGTTCAGAAAGCCATAACTGCCTTTGTTACTCCTCACTTGATCTATTTCTACAGGGTCTGCCATTTGCCTGATGTTTGCTCAGCACCTGGTAAGCAAAGAGCTTTCAAAAAAGGTAGAAAAAAAAATCAATATCTCTGCCCATTTAGACAGACTCTCACCATTCAGTGACAGTCACACAGTGCTGGGGAGGAAAGCAGATCAAGGCATCTTAGGGACCTGGAGAAGGCCTTCGATCAATTCATCTAAGCAGTCAATGGCATTCACCTGGTTGCTAGCCTGGATTCAAGTGACTCCGTTTTTATAAAAGTGTGGCTTGAAGAAATGACACCATCTACCTGTGTTCCTCTTATAACATGCATGTCTCCAGCTGATGACAAGCAGCACCTTATTATCTATAATAACAAAAGTGTAATATGCTAATTAGACCAGACATCTTTCCAAGGCCGGGGCTGTGAGGGAAGCCTGGTTCCTGGGTGCCAGAGAGAAGCCAATGCCAGCAGCTTGGGGAAGGAAGGCCTACTCTTGCACAGATTTTGTGCATTGGGCCTCTAGTCCTGTTATAAGCCAATAATTATAAAAATCTCAAAAATAACACTACATGCAAGAGACTTCACAATTATATGTCTAAGTCCTTTCAGCAGACTTCTAACACAGTATTATTGTGACAGCTTTAAAACCTGTCTGTAAGTTCTCAGATGGTCCTCCCCGTAAGAGCTGGGTCCTCTGCCTCTGCCCCTGCTCCAAGTGGGCTTGTGACAGTTTCAACCATGTCAAGCTTGGTGGAAGTGATGCCATCTGACTTCCACTACCAGGTCAGAAAAGGCTACCTAGTTGTTTTGATTTAGGGAGGCCAGTCACCATGTACAGAACTCTAGCAAGCCACCATGCTGGAGAGGCCATACAATGTCAATGTCCTTGAGTAGACTCCCAGCGGGTAGCTGTGTGAGTGGCCCATGTGACTGCAACCATGTGAGACACCACATGGTTCCATGTGGGAACTGCTGAGCCCTTCCTGAATTCATTTTCTCTCTCTATTTTAAAATTGATTTCAGAGAGGAAAGGAGAGGGAGAATTAGAAATATCAATGATGAGAGAGAATCACTGATTGGCTGTTTCCTCATGCCCCCTACTGGGGATTGAGCCTGCATTCTGGGCATGTTCCCTGACGGGGAATCAAACCATGACCTCCTGGTTCATAGGTTGATGCTCAACCACTGCACCACACCGGCTGGCCTTCTGGAACTCTTGACCTACAAATTATGGAGCAAGTGCAATTCTTGTTTTTGTTTTTTTTACATTTCAAGGTGTGGGTGTAACTTGTTACACAGCAATGTTCACCACAGCAATTATCCACCATTTTACGAGTGAAAATTTGAACTTCACAAAGCTTGAGTAATGTGCCCAAAGTCACACAATTTTAAAGTTGCTGGGTTTAGACCAGATTTGTCCCAGTCTGAAACCAAGGTCCTGGACTCTATATCATAATGCTTTTCTAATTAGCCTGTTAATGGCAGGGGAAACCCAACGTGACTGAGGATGTGAGAATAAAAGTGATATATTGCTATTTTATATGCTTCCTTGATGATCCACTTGGTGGCAAAAATATCCATCCCAGGCTCACAGGTGTGTGAATGAAAAGGTACTGGTCACACAGCTCTAGGTCCTCTCGACCTTTCTCAGGGAAGAACCTATGGGTGCTCTTCTGCCAGGGCTCCCCACCCTTCACTTGCACCTTCCTGTTAGCCCTCACTAGCTCGATCTTTATCATGAGCTTCTCTGCCAAAAGTCAGCCATCCCCTCTCTTGGAGCAACGAACCAAAATTATTGACCACCATGGCCCCAGACACAGCCCCCTGTAGTCATCTCATTTCTTCCTTGTCACCACACTGGGAGGGTAATACAGCTAACTGCATCTGGATGCAGAAATCAGGGCTTAGAGAAGTTAAGTGACTTCCCCAAGTTAATTGTGATTTTAAACCCACAATTTTCTGGTTCTCTTACTGTGCTCTTTCCCATTGTCCTCAAAATACCAAACATTTAAAAAATGAATTATAGTTCAGTGCTTCTAGGATAGCTGGTGCTTTCTCATTCTGATGACTCTAGTGAGAAATATTATTCCCAGGTACCTGATACCCTCAGCCAGTGATGGCGAACCTATGACACGTGAACTCATTTTTTTTGGTTGATTTTTCTTTGTTAAATGGCATTTAAATATATAAAATAAATATCAAAAATATAAATCTTTTTCTTATTATGATTGCAAATATCAAAAAATTTCTATATGCGACACGGCACCAGAGTTAAGTTAGGGTTTTTCAAAATGCTGACATGCCAAGCTCAAAAGGTTCGCCATCACTGCCCTAAGCAAAGCTATTTTCCACCCAAAAACCTTCTCTGGAAAACCAGAGTACCCATATCACACTCTCTCAAACCCCTAACTTTGAAAGTATGCTGGCAGAAATGACTTCAGGCACAAATGACTTGCATTGGTTAGTCGTACTGACAAGCTCTACTACCTGGGGCAAATTATATGACCTCACCATTTCATCAGATGTAAAATGAGAGAGTGGACCAGATGAACTTGAACAAGCTGTGAACTTGCAATGGATCTGGAGGTAAAGCCATGAATATATGATGTGACTTATAACAAAGATGTGCATTGCAATAATACAAATAGTAAACGCTGAATAACTTACTATGCACTCAGCACAGCACTTAGCACTTCACACTTACTTAATCCCTGTTAGTGTTGCAATCCCCATCTACAGATGAGGACACAGGGGCTTGCCTGACTGTGGTCACAGTGGATGAGACAGGATTTGAACCCTGGCTCTTTGGCTCCAGAGGTTATGCTCTTATACCACTTTTAAATATTGCTGAATAAACATGAAGACAAGAAATGCCATAGGAAGTTGGAGAGGAGAAGAACCTTTCCGCTGTGATGGTCATCATACTCCTGTTTTCCCCACCCCTCGTGCCTAGCAGAGGCACCTCTGTGTCTGACATCGTGAAGGGCTGAAAATGATGCTCCCAAACACCCTAGACTGTGAAACAGGAGATTCTGTCAAATGAATGGCATACACTTGCAGCATAAGTCGTGATGGTTCTATTTGCTTTTCTTTTTTAAACTTTTTATTTTGAAATAATACAAAAAAAATGAGTAAAACTAGTGCACACCACATTTTACCACACTGACTTTATTATTCTCTCCCCCCACACCTTCCACATTTTTTCTAAATGATCTGACAGAAAGTTGCAAATACTATGGCCCCTTCAGTTTAAATATGTCAGTACATATTCCCTAAAAACAATCACATTCTATTACATAACCATATTTCAGTTGTGAAAATCAGGAAATTAACATTGATAAAATGCTATGATCTAATCATCACACTCCATTCAATTAATGTCCCATTAATGTTCTTTATGGCAAAAAAAAAAAAAAAAAGAAAAAAATCCAGGATCCAATCTAGGATGATTGATATACTTTTCAAAAGGGAAAATATTGCAAACTTTCCATTCCTAGAGAAATCAAAGCAAAGATAATATAAGATAGGTTCCTCTTGGAAGACAGTGGCTAAGGGAACTGTAAGCGAACACAACTATTGTACATATCCTATCTAATAATAGACAAACATGGTAATTAACCGTACCTCCGACACGCTTACCATTGGCTAATTAGGGCGATGTGCAAATTAACTGCCAACCAAGATGGCAGCCGGCAGCCAGGCAGCTGAAGCGAACAGGAGGCTTGTTTGCTCCAGTGATGGAGGAAGCCAAGGTTTCCCGCCTGCCGCTGCCGGCCTCTGAGCTGCAGTCTAAGTAACTATGTTGCAATTATAGAAGCTAAACAATCCCCAGAAACCTGCTTTCAGCCAGCCGGGCCTCAGAGCTGGAGTTGCAACAGTGTTTCAATTATAGAAGCTAAACAAAGCCCAGATACCTGCTTTCAGCAGCCGAGGTCTCAGAGCTGGAGCTGAGCCTCAGAGCTAAAGCTGGCTCTCAGCTCTAGTGACAGCCATAGAAGGTAAATAAATCACAGGATAAAAAAAAAAAAAGAAAAAAGGGAGAGGTTGAGAGTTTCAGTCACCCGCCAGCCTGAAAATGGCCCTCAGCCCCTCACCCAGACTGGCCAGGCACCCCAGCGGGGACCCCCACCCTGAAGGGGGTGTGACCAGATGCAAACAGCCATCATCCCCTCATCCAGGCTGGCCAGGCACCTAAGCGGGACCCCCACCCTGATCCAGGACACCATTCAGGGCAAACCAGCCAGCCCCCACCCGTGCACCAGGCCTCTATCCTATATAGTAAAAGGGTAATATGCCTCCCAGCACCGGGATCAGCGGAGCCACAAGGCCTCCTGAACCTGGGATCAGCGGAGCTGCGAGGCCTCTTGGCACCGGGATCAGCGGAGCCGCGAGGCCTCCTGGCACTGGGATCAGTGGAGCTGCCAGGCCTCCTGGCACCGGGATCAGCGGAGCCACGAGATCTCCCAGCACCGGGATCAGCAGAGCAGAGAGGCCTCACTGCCCCGGTGTCAAGCGGAGCCGTGAGGCCTCCTGGCCCCTGGAGTAGCGTGACAGGGGGCAGCGCCCAAACCCCCTGATCACCCTGCGGCTCTGTGTGTGACGGGGTGGGGCCACAACCTCCCTATCCGCCCTGCTCTGTTCGTGACAGGGGAAGGCGCCCCAACCCCCTGATCGGCCCTGCTCTGTGCCTGATAGGGGGGAGCTCCCCAACCCCCTGATTGGCCCTGCTCTGTGTGTGACAGGGTGCAGCACCCTAACCCCTCCATGGGCCCTGCTCTGTGTGTGACAGGGTGGAGCCACAACCTCCCCATCGGCCCTGCCCTGAGTGTGACAGGGGGGAGTGCCCCAACCCCCTGATCTGCCCTGCTCTGTGTGTGACAGGGTACGGAGCCCCAACCCCCCTGATGGGCCCTGCTCTGTGCATGATAGGGGGCAGCGCCCCAACCCCCTGATCGGCTGGCTCTGTATGTGACAGGGGTGGCACCACAACCCCCTGATCCGCCCTCCTCTGTGCATGACAGGGGGTGGCGCCGCAACCTCCCCATCGACCCTGCCTTGAGTGTGACAGGGGGTGGCACCCCAACCCCCCAATCGGTCCTACCCTGAGTGTGACTGGGGGTGGCATCGCAACCTCCCGATCCGCCCTGCTCTGTGCATGATAGGGGGAGGCGCCCCAACTCCCCAATCGGCCCTGCTCTGAGCCCGACCAGGGGCTGTGGGGCAGGCACCTAGGGATTGGGCCTGCCCTCTGCCACCCAGGAGCAGGCCTAAGCCAGCAGGTCGTTATCTCCAGAGGGGTCCCAGACTGTGAGAGGGCACAAGTGGGGCTGAGGGACACCCCCCCCCCCCCCCGCCAGTGCACAAATTTTTGTGCACCGGGCCTCTAGTTTATATATATAAAAGGGTAATATGCAAAGTGTCCCCGCAGAAGTTTGATGGGGAGACTGGGAGTTCTATTGCTCATTATGACGTGTGCTGACCACCAGGGGGTGGCATGGAACGATTTTTGTGCACTGGGCCTCTAGTAGTAAAATAAAGGAAAGTTTGTTACACAGAAGTAACTGACTGTAGCTTTCACATTCACAGACCCAAGAATGTGAAATCTACAGTAGACCACCATTAACCTTTTAGCAGGTCAGCAACCTTGAGTGCTGGACACAGCTGTGTTCCTTTGTGTTCTCAGAATCCCTTAAAGCAGTGGTTCTTAAATTTAGAAGTAGTGCCAGAATCTTCTGATGAGCTAGTTAAAACAAAAATTGTTGGGTCCCACTCCTGGAGTATCTGATTCTGTAGATTTGGAGGGGAGGGGGGGAGCAGGGATGGTGGTGGTGCTGAGAGTTTGTATTTCTATTAAGTTCCCAAGTAATGATGGTGTTGCTAGTCCAGGGGACCACAATTTGAGAACCATTGCTCTAAAGGAATCCATGTCAGATGTCCCCTCCCCCAGGAATTTTATACGATAGCTTCATCAGTGGCCTCTTACTTATCAAATCCAACACCCTATTCTCAATTCCATTTGACCCTGTGATAGGGGTGAATATAGAAGGATTTCTCTGCTTGTTGGAGGCCTCCTATTTCTACGAAGATACTGGAATGACTCCAATTCCCATCAGGAAAATACTGAGAAAGTACTATTTATGTGGGAGGTCCATTGAGTGTGAAATTTTCAAGCAAGATGTTATTTCTGTTAATCAGAAACACATACACACACACACACACACACACACATGATGTAGGTTGGTCTCTATAAATTCCATGAAATGATGATAGAGATGGCTATGACCTGAAAAGGTTAAGCAAATTTTGATATTGAGATAGTCTGCAAAAAAATAAAATTTTCTATGCCATATGAATTCAAGTGTTAAGGCAGGGAACCATGTCCCGGACAGAACTGAGTCTTTTCATCTTTCAATCTGTACATCTCAATTCCAGTACTTTAGAACTGACTTTGGGCAAGGTTCTTAACCACTCTATACCTGTTTCCTCATCTATAAAATATAAATAATAAAATTCATGTAAGACAGATTAAATTATTGTTCAGCAAATCATCATCCTCTCTCCCTCAACCTCCATGGGTGCTCCCCACCCATTGATTTTGGGCTTGGTCATGTGACTTGCTTTGGCCAATAGAATGTGGGTTTACATGTGAGGGCCAGGTGCCTAGATCATAAGGGCGTCATGTAAGATTCATTTGTTACATAGAAGTAGCTAACCTCACTACTTCACATTACTTTTGTGAAGATTAAATAAGATAACAAATGCAAAGATTTCAAAATAGTGCTTAGCATGTAATAAATGCTCTGTGGATGTGAACTATAATTATTATACCCGGTGCCTGGACCTTTGGGAAATTTTTGATAATAGAAGAGAATAAACCCTTCCCTGACATCTAGTATCCAAGGTCTTTCTTATATATCCTAGAATCCAAGACCTGGGTTCTAGTTCACATATTTGATCTTGACCCAATCACCTTACTTCTCTGAATCCCAGTGACCATTTATCCAATAGATTTGAGCACTTCTGCCAACCTCAGAAGTGTTGTTCTTCTTTTCTTTTTTCAAACCATATCACATGAGGTACTTTGAGATTTTTACCCTCTTTTCAAGAATAAAAGCTATCCTGAGTAGACAGATGATGCAGTGCCCCAGGCTCTGGTAGATGTCAGGCAAGGTCTGCACACCCAGGGGTTTTCATTAACACCCCTGCTTATGCTGGGAAGGGACTGAGTCTTACTAGTATATTGGGTTTCAAACTGGTCACACGATTTAATTTGAGATTATTAAATTTTATGTTCAGTTTCACAAGCGATTCTTTACTGGTCAGGCAGCTCTCCTCTGAGAATGGAAGAAACAGTAAGTCTGTCAACAGAAGACCAGAATTTAAGAGATGGCTCATTGCTCAGCCTCTTTTTGCCTGTGACCTGGGCAAGTCATTAACTTTCAGGGTAAAATGAAGGTGATTCTCATAAAGTAAATATAAACTATACAGGGTTATTTAAGAATCCATAGTGGGGTGAAACATTCTTTAATACATGTTTGGATGAAGTGTAAATTGGCACAGTCCATGAAGTGTGTGTTGGAAGAATTCATTTGACTCTAAAGCGGGCGTGCTGTTTGAGTCAGGAATTCCCCTTCTAGATAAAAATGTGATCTTTGGGTGCTTACCTATTATCCATTCTCCATTTCCTGCTTCTCACTACAGAAACTAAAATAGCCAGACACCAGTTTACCCAGCTTTCCTGTGACTTGGGAAGGACATCTGAGCTGTTCTGGCCAAAAAGCTATAAAGGGGGCATCTGGGAAAGGTTTTTCCCCTGCAGAATAAAGGAAGGGCTCTTTCTCACTTTCCAGCCATCCTTCTGCTTGTTGAGTTGGAGGCTGGTGTGAAGAGATGCATGCTGTGGATCTAAAGAACTATCTTGCCAGCACAGGGGGCAGGGGGAGAATTGGAGCCTGGATTATTAACTGCTGGTCTAGTCTTGGAACTGTCAGTCTTAAAAATCCAGGCTTTCTCTTACATGGGCTAATTATGGCCTTTATTATTTAAGTCTTTATTAGTTCTGTTACTAGCAGCAAAAGAACTCTTACTGATATACCATCCTATGGTCTCTCTCTCTCTTTCTCTCTCTGTCTTATACACACACTTTATAACTGATTGTATATAGAATGAAATATTTAGAGTTGCATAGGTAACCATTGTCCATGTGGCTATTAAACACTTAAAATGTGGTCAATCTGAATTGAGAGATGTTGTAAGTATAAAATACCTACTCAATTTTGAAGACTTAGTACAAGAATATAAAATATCTCACTATAATTTATATTGATTACATGTTGAAATGATAATATTTGGGATATATTGGTTTACATAAAATATACTATTATTAAAATTAATTTTACTTTTTATTTAACTTTTTAAAAAATGTGACTACTTAGTGTCATGTACCTGTTTATGGCTCATGTTATATTCTACTGGCAGTACTTTTCCAGAAGGATAGATTCCAAACTAATGTTTAGAATCACCTCTGGGATGTGGAAGTAAAAGAGGAGCTTGATATAGAGAAGGATCTTTTTCTCTATATAATTTTTAAATTTTCTACAAAGAGCATATATTTTTAGATCACTTCCGTGAGTTTTAGGAATGTAGGACAAGATAAAGCGTGCAATCATGCCTTGTCAATTATAAAGCTATGCATGCGGTAGTTGTAAGGGTACAGTTTTTAAACCTAATAATCATCTGTTTTTTAACATCAGATGCACTTGAATATAAGTATCAGGCATTTTAAATCTCTACAACCTTAAATATCAGACAAAGCATACAGAGAGACACTCAGATAATGTTTGGGGCAATGAAAGAGTGTATCTGTTTTTATCAGCAGAATTCCCCTCTATGGAAAATGAGCTTGCTTTTAAATAATTGGGGGCATATTTATAAGATCAATATAAAAAATTTAGAAGGTGACACAAAGAAATGAAGGTGTTTCAGGGTGAGTTCAAATATAACTAGCACTATTTAAGATAATTCTCTTTTCATTAGTAGAACATAACAACTTGTAAAACATCCCAAACTCATCCTTGATCTTGCCTTTTTGTTATGCATTGGGAGGTTTATTTTCCCCCAAAACCTCTGAGTCATTGAATTTCAGATTTAATATTGATTTATTCCTTTTGAGAGTTTGCCAAATACAAAGATAAATTGCTTGGCCTAAGTGATTAAGGGAGAGTAATGGTTGTGTTTCTATTCAACACCGTGTTTAGTTCTTTAATTTTATTATTTTTAATTAAAGCCCAGCACATGATTCTCAACCTGCTTATGAAGCTGGAACACCAAGTAGTGACTATGGTTCTGGAATGTAATTCAGCAGCCTGGCTGTGGGGAGGATGGAGAGCCGGCAGGATATCTTAGCTCTGCTGCCTGCTGGGTTCCACAAAGTTATGGTAATTGATGATAAGGATATTCAGTGGAGTCTTTGAGTTGTATAACTGTATGAATTTCCTCAATTCAAGCAAAAAGCCTAGTGGTTTTGTTTCAGGTTTCATCATTTTACTCATAGCTCAGCCATTGGTTGGCTGTGGGATGTTGGGCAAGTCATTTCCCCCTTTGGACCTCATCTTCCAGGACAGCCACATGGTGTTGGTATGGAAGGTTATCTCCAAAATCATTCCAGCTTTGAACTTGCCTCCTTCTTCTCTCTTCTTCTTTCCCCTTCTGCACTACCTTCTTTCTCCAAATGTTTAGTGTAATCAGTAAAACACGTGGATTGTCTGACATTTAAAGCCACAGTTAATTATCTGTATTACAAATGTCCCTTCTACTAAAAATTATATATCAACTTATATGTAGTTTAATATAACATTAAATCATGTAACTATTTAAATTACACATATAGTTATATATTATTATATATGAGGTTTGATTCTATTCAATTATATATTATTTATAATGTGTATTATAGATAAATTATATACAATTATATGTTACTAGAGGCCTGTTGCACGAAAAGATTCATGCAATAGGCCTTCCCTTCCCCTGGCTGCCTGCATCGGTTTTCCTTCGGCACCGAGGACCCAGGTCTTTGCTCCGGCTGGAGCCGCCTTCACAGCCCTCACTGCTCAGGCTGGAGCCGCCTTCAGTCTTTGCTCCGCCGCTTCGGCCTACATATGCAAATTAACCGCCATCTTTGTTGGCAGTTAATTTGCATATCTCGCTGATTAGCCAATGGGAAGTGTAGCAAAGGTACGGTCAATTACCCTGTTTGTCTATTATTAGACAGGACTAGAAGACCTTTGCATGAAGAGATTCGTGCAATAGACCTTCCCTTTCCCTGGCTGCTGGCACCGGTTTTCCTCTGGCACCCGGGACCCAGGCCTCCCTCCAGCTGGAGCCTTCAGTCTGCACTCAGCCGCTTCGCCCCTATGTATGCAAATTAACCACCATATTTGTTGGGTTAATTTGCATACTCTCCTGATTGGCTGGTGAGCATAGCAGAGGGATGGTTAATTTACATGTTTGTCTATTATTAGGTAAGATTATCTATAATAATAAAAGCATAATATGCAAATCGACCAAATGGCTGAACAGCAGAACGACCATCTAGATGACCACGCAATGACATGCACTGGTGCCAGGCCAGCCAAGGTGGGTGTGATGCGATTGGTCAGGGGGGCTGCCATCATCCCATGATCACCGCAGAGGGAGGCCCAGGCTACCCTCTGTGGGGCAATCGATGGGGGGAGAAGGGGCTCCCTGATCTATCACCCCAAAGAGGGAGGTCCGGCCACTATCTGCAGGGCGGTTGGTAAGGGGCTCCATGGAACCGGGGAACCAGGGTATGTGGCAGCAGACATGAGCAGCGCCAGGCCAAGGCAGGTGCTGGGGAGAGAGGGGCGGGGCCAAGTGGTCACACAGCAGCAGGGCTGTGAAGGCCTACCCTTGCACAAATTTCATGCATTGGGCCTCTAGTATAATATATATAAATATAAGTATGCGTATACATATACATTTAAATATACATATATACATATATGTGTGTATATTTAAATTCACTTACATGGGGAAGAAACCTTATTGTGGAAACATACACATAAACTCAGACTCACAAAACTTCTCTAGGGAGAAGTCAGAGAAAAGAGCAATGTAATTATATTTCCAAATCTGTAATAAAACCTAAATTAAAAAATGTTTTGTAATTCCTGTTTGCAAATTTAATTTTAGAAAGTGGATGGTGAACTTGTTTCCTTTTACCCTCTTTGTTTTTCCATTTTTCTGCCATCTGAAAACTAAAACTCCTTAAAGGATGAAGCAAGAATCCTTTGCTGGCATTCATTCTGTTATTGACTAGAATGCAGTACAATTGCTCCAGGTGTAGAGAGTCAGACACAGGACCCAGCAAACACAGCCTGTTAACAACTCTCTTCTCAACATGGGCATTGTGTGTATGTATAAAAGCATGATTCACTTGGATTTATTGAGGCGGCAGTAAATAAATCTGGAAGTGATGAATTGTATTAGAAAAACATGACCGAGCAATTAAAGCTTTCTCTCAGTGAAATAAACGGTATGTTTGTCGACAGTCTCTTTCTTGTGCATTAATATGGAAAAAGTGATTTACCAAAAGATGGTTATAGAAACCAGCAAATACATTAATTTGTGTCATTATCCCAGCCAATATCAAATTCAGGAAAGCAGAAATGGCACTGGTGGAGGTCAGTGTAGCAGCCATGCCAGTGAACTGCCTGCAACCTCGGACAGCCAGCTCTGCTGCAGGGAAGGGGTGCAGAACATCAGTCCTCTCCTGGGCATTTGTTGGGGTGGGGGGCACATGACCTAGAATTTTGTTAATTTTTGTAGGCTACAGGATGTACTCAAGTTGGTCCCTGGCTTCAAGGGACTTACAGTTAGGCTGGGGCACCCTAAGAAAAGGCATATGGTTGTATGAAAGAGAGATTCAGGTGTCCAGAGAAAGGCAATTGATAAAGGCTGTAGCAGTCAAGGAAGCTTTCTTGGAGGGAGGTGGGATGTAAATTAGATTTTGAAGAATAAATGCAATTGCAATGGCCTACCCTGATCCCATTGTGGCTGTGGGTTTTATTTTATTTTATTTTTTGTTTTGTTAATCCTCACCCGAGGATATGTTCCCATTGATTTTTGGAGAGAGTGGAAGGGAGAGGGAGAAACACAGAGAGAAAGATTGATGTGAGAGAGACATAATGCTTGGTTGCCTCCCATACTTGCCCAAACCAGGGTGGGAAATTGAGCCTGCAACTGAAGTCTGTGCCCTTGACCGAATCGAACCAGGACACTTGCATCCATTGAGCCAAACCAGCTAGGGCAGCGGTTCTCAACCTGTGGGTAGCGGCCCCTTTGGCGGTCAAACGGCCCTTTCACAGGGGTCGCCTAAGACCATCCTGCATATCAGATATTTACATTACGATTCATAACAGTAGCAACATTACAGTTATAAAGTAGCAACAAAAATAATTTTATGGTTGGGTCACAACATGAGGAACTGTATTTAAAGGGCCAGAAGTTTGAGAACCACTGAGCTAGGGCATAGCTACGGGTTTTTAGTTAGCCTGTTTATATCGTTACTCATAGAAGTTTGGTGGTGGGTCATCCAGTCTGACTTTCTTATGGATGATGAAACAGAAGTGGGAGAGAATCCAGTAGAGAAACATGTGCTGCAAAGAACAAGATTGAACTGGAATGAGCTTGAGAAGAACCCAAAGGGAGGGTTCTTAGGGGCTGGGGCAGGCAGTTCCCCATCCTGGGCTGCTGTAGACAGCTGGTCTCTCCTGGCTGACAGGTGCCTCTGACATGAGCCCTCTCCATGTATGTCCAACCCCTCTGTGAGTAGATATCTCAGGTAAGTATAATATCTGGTCTCAGGGTTTCAGAAAAGGGGCTTTTTGTCCCCTAGTTTGCAAATCTGACTTTTGTAAGACAGTAGTAAGCTTAAGGATTTGATGAATTTAGATAAGAAATGATTTTTGCTATCATAAACCTTATTTCATCTCTGACTTCGTTTTTGTTTAAATAAACTTTTTTTGTTTTTTAATTTTTATTAGAAGAGCTTTAGATTTCCAGAAAAGTTGAAAGCCCTGTATATCCCACATCTAAATGTTAGGACGGTACATTTCTTTTTTTTTTAATCTTTAATTTCTTTATTGGTTAAGGTATTACATATGTGTCTTCATCCCCCCATTAACCCACCCCCCTCATGCTCTCATTCCCCTGTTGTCTGTGTCCATTGGTTGGGCTTATATGCATGCATACAAGTCCTTTGGTTGATCTCACCCCTTACCCCCACCCTCCCCTACCTTCCCTCTCAGGTTTGACAGTCTGATTGCTGCTTCTCTGTCTCTGGATCTCTCTCTGTACATTTCTTACAATTAAACATTGTCCTTAACTAAAGCCCATGCTTTATTCAGTTTTTCTTAGATTTTTACCTAGTGTCCTTTCTCTGTCCCATTATCCCATCTAGGATTCCATAGTACACTTTTAAAATCAAGTTTTCTTATTCTTTTGGCTAGCATAGTTTTCAGACTTTTTTTTTTTTTTTTCTTTTGCTACTTCAATAGTTTTCAGGAATACTGCCTCTCAAAGGAATTTAAACATACATGACTGTCACTTGACCATATGCTTTTCTAAATGCAACTCATCCTGTATTTGACTTCTAATCTGGGGCAGATTGCACTGTTGGCCTGTTTTTCACCCTCCCTGCATCCATACCCTTGCAGTGGCCTCACTGTGGGTGGAGTGTATTTCTCTATCTCTTGACTTTGGGTTTGATCATCTGAGTTGTGTTGGCCACAGCAAGTGGGCTGAAGTGACAGTAGGCCACAAGCGAGCCTAGAGCTTCAGACTGCAGGGGTCCTCAAACTACAGCCCGCGGGCCACAGGCAAATACAAATATTGTATTTGTTCCTGTTTTGTTTTTTTACTTCAAAATAAGATATGTGCAGTATGCATAGGAATTTGTTCATAGTTTTTTTAAAAACTATAGTCCGGCCCTCCAACGGTCTGAGGGACAGTGAACTGACCCCCTGTTTAAAAAGTTTGAGGACCCCTGCTTCAGATGATCTCTGTGATTTCACTTGCCCTCTGCTTTTATCACTCATGAGAAGACTATGCCTGGGCTAGCCCACTGGTGGCAGGAGAAGGATGAGAGTCACGTGGAGCAGAGCCACCCTCTGCTGAGCAGGGCTTAGACCAGCTCACCCAGCCACTTCACAGATGAATGAACAATATTCAGTGATTGTTATTTTTAGCCTCTGAGCTTTGGAGAGCTTACTGAGCTCAGTTAAATGATACATGCCCTAAGGCTGAATACACCTAAGGCTTTTAAAAAAACTTTAAAAAGTTATTTTTAAAAATTTTATTTGGGAACGTATAATCAAGGGGGACCGCATGCCTCATTGGGTTATTTTAATGTCTGTTGTGAAGGGTCAGGCTTCTCATTAAAAATCTGAGCTGCCTCATCTCTGAGCCAAAAGGACATTGTCTTTGGCTACTAACAAACTATAGAGCGATTTGGGTAAAATCTAAATTGAGCTGCTTAAGGATGTGTTCACTAGTTCTTTCAACAGCTATTTATTTGGTACCTGATACATGCTGGGCCTTCTGCTTGGTGCTGAGCATACAGGTATGAACAAAAGTTAACACAGCCTCAGCTCTCAGGAAACTGACTTTATGGGAGGGATGTGAGCAGAAGTACAGTTACAGGAGCGATGTGTTTCTTAAAGGAAAGCTATTATGCATGCATTTATGGAGGATCTGACCTGTTTGTGGTCTCAGGAAAAGCTTCCTGGAGGGAGGCTGACCTGAATTCTGAAGCAATGGGGAATTGACTGGGCAGAGGAGGGGTGCATTCTGTGCAGAGAGAACAGCACACTCTGCAGCAGGAGGAAGCATGGCAGCTCATGGAGATGCATAATGTCTGGAAGTGCTGGACATCAGGGCAAGAAAGGGCATATGGGGCAGGAAGGGGCTGGCTTCCAACTGCCCCGTATACACACACCGATTACCTTGACTGTCCCCACTTCCCAGTGACAATGCTGAAGTGGGGAAGAGATTCCTCTCCTCACATTTTGATAATAAGTGTTTTCCATGGAATCTGGCAGCTGGAGAATGATCAGGACCAAGGTGTGAAGGGCTCTACAGGGGTATCCGACACAGGTGGTTCTTAAGGCAGGGACTGACTGCTTACCTCTGAGTCAGCTTGGCTCCCGGCCTTCTAGCTGATTCTGTAGGAGAGGCCCTTTTATTAAATTCCTTTTCTACTTTAGTTACTATTGCTAACACTATTGTGTTGCTAAAGCCAAGAACCCTGACAAAGTATGTGCCAGATCATTCCAGATCTTCCAGGTCATATATGAACGTGACCTTTAGCCTAAGAAAACTAGAAGTTCAGAGAGGTGTTTGAAGCAGAAGAGGGTACTGTCAGATTGCAGCCAATAGTTCTGGCCTGGTGTCTCCAATTGAGTTCCTCCAAGAGGACACAGAGAGTTGTGTACAAATAGCAAAGTTGGGAGGTGATCCCAGTAAACACAGGTTGGGGAGGAAAGACAATTATAAAGGATGTTTTATCAAGCCAGTTACCTCTGTGGGCAGCTGGGTACAGTCTTACTGGGGAGCTGTGGGAACAGCAGAGCATATGCCTTAGAGTTATACCCCACTTGAAGTAGGAGGAGATGGCTATTTATCCACCAACTCCCCTCAGTCATTGGTTGCGGGCTGCTCTGGGAAGTGGGGAGGAGGGTTTGGCTTTGCAGTCCAGGAAACTGCAGTTAGAATCTTGGCTCATCTTCACAGTTTTGTAATATTGGGATATTAAACTCTGGATCCTGGAAGTACCTGCTCCTAGAAGAGGAGACTATGAACCAATTGTATTAGTTTGCTGGGACTGCCATAACAAAATACCATAGACTGCGTGGCTTAAACAACAGAAGTGCATTTCGCTGCAGTTTTGGAAGCTAGAAGTCCAAGATCAAGGTGTTGGCAGGGTTGGTTTCTTCTCAAGTCTCTCTTCTTGGTTTGCAGATGGCTGTCTTCTCCCTGTGTCTTCACGTGGTCTTCCTTCTGTGTGTGTTTGTGTTCCAATATACTCTTCTAATGAGGAGACACTTAAGTCCATATTGGATTAAAGCCCACCTATATGACCCCATTTAACCTAACTACCTTTTTAAAGAATCTATTTCCAAGTAGTCTCATTCTCAGAGACTGAGGTTTAGAGCATCAACATTTGAGTGTTGAGGTGGTACAATTCATCTCATAACACCAACTAAAAAACTTACTCAACAAGACTTTCTTCACCTTTATGTACTCGCCAACCCCAAATAAATAATGATAAAGTCATAAAATTTTCCTAGCCCCAACAAGTCCCCTGCCTTGCCAGATCCATCTCAAGATCATGCAACTCAATCTCCTAAAGCCATTATCTGTCAAAGTAGATGTTCCTGTACTTCAATAAGTCTGACAAACTTAACTTTGCTTGACCAACAGGTTTCTCTGGTGGTCTTAGGGGAGCTGATAGGATAAAATAAAATAATAAATGAAGTCTCTGTCACCTGGCATTTAGAGCTGTCAATAAGTGTTAGTGTTTTTTTCCTCTCTTCTAGTCCAATCTCATCCCAAGAGAAAGGATTTTAAAGCTTAAACAATAACTTTTATTTTCTTTCTTTGTCATGGCCAATTGACAAAACAATCTCTCTTCAAAAAGCTCTCTCTGTTTTGTCTGAATAAATCTATCCCTAATACAAGTCAGCAGTTTCTAAATTATTTTCAACTCTTCCTCATAGTCCTCGGAATGTCAGATCAATTAGAGGTCAGTCAAAGGTTTTTTCGTGTGTAATTCAATTCCGTTGAACATGGCAGCTGTTGGGAATTTTGCAGACTCTAGCAGTTGAGTATGAATTATGGAACCAACTACTGTGTAAATTACAGGAAAATTGAGAACAATCTCTCTCTCCCTGTGAAATCAGAGCATAACACTCTTTATATTAAAAGCAGTACTTCTCACAACCTGATTTTATTAGAGCTACTTCTTTATTTGCCTGTCTTTCTCCAAAGCAAAAAGTGACTGGAAGGAAAGGGTTGTTTTATTACCTCTCTATTTCCTGTGAAATCTGAGATAGATATTTTTCACAGTCAGACTTCAATATAAAATTGATGAAATAGAATTGAATTTCATCTTCAACAATGAGGAGAGTATTGGGGAGTGAGGGAGGAGAAAGGCAACATTTGTGTGCCTTTGGTGGATGCGCTGCTTCGCATACTTCCCTTCATTCTATCCTTACCGCAATCCTGTGCAGTCAGAATTGTTGTTGCCTTTTAACAGATGAAGAAACTGAAACTTGGAGAGGGTAGCTTGGTCAAGATCACAGTTGAGGTAAATGATAGTGCTAGAATGAAGCCCAGATCTACTATTGCTTCCCAACAGAAAGCAATAAATTTTTTTTTTCTTTCCTGTTGAGTGGGTAGATAATATTGAAAGCCAACCATGTGTGTAAGGCAGCTGAGGTATTGTTAGTTTCCATAAAAATGACAACAAAATAACCAACCAAACAGTCAATTGAGGGGGAAAAAATAAAAATAATAAAAAGGGTTTGCTGCCATAACATGTTGCTCATGTTAATACTGTTTTGTTTTTCATGTACTTGCCTTTGTTTTAGTAACAGTCTTTATACAGTTAAGTTATTCCTGACTTTCTGGCTAGTTCTCTGAGGATGGCTAAGGTAGAAGGATTCTAGGCTTTCCTACAATCCTTCCCCATTCAGCTTGTAGAAGCTGAAAAGAAACTGCCTCCTGTAAATTCTAGTGACTCTTTACCTGAAGGCCCTTCTCAAATGCTAGTCCCATGCCTGGGGAAGCCAAAGGTGCTGAATTAACTCTACAGGGAGCACCCCAATTCCCTCTCTGTTGGGTGGGGTAATTCTGGGGAATATTCTACACAGTCTGCCAGAGGTCTCAGTAGGCCTGAGCCCCGCATGTCCGCCATGGTAATTTGCTTGATAACACACACTTTATTAGCTTTGTTCCCTTTCTTATCCTATTCCCTCCTCCCCCAACTTCCCCTGGGTACAAAACCCTCTTAAACAAAGTGGCTTGGACAGCGAGTCGGGACCCGAGAATTCAGTTCTCCTCTGTCTTGGTGAGTGATAACTGCAGTGATAAGATGCTGACTCCAAGAGGGAAAGGTCTGGGGACAGAGGGAAGGAGTCTCCTTGAGGTGAAAAACTGAGGAGGAATCTAGGTTTGGGAATACATCCTATGCATTCTATGTTATTCTTGGGAATGAATAGATGAGAACTAATTGTCTCCTCTTTCACTCCCTGGAAGGGCATCATTGTCAGGTTTCTGACGTGTTAATATGAGGAGTGGTGATGTCAGCAAGGAGACCTGCATTTAGAGACTGAATAAGAGATGAGGAATTAGATAGACACAACTAACACTAGAGCTTTGCCACCACCGTGGTCCCGAGATCAGGAGCATCTGGGAGCTTGTCAGTGATGTAGTCTCAGAATTTGCATTTTAAACAAGACCTGGAAGATTCATATGCACATTAAAATTTGGGAAGCACTATGTCATGCATCTAAAAAAAAGGAAAATATGACACCTTGAACTTTTAATTGTTTTCCCCCTCATTAAACTTACATTTTACTTGCCTGTCTGAGCTCAGTCTTTTCTTTCTTAAAATAGGATCTCTAGCCCTATGGATTTTTTCCCCTTCAGCTTAAATAATTTTACTTTTTCTAAACGCCAAATCAAAATATGATATTAATGATTTCTGATGCTTTCTTTATGATTAATGTATTATCAAGTTAGTTGTGTGATGGTGGGCAAAAATGTGACCCATCAGAATTTAAGTGGCCTCACCTATCAAAGTGAAGGATTTGGACTTGAAGATCTAAGATCCATTTTGTCACATGATTGCCTGATTCCCAGTCCCCACATTTTAGACCGATATATACAGGTAAAAATATTTTTAAGAATGATTGCATGGTAAGTTGTTCGAGTAATGGCCCCAATTTATTCATAGCTCCCTTGACTATTTCCTGCCCACACTGACCCTGGGCCTGGTTATGTGACTTGCTTTGATCAATGGGATATAGCAAACATGCCACAAGTATTTGTACACTTGCTGCTCCTGGGAACACTATGACTACCAACATGTGAATGAACCCAGGCTAGCCTAGTGGAGATCGAGGGCCCAGTCACCGGTGCCTCCCCACCTAACAGCCAGTACTAATCATCAGACATACGGGTGAGGCCATCCCACACCAATCAGCTCCCAACCATGCCACCAGCTGACTGCACCTGCACGAGTGACCCCAGACAAGGCAAGCAGAAGATCTGCCCAGTTGAACCCATCCTACATTGATCAGGCAGAGAATCATGAGCTAATAAATGCTTGTAGTAAGCTACTACACCTTGTGGCTTGTTATAAAACCAAAGCTAACTTAATATGACTTCTTTGTCTTTAGGTCTCTATACCAACTTCTCACAGGGGTGTAGCTTGGTAGTTATTTATAATGGGGCACTACAGGAGCCCACACATAAAATGTCATTTGTCATCAGAAATTAGTTTTCCTCTCTTACAGTTGACTCTTTAATGGCTCATTAACGATTGATTCTTGGTTGACTATACCTCTTTGATGAAAAAGAATAGATGTTTATCTCACAAAGTTAGCAGCTTGCTCCTTCCTCAAACACTGGCTCAGAAATAAACACTGCACAGAATAAGATAGAGCTTTTTTCTTGGTTTTTCTCCCTCTTTCTGATTGCTGAATTGAATGATCCTGCACCGGGCAGCTCTGATTGTATGTGTACTCTTCCCATAGGCTTCTCATCTAAAGTAGCAGATGTATTTCCACGGTCTCGCTGAAGAAATGACAATAGGAGTAAATTGTGGCCCTGTAGCTTATTCAGAGCTGCTGAAAGCAGAAGCGAGGTTCGGAGAAACCCAGCGGAACTTTGACATCCGTAGGCGTCCCTGGCAAACGGTGGTTGTTACTTGGAATGCCCGGTGGAGATGAAAGGCCACCAGCCACAAGTGGTTTGGGGCCACAGTGTTTAGGAAATGACAAAAATACTCATTTCCTGACTTAAGTCCAAACAAACCAAACCAAAACAGCTCCCACGCTGCAATCATAGCCACTTGACATTACCCAGCTCATATACAATGCAGAATGCATTTTGCCTCTGAAATGGGCTGGTAATGTTGTTTTCCTTCTACAGGGGATCTGGGCAAGTGAAAAACCTGATGGCAAACGAGTCAAATTAAATACATTTTGGATATCAAATGCCTATTCATCAAGAGCCAATCACATCTCTCATCTCTAGAGGCCAGGCAGGGAGCAATGTCCCCATAGATAGAACCTCCGAGTGAACGCTGAGTGCAAGTGTTAGGCCTAGGATTTTCTTTTGCCACATTATGGATAGGAAGGGAACTGGAAGTGTTCTGTCCCCGTTTTCCTTTGGCATTCTGAATTGTGCTCCTGCCGGGAGCTCAGTGTAAGCAAGTAAATCAGCAAGTAACCTGGATGGCAAATCTGAAAATGCATCCAGGCATCCAGCTGTTACAGCCACAGCCAGGATGGACCCTGGAGATAGCTGGCCCATCACAACAACTTCGAAAGGACCGTCTGTAAAATAGAATTAGGTAAATGTTTTTCCTCGTCTGATATATACCCTTCATCTCCGCTACGGGCTATCCTCCAGCTATTTGATGATTATTCATCTATCCAGCCATACACAAATTTGTCCCTCCTGTATCTAGAGCCTTTTTAAAAAAATTTACTTTCTTTAGTCCTTCCTGTATCTAGAGCCTTTTAAAAAACATTTACTTTATTTTCCAACCTTTCGTGTGTTGTTCATATGTTCTCCTTTTTAAAATTCTTTCCATGTCCCTTTTACATTGGAGTAATAATTTATTATTATTTCTGTCTGTTTTATTTATTTTTCTTCTTTCAAAACGTGTCTTACAATTACAGTTGAATGCACAAATGAATGAAAATGTGTCAGGAAGATGTTGGAGGGATAGAGGAGGCTTGTATTGAGGTGAAGAGGAACAGATGGCAGCTGCTATGAAAGAAAAAAATACCTCTAATAAATGAGTATTTAGTTACCCATTTTCCAAATCTAAGTTTGCCAAGAGGGGCACTAATGGACACAGCCAGAATCAGCCAGGCAAGACAACAGGAAATTGTGGGAAACTATGCCCACTCCAGAGAGAAAAGCAAAGGAGAGACAGATCAGCTGGATACCCTGAATGGATATTGAACCTTGCTAATTGCAGAGTCCACAGGGAGGAAAGTGTGACAGGGCAAACATGATTGATGTATAAACATTCACATTTCTCCCTTCTCATATAGCTACCATTTTTAAAAAACAATTCTTTAAAATTTTTTTTAATTGATTTGAATTAACTGACAGACAATTAACTGCAACCTGGGCATGTGCCCTAACCAGGAATTGAACTGGTACCTTTTGGTGCATCGGATGATGCTCAACCAACTGAGCCACATTGGCCACGGCTCACATCACTACCTTTCTATTGGGAAGCAGTCAAGTCAGCTCCCAGACTCTTCTTTATTACAGAGACTTTGGAAGCTGAGAAAAAATGAGAAAGGCCAAGTTGATTCCCCTAACAAGAATTTCGGGCAGAGTGTTCAGGGAGTGGGGTGATATCAGGGCATGAAGAGAAGATGTGACACTCTTGAATAGCTGGAGAAAAGGGGGGAGAGGAAAAAGTAGACCCAAGACCTGTTCCCATTAGCATCCTTTGAGAGAGGTCAGCAAATACTCGAATTACTTCTGGCTGTTGGAACTTTGTGGCATGGCTTTTGGCTGTTGGAGCTGGGAATGCTGCACTGGCTAAGACTAGACTACGTGGAGCCTGAGAGTTATTTACCTAACAAAATCTCCTCCTGCACTCAACTCTTAGAACCTCCCCGTCGCATCCTGTCATCGCATCCTGTCACACAGTACAACCATCACATTGTACATCACAATGTCAGAAATATAGAGAAAGGGGCCTTTGTTCCTTTAATGAGCAGCACAAGTTGTTGCTATTTTATGATTCTAACTCTCTTGGAAAGATGCGGGTTTTCCATATCAACCAGAAATCAGAGAGAGGATGTTAAGTTGCCAGCCCTCTCGTTTCTCTTAAGAATCAGTCTCTGACATGGGATTCCAAAGCAGGTCGTTCATTTGGAGATGGTTCCAGAAAGCTCTGGCAGGGGAAGGGAAGGCAGTAGAGGGTATGTTTTCAAGCTTGGTGTCTGAAGAAAATTGTGCAAGCCTTGCCGGAATGGGATTTCACCTACATATGCACTTACTTGTAAAGAGATTGAAATGTACAGAGGCTGATACATACATTCAAACATACATGTTTGTGTGTGCATAGACACGCACACGCATACACACACACATGCACGCCATATAATTTTAAAAACACTCGAATGACTTGGATAAATTACTTTGTCCTCGTGGTGTTTTTTGCTTACATCAGTCCATCTGAGTAACAATCGAGGTGGAAGGACCACAGAAATGTGTGATGGCAGTAACAAGAGGGGCAGAGACTGTGGGGGCGGTAGCTAATATTTACTGAGCAGGACAGCTTGTCCACTCAGGTGCTGGGTGTTTTTAATGCATTAGCACCAAGCCCTTTGAGGTCAGCTGAGGAAGGAGCCATAAAGAGGATAGGTTTAGGACTGGAGCCCAGAAAGCCTGACTTCAAAGGCTGAGTTCTTTTTAAAAATAGATACAGATTTTTATTGATTCCAGAGAGGAAGGGAGAGGGAAAGAGATAGAAACATCAACAATGAGAGAGAATCATCGATCAGCTGCCTCCTGCATGCCCTGCACTGGGGATCAAGCCCAAAGCCCGGGCATGTGCCCTGACCAGGAATCAAACCATGTCCTCCTGGTTCATAAGTCGACACTCAGCCAGGTGGGCAAAGGTTGAGTTCTTAACCTCTGTGCTGCTCTTGCTCCCTGAGGACGGAGCGGCTGAGAGGTAGCAACTATGCTGTCAACAGTAATGATGGAGTTGTTAATAGTGAAGCCCTGGTGGTTAATCTTTAACACCAGGAAAAGGACATCATTTTCAGAACCCCTAGCTACCTTGCCCCCTAAGCATGCTTGGCAGGTGTGTTCAGCCAGCCATGAATTCACATTGAGGTGGTGGACTGGCCTGGGGTCACCCACAGGAGAGTGAGGCTGTCAGGGAGTGGGAGCCTCATGCTCTACAAGAGGCCTTGAAGTCAATTTATAGTCAACCAGCTCCAACTTTATCCCAACATTTGGTTTTCCCTTTTCTCACTTATTCACCAAATACATACCTCAAGCCTGTTGTGTGCAGAAATATGGGCACATCCCTGATTCTCTAACATGTTTGGGGCCTGTGGCTCCATTATGGTGGCTCTGTCCTCTCTTTGGAGTGAGGGAAGGAGCGAGGAAGGGTAGAGACATGGGAAGGGTAAGGAAAAAGGCAGCTGACATTGCCTAGGGCCTTGCAAAGCTTCTGTTTCACTCTCAGGGACCTGTGAGAAGTGCACTCTGAAGCATTTTCACCGAGGAGGGTAGGAGCTTCCCCAAGAGGGTCAACTTGGCTCAGAAAAGTATCTACTATCAACCAAGTTCACTTCAGTAAATAACTTTGCTCTGTCTGACATTTGTTGGATTCTGAAAAAGCTAATTTCCAATTTTCTTTTTCTTCTTCTACTTCTCTATTCAACTTCTTTCCCCAGCCCCTCCCACCCCAGCCCCACCAGCACATTCACAGACACATACCGTCACCACCACCACAAGGATGTCACATTAGGCGAGTTTGCCAATTGCGTCAACTTCATGTCAGGACCTGCCTGTTGGAGAGCCTCCAGAACTCACAGGCCCTGTCACCTCGGGTATGAGGCTGGCATTCCTGATGGGGGACAGAGAGGGCCACACTGACTTTTCAAGGAGACCCCAATAAAGTGGTCCCATTGATTATTTCCCTGGTTTATTTCAGAAAGAATTTGGGAAGTTTTTTCAGCACTTAATAGCTCTTGTTGTAATAAAGTCCTTCTTTATGTCTAGTCCAGTGGTCGGCAAACTCATTAGTCAACAGAGCCAAATATCAACAGTACAACGATTGAAATTTCTTTTGAGAGCCAAAGTTTTTAAACTTAAACTATATAGGTAAGTACATTGTTATTAACTTAATTAGGGTACTCCTAAGCTGGCCTTTGCTAAGAATGTCCTCAATCTGATTGAGGTATGTTCGCTGAGGTCGACCTCTTCCAACTCTCCTATCCTCAACTCTGCATGAATCATGCGCACCTCTCCCTGTGCTGCATTATCCGGTGGCCTGCCTGAGCCGTGTCTCCCGTCGCCCAACCCACAGACACCCCCACTTCTTCTAACTCCACTTCTTCAAAATAGACTCGCTCAGGCTGAAAACGGACTTTTGCGCATGGGCCATGAAGTTTCAATCGCACCATACGTGCATGCCTGCACATGGTATTTTGTGGAAGAGCCACACTCAAGGGGCAAAGAGCCACATGTAGCTCGCAAGCTGAGGTTTGCCGACCACTGGTCTAGTCTAAATCTCTACTGCTGCAATTTAACAATCAGCACATCCCTAGGGAACAAATTTGCAAACACGAAAGAACAGTAGATAAAAGGCATGAAAGGAGTCACAATTAGCTTAGTGAACATTTAAAAAGTGTCTGATAACATTAGTGGCAAAGGCAACATGTGAAAATTTAATTTTTGAGACCAGTGACTATCAGAGAGTGGAAAATTAGAAAAGATAGTTTAAAAAATCTGTAGAAGAATCAATATTCTCTACTAGATATATTATTTTAAAAATCATTCAAAAGCAACAACCAGCATCTTTGGGTTCATCTGGTTTAATATGCAACACAAGTAGAAAAAGAAATAAACCCACCTGTACAGACAAGCCCAAACCATCCTGCACTTCACTTTGAGTCACTGCACATAAACTCATCCCTTACCCAGCGTGGTCACACCCGAGCAGTAACTGTAGGTTATTCAGAGCATAACTCAGAGCATAACTCAGAGCATAACTCTGTCCATAACTGCCAACCAACATGGCTCCTACATGTTTGGTTAACCTTGCCTGATATGGAAGCATTTCACTGCCTGTAGATTTGGAAAACTGTCCACCTGTGTGAATCTCAACATCCCCGCATTGTTTTCAGGCTCTGGTTTTACCCATGATATTGTGAAGTTGGTACTAGATGAAATACAAAATAATAAGCTACACAGCAAGGAAATCAGAGCAGATTTGAAATCCTGGAAATTGCTAACCGGGAGGTACATTTATCCAGTGAGATGCTATTTTAAGACAGAGTTTAAATGGTCATCCCCATATCTGTTTGGCAACATATATTAACATGAGGAGTAATTCAGCCTCTGGGGTGGAGGTAGAAGTTCAGGTCTATTTCCTGCTGGAAAGCAGCACTTAGTCTTTGGTAGAGACAAAAGCCAGTTATGAATCGCTGCTGTCTTGGCTGAAAAATGGAGTTTTCAGATTTTACCTTGTGTACCAAACTATTCATTTACAGCCACGTATGCCTGATTTGTGTCTCACTTATCTATGAGGAAATGTTCTGTAAGTGGGTTTGGGCCTGATTTCTCAATGGGCTGATATAACAAACATCCAACCTCTTATGTTCCAATCTGTCAGCATCCAGGTCGTAAATGTTGGCCTGCCATTAGCAGTAGTTGACTTGCTGAGAAAATCCTTACAAGTTATGGTCCAATGTTGAATGAATCACTCTGGAGGCCTTGCCTCTCACCCAAATGCAGTCATGTTGGGAATGTGACCCATTTGCTTTGCCTAACAACCTCTCTCTGCTTTCCCCACAAAGAAGCCACTGTACGGTTTAATGCCATTGTGTCTGCAAGGCTTTATTTAATGTTGCCAGTGGTCTCCTTGGAAACAACAAATGAGGTACTTCTGGGGTCCCCTCGGGTGATGGAGGTCAGGAGCAGCAGGGGTGGGAGGGGGAAGGTGGGCACATCTCTGATGAGACAATTTTAGAAAATCTGAGGAATAGCTCATGAGAGCTCTTGGAACTGTGAAGTCAGCCACTGGCCACATCTTGTGTGGCTTTGGGGCCCTTAAGAATGTACATATCTCATGGGGACATTTTATAATACTGAGTACATGTTGAATTGACAGCACTTTAGATATACTGAGTTAAACAAAATCTATTATTAAAATCACATCTTAATTGTTTTATCTTATCTGTTTGTTGTTGTTGTTAATCCTCACTGGAGGATATTTTTCCATTAATTTTTAGAGAGAGTAGAAGGGAGGGGAGACACACACACAGAGAAACATTGAGGTGAGAGGGACACATCAGTCAGTTGCCTCCTGAACGGGCCTGACCAGGGCCAGGGATTGAACCTGCAACCAAGGTACATGCCCTTGATGGGAATTGAACCTGGGACCCTTCAGTCTAAGGGCCGATGCTCTATTCATTGAGCCAAAATGGCTAGAGCTGTCTTATCTTTTTAATGTGCCTACTAGAAAGTTTAAGATTACCTGCATGGCTCACTTTATATTTCGAGTGGGCATTTGTCTTGATGGTGAATTTAGAAAGAAAGTCATTTTGACCAGAGTAAGTGACCCAAATTCTCCTTTTGGCAAATAAAGTTAGTAAACTTGAGTTTGAGACTGAAGAAAGGAGGGGGAAAAAGACTTGAGTTTAAGACATAAAAATCTCACCGTTTTAAAGTTCCAGATATACGGTTGTGTTTGCTCCAATAGAAAGTTTAATGGCAATTCTTTGGGGGCAGATTTGGTGGCTATAGGTAACATATTGGAAACACTTCACACTAGCCTATTGCTCCATTATGATTGCATTTCTTATCTTTTAAGAGGTACTGTGCATGAATGTGGAAAATTTCCCAATCAGGGGTCAGGTGAGGTGAATTTTTTGTTGTCCTGGTAATGCTCAGGCTTTCGTTCATCTTTGAGTTTATAGCTTGGACACTCTGTGTCTCACTTTCTCATTTGCTACAAATGTTAATATTTGTCCTGCTGATTTCATAAGATTGATACCTGGCTCAGCTGAGTTCCTGGTTTTGATCAGCATTAAATGGTTGTTAAGAGTGGGTGGTCACTTGCTCCCAAAAGAGAAGAGTGATGGTCAGGGATTTACTTCTTGAGAAATTATGAGAAATCAGAAATCCCTGTTTCCTTGCCTCTGAGGTAGCTGTCTCTCTGTGATTTCAGAATCTGGGCCCGGCAGGAGGACTGAGCCAGATTAGAGAGCTGACTTCTGAGTTTTGAATTCCATAAAACCAGAAAAGGAGAGACTGCTTTTCAATGTCATCTATGTTGTAGAGAACCTTTGATGAGATGACATGTTTGCAGCCAAAATAGATAATTCTCAGTAAGAGTCACAGCAGAGTAAAGCAGTCAGGGTATACTATCTGGACAGAATGTCTTTTATTTATTTATCTGGGTCCCTTTGTTTAGGCAGGCCTGCTGTGGGCACATAATGAATGGAGAACATGGAGTACATGCCGATTACAGAAGCAGGAAAATAGAAAGAGGAACCTTCTCTAGAGATATTGCTAAACCTGTTCAATCCGCTTTGGTGCCATTGTTTTATGTCTTGTAAAACTCACAGCCTCCTATTTCACTTTGGTCTAGATTTCTTTCAGGGGGGTCGTAGATTTCATCTATGAAGGTCATGCTTCCTGAAAAGAGACTCAACCAGGGTCAGAAGATGTGGGTTCTTGTCCCAGTCCTCATCAATTAATTATAAATCACGTAACGAAGCCACATCCTTCATTGTCAATGTGCACTGTAACGGCTCAAGGTGCATCCTAAAAGCTGAGAACTTTTTCATAGTCTTCCATGATGAAATAATAAATCACCACTTTTAGATTCAGTCATCTACTTTCTGGGTCACCTTGGAAGACCAGCAGCTTACAACATCAGTTAAATGGTGATGATACTCCCTGACCCGTCATTGCTCCTGATAGAATAAAAATCAGATTATATATGTTTAAGCTCTTTAAGAAATACATACATATGATATAGTAATGTAATACCTATCAGGAATTATTAGGAAATAAATTATTCTATATAAGTGAATTTTCTAGGAACTGAAACTTATTTAATGCTAAATGGATGAAAAAAGTAGGTGTTTTCAATGGAAATATTTAACAAAATCAATTAGAATGCAGAATAGAAATTGACCCCTTTTCATGAAAGTGCTCAATTAATACTCAATGATAATTTCAGAGTTTTTCAGAGGATATTTGAACTGCACTTAATGTCCTTACATTACTCTGCTTGTTGAATCTTTCTGATGGCTTTTTATTTTTATCCCCTCTATCCCCAAGGAAGACTTCCTTCCTTCCCCTCTTCCTCCCTCCACCTTTCCCTCCCTCTGTCCCTCCCTTCCTTCATTTATTTCACAAGTATTTTCTGATGGTCTGCTTGGTGCAGGGACCAACTGTTTACATGAAGATGAATGAGACCTAGTCCTTGATCCCAAGATAATTACTATGCAGTGAGGGAACAGACCGATTTTGAGAATTAAGTTTTAATAGAAGAAAATATAATTTGAATAATTGCACAAACATGGATTGGAGACAGGTATTTCAGAGGTCAAGGTAAAATGAACTAAGCAAGTTCTCAACCAGTTTAGTGATTATGTATCATACTAAAGGCCTGGTGCACGAATTCATCCCTTGGCCTGTCCTGTACCCTCTTGCAATCTGAAACCCTTTGGGGGATGGTGGAGAGCCAATTTCGACCTGATCTCCACAGGTCAGGCCGAGGGACCCCACCGGTGCAGGAATTCATGCACTGGGCCTCTAGTATGCATATAAGATCTTTGGTTAATCTCTTTCTGCCCTCCCCTCGCCCCTTCCCTGTGATATTCATCAATCTGTTCCATGTTTCCATGCCTGTGGTTTCTGCTCCTGCATTGAGCATCTGCCCCCCTAGTGGTCATAGTTACTGGCTGGTTGGACTGTCAGCCAGTTGGCTGGTTGCTTAGGCTTATATATGTATGTAATTATTTTCATTAGCTCTTTTAAATGGTTGGGGCTATTAGATAACATTTTCATATAAAGGAAATAGTATTATGCTTGCTTATTATCACCAATGTTTTTTACCTTGTGGTAGCAACCAAACTTCCAGATATAGTGCCCAGGGGAAATGGCCAAACTTTAGACATCTGCTTTTGCATTTTCAGCTTATTAGTTAGCAGCAAATGTTCCAGAGCATCTTTAATCAAGCAGACAGCGTGGTGGATGAAATGATTCCCAGATGGAAATTAGAAGACCTGCTTTTAAACTTCAGCTCATCTATTAAATCTCTGAAACTCAGAAAGGATGAGAAGATTGTATTTGGATCAACAACATCTCTTCCAGCTTGACAAGTCTATAATGATCACCATTAAAGCTTTTATTTCCTCCTTGCTACCATAGTTTTATTTTAAAGTCATATGTAAAAAGATGCTCCCTTCATTGACTCACTTCTCATCCAGTCATGAGTTAAGCAGCAGACGTTGCTAAGTCCTTCATGATGGGACACTGGGCCAGTCTCTTCAATTTTATGGGAGACTGTAAAAATGGTCACAATCCCTCATTTCTCCCTATATACTTCAATTGCTCTCTTTGTAGTATAATTTTTTGGGATCTTCTTATCAATAGGTGAAGTCTATTTCCCTTCCCCTTGAATCTGGGCTGATATTGATTCAGCAGTGGAATTTGGCAGAAGTGATGGTGTGCCTGTTCTGAGGCTTCAAGAAGCATGGCAGCCTCTGCACTCCCTTTTGCAGTCACCAAACTGGGTTAGCCTTCTGGGAGACGAGAGACCACAAGGAGCAGAGTGATCAGCTCAAATGTACCAACTGAGGCCCCAGACATGCTAGGGGTCCTGGCTAAGATCAGCCAAGTTGCCTAGATAACCTACAGCTGTCCAGATGTATAAGGGATTCACCTAGCAGAGTTCAGCCTGAAATATTGAAATGTAGAATAATTAGCTAAAAATTATGGTTATTTAAGCTGCTATGTTTTGGGATTTTTTTTCCCCCAACACTAGCTATCTGATACATGTACAAAACTCCCTATATTCCAGCCACCCTGACCTTCTAGTCCTCAAACTCATTGAATTTATATTTTCCTCAGATCTTTATGTTAGCTCTCTTTTGGTGATCCAGGTCTCAGCTTAAATGCAACCTCTTTAAAGAGGCCTTTCTGACCATCCTTTCTAATCATACCACCTAATTTTTTTCCATCACATTACCCTGCTTTAGTACTTTACATAGTATTTACTATTTCTTGTATTTGTTAAAATTGTTTTTTTGTTGTTGTTATTGTCTATCTCATTCTACTAGAATGTCAATTCCATGAAAACAAGGAGTCCATTTTATGCCCAAGGCCTAGAATACTGCTGGTACATAGTAGGGCACTTAATAAAAAAATTGGTGAAGGGAAGGCATTCTTTAACTGGATACAATTTGGTAGAAGCAATATATAAAATATGGGTAATTGTTACCACTCTGTACTAACAGAGTTCTTATAGCTCCTGTTGTGGCCTAGCCATCTTCTCAAGCTGCTCCCACCACTGCCAGCATCACCCTTTGGTGGGGTGTATGTGTCATATTCCATCATGGCTCATTAACTATGACCATGCTGTTCACTTCAGAATATTCTTTGACACACTACCATTCATTCCCCAAGGCTCTCACTCAACTTTCAATTCTTCTCTCTATTATCTCTGGTTATTTAGGATAATTAATTACTCCCTTATCTACATTTTTTAGAGCTCATAACAAATGTTTCTATGATAGTCTTTTACATTAGCCTGAAAATTCATTGAAGTTAGAGATTATTACTTACTCAACTTTGTATTCTCAGTGCTTGGCAAGACATTTCTCCAAAAATACTTGACATAAAATAAGATACAATCTAAAATAATTCTGCATAGTAGAGGGAATTAAAATCTTACAACTTAACATGGTTGACACTCTTATTTCTAGGGTTGACCTAGGTAGGTAGAAATATTTTAAAAATTAACATCTCATACTAGCTTTAGTGGAACAAATAAGCTAAGCACATCTGGAATACTTTTCCTCCAAAACTATGTGGTGATTCATAACATTTTGATTTCAAAGTTTTATCTAAGTATCAATATAGTTTCAAGAGAGACCTCTGTCTATGACTTATGGCAAAAGCATTATAGTTAGGTCCGACAGCAATTTTTTTCAGGAAAGGTATCAAGGCTGAGAGAGTTTGTATGCAGCTCATCACACATAGATCTGAACTCTATGTGGGACAAAAAAGGATTGTGGAGTCACTGAAAGTGTCTCCGTCAATGAACCCAATTGTCTACCTGGGCATTGCCCACCTAGGCCTTGCCCAGGTGAAGTGCTGAGAAGCAGGGGTGGGGTTGGAGGCCACGTTCCCCATGGAATACACATTTAAACCTAGAGAATAGCAGTTTCACTTGCAAACTCCAGTGTCCCATAGGTGTAAGTCATCCCCTGCCTGGGGTCATGTGTTTGAGGATCCGAATGGTTATCTTCCGGCAGCTTCAGCCTTTTGTATCAGTCAGTACTCCAGGTTCATTCACCAAAGGATATTTAATTAATTAATTAATTTTGGCAGACTTCAGTCATTCAGTGTCAATGCCAAGTTGGAAACAAATCACCTAGTTAACATAAATAATTTATATGCAAACCAAGAGACGGCGAGGTACTAAAGAAGTTCACATAAACTTGGCACAAATTGCATTGCCAATACCCTTTAGCTGAAGGGAGATAAGATTGCGTTGCGCATCTTTATGTCCATATAATTGTGCTTTAGAAAGCTCTGTAAAATAGTTCATCCTAGTAAATTCAGTATTTAGTATCAAAACACTATTCATGCAAATTCTTCCCTCATCTTGGAAGTAACAGTTTTTCAGAAAAAAGTCTGGTTAAGAAAATACTGTGGCACTCACAATAAAAAGCCTAACAGTTATGAAATGCATCATATTCAACTTAATAATAACATTCTTTTTAATGTTTGTGTATATGACACACTGCTAAACTTGCATAGTTTTGGTTATTCATTCAGTAAATTAATAAAGATTTGTTGTTCATTTATTTAACAAATATTTAGTGAGTGCCTACTATTAAAGGTATCTTGTTAAATGCTGGAATGCAAAGAATAGAGAGATAAATAAGACAGTTTTTGTGTTTATGTTTAAGCTTTCTTGTCCTAAAAGCACATTTAATAGGCTATATGCTTCTCCCTGGCCCGGGCCCTGGTGAGGGTTTGTGCAGGAGGCAACCAATCGATGCGTTTCTCTCACATTGATGTTTCTCTCTGTCTTTCCCTCCCTCTTTCACTCTCCCTAAAAATCAATGGAAAAACATCCTCAGGTGAGGACTAACAAAAAACCCCAACAAATAGGCTATATGCTTCATATTTTTGATTAGGTCCTCATACTGGCCCTGTGAGGGATCCAGTACTAACCTATTTTAAAACATTTTAAAAATACATTTTAATTGATTTTTCAGAGAGAGGAAGGGAGAGGGAGAGAGAAAAACATAAATGATGAGAGAGAATTATTGATTGGCCATCTCCTGTACTCCCCCTACTGGGGATCTAGTCTGAAATCTGGGCCTGTGCCCTGACAGGAATTGAACCCTGACCTACTGGTTCATGAGTTGACGTTCAACCACTGAGCCATACTAGCTGGGCAGTACCAACCCATTTTAAAGAAGAGAAAACAGTATAAAAGAAAGTGACTAGTTTAAATTGCATGGCTGCAAAGTGGCAGAGCTGAGATTTAAAGCAAGAAGTAAAAGAAGGCTGGTAAGGAAGAATGGGATACAAGAAGCAAGAGTGAAACACAGCAACAAAACGCTCTGGAAAAAGTGTTGGTAAATTTAAACAGGCTTGGAGTAAATGATCAAAAACAATTGACAGAAACTGACATGGGCTGGTAGGGAGTTGTGGGGTGAATATGGGACCATGATGTTCCAGGATTAAAGAAAACTTGGTGTCAGCTGTTTTGATATGAGCAGGGAGTCCCTGCTGGAGCCCAATAAGAAAATTCGTCTTTTCCTCAAGGCCTGGGGCTGCCTGAAGTCCTGGATTAAGCAGGAACAGCTTATGGAGAAAATTCCGACAAATGTGTGATTTTTTTGCATGTCTACATACTCAATGTGGAAATTTCTAGGTTTATATACTTTGGCTTTATATGAAAGTCAAGGCTGCACTACCAAGTATGTGAATTAAGAGGAGAAATCTCTCATATACTTTATTTTGAAATCTTAGATCTTTGTTGGTAATTGTCAGGGATCTTTCAGTTTGGGGATTTCTAACAACTTTACATAGCAATTTTTTTTTTTGGCAGCACCAAAAATGTACCAAATAACCATTATCTTTCAAACTCCTGAATTGAAATTAAAATAATAAAAACACTCCCTTGGGAATACACTGCAACTTGCTAATAAGCAGTAGAAGAATAACATATAGCCAAATATTTAAAAAAGTCATAACAGAATTGGGCTATAAAATGAAATGAAAGGGCCACTATTCCCTTACAATATTTTAGGTTTATAAGAGTGCTTATACTGAATCTGTTAAAATAAAGGGTAAACTCAAATATATGGGGAGGCCCCATTTTCCCAAGAAAATATCCAAAAAATATTTGATGGGCAACATGAATATAAAAGCGTTTTGGAATCTGAATGGACCAGTCAGATGTCTCCTTATGGCAATTTTTGTTTACTCACATCTAAAGTCATGCATAAACAGTGTTAACTTAAAACTATGCTTGTCCTGACCCGGTGGCTCAGTTGGTTGGAGGTCCTTCTATACACCAAAAGGTTGCAGGTTTGATTCCCAGTCAGGGCACATACCTAGGTTGTGGGTTCAATCCATGATTGGGGTGCATATAGGAGGCAACTGAACAATGTTTCTCTCTCACATTGATGTTTCTCTCTCTCTCTCTCTCTGAAAAATCAATAATACATATCCTCAGATGAAGATTAAAAATAAAAAATAAAAAAATAAAACCATTGCTTTTTTCACTGCCATAGTTCATGACACTATTTTACCCGAACTCTTCCCAGGTGTCTTGGACACAAGGTCCTTCTCCAAGCTGCTTTTTGAGTCATCACACAGAGGTGTCCAGGGAAAACTTCTAACATTTCATTGCCATGGCAATGATCTGAGCTAGCACTCCCCGAATCCACATAGGATGCTAGTGCTGGAATTTTTATCTCAAATTATGTCCCCAAATACTCTTTATATAACATCAAACTGCTTTCTTTTTTTCGTTTATCCTGTAGGTCACAGCCTCCACTCTTAATCTCTTGCTTTTTAAATTGGTTTTAAAAGATTTGTTTACAGTGCCACCCTCCTCTTGCCTTGAAGTGCAAGGCCATATCCCGGCAATAGTGACTACGTCTTTCAGTGTCTTTTTTTACTTGATTCATTGGGTCACTACTACAAGCATCCCAAATTAGCATTGAGTAAGGTTATGACACGTTATGTCTCTTCCAAGGAGAAATTTATTTTTTAAGTAAAATAAGTGAAGAGAGACTAATATTATAAGAGGCTTCAGGAGGACTTCAGCCTTAAGGCAATCCAATCCTTTCTGAGGGCTATTTTGGTAAAACCTCAACTCACATTAGGACAAATGCAGTATTTTATGAATTAACTTAAACATTATTATTAAAAGTCCTCTATTCATTATGAATAAAAAAGTATAAAAATGACAAAAATGAAAATATTCTCATTTTAACAATCAAATCATAAAACTTAATTTTCCCTTCACCACCCCAGTACTTCTTAAATGTCCAGAGAGGGAGATGGACACATATATTGAAATCTCACCCTTCCAAACTCTTGTGGAAATGATCAAAAGGGATGTAAAGGTGAAAGCTACACAGAGGCTCTGAACCAGGGAGTGTGCCCAGAGCTGCCTGGCATTTCTTGCAGATTAAGTGCAGAGGGGCTGGGCGGGGACTTGCGGAGAGGATTCTGTAGGGCAGGCCCTGGGAGCCGCATTTTAATCGCATCAATGCCACTCGGTAGCAGCCAGCAGCCGCCCACAGCAGTGCAGACTCCAGGCTACGATGGGCACAGATGGCTGGGCGGCCAGGAGAACAGGGCTGCAGACTTGTAATGAGGGCAGCGTCGCCGGGGAGCCGCAGAGAGCCTGCTGGGCTAATTCATGGCTGCTCAGCCAAGGGGGCAGGAGGCAGGCTGAAGGACCATGCCTCGAGCTCGCGCACTTTCCCCTGGGTCTCGAAACAGGTGGGATCAAACCACAGTGACTCTCAGCTTTCACTCTTGTCCCTGGGCCTGAAGTAGATGGAGGGCAGTCTGTCAGGGACCCATCTGGTGGAAGCAAGCGAGGGTTAACACACATCTGCTTCTGTGAGGAGCAGCAGAGACAAGCCAGCACCCCTTACGAAGGCTGGGCCATTCCTTCCTAAGACTTAGAGCTGATACCTTCCACCAATATAGCCTCACAGCAAAGGAAAAGCGAAAAACGAGTGTATTTCTGATTTCCAACCAGATTCCTGAAAGTAGAGCTGAGAACCACACGGAAGGAAACGCTTTGGTATCAGTAAAGATTGCATGAAGAGCAGAAACACGATTATCAAATTCAAAACCTCCCTGCCAGAAAGAAAATTGGATTAGTAAAGAAAAAGGTAAATTTGAGAAATTCTACCAGAACTTGGGAAATATAGAAACGAGAGAAGAGAAATAGAAGATGGATCAGGGATAGCCAGTATTGCAAAGACATCAATTATTCACACATTAGTTTGGAAATTTAACGCAATTCCAAAGTTCCAAGGGATATATGTTTTTTGAAATTGGAAAAAATTACTCCCGAGTTTTTTGGAAAGAATTAATAGGCTGGGATGGTTGTTAGAAGTAATTGTAATGACAGACCACTGGCAGCTAGGAAAGTATATTATACAGTCAAAATAATAAAAACACAGAGTTCAATGCAAGAAAAGTTAGATTGAGTGAAACAAAACGTAAACTTCAGAAGCTGGCTCTTCAAATTAGAGGGGAAAGATGGACTATTTAATGAACCATATTAACTATTTGAGGGTATTTAATAACATGGTCCCAAATAAATTCTATTGGGTTAAAATGATTACATGTAAAAAAAGTAATTCAAGACAAGTAGGGAAATACCTGATCCAGGATGGAAAGCCCTTCCTGGCAAAAAAAAAAAAAAAAAAAAGAGGAAGAGATTATGAAGTAAAATTTTAAAAAGGAAAATGTAAACTTTCTATGCATAAAAAAATCTAAATCTGATTAACATACCAATGATATCTTTGCAGTACATTTAGGGCTACCATGATAAAGACTATCTATAATAAAAGTGTAATATGCTAATTAGACTGGATTTCCTTTGGGATGTCCTTCTGGATGACCTTCCAGATGAAACCAGGGCTGTGAGGGAAGCCCAGGTCCTGGGTGCCAGAGGGAAGCCAGTGTCAGCAGCCGGGGGAAGGAAGGCCTGCTCTTGCACAAATTTCATGTATCAGGCCTCTAGTAATTGCATAAGAGACAATAGGAATAGAAAAATGGGCAAGGCAATCCAGAAACAAAGGTATAAAATGTGCAAATACGTGGGAAACATGCCTCCCAGAAAAATGCCCCTTCTCAGAGGAGGGGGAACTCTCACAAAGCACCTCATCTCCTCTGAGAGTGTGTGAGGCTACTGAGAAGATGGGCTCTAACATTGGCGCTTAGGGAAGTATAGTTCACCACAGAATCTACTTGAAAAAAATTACTTAAAAACATTTCTAGCCGAGGAAGGCATAAATAGCAATTAGAACATATATGAATGAGGATATTAAAGCACTGGCACTAAAAATAATTTAAATATGATTAGTAATAGTAACTTATCCACAATAGCAACAAAACCTCTAGAGCACAGTTTCTCAATCTCAACACTATTGAGGTTTGGGGGATGGATAATTTTTTGTTGTGGGCTCTGTCCTGTGCCCTGTAGAATTCTGAGCAACCTCTCTGTTCTCTAGCTATTAGATCCCAGGAGCAGTGCCCCCCTTCCCACAATTGTTGACACTGCCAAGTATCCACTGGGGGCCCAAATCATCTCTTTCCCTCCCAGCGAGATCTGTTTCCCTAAAACTAAATTAGAAAATGTAAACTATGATGTGGGGGGAAGCTAAATTTGAAACCCTCACCTACGCCAATTGAAACTGCTAAGTAGCCAAGTGGAGAAGTAACAGCAAGCTGAAATTCAGCAACTTGCTCAAGATGATTTAATAACTATTATTTGATAGTTGACATTTTATAGAGGAAAATGGGTTCATATAGCAATTAAATTATTTAAAATTTTATGGTAGTCATAGGGAATAAAGATAGATTACAGCTTTCAAAGCATGAAGGGAAGGAGAAGAACAATAAAAATATATGTAATCCATAAAAGAAAAGAAAAAAGGGAATTATAGTTTAGAAGTTATAAGAACAAATATAGTAGTTTTCATAATTATAAAAATGCCCTACGGAAAGACAAATACTTTTAGTTGAAGTTAAAACTCCAAATCCAACAGTATGCTATTTTTAAAAATTACCTAAAAAAATATTGACCCAGGAAGGCAAAAAATAAAGGATTAACAAAGATGAATCAGGCTCATGTACTAACAGGACAGCAAGTTGGTGATATTAATGGAAAAAGTAGACTTGAAGGCAAAAAGCATTGAATGATATGACTTTATGTTGATAAGAACCATATTCACAATGAAGTTTAACAATGATGACTCTGAATGAAATAATACCACATGAGAACACTGCAGACATTCTTGCTATAGACTGAATGTGTCTACCCCAATCACATGTTGAAGTCCTAATTCTCAATGGTATGGCGTTCTGAAATGGAGCCTATGGGAGGATGGGAGGAGTTTAGGTCACGAGGGTGGAGACTCCACAGAGCTCCCTCATTCCTTCTGCCATGTGAGGACACAGCCAGACGACTGAGAAAGAGGGTCCTCACCAGACACTGAATCCCCTGGAGCCTCTGCTGTGATCCCAGCTTCCAGAACTGTGAGAAATAGATGTCTGTTGTTTAAGTCACCCAGTCTATGGCGTTTTTGTTTCTAGGAGCTTGAGCTGATTAAGACACTATGGAAAGGGTCAGCTCCAGGAAGCCAGTAGGCCCGGGAAGAGAGACACATGAAGACCCAAACTCAACCTGCAGCCCTGGAGCATGCAGCCCAGACACCCTCAGGCTTGCTGCCAGCCAGTGGTGCTGCAGACGCAGCATCAAACCTGGCTTCCTTCAGGATAATTTGTTCCCAAAAAGCCAGATGGTACTCCTGTGTTGAGTAGTCTCCCTCTGTCTGAGACACTCAACTCTGGCACCCAGTCACTCACCAATGTCATCCTGATCTTGAGTCTCAGTGGGGTCTCCAAATTAGTATCCCAAATGCCACGTCTTTCTCACTTCCCTCTCCACAGTAAATCTACGCTCACTTCTGTCACTTCCAGACCTTACATCTCTGCCCGACACCCAGTTCCTTGCCATTCTCTGCTTCCCTCCACTCTCCCCACACTAGCCTCTTCCTATTTCTCCAAGGTAAACAGTCCTTTTTCCACTTTGAACTTGGCTGTCCCCAGTGACTACAACACTCAGCATGTACTTTATAACAACCAGTTCATTAAAGTCTCTGCTCAGATACCAACTCTTTTATTATTATTACTAGAAGCCTGTTGCACAAAGATTCATGCAATAGGCCTTCCTTCCCCTGGCTGCTGGCACTGGTTTTCCTCGGGCACCTGGGACCCAGGCCTTTGGTCTGGCCGCAGCAGAGAAGCCAAGTCTCGAGGCTAGGCTTCTCTGCTGCGGCCACAGCGAGGCTTGGCCTGCATATGCAAATTAACCACCATCTTTGTTGGGTTGATTTGCATAGTTGCTCTGATTGGCTGGTGGGCATTGCGGAGTGACACAATTTGCATGTTTCTCTTCTATTAGTGTAGATTATTTTTTATTTTTTATTTAAAACATATTTTTATTGATTTCAGAGAGGAAGGGGGAGGAAGAGAGATAGAAACATCAATGATGAGAGAGAATCATTAATTGGCTGCCTCCTGCATGCCCCACACTGGGATCTAGACCACAACCCAGCATGTGCCCCTACTGGGAATCAAACCGCGACCTACTGGGCTAGCCAGGTGGGCAGATACCAACTCTTTTAATCAATGTGGCATATGCAATTGGAATTTAATTCAAATGTTATGAAAACATTTATCTTCTAAAATACCCTTAAAATAAATATATAAATAAAATGTGGCCACTTTGAATATCATTAAAGCTTAACTTGCTCTCTAGATATGTTGCTCCTTGATCTGCAGTAAAATATATTTTCCTTTTACATAGCATCTTTGGGCCAACATATGGAGAATTTTGAAATATACATTAACTTATTGTTAGAAGCTGCCACCAATGGGCTTGCTACTTTCCTTTTAAAGCAGAAGTAAATTCACCAAAACTTTAAGGGTTAAGGTGACTTTGCCATTAAAAAGTCCTTCCTACATGTTCTTCTTCTGATAAAAAAATACAATTCATTAAAAATATGTAATACAAAATCTTCCAGAAATACAAGATGACCCATTTTCAAAGTGGTGATTTTAGCTCAGGGGTTCTCTTTCTTTCCCTATAAAAAAAGAAAAAAAGAAAAAAAAATCTATTGAAATAACAAAAGGAATGTAAATTTAAGATAAAATATGCAACAGAGCTAAAAAAATCCAGGACAGACTTGACAAGCCAGGTTGCAAGAGTTTCTGGAACAGATGGTATCAAGGTGAGCACAGGTGAAGGGTGATGGGGACACATATGGTTTTAGTGCCTCAGAGGAGGAATGTCTACAAAATGTCATGTATAGGTTCTTTGAATGTATTCTCTATCTTTAAAGAATTGGTAATTTTTTTTTTTTTTTTTACAATTTTAGATAAAAAGAACCTATGGTTTATGTGTCACAGTTTACGTAGGTGACTCACTCTCTCTTGTTCTGGGATGCTGGGAGTTTTTGGTGCTGATGTGTGCAGCAGATTCTGCCAATGTTCTGCTCAGATGCCCCTGGAGCCCAACCTTGCCACGCCATGTCTCTGGCCCTGAGGGAGTCGCCTGCTTTGCTCAGACAGCCTTGCTGCTTTGCACAGCCAGTTCCATCTCTGCTCACCAGTAATCGGGGGCCGGAGAAGCAGATTGAACAGACACCAGATCCCGGAGCTTCGAACTTCTCTGAGCTCTGCACCCTGAGAAGTTGGCATGGCTTAAGCCTGGGCTACACGGCCTATATCCTCACAAGCACTTTTGCAGATTCCCTGCTTGGGGAGGGAAGGAGTGCAGGCCACACTGGTTATGGACATTTATATTTTATGTATGAAAATGAGCAAGTTAATAGAAACACAGCTGACGTATGTATGTCTGTAGAAGCAGCAGCTTGAAAGAGGAGACCCTGAGTGTGAAGAGCAAATGCAGGCATTACATAGGGGGTGGAATATTCAGGGTTCTGGAGCCAGACTGCCAGGGTTGACATCCAGGCTCTACCTGGGTCACCTTGTGTGTGAAATGTTGAAGATGAACATCATGCATGTCATAATTACATAACCCTCACAGGGTGTTTGGAATTAAGAGTTAACATAAAGCACTTAAAACAATGCTTGAAACACCTTAAGCTTTCTTTAAGTGGTTGCTCACCAAAACAATTGAAAAAGCAGGAGAGGCTATCCCAATGTTGAATTCATAATTTTCCGTGGAATTTGAGGAATATTTTTATCAATATGATATGAACAATTTGGTATGAGAAAAGAATAAACAGGAAAAAGGGAAGACTTTAAGAAATCTTAAACAATTACTGTCCTAAATTTAATTTAAGAATAAAATGGGCATTGCTAAAAACCAAGTTAATGAGTAAGATGAATTCAAAGAATTATTCCAGAGAACAGGGCAAAGAGAAAGAAAGAAAGAAAGCCAGGGGACGAGGCATGCAGGAGAGCCCCAGAATATCTTGTATCTATGTGGTATCCGTCTGAGGAGAAGACAGAGGCGATGGAACAGAATAAGCAAAAATAATTTTTTTTTCTGCAGCAAAGTTTCACTTCAGATTGGTGACTCTCACTGAAGGCCAGATAAGATTATTGAACATAAATCATATCTTGAGAAATTTCTAAATTTCCCGGATAAAGCTAAAGTCCTATAAACTCTTTAGACAAGGCAGAAGAAAAAGTATAAAGAAGGGAGAATCAAACTGGACTTCTTAGGTACTGGCCCTTTTACTCGATATACTACATGCTAGGAGAAATAGGATAAGGTTTACGGAGTTCAGAGGAAAATGGATTGTGGCTCCCAAATTCAATTTGGAGCTGCCTAACCTTCATGTGTGAGAGCAGAAGACACAAGGAAAGTTGGTTATGCCAGGAAAAGACAGGAAAGGCACCCCTCGCCTCATCAAAATAGTATAGTATACAGAGGACTTAAAACTTGGGAATAAAGTACATATACTCAATGGTCACAATGAATGTGAATGACGTAGAAACCTAACAAAACCCAAGGGTTTTCAAATGGAATAAACCAAAGCAAAAACTAGTTATATACTGTCACCAAGAGACACTCAAAGACAGGGCTGGCAATGTTAATATCAGGAGAAACAAATTATGCGAAAACTACTAAAAGGAATATAGGGACTTTGTACTGTTCAATGGGACATCCACCATTTACACACTCATAATAGCTTTGGGATACTTAAATCAGCAACTCAGAAATTCAAGGAGAAATCAACTGGACATCAACTATAGTGGAGACTTTATACATGTCTTTCAAAAAGAGGCAGATCAGGAGGACCAAAGAATTAGCAGGACACAGAGGAACTATGCAGCACAACCAACACATCGGATTTAACAGTTATGTACCAAACTGCATTGTCAAACAGATACTGCACATTTCTTCAAACACTCACTTAAAAATAATTATAGGTTATTTAGAAAGGAATAATAATGGAAGATTGCATTCCAAAGCTTGTGAGATTAATCCAAATCTTGATCCAAAGAAAAAGTGTTAAATGAAGAATATTTAATAAAATATAGATAGCTTTTTATTACAAACACGATAACACAGCATGAATTCAAGGAACGAAAACAATAATATCAAAGGAAATAGGAAAAGGGTATCATTAAGATAAAAATGGAAACAAAATCACTCTTTCCCCAGGAGTAGTATTGATAAATAAAATGAAATTTTGGTTCTTTGAAAAGGATAAGAGACAAGCCTTTAAAAAGTATAATAAAAATGATAAAGAAAATAGTGACACAGGAGATTAGGAATAAAAGCATATAATCATAGATATTGAAAAGATTTCTAAATGATAAGGAAATACTATATGCAAATTACAGCAACAAATTTGATAATTGAGATGAAATACTCTTCAAAGAATCTAAATCACCAAAATGGACTCAAGTAGTGACTAAATAGATAACGCACATTTTAAAAGAAATTGAAGTTGTCAAAGATATAGCTCTGAAGGAGAAAACAGCCCAGTTTTAAAAGGAGCTACATTGACCTTCAAAGAGCATGTTGTTCCTTTGCTATTTAAACTGTTAAGAAGCACAGAAAAACGGTTTCTACTTCTTTATATGGGCTTAACCACTTCTGAGAAAAAGACTACTGAAAAGGAAATTGGAGACAAATACCTCTTAGGAATATAGATTTTAAAAATTCTAAATAAAATATCAAAAATTAAATCCAGAGTATAATAAAGGATAATACCTTGTGACAAGTAAAATTTAGTAATTTGGGGATTTTTTGATATTAGATCTATCAAAATAATATGCTTTATTAAATTGATTGTTTGAAAGAAAAAAGCAAACAACATGATTATGTAAATACTTGTTTCCAGTATATTTGATGAAGTGTCAATTTATGATAAATGCTCTTTATAAATTAGAAATATAAAAATATTTTGAAACATGATAAAGGGTATTTGTTAGAATCTAAAAGACATAAAAAACCCAACAAAACAGAGGCATTCCCATTAAACTCATGAACAACACAAGAATGTCCACACTGACAGATATTACTCATTTCTTTGGAAATTGTAACCAAAACAATGTCAAGAAAATGTATGAGATATAGATATTATAAAAGACATGTCAAATTATTATTATTATTTATATTTTATCTGAGTTTCTTCTGAGAAAATGCAAGCAAATTATAATATGATTTGGAAAACTGGAGAAAATCAACATTTAAGAATTGCATAGCATTTCTATGCACTAGCAATATTCTTTTTAAAAAAGTAATAAGAAAAATATTTATAATAACAACCCCAACATAAAAGCCCAGGGAATAAACTATAGGAAATATGCAAGGCCTACATAGATAAAACTACGATATATTACTGAAGGACCTACAAGAAGATGTGAATAAATTCAGAAACATACTATCATCTTGAAGGGCAAGACCCAATATTGTAAATATGTAAATGTCACCCCTTCCCAGTAATATATAAGCTTAATGGAAACTCAATTCAAATACTGATTTAAAAACTGTATATTATAAATTCAAATTATTAGGGCTAGATAAATTAAATAAGTGTCATTGAGTCAATTAGCTAACTGAAAACGAAACACTTATGTCTCATCATACACAAAATCATTTCCAAATAAATTAACCACGTAAAAGTTTATTTTTAATCAATTTGTCAAATACTTTTTATGATTTTTATCTTGTGGGAAAATGTAGAGGTATTTTTCTTATTCTCTTTTGAAAGGACTGAACAGGGAAGATCTTTCTAAAACCTTTCATTTCGTTCTAAAATAAAAAAAAATACTTAAAAAAGTACCATGTACTAAAATTCAAGATAATTAAAATTGAGGCCATAAGAAAAGTAAAAGGAAGTGCAAGTAAATATTTATTTGATTTTGGAATGGGTAGTTTATGAGAAAAAAAAACCCCTAGATACACAGCACAATTGTTGCTTGTCTACTCAAATCTGTACTCTGTTCTACCTTCATAATAGAACTCATATATTATTGAAGACAACCACATGCTCAGCCAAAATGTTATTCTTCCTAGCATTTTTTGCCAATAAGTTCAGAGAATGATATTTTTGGAGTATTATGCAAGTCACTTTTTACTCCTAGATTTTTCTTGATCTTACTGTCTGGAATGTGCAGATGACCTTGGAGTCACAGTAGACATTCTGTGATCTTGAGATTGGACGTCTATGTTCATAGTGACAGAGACACAAAGGAGGAGCCTGGGTTCCTTATGGCTTTGTGGAGCTGGCATACCCACCCTGTACTGCTTGCCTCCAGATTCCATTTATGTGAGGAAATGAATCCTTGTATATTTATCCTGCTGTGATTGGGTCTCTATTACTAGCAGCCAAATGCAATTTATAATAGATAAAATAAAAACCTTTTATACCTTAAGAAACACCATAAATGCAAGTGTTATAACTGCTATGGAGGACACTCTGGTAATAGCTATTAAAATTACAGATGTATGTACCCTTTGACCTAGCTATTCAATTTCTGGGAATTTATCTCAGAGATAAATCAGCACATGTGGAAAGCAATACATGTAACAAAGTAGCAAAATATTAGAAGTAACCCAGCTGTCCATTTATTTAAAAAATGGTTAAGAAAAATATGGTTCATTCATATAATAAAATATCATTATCTGTAGAAAAGATCAATAAAGCCATTCATGTACTAATATGGAGAGTACCAGAAAGAAGATATATAATGGCATTTATAGTATACTACCATTTGTGTAAAAAGGGGAAGAACATATATTCATATTTTGTAAATGCATAAAGAAACTCAGCAATATTATACAAGAAATTAATCAAAGTGGCTATTTAGAGTTAGTAGGAGTGAATATGGGCAAATGGGAGGAGTAGGAAGGAGACTTTTGAAAAGTTTTATACCTATATATATATATTACTAGAGGCCTGATGCATGAAATTCATGCAAGAGTAGGCCTTCCTTCCCCTGACTGCTGGCACCACTTTCCTCTGGCACCAGGGACCTGGGCTTCCCTTGTAGCTCAGGCTTGGTCCGGAAGGACATCCGGTCTTATTAGCATATTACACTTTTATTATTATAGATTTTTGATCCATGTGAATATATTATCTACGCCAAGAAACTCACCTAAGTGTAATAAAAAAGAAGGCAATATAGGATCAAAGATGAAGGCTTATGGAATTGCAGACATAAATGGGCACCATCTTTTGACTGTGTAACCAGGGCATTACTTAACCTCTGGGAGTTTAATCTCCCCGTTAGTGAATAGACTAATAATACCCATCTCTTTGGGTGATAATTAAATGAGATAAAGTATGTAGTAAATATTCCAGGTAAAGTATGTAGTAAATATTCCAGGTTAAACACATGGCAATTATTAGAAATTGTAAATAACAAAGGGGGCATACTATTCACCATAGGAATGATAGAAAAAGGACTAATGTTCTTATGATAAAACTAGAGGCCCAGTGCACAAAATCTGTGCATGGGTAGGGTCCCTAGGCCTGACTAGCGATCAGGGCCAATTGGGGCCTTCCAGCTGCTGGCCAGGGCCTTCCTTCATTCTACACCGCCCCCTGGAGGTCAGTGCATGTCACAGCGAGTGATCAAACTCTGGTCTCCCAGTCAACTCCCAAGGGTACACTTTGCATATTAGCCTTTTATATATATATATATAGATGTGATTCTACAGATCCTTAAGGAAAATATGAACACTCACTCTAAAAATAGAAAAAACATAAAAAGCAAATCGTTCTTTTGTCACTGAAGACCTACTGTGTGCCAGGCAATGCTCTGTTTTGCAGATACTGCTTCAAGGGACACACTCCAGATCACTGCCATCCCACATTTCTGAAGAAGAAATGTAAGTGATGGGAAATTCATTTTCACTGAATATCAAATACATGCAAATTAAACTAAAATCAGATACTATCTTTGGCTTTCCAAATTGAAGAAGATGAAAAGTTATAAAAATACCCTGTTTATAGAAATGTGTTAAAAGAACTGATTAATGCAGCAGTTCTACTTCTAGGAATTTATCTGCTGCAAATAATCAGAAGAGCGTTAAAAAATACATACAAGAATTTATTCACAACACTGTTCTCTAAGGCTCATATACTATAAAAAATGTTAGAAATAGTAATTGTTCCCAAATAGGAAACTTGTTAGATAAATAATACTATACTTACATAATGGAAAACAAAGCAGCTTTCAAAAACAATGTTACAGAAGAAAGTAAAACAGACATTTATTATAGCACAGGATGCTGGTTTTGCAAAATAAAAGAAAAAATAGAGACACTAAAAATACAAACAAAAATGTTAAGCAATGTTTAGCTTTGGCTATGGGTAATTTTTATTTTTAAAGTTGTGTGAAATGAATGTCTACCTTCAAATTTATATGGTAAAGCCCTAACCCCAGATGTGATGGTACCTTGGGGGAGGTAATTAGGGTTAGATAAGGTCAAGAGGGTGGGGCCATCTGATGGTATTAGTGTTCTTTAAGAAGGGGAAGAGAGACCAGAGTTCTCTCTCCCTCCCTGCCCTGTAAGGATGCAGCAAAAAGGTGGCTGCCACCAGAAAGAGAGCCCTCACTAGGAAATGGTTTTGGACTTCCCAGCCTCCAGAACTGTGTGAAACAAATGATCAGTTGTTTAAGCTACCCTGTCTGTGGTATTTTGTTCTAGCAGTCTGAGCTAATTAAGACAAAAGTTATACTCTTTAAATTTATGTATCTACTTATGGATATAGATATCTATATTTATACATATATATTTATCTATCAATACATTTCTATATCTATCTATCTATTTATCTATCTATCTATCTATCATCTATCTATCATCTATCTATCTATCGACAAATTGATATACTAGGCTTTTTTAATAGTAAAGTGTTTTTTTAATTGTTAGCTAATTTTCATTTTGTGATGAATAAACTATTTGTTAGAGCAGTTTTAGGTTCATAGCAAATGGAGTAGAACATAAGGTGGGTTCCCATATACCTGTCTCCACACATGTACAGCCTCCCCAACTGTCCAAAAAGGCACCCCAGTGGAACATCTGTTACAATCGATGTGTTAGTTTTGAAGAGAGGAGCTTTATTCTTACCTCTAATATGCATCTGTTACCTCTTACATTGTTTTTGTATGCTTGTTTTAGGTATATAAATCTAGACTTCAAAAAGACCAACTCCACCACCCATTTTGCTCATCAACCTAGGTATGGGTTAATCTCACAAACCTAATAGATCAAGCAAAGTTGAGAGGTAATATCACTGCATTCCTTTATATCCAAAATAATAAGAAATTTTATCACTTATTTATTCAGCATCACCTGGGACTCTGATGATATTCCTGTTGAGTGAAATGAAATGTGTCCTTCCAGGCACAAGATGGTTTGTAGCAACATCTGTTAACTACAATTCAATTTGAGTGAAGCCGGGTATATTAGTTTGCTAGGGCTGCTGTAACAAAGCGCCACAGATCCAGTGGCTTAAATAACAGACATTTATTTTCTCACAATTCTGGAGGCCAGAGGTCTGAAATCAAGGTGTCAGCAGCGTTGGTTTCTTCTGAGGTCTCTCTCCTTGGCTGGTAGATGGCCGTCTTCTCCCTGTGTCTTCACATGGTCCTTCCTCCATGTATCAGTGTCCTAATCTCCTCGTCCAGGACACCAGTCTGACTGGATTAGGGTTTTAACTTGATTACCTCTTTAAAGACAGTTACTTTCCAAGGTACTATGGGTTAGGACTTCAACATCTGTATTTTAGGGGGACACAATTCAGTCCATACCACCAGTCATCATGTTGTTACAGCCGCAGATGGCAGAGCAGGGGAAGGGAGACCCATCACTGCTGTCTCTCTCACTTTCCTACATTTCTCTTTTGTGCCCATGGAGTTGCACTTGCCTTTACCCCTGATATTGCTCTCTGTCAAAGCTACCCTCCACTGGGCCAGACCATTTCACAAAGCCTTTGTCATTCCTATGATTGAAATGTTCTCCTGGATTTTGCTGCCTTTGGGAGCATTCTTTAGGGTAAGAGGGTATCTGCTAGGGTGGAGATGAGATGGAGACATCCTTACAGTGGTGTTGATATCATCTGCACAAAAAGGGCTCTTCTCCTAAGAGCAGAGCTGTCTGTTTGTGAAAGGGTGTCTTGAAGGCTCCTGCTTGGCCAGCTAGATCTAAGGAGCATGGGGGAAGGGCACATACAAGTACTATCCACAGCTGGCCCATGGGTGGGGGTGAGATCATTCTGCATAAGAAAGACAGGATATTCTGGGAGAGAAGGAAAATCCACTCAAATCCCCCCCCCCCCCCCCCCGCCCCCAATTCCAGATCAGGTTGGTCTGTCAGGATGGGGTGAGGGTGGGGGAGGGGAGGTAGAACCATACATCAAGGTGAGTATAATAAGGCAAAGGCAACAAGGGCCCCATGGTAAAGCAGAGGCCAGAGGCAGTGAAGCCTTAAGGCCAGGTCCCACACAAAGCCCATGGGCTCAGGGAAGCTCTCCAAGCTTCTGCAGGCTTCCCACTAGGGTGGCTTGGGGGAACACTGGGAGGTCAATGGTAGGAATTTTAACTCAAAGGAGCTGTGGGCATGGCGCCTGGCTAAGATGGGTCAGTGCCATCTATGGCTGCTAGTGGCACTGCTCCTTTTGAAGCTCCAAAGTCCTTGGAGAATTGAGGACCTCCTTGTTGGAAGTTATGTGGATACTCAAGTCACTAGGTAAATTGCCTGAGATGCCAATCAAACTGGACAGAATGAATAAGCCCTCCCCTCCTTCCTCTGTTTACCTTTTCATATTCATTTGCATTGCCTTCTGGTCCTCTCCCCACTTACACACACACACACACACACACACACACACATTCTTTATATTAAAAACATTCTGAACACAAGATCCTTGAAATGCCTCCATATCCTCATACAGAGTACTTAAAGTATTTTTCTGCTGCAGTTTACTCTGCCTTACTTTTGGAAACTCATCACCTTCTCTCAGCAGCCCTTTCCTACACCTCTGCATATCAATTACCATTTTATTTGTTTGCCTTGCCCATTAGACTGTGGGATGGTTAATTGTATGTGTCAACAGGTTAGATGTGCTTGTGAAGGCATTTTTTTAAAGCTACAATTAATAGTTAAATCAGTAGACTTTGAGTAAAATACTCCCCGTAATGTATTTGGGCCTCATCTCATCAGTTGAAGGCCATACAAGCAAAGACTGAGGTCCCTGAGGAAGAGGGAATTGTGCCTCTGGACAGCCTTGGAACTCAAGACAGCACCATCAGCTCTTATTGGAGTTTCCAGGCTGCTGGCCTGCCCTGAAGATTTTGGTCTTGCAAGCCCCACAATCATATAAGCCGATTCCTTTAAAAAATGTCTCTGTGTATATATCCTGTTGGTGCTGTTTTTCTGGAGAACCCTGACCTATACAGATTATGAACATGTCCCCCTCCATCAAGGTGGGAGCAAAGGCTGAGAGTGTTGGGGAGTGAGCCCTGAACCATTTTGCAATTCATGAATCAAAGGAAGTGGGTTTCAAAACATTGCAAACTCCTATTGAATTTCTGACAAAACCCGGATTTATATAAAACGTCTCCCAAAATATGGCTGAAGGGTAATATTCAAAGCATTGTAACAATTGCTACATTTTTCTCCCTCCAAATGCATTTCTGTAGTTTTGCTTCTTAGTGAGGCTTCAGCTCCTGGGATGGTATTTAGTATATTTCTTATAAAGCGTCTGACACATTCTAGGTGTTAAAGAAAAGGTTAATTTCCTTTAAGAGAATCATTTTGCTCAGAGAGGTTGCATTTCCAGTTGCATGGAGGCTGCACCTAATTTCCTCATTTATCTTCAATATTCTTCCTTCTGCCTTTGAAACTCTTTCATTTAACATTAGCATTTGATTAACCTTTTATTCAAGAGACATCTGGGTTTTGTTAGACACTATTATGCTGATTCTGGCTTGCTTTTATTTCAGATCATTTTCAAGTAGCCACATGTGCCAGGTACTAAGGCCTTTTATGGCTAGTTTTTGGCAATGGGACTCCAGGAAGAGAGGTTCCCTCATTATGCAAAGCTTGTTCACGGTGAAGACAGGAACAATTCAGTAGTGATGGTGAGATTTTATTCACTGTACAGAATTATTTGAAGAAAAGTCTTGACCGTCTTTGCCTTCCATTTATGCATTTTCTGCAGGCTTTGAAATTTATATGAAAGTCCTGGCCTGTGTGGCTCAGTTGCTTGGGTGGCGTCTGGTACACCAAAAGGTTGCCAATTCCCAGTCAGGGCATATGTCTGGGTTTCAGGGTCAATTCTTGGTAGGGGACATGCAGGAGGCAGCCCATTGATGTTTCACTCTCACATTGATGTTTCTCTCTCTCTCTCCTTTCCTGTCTCTCTAAAGAGCAATAAAACATTTTTTAAAAATTTACAAAAATACAATTTAAGTGAAAACACTAAAGATAAATCTACAGTTATTGTCATATGGAAATGTTAGGAACTCATGAATTCTGGTAGAAAGATTTTTTTTTAAAGTGTCTTCTGAGGTCATAATGTTGATCCACAGGTGTGTCTGTAATGTGCTAGGGCAAACTGCGGCCCCTTGAGTGTGGCTCTTCCACAAAATACCACATGCGGGCGCGCATGTACAGTGCGATTGAAACTTCATGGCCACACTCAAGGGGCCAAAGAGCCGCGGTTTGCTGACCATGGTGCTAGGGTATGGACAATGTAGACTATAGCCTATCTCCCAGATTTGGAGGATAGAACATTCTGCTTCTAATTCTTTGACAGTCATGATGGGTCATGGTTGCTAGGGACAGAACTGATCCAGGATTTATACCATCCTTTGGCACTTCCTTAAAGCTTTGGTCTGAAGGTTACTATTTTTGTGGGCCCACTCTGTCTGCTGTTTTCTGAAGAAGGAGCTCATGATAAAGTCTCCTCAAGAATTAAGGACTATTGAGAAATTTATGGCTTGAACATGCCTGTTCTCTCACACAAGGAGAGGCCCAGGAAAATGTGGCAGATATACTAATAACTCCTGGAAGATAGAGCCAAATGGTTATGTGGTGATTAGGATGTGGCTTAGGGAAAATCAAGAAATGCTTTCATATGCCAGGCCAGTGTGGCTTCATGGTTGAGCATTGACCTATGAACCAGGAGGTCATGGTTTGATTCCTGGTTAGGGCACATACCTGGGTTTTGGACTCGATCCCCAGTATGGGGTGTTCAGGAGGCAGCCAATAAAAGATTCTCTCATCATTGATGTTTCTATCTCTCCCTCTCCCTTCCTCTCTGAAATCAATAAAAATAAATAAATAAAACGAAAGCTTTCATAGACAGGACAAAAGGCATTGTCAATAGTAGCAGGCAGTACCTTACATTTAACCAAATATGAGGGGTGGTTCCAGGAGATTAGGTGAGCCCTGTTAGTTGAGAAGTCAGAGGCCAAGATTGGTGCCACCACAGACCTGGATGTTCTTCTCATGTTCTGATTTGTTAGCTCCGTTAACCTCAGTTTCTCTATCCAGTGGGACCAATGTTCTCAAAGTGGGAACAATGATATGCTTGGGTTCATCTCACACAGTTTTCAGGAGGATGAAAGAGCTTTGTAAACTCCCAACCCAGTTGAGATGGTGATGGTGGGGGTGGAGCTGTACATGCTGTAGTGAGTCAGGGCTACATGGATGCCTGTTAAAGATCTAAATAGCGAAAGAGAATGTGGCTGGGCCAAATGCATTAGAAATAGGGGATTCAGCCATGGCTCCATCAGTATTAAGCTGAGACATCTTAGGAAAGTCAGAAAACTTTTGTGAGGCTCATTTTGTTTATCTGTGCTTGAGTAGAAGTGAAATAGATAAGTATTTTCTACCCTAGCTGGTTCTAGTATAGGTGCAGCTGCTAATTTGATTTAGGTGGGGCAAGCAATTGGAAGTGCCTACACCTGAAATCAAATTGTCCTCTGCCTCTTTTCTTAGCATGACAAAATAGCTAGTGACTTAGTATTTCAGCATAAGAAGCTGAAGCCTTAAGCACCGGTCAAAAAATGCTTATGCTAGAAATTATACAGTGGTCATACTCTAGTTTGGTAGAAAAATAGCTAGAAGTTAGGCCTAGTCTAATACATGGATACTTAATATGTGGAAGCTCAGTTTCAGTATCCCTTCTACTAGATCCAGCTGTGTTTGTGCTCATTAAGTCAGCCAGTATTTTTTCTGGTGATTCTGAGGCTGTTTCAACCATCATGATGGGGTGTGGGGTGTGGGGTGTGGGTTGGCAAAATGAGCTCCAAATAAGATCTCAATTTATCATGCAAATCCTAGACATCACTCTACGCCTCCATGAAACTTCCTTAAGGATTCAAATTCCTCCCAATTGCCCCCATCTGTGAATATCTTTTTCAGTTATAGGTCTTTCTACAGTTTAGCTTAGCACTAAATTATTCTCTAGGCTCTTTATGTATGTATCAATGTATCTATCTGTATATCTATCTATCATCTATCTATCTATCATCTATCTATCTATCTATCTATCTATCTATCTATCTATCTATCATCTATTTATCTATCTCAGCATCTTTTTCTTTCCTGTTTGAGTGTAGCATCTTGAGGGAAGGGAACAGGCTCCTGTTCAGTTGCTCAATGGGGGCAGGACCCAGAGAAGGCATTCTTGGCAAATGGTTGACTAGTTAGCTGGGCTAGGGTCTAGGGTCACACTTCAGTCTAGTACCCTAGAGAGGTTCCCAATTCTAACCATCCTCAGGCAAGGCAATGAGCAATGAAAATTTTTTCCCCCCTGAGAACAGGGAGAAATAAATAATCTGAGGTCTGAATAAATTTCAAATCATGGTAGCTTATCTACAACACTCACTCAGATTCATTCTCTCTAGCCTGCACGATAAATAGGAAAAAGACAAAGGTCTTACTTCATTAAAAAAAACACCTGGCATCTTTTTTTTTTCACAGCATGTATGCCCTTTCAAAGGAAATATTTCCACTAACGAGTCTCCTTTGCTTGTCCATTACTTATTAGGCACTTCTTAGGAAAAAAAAATCTTTAATTAATGTGGCTATTCTTTAGTCCTACTTTGGAGATTTCATTTTTATCCTGAGCTACAGAAATAAGATGACAAGGAAATATTATTTAGGTGTGAGCTTATCTGTATTTGATACAACAATGGTGCGCTTCTCTCTTTCTTTCCTTGAATAAGCTAGCCTTAGAGAAGAGCTAACGATAATATCTCGGTCAAAAACAAGCACAGCCAATGAAAGAAATGGATGTTCTATACTTAAAATGACATGCACAAATAGTACACTGAAAGACACTCCTCACCCCCTCTCTTTCTTTCAAATCCTTAGATATTACAGGATGATAGATAGATTTTTTAAAAAAATTTTAACTGCATTGGAAAATAAGAAAAGGACCCCTTGATGGAGAATACTATGATAAATTCCTGAGAGATGGAGTCAGAATAATATAGAATATTGCTGGGCCAGAGAAAACTGTTATGAATTGTGTTCATGGCACTGGGAAGCCCAAAGTTTAAGGATGGGGTAGCAGCCAAGGGCAATAGTCAAAGGGTTTACTAGGGCAGCATAGTAGGAATAGCCAGATAGGATAATAGAGAATTCCCTTATAATTTCCAGAGAAGGCCATTGTGCACAGAAGGAGCAGTGAGCCTGAGAGTCAGGTGAGAGTGGTGGGGCTATGTCTAGAGAGTCCAGAGACAACCTTATTTCTATAAAAAAAGTTACTTGAACATCCTGCTTGCTGCACAAGCTGCCCATCACCTGCCATTGCTTGGCTAACAGATATAGCATGCACAGGGATTCACAGAATCCAAAAGGTAATAGCCAATGAGAAGATGAGTATATAATATAAGGCTGTCCAGGGATGTGAAGTCATTCCATTCACGTCAAGTCAGCAGATTAATTAGAGAAAGAGAAACATTACATATGGGCACTTACATGCCCAGACCAATCATCCTGAACTGGTACAATAACTAGGTGAGGGGTCCGTGGAACATTATCAGTATTACCATGGGAATGCAGGTATTACAGCAAGGGTTGGAACTAATTGTATACAGCACCCAAGTTTGGATCCTGTCCTCACTGAGGTTTGCCCCCAAGAGGACAGGACCACCTGACTTCATATTTCATTGGTTTGCCTTCTGGACTCTACTTTTCATCAGGGTCAGGAAGAAATCTATAATAATAAAAGCATAATATGCTAATTATACCAGACCTCCTTCCAGATGTCTTTCCTTCCAGACAAACCACAGCAGGCAGGGGCTGAGGGCAGAATGGGCAGAGGCTGCCCTCCCCACTCCCCCTGCCATGGCAGGCAGGGGCCAGGGCAAGGCCCTTGCACAAATTTCGTGCATTGGGCCTCTAGTGTACAGATAAGAAGGGAGCTCCAGGGGTGCTGAAACGTGGCGAGGGGCCATCACAGGTATGGGAGAACTTTCCATTTCACTGTTTGGAGGATAAAGAGGTTGCCTCCAATATTTGCTTAATGAATGGGGAGTCAACATAGGTGATAAATCAACTGAGAAAGGGTATCGCATGCTTTGATGGTGAACATTATTAGGACCATTTCACAACTAAGTAAACATATTTTTTAAGAGCATGTAAAGGAAGTCTCCAGGGAAAAGAGGGAGAAGGCAAAGGTAGTGGAATATAAGATTTGGCTACAGGTTGTATTTATATCACTTACTAGGCCCACTGGGCAAATTAAAATGCAGTGGGTAGAGAGTAATAATCCAGTGAAGTTAGTGAAGATCAATCAGAATAATTGATTTGTGCAGTAGTCATAGGGTCTCCAAACCGAATCTTCTATTTGTTTTAGATAGATATAATAGATGCTGGAGTGTTTCCCTAACCAAAGATTTGTAGAATGAAACTACTTCCTTATTACATACTAGAGGCCCAGTGCACGAAATATTTGTATGGGAGGGGGAGGTCCTTCAGCCTGGCCTGCACCCTCTCCAATCTGGGACCCCTCGGGTCTGCTGGCTCCTAACCGCTCACCTGCCTGCTGGCCTGATCTCCCTAACTGCTCTCCCCTGCTGGCCTTATCACCCTAACTGCTCTCCCCTGCTGGCCTGATCTCCCTAACTGCTCTCCCCTGCTGGTCTGATCTCCCTAACTGCTCTCCTCTAATCACCTCTGCCTCAGCCCTGCCACCATGGCTTTGTCCGGAAGGATGTTCGGAAGGTCGTCAGGAAGATGTTCAGTCTAATTAGCATATTACCCTTTTATTAGTATTGATGCCACCTTGTCCTAAAAATGCAGGTTGTTAGCAGGTTTTCCTATCATGGAAGAGGAGCCCGCAGTCGCATCCTGGGTTCTGACCAGGGTTTATGCACTCCTGCTTTATCTCAGCAGATGAGATTCCTAGAAGAAGACTCTTGGATGTACTTTGAACATTTCTATCGATTTTGCCAAATCATCCTCCAAAACTGTTGAACCACTTTAAACTCCCACCAGCAACCATGCGTGTGCCCTTTGTCTTACTTTGATGCCAATATCATTGATTTCCCCCTAAAAGCTTCCCTCTCCTCCCTCAGCTGGGACTGCTTGGCACTTGAGCCAACCTCACTGTTCAGCCCAGGACTTGATTTCCCGAGACAGAATTATGGAGGAGGAAAAATAGTTTTCCTCTACCCTTCTGAGTTCTTAGCGGAGGCCCTTGTAATGAAAGACAGATTACTAAGATAAAAACAAAAGTTCATTAACATGTGTACCTCGTGTATATGTGGGAGATCCCAGGGAAAAATGAATAACTCCCCAAGGTGGCTTAGAATCCAGATTTAAATACCTTCTTCCTAGGGAAAGGGGACAGGAGATGTAGGCCTCTTAGAGGAGAGTAAATGATTTTTAGGAAAGATGAATGTGGGTGGGGAGAGATAGTTTGTGTGTGATGTCAACTTCTAGTCTCCTGTCCTGTGACAGGAGTCAGTCTTTGCTGGCTATGACACTTTTCCCATTGAGAGGACCTGTAACTTTTACGCTTCTTTTTTGCAGGGGGGGGGGGGGGGGTCCAATTTTAGGCAGGTCAGGAGACTTCAGTGAAAGCCTCTCCTTGCATTTGCTGTTTTTCAAGCATCTGCAGCTCAAGATCATCAATGTAACAACACGGCATATGTTGGGGTGGCATGTTCTCTGACCTTCAGAATAAACCCAACAAAAGCTTGTTTCCTCTCTTAAATGATTTGCCACAGTAGTGTTATTCCCTGGAGACAGTATTCTGACCAGACCTTCCTGGGAGTGGTCATAACATACCCTGTGCTTGTAGAAAGGTGTGGGCCATATCACTAAATAAATCAGGGTCAGTTTTCTCATGTTGTGGAAAGAGAGATAAAGTTATGATAGTTTATCTCCTTTTCCACAGGTTTCCTGCGGGTTTGTGTCTCTGCTGCGGCCCCAGTGGCCCCAGCGCACCACGGCCACAGGGCTTGGGGCTGCTGGGTGCCGTGCCCCCCTGTGGGCTTGTGTCTCTGCTCCTTTAGCCCCCATAGGAGCAGCGATGAAGCAGGCCCAGAGGCCCTCCATGGGTGGGGTGGGGCAGAACGCCTGCATCGTTGCCATGGTGACAACGCAAGCATCCAAGCCCAGCCGCCATCTTTGTTGCAGAGTGACCGTCAATTTGCATGTCCCCCTTATTTGGGCATTGCCATCTTTGTCACTGAGTGATAGATAATTTTACATATTACTCTTTTATTAGATAGGATGTCACACTATATTTAGGCACAGGTCTCCTATAACTTTCATGACTCATTACTCTGTTCCATCACATGCTATGGCCGGGTGTACTGGACGCAACGTTCAGTCTAGTAGCCTACAGTATATAGGTGACCACTGATACTGGAAACATCGGATAACAAATGTCTCAACAGTTGGTAAGTCCAACCCCAAATGGGATAAAATTAAATGGGAACAAGGCATAATTAGTAAAGGCACCAGTGAGTGTCCTCTGGGTGACTCTGGGGGTGTGGGGAAGGCTCTGCCACACAAAGGGCTTATGTCCAATTTCTATGTGACATCATTTTAAGATAAGGCCTATCAGTCCAGGAACAAAATGCAACTTTGACCTATCAATTCCATGTCTGGCACTATCCTAAAGAAATAATTGCACAGGTACATGAAGAGGCATGCAATATTATTTATACAGGGAAACATTTGAAACAAAATTTTCCATCAATAGGTAAATAGTTAAATAAACAGCATACATACATTTTTAATGCTAAACAGTATTTCATAAGAAAAATGCAATGCACATCTTACCTAATAATAGACAAACATGTAAATTGACCATACCTTCACTATGCTAACCAGCCAATCAGGAGAGTATGCAAATTAACCTAACAAAGATGGCAGTTAATTTGCATATGTAGGCTCCAAGCGGTGGAGCGAAGCCTCACAGCCGCGAGGCCGGCTCCGGCTGGAGCCCGGCCAGAGCGAAGGCCTGGTTGCCAGGTGCCGGAGGAAAACTGGTGCCAGCAGCCAGGGGAAAGGAAGGCCTATTGCATGAATCTCTTCCTGCAACAGGCCTCTAGTGCATCTATAAGTTAAGTTCTCTAAGTTATACTACTGAAATAAAAAAGAAATTTGCAAAATAACATACAATATGATCCATTTTGTTCTTTAAAAAATTCTTGACATGCACAAGAAAACTGTTTATTTTCTTATGTACACATATAGCCATGTAGACATATAGAAAAATATTTCAAAACTGTACACTAAACTGATAATAGTATTTTAGTGTGGGAGCCAGGGGTATTTTTTTCTTTATCTTCTACATTTATTTATATATCAAGCAATAAAAATGCAGCCATGTATTACTTGTGTAATTAAAAATAACTGCTTAAAAAAGTATTTCTTAAAGCAGTTTGAATCAACACTTTGAGTGGACTCAGCAATTTCATCAAGGACGCAAAGATATTTACATGTGAATGGGCCACACAGGCACACTCCAAGCCACCATAAGTTTTTTAATGTTTTAAACTGAGTACCCAAATGTCATGCCAATAATAAAACACTAAACTTTCATGGAAAAATAAAAGTAAAACAGAAAAAAAATTTTTTTACTACAAAATGAAGAAAACTAAGAACAGAAACAAATTCTAAAAGAATATAGCCTATTTTACATTATCCTCTACTTTGGTGAAGTGGGGAAAAACACACACACCATTAATCAAATGCCAAGACATACCATCTGTCTGTACCAGCCAGCCAGGCATTATGCATGACACATATGTCCTCTCTACTAATTATTTAATATTAGAAAAAGTGCATTGTGCAGTTTAAATCCCCACAATAGCACCTAAATTTGGGAGGAGCCATGCGAGATACTCAGATTTCTCGTCACACTCTCATCTTAGTTTTTAGTAATATTCAAGGATGACCTTTGGCCAACACACAATCAGAGCCATCTAAAAGGCAGTAGAAACTTCAATTACTGGACAATGAGTATTTCCATGGGAAACTGAAAAATTAAGATAGTAATTAAGGAATTATGCATTATATATTCTGTTGATTTCATATTAAAAGTAGAGATGAATTGAAATGGTCTACTGTACTATGTCATTCACTTCTGAAGATTAGATCCCAGAGTGCAAGTAGCCAGACTTTTCTCTCTAGGCTAGGTGTGGGTTTATTCCTTTTTGGAAAACTGACATGTTCAAGAGATAAGGCCTACAGTTATTTCGGGGGTACCCAAACAAATGGCTGTTCTCCACTCATGCACATGGAGGTCCTAATAGATTTGTATATACAAATAGATAGATAAGAATCATCAGGCATTTGAGAAAATACTCTAAAACAAAAGTTTAAGCAAATAAACAAGAACAAGGGGAAGCAAGATGGCGGCGATATGGGAAGACGCGTCCCAGGTCTTGTCCCAGAGCAAACGGAGTAAGCAGCTGAAACTAATAACACCCACCCCGAATTGGCAAATTTACTCAGCTGGTGAGACGGTTTGCAGCCGGGAAGGGCAGAGCTCCCCTGGAAAGGTTAAAAACCAGGGATCTGGGCAGGAAAGTTTGCCAGACCTGAGCCCAGAGGGTCGGAGGGAGACCGCATGGCAGACAGCCGCGTCTCTTGGGACAGACACAGACCCTGACCGGGGAAAGGAGTTCCTCGGGTTTGCTGGCACCGGGAGATTTGAGATCTGGATTTTGTGATTTCGGAGAACTGAGACTAAAGGGGGCATCCTGAGGAACTGACCGGACCATGCAGTGCCCATAAGAGAGGAGCGTTTCCCAGATCATGCAGTGCTGGTAAGAGAGGAGCGTTTCCCAGACCGGTAAGAGAGGAGCGTTTCCGCGGCCTGCCGGTGTTTGTGTGCTTCTTTGTTTTCACTGAACCCTGCTCACAGGACAGTTCGGATACAGACACTCACCTGTGCTGAAGAGAGGGCGAAGGTGCGGACGAGTGGAATCTGGGGAGAGGCTGAGGAGAGAGGGGGAGCCGGGGGAGGTGGCCGCGAATTGAGTGCTGAGACACCCCTGGGCCCAGGACTGGGGCAGCCATTCCCTCCAGAGGGTGGAATTCCTCCCTCCAGCCCCCCTCCCCCTTCCCCTCAAGGAGCACAGCCACAGCCAGATTCCACCCTGTATGAGATAAAGGATTAAAACAAGCTGATTAGTCCCTGGGAGTTACCAGGGTCTGGCCTATAGAGGGACTTTCAGTCCCACCAACAACACAGAGCAGGGTAACGATTAAAAAAAGGATAGAGAAGCTGTATAGCCTCAGAGGCCAACCCAAAAACACTGCCACCCAGAGGCTGAGCCACAAACTGACTCTTAGGTGAATACAAATTAAGGCAGACTGGATCACAAATACGGCCTGCTTTAATTAATATTTAATTATTTACAACACTCTGTTGGAAAATGCAAAGACGCCAACATCATACAGATTGAGGAACACAGTTTTCATTCGCACTAAAAGTTTTCATGGTGTACAGGGAGCCAAGGAAAATCAATAGAGAGTTAAGTGGAAAAAATGCAAAAGAAGTAGATGATTCTGTCATCTTTTCTGCTCTGGCAAAAGTTATAATGTATTTGTGAAACTAATACATACTTTCGTCACCCTTCTAGCTTTAAAGTCTTAGGCATTTATTTGCAGAATAAATTGCTACTTTCATTGTGATTTCATGATAGAGATTAAAAATTAAGGCAACTTATTTCTAGACATTTAGACTTTAATGATAGAGATAGTAAAATAGAGGTAATTAGTGAATATTAAGTGACCTTCCCAGGTCACATGAGTAAGCGGTAGAGAAATTTTTTGAGTGCTCTGATAAGTCAAATGACAGCTTATATTTTAGCCATGGAGAATGTGATCCTTAGCCAAATTAGTCTATTTCTGAGATGTCTTGACTTACTCATTTAAAAGGAATCACTTTTTTAAGTTTTAGAAAAATTTGATTTGGTCTACATTTGAGTACCACCTGGTACTCTCATGATTAGAATGGATGATTACTCATTGATTTTGGTTCTTTGATTAAAAATTTTTATGACTAAACATCAACTAGTTTCAGATGTGTGGACAAATTATCAACTGAATTCAAATTACTAAAAAGATCAGATTGAAAACTAGTTGGTCTGGTGATTTTGGTGGTGTAAATGGCTGAATTAGATTGCTCTATGGCAAACACACCGATTGCTTAGAGAACAGAGTACACAAACAAATCAACTAGATTCAGATTGATGCAGTTAGGCCATATAAACCCAGTCTTCAAATAGCTTTCCTGGTGAGATGCGGTTTTTCATTTCACTTGAATGATGTTTTCTTGGATGCTTTATAACTTCCTTTTAATATGGAGTCAGTGTGAAATACTCCTTAGAATCTATATTAATAGATTTTTATCATTCTGGACAAAGGGCTCTGAGCTTTGCCATTTTTTCTGTCTTATTCAACCTTTTTATTAAGAACTGGTTGAGGATATTGATCAAAATTACAGATGACAGGAAGCTGAAGGAGACTGAATCAGGATCCAATAAAATCTTGATAGGTCAAAATGGACTCTAACAAGATAAAAAATTCAAAATTAAACCTAAGTCCATGCTTTAGGACTAATACCCCAACCCTCTAAGGATGGATTGATTCATAGAATATTTGAGAAGAAACAAGAAGTTTTGACTATTTGTAGTGTCATTACTAGTAAAAAATAAGATGTAGGACTTTTTAAAAAGTCTAAAGTGACCCTATGGTGTATTAATAGATTAGCTTTCAAAATATGAGAACTCTGACATCATTAGACTGTAGCTGGATTACGTGCTTAGTTCTCAGATAATGTTCAGAGACATCATAAAAACACAGGAAATGAGCACCAATTCAATGAAAACATACGAAAGAACCAGGAATGTTTACTCTGAAGAAAATTCAGGGTGCATAATAACTATTTAAAAATGTTTGAAGGGTTCTCACATGGAGGATGAAATCATTTGGTCCCAGAAAGTAGAACCTGGATTGTGGACCAATGCTTTAAGAAAATGGCTTTGGGATTGCCTTAAGGGAGAACTTTTGTGTGGACTACCTTGGCAAATAGTGAGGTCGGGGGCTAGTAACAAAGGTGTCTTGCCAGATACTGGGTCATCGCATGTTGAGAGGTATTAGAGCAGGGATTGCAAAAATAGCCTTCCATGGACAAATTTGTTCTGTTGACATGCTTTCTTTAGCTTCCTAGTGTGTTAAAAAAATTTGCTTTAGTCACTAATATTTTTTAAAAGCACAAAGATTTAGTATAAGGTTGGTATTTTCTGATTTTCTTGAAAAATTACAAAATCCAACAACCATGGACCTGCATTTTTATGAGGTAATAATCAGCTGAGGAAGAGGATCTAGTGCCTCCTTTTGATAGGGTGCGTTCTCTCTGGTTTTCCACAGTCCTCACTACTTCCTGTTGAATTTCCCACCTAGAGGCAGAAGATAATGTCATTTGTCCTCTTGCTTGAGTTGCTGCTTTGCTTACACTCAACCCAGTTCAATTTGTAACTTATTTGCCTGGTCTCTCTAGGCATTCAGTTTGTGATCCTGGCTGGACACACCAATTGACTGGTTGGAGAATAGGACTTATTTATAAATCAGTGATTTAAAACTTATTTTTTTTTTTAGTTAAAATACCTCAACTCCTCCATACCTACCTTGCCAAATGAAATCTTAAGCCAAACCTCAATTTTATGCAACATGATAGAGCAGCTATTACCTTGAAAGTGGATGAATAATCTCTACCTCAAAAACTAACATTTCCCTTGAGGCAAGAAATAAAATTGTAGAGCTTTGATGAACTGGTTTGAACATTACAAAGTTTGAAATTCTCTTCCAAAAAAATGAGGATACTAAGGTAAATGTTAGTTCTAAACACTTTGGAGTATTGGTTTAAAGAAAAACCCCAATTTCTCAGATGAAAATAAAGATATGCAAAGGAAGGATCACAAACTAGTGGGAATATCTGGGTTTTAGCTTTGGCGTGGACATTAAGCAGTTGGAGGGACTTCATCACCTGAAGGGGCGGTTTGGAGACTCCCTCTGTAGAGGTGAGGAAACTAAAGACTGGGAGGTAAAATGATTTGTTCAAAGAAACATAGATAACTGGTATCAGAGCTCGTATTAGAACCCAAGAATGATCTCAAGATGCATGCTCTCCATCATGCTTCTTTTCTCCGTGGTACACAACTGCTTTGCGTTTCTACTGCTCTTTGACAAGGCTTTCTCTTGTCATTTCTTTGAGGTGTCCTTACAAACTAACATTCATTAAACAATTCTTTACATGGGTAAGCTGCTCTCCATTTTCAAGGGGAATTGAAAATTGTTTGTCTTACCTATTTTCTCTTAGGCAGTTAAGTTCTTTATTGCTACATAGGACGTACTTGCCATAGAGAAGATAGAAAACATAACATTTTCGGTACAGGTAATGGGAAACCAGTTAGATATACACTAGAAATTGGGTTGTTATTGAGACAAGAATCTCTTTGTCTAACTGCTGTTTACTTGTTTCTAGATCTGGCTTCACTCCTATTCTCTCTTCAATCCACAAGCGTTTGATATGATGGGAAATGGTAAGAATTCAATTTTACTCATTTTCAAAATTCCATTGGCTTGGATTTAAGAACACAAAGCCTGTTTATAGATGGAGATGTGATCACAAAAATGTCAATGGGCCTCATAAAGGGCAAATGGCTAAAGCAATTAAAAAATATCCAAGTGAGCTTTTTAAAGAGTGGCTTTAAAACAACAACAACCTTTCTGTGGCATATATAAATCTAACTTTGCTCACTAAATATTATCTTAGGAAAATTAAGTAGCTGATAAAAATACATACTTTAACCATTTAGTTATGTCATCATTAAGAAACATTGATAGTCTCCTTCAGCTAAGAATTGAATAAAATTCATTTTGGAACAGTGGCTTAAGGAGTGAGAAATTACTTTGCAGATTGATTTTGAATCAACAGGAAATCATTTTAAGAACCTTATCTTTCTGAAATCCATGAAAATGTGATCAGGATTAAATCCACACAGCTTGCATATTTATTTTTCTTACTTGGAGATTAAGGTTCTTTCCTCTGCTTTACAGTCATGTTGATCTTTCTTATGACTGTTGTAGTCTCTGACAGTTAAAATGAAGTGCCCAACTCAGATTCTCCTCTTGCTATGTTAAACAGAGGCTGTTTCCCAGCAACTTTATCCAACAGCTCTGAGAACCAGGTCTTGTTTCTGAGATATTGCCTCATTGGGCTTGAGGCCTTAAGAGCTTGATTCTCATCCATTCTGAGTCCAATGTGACTCCCTGCTTTAAAGCACACCACCCAGCCCAAACATGGCAGTGTCAGGTTGAGATAAAATTCATGCCACCATTTCTATTTCATGAGTTTATGTGTGCACCATGAATTTCAATACTCTTTGAGGAAAAAATAGGTTAAACAGGGAAAAACTGAAGAAACATTATTTTATTGATATATTTCTGTGGTTCTAGTAAGAAATAATTATAGAGATGGCCAAGTTACTCTGATAAAGTGTGAATAAGGAAGGGCACATTGACTAGATTAGTTTTTGCTTCACATCTGGGACTCTTCCTATATTTCTCTATATTGTTTGTCACTTCTCTGTTTCCTTTGTTGGTCCCCAGTCATCTTCCAGACTTCTAAATGTTAGAATGCCCTAGAGCTCAATTTCACATCTAGGACCTAGATGATCTCAATTAGTCTCATGGCATTGAGTGCTATCAATATGTGCGTGACCCCAATTTATGTCTCCAACTCCGACCTCTATCCTGGATCTTGAAGTCCATTTGCTCATTTTGTCTCTCAACTTAGATACTCAATGCAAATCGCAAATGTTAACATGCTTAAAACTAAACTCTTGATTTCCTACTCACTCCCCATTAACTTTTCTCTACCCTTATTTTGCCCATCTACATAAATGCTCTCTCCGTGCTGTAGTAATTCAGACCAACAACTTTGGGGACACCATTGCCCTCTTTCTTTCTCTCCCAATCCTTAGCAGATTTGAAGGCTCTTTCTTCACAGTAGATTCCAAAATCTGACTTGTTTCTCATCACTTCCACCAACTTCTACCCTGACCTAAACCTTTATCTTTTGGAATGTGCAGTTACCTTGCACCGATCTCCCTGATTTCTAGTTGTATCCCCCACGCCCACCCCATAATCTATTATTGAAACTGAGGCAAAGAAATCCCATCTCATTCAGAGTTGATCTAAAGTTCTTACCCTGACTTATAATGTCCTCTGTGGTCTTGCTCTCATGCTCCTCTCTGACCTCATTTCTTTCCTCATTCTTTCCAGCTCACATCTTCTCAGTCTTACTGGCATTCTTGCTCTTCCTATAACACATCAAGTTTCCCTTGGACACCAGGCCTTGACCCTTGCTGGTTCCTCTGCTGGAAATGTCCTTTCTTCAGATAGCCATATGGATACCTTTCTTTTTTGTTTGTTAATTCTTACCCGGGGATATTTTTTTTAATTGACTTTTAGAGAGAGTGGAAGGGAGGGGGAGAGACACTGAGAGAGAAACATTGATGTGAGAGAGACACATAGATTGGTTGCCTCCTGCATGTGCACTGACCTGGGCTGGGGATCGAGCCTGCAACTGAAGTACATGCCATAGTCTAGAATTGAACCCGGGACCCTTCAGTCCTTGGGCTGATGCTCTATCCACTGAGCCAAACCAGCTAGGGCTGGATACCTTTCTTACCTCCTTTACATCTATATTTAAATGTCACCTTATCAAAGTAACCACCCTGGGCACTGTTTATAAAACAGAAACTTCCCTCCATTGGCACTCTGTCTTCCTCACACTTTATTCATCCTCATAACACTTTCACCACCAGTTTTATAATTGCTTCATTCATCTGGCTTTTGTCCCTGTCCTTTATCCCCACTGACATATAACTTGCATGGGATGAGGACATTGTTTTGTTACCTGTTGTGTCCCAGTACCTAGAACAGTGCTTAACATATTGTTGATCTCTGTAAATACTGAATAACTATATGGTTTGCTAGCAAGCTACTAAATAAAAGAGTTATACAAGGGTTGACAAAAAGTAGGTTTACAGTTGTTCATATGGAAATAATACAAATAAATGATACAATAATAAATAAATAATAATACAAGAATAAACTTTTACATATTCACTACTGTAAACCTACTTTTGCCTTTCCTTGTATTATGAGTTTAAGAAGAATACACAAAATTTTAATTTTTAGGAGATTTAATAAAGGATTTTTAGATATTTAAAGATATTTCCTTTTGCATCTTGGAGAAGATTGTGGAAGCACCTTGGAGAATAAGGTAAGGCAGATCAGGAAAATATTTGCCATATAAACATTAAGATTTTAGGAAGCCCTGAGAGTTTGCCAGCTCATAATTTGAGAGTCTTACTCTTGTGGATTATAAAGATGATACAGCACCACTTTCTTCTCTCTGTGTTGTTTTTCTCTGCATTGGGGCTTGTTAGAATTCTCCCAAAGGAAGAGAAAACTCCTCAGAGATCTCTGGGCTTGCTGGAATGGTATCTCCCAGAATGTTCCCATTTCTTGTAGTCAGCATGGTAGCATGAACAGTAGTAATTATTAAAAAAATGTGCCCACAACATCTAGAAAAAGCCAGGCTTGCTCATTAGCAGCTTTCCTTGTGCCTTTCTGAATCCATAGTAAATAATGCTTCCCTGTTCCCCACAAATAGTTAATTATAGCACTAGCAGCAGCTCTTTGAGGCAGGAAGCCAGGCACATCTGTGATGCCCACAGGAGATACTGAAAGTCGCTCTCTCCTGCATAATAAAACCAACAGATTAGAGAAGATTAGCTTTCCCCACAGGTTGGAGCATTACTGAATTCATCCTTCCCTTGCTTCCTCCCGCAACACATTTCTCCTTCTCCCAATGCTGGTAAGTCACTCTCAAAATGTATAATAACCCCTGGAAAGTTTACACCTGCTGAGCCCATCCCTCCAGGAGGTTCTAGAAAATGAATTTGGTCACCAGCTGGGAAGCTAAGTCAGAATGTGCTACACATGGGTGTCTTGGCTTCACCATTTGGTCTCAAAGCATGGTCAAGTTTATGGGTTTACAAATTTGTTTCCTTCTGAGCTAAAAGCAATCCCTGGAGGAGGGCAGTAAAGGGAAGCTAGGCTGCCTAGAGAGAGCTGCTCACCTGGAAGGCATACTAACTCTTCCAGAAAGGTTAAGGCTCAGGGCAGAATTTTCACCCCCTGGTATTTAGCCCCTGATGTTATTTTCACAGTTATGTTACCTCACTGGTAAAAGGGACCTTGCAGACTTAATTAAGGTTACTAATCTGCTGACTTTAATAGAGGGAGGTTATGCTGGGTGGGCCCAATGAAGTCACATGAGACCGTAAGCAGAAGAGGAAGCAGAGAAATGTGAGACATGAGAGGGATTTGAAGGAGCCACAACCACATATGCAAATAGCATTTTTCAGTATCTTTTATACATGCAAGCCCCTATCTCAGAGTCTGTTTCCAGGAAATCCAAGCTAAGACACCATTTTTGTCTCCTTTTTCATAGAGGCAATGGTTCTCAACCTTCTGGCCCTTTAAATACAGTTCCTCATGTTGTGACCCAACCATAAAATTATTTTCGTTGCTACTTCATAACTGTAATGTTATTACTGTTATGAATTGTAATGTAAATATCTGATATGCAGCATGGTCTTAGGCGACCCCTGTGAAAGGGTTGTTCGACCGCCAAAGGGGTCTCGACCCACAGGTTGAGATCCGCTGCCTTATGGGAAGTAAGGGAAAGCTTCAAGGAGGATAGAGGAATCACACTGGATGGATCCACTTCTGAAGTTGGAATAGTGGAAACTATGCATGGTCAAAATTGGCTTCAAAAATTTCTGAGGAAAGTTAGAAATTGATATGTGGTATCTCAATACATCAAAGTGTGTAGAATATTCCTTGCACAAAGAATCTGGTCTTGTTGCATTGTTCACACAGCAGATGAAGTTTGCTTGTGCTTAGGGCATATTTTTGCAACAAAAGTGTTACTTTAAATGCTAGAGTCTCTCACCCTCAGAGGCGAAATGCTCGCACTGTGGGAATGATGAGGAAAATGAGGCCAGCTGGGTACTCAGCTGACTCTAGTCTAGTGGTTCTCTACCTTGGCTGCACATTAGAATCATCTGGGAATTTTTAAAATCCTGATTTCTGGGATTTTAAAAAGATTCCCAGGTGATTCTAATGTGCAGCCAAGGTTGAGAACCACTGTTCTAGTCCTTTACAACACTGCAGGGCATAAGCTAGTTGAGCAGAATACTGAGCAGAAGTACCCACCCTTGTTATTATTTCACTCTCCTTTTTTACTTTTTCATTTATAGAAGAATTCATTGAATTCACATTAAGATACATAAACTAATGATATAACTTCGTTTTTTTACTAAGCTATTTTTGATTTAGAGAATCCAATGATTAATTAGCAAGAATAAATTTTAAAGAATCACAAATTCATAAGCAATATCTAATCTTATTTAGCTTTTTATTTAAGTCAGATATAGTATTGAGAGTGGTCATGATTTCATTCTTTCCTCCCTATCAATTATGGCTGTGTGACCCCAGAGAAGTCACTTACCCTCTCCAGGTTATTTGTCTCAATGGTAAAATTGTATTTTAAAGCTTTAAGACAAAGGGCTGAATCGATGTTTCCTTTGGATTCTTCCTGTTTTGTAATTTTATTTGTGCAGAGGAACAGGGGAAATTTATTTATGAAATTCAAATCAATGGCAGAGTAGCACTGTGCAGTGGTGAAGACCCCTTACAGACTTTCCATAAATCAAGAGACTCCCTAAGCTCCCATTTCCTCACCTATCAATTGGAAATCTGACAGCACTTAATTCACAGAAGACATTTGAGGTTTAATAAGAAGATGCATGTTAAATCCTTAGGATAGCATTGGGTTGTAGGATTTGTAGCAGTAGTTGTCGGCATCCCCATATTTTCTTAGCCCTTTTCTGAGTTCACCTGTCACTGCTGACAGCTTCTCATATCAAGCATCACCATCTCTGCCTCTCCACTTTCTGCAGCATACTGAGATTTATTCGTCTGTGCATAAGGAAACCCAGAAGTGCCAGGGATTTAACATCTGAGTCAATGCAAAAAGGGGAAACAGAGCCAGTAGATTAATCATCCAGAAACCTTGTTCCTTGTGGGACAACTCCTAAGCACATTGTATACACACACACACACACACACACACACACACACATGCCACACCTTCAGAGAGTTCCCAGTGGGACTGAGCCTCAGGTGCCTACAGTGGAAATCTGCTAAAAAAATCACCTTCTATTTACTTTCCTCATGTCCATTTCTCATTTCACTCTTCCTCTTAGGATTGCTCTCCCAAATAAATGATCATTTTCCAAGTCCTTGTCTCAGATTTGCTTTTCGCAGGAACCCAAACTAAAACAGCAGCATTCAACATGCATTCACATTCTTGCAGTTGTTATCAAATGAAAGCGAGAGGAAGCCCTGGAGTGATCCTGTCTGCTCTCTTCTGACTCAGTGGTCTGGTTCCTGCAGAAATGTCATAAACTCGACCATTGGAGAACTGCTTTCTCCTCACTCATGTGCAGAGAGTAACTATCTGGCTGGCTGGGAATAGAGGGGTATGAGCTCCAATGCCTTCCTCATGGATTTCATCATATGTGTATTCTCTTGCATTTATAGTTAATTTTTTTATAAAGTAGTTTTCCTCTTGGAGCCTGAGACACACAGCACATTCTAGAAGTGTGTGTTTGCTGCTTACAGATTCTTGAGGAGAGGAAAAAAGGTGGAGAGGGCCAGGGAGGGAAAACCAGAGGAAAGGGGAAAATGATGTCTGCCTGACTTTGCTATGCACTCCTTTTGGAGTTATTAATCCCTTCAAAGTGATTTCTATTTCTATATAGAAATTGAGCTATTTACAGAATAGAAAATGTCTAGGTCACTGAAGGGGTCATGTGGTTCAAGTTATATTGAAACAACTATTAGGAGGTATGTGGGGGTTGCAGCATTGATGTGAGACTGGATCTCACTTGTTTTCTACCAATTAATTTGTTTTATTTAAAAACTAGAGGTCCGGTGCATGAAATTCATGCATGGGTAGGGCCCCTAGGCCTGGCCAGTGATCAGGGCCAATCTGTGGGGCAACCAGCGGTGCGATCGGGGGGGGGGGTCCCCGTTGGCACCTGCCTTGGCTGGCCTGGGGCCTGCGGGCTGGGGGCAGCTCCTGTGTTGAGCATCTGCTCCCCTGGTGGTCAGTGCACATCATAGTGACTGGTCATTCCATGGGTTGTCCCACCAGTTGTTCAGTTGATTTGCATATTAGGCTTTTATTATATAGGATGTTTCCTGTACCTCTGTCTCTCCTTCTCTATCTTCTTTATTATCTAGCTTCAACATCACTTTACTTCAGTTCCAGAGGTCTCTGGTTTACTTTATTTTATTTATTTATTTTAAAAAATATATATTTTATTGATTTTTTTTTACAGAGAATAAGGGAGAGGGATAGAGAGCCAGAAACATCGATGAGAGAGATCAATCAGCTGCCTCCAGCACGCCCCCCAATGGGGTGTGCCCGCAACCAATATACATGCCCTTGACCAGAATCGAACCTGGGACCCCTCAGTCTGCAGGCCGATGCTCTATCCACTGAGCCAAACCGGATCGGCCTCTGGTTTTCTTTATTTCCCTGTTTGGAGTAGTCATGGCAGAGGTGCCCATGAACACTTGTTAGCCAAGGGAGGAGTCTTTCTTAGGAATTCTAGCTAATCTGTACCCCTATGGCTCCAATAGTTGAAGGAATAATTTCATTCTATATGTGTCTTTAGACTTCCCCTACCCCACCAATGGCCAACTCTATATGTGCACAGCTTTATCGATAGGCCATGAACTAATATGATTATGCATCACAGACAATCATTTCCCTGTGAGAACCCCAATTTCAAATAGGTTCCCTTGTCCAACCAGGAGAACTAAATCCAGATTGAAAAATATGGTCACCATTGTTGGGATGCGTTTTGAACTTTCACAAAGTCATGTGTGACTCAAGCACACATCCACCTTTTGTACTTCCACTTCTGGATAGAATAACCTTTTGGCCCAATTCTTGCTACAAGGAAATGAGAACATAAAGAAAAGGCAGCCAGAATGGCATCTGGAATAAAAGTTCTACAGACATACAGAATACTATTGTATTTGCCATAATATTTAAATAAACTTACTATGCCTGTGTTTTTTAATAGCCTGAGACATGGAGAGAAACCAAGATGGCAGCATAGGTAATCACCTATACTTGCTGCCTCTCACAACCACACTAAAATTACAACTAAACGGCGGAACAATTACCACCCAGAACTATGGGAAAGCTAGATGAGTGGAAATTCTACAACTAGAGAGGTGAAGAAAGTGCATTGAGACTGGTAAGAGGTACGGAGGCGTGGAAAGTGCTGGCACCTGGATGTGCTGTTCTTTAAACCGGGAGGGAGATACAAGCTCCCGCTTGCCCTGAATTCCAGTTACAGGCAAGACTCTGGGGGACCCAGACACATATGGGGAGAAACTGGACTCTCTGGCATTGGGACAGGAACGTGAGGTCGGTTTACTCTTAGAGGTGCTTGAAGCAATCATTGTTCCTGCATGGGTGCTCTGGACGTGGAGAACCAGGGACTTCTCCAGTTTAGGGAAGCCATTGCTGTTTGCCCTGCCCTGGTGATTCCCAGAGACCCTGCCCCTCCCAATTTACAACCCCACCCAAGCTGTGCGCAACGGCTTTTGCATATGAATGGCCTGTTCTTTCTCCTAAAACAAACTGCAACTGGGTCAGAGAGCCCCAGAGATTCCAAAAAAAGGCCCAATATCTGGGAGTAGCAGCAGCCTTGCTTCACAGCTGGGCCTTGTCTGGGCACTTCCAAACTCCATACAAAGAGGAGGAATCTGCAGATGTCTCTGTAGCTCCTGCTGGGAAGCCCCAGACAATGGCTGACCTTGTACCTCCTTGTAGATGATAATGGATTACAACTCTTCACATCCATAAGAGACACACTCAAGGGGCAGACTCAGTGAGCACCAAAGCCCTGCTGAAGCAAGTCCTGCCCCATAAGGGTGTCTCCTGCACAACAGATCTTCCAGTGTAGACACAGCTGGTCACCACAGCCAATTGGCCTGGAGGTCAATTCCTCCCAGTGATACCAATAGCAATCAAAAGTTAACCACAACAAGACTGTGCAAACATCCCACAAAGGGGTACACCAAGAGTGTACACCTCAGGTGACTGGAGAGGCTGAGCCACTGGGCCCTATAGGACACCAACCACACAAGGCCACTCTATCAACTCAAGGAGACTTAGCAGCTACCCAGTACATAGAAACAAACATAGGTAAGCAGCCAAAATGTGGAGACAAAGAAGTCATAAATGAAAGAAATGGATAAAAGCAAAATACTGGATATCGAGTTCAAAACCACAGTTATAAGGTTACTCAAGAATCTTCTAGAAACCTCCAAGAAATTTAGTGAGACCTTCAAGGATATAAGAAAGGACCAATCAGAAATTAAGCATACACTGACTGAAATAAAGAATAATATACAGAGATCCAACAGCAGATGGGAAGGTCCCAAGAATCAAGTCAAAGATTTGAAATACGAAGAAGCAAAAAACACCCAACCGGAAAAGCAAAAAGAAAAAAGAATTAAAAAATATGAAGATAGTATAAGGAGCCTCTGGGACAACTTTAAGCATACCAACATCTGAATTATGGGGTTGCCAGAAGAAGAGAGAGAGCAAGACATTGAAAATATATTTGAAGAAATATTGACAGAAAACTTCCCCTATCTGGCAAAAGAAACAGACTTATAAGTCCAGGAAGCACAGAGAACCCCAAACAAAAGGAATCTAAAGAGGACCACACCAAGACACATTATAATTAAAATGCCAAAGGCAAAAGACAAAGAGAGAACCTTAAAAGCAGAAAGAGAAAAACAGGTAGTTACCTACAAGGGAGTATCCATATGACTGTCAGCTGATTTCTTAACAGAAACTATGCAGGCCAGAAGGGAGTGGCAAGAAATATACAAAGTGATGAATAGCAAGAACCTACAACCAAGCTTACTCTACCCAGCAAAGCTATCATTTAGAATTGAAGGTCAGATAAAGAGCTTCAGGGACAAGAAAAAGCTAAAGGAGTTCATCACCACCAAACCAGTATTATATGAAATGCTGAAGGGTATTCTCTAAGAAGAGAAAGAAAAAGGTAAAGATAAAAATTATAAACAACAAAGTGACAAGAAATACATATCTATCAACAAGTGAATCTAAAATTCAAGTGAATAAACAATCTGACGAACAGAATAAACTGGTGAATAGAATAGAATCGGGGGCATAGAAAGGGAGTGGACTGACAATTCTCAGGGGGGAAGGGAGAGTAGGGGGTACAGGAAGAGATTGGACAAAAATCTTACACCTATGGATGAGGACAATGGCGGGGGGGTAAGGTCATGGGGTGGGGTGGGAACCAGGTGAAGGGGAGCTATGGGGGGAAGAAAGAGAATCAACTGTAATAATCTGAACAATAAAGATTTATTTTTTTAAAAAAGAGCCTGAGACACAGCACATTCTAGAAGATAAATTGGAGAATTCCTATACATTTCTTAGTGCAGTATCTCAAACTTCACTATTTTAGAGTTAATAAATATAAAGATAAGACAACCTATTCTTTGATATAAATTCTTACATGAAAGTAGATTTTATAAAAGATAATGGTGTTTTCACTTATTTTTCCTAAATTTTAATCTAAGTGGTCAAATATAAATCAAAGGAAAGATACAATATATACAAGTGGCATGTCATTATCATAAAATACTATGACTGATATTAGGCATTTGAGAAGAATTAAAAGCTAAGTTTAGCAATTGTGACAAAATTTTATGTAACTTGTGGAGGAGAGTAAATAATTTCTTTGCTTGCTTTGAACAGTCGAAGTTCCAGTATTCTTTTCATAAAGATATATATTGATTGTGAATAAATTTCTATGTGGTTGCTCTGATCATCTCATGGACTCCTTCAGATCATATTTTCCATGTCATCTATGCTTAATCTTTCTTATCTAAGTCTATGTAGCACTGTACAAAATATTCACTATTCATGGCTAAATTACCCCAACAGAGTTAGACCTAAAAGCATTATTGTGTCATGTCAGAAAAGGACCCAAAGTAATTACAAGCTGGTCCTAGCTCTGTCAACCACCTGAGTCTCAACCATGATAATAAATCCATTTTTGAAAGCAATATCAATTATTGTATTATTAACTCGCACAAAGAAAGAAAGCCTGGTTCACTCATTATTTTGATGTTTACAAACAAATCACACCAGTCACATCCAGTTAATTTTAAAGAGTAGGTAAAATTCTCTTTTGTTCTGGTGGTATGGTTCTGTGGGATTTTTGAAGGACTATCCTGGGAAACTAATTTTTGTGGGTTTTTGGAGTACACTAAAGCTTCACAAATATGCTCAGATTAGACCCATGAAAAACAACAATAGGTCATATAACCCAAGTGGTTGTCATCTATGATCATTAGATATGTATATACATTTAGATAAGGAAAACATCCATTCTTTGAGACAGGGAACAGAGAAACATTTTCAGTTGACTGATAGGAGTTTCTGACTTATAAAATTAAAAGAAGTTTAAAAATGATTTTAAATAATAATTGTAAGATCTAGCAATATTGTTTAGGAAAGGTAATAAATGTTTATAATTCTTGAATTGAATATAACTCCTCTCAACAAAAGAAGTTCAGGTTATTTTTTGTTAAATTATTAGGCTTCCATATGCGTAGTGTGTGTTGCTCATTGAACAATGTGAGTTTGTGTTTTTGAATGTATTTTATTTCAATGCTATGTCATCAGATACACAAATATAGTTAAACAGAAATGTGAACAAATATTATCTTAAATACATTTATTTTCCACATACTTGTAGAAATTTTGGGGCTTGATATGTAGACCATGGACGACAATTAGGTTTGGTGTCAAGATTTGTTGATGCTACTCTTAGCCAGAGTTTAACAAATCTCACCTGGATGTATTTATTACATTTTCAAATAATTTTAGCTACCAAACTTTTTAAACATATTGTTCTTGCTTCAGAGGTTGTACTAGGATGGTGAATATACCAGGAATATAGTGTGCTAGACTTTGGAAATAAAAAACTGACTCTTCATGAGATTCTCAGTGACAAGATTTAGAAATACTGAAATGGTAATTGGTTTTCTTTACTCTCAGTTAAGAATGTATCTAAAGGAAGAGGTAAAAAAAAAGATATACTTTTTTAAAAAAATATATTTTATTGATTTTTTACAGAGAGGAAGGGAGAGGGATAGAGAGTTAGAAACATCGATGAGAGGTACATGCCCTTGACTGGAATCGAACCCTGGACCCTTGAGTCTGCAGGCCGACGCTCTATCCACTGAGCCAAACCAGTTAGGGCAAAAAACAGCTATACTTCTGTTTCCTAACGGATGCACATTTTAGAATAGGGTTAAAAAATATATGATGAGAGCTGGCTGGCATGGCTCAGAGGTTGGCCATCGATCTATGAATTAGGAGGTCTCAGTTCGATTCCTGGTCAGGGCACATGCCTGGGTTGCAGGCTCGATCCCCAATGTGGGGCCTGCCAGAGGCAGCCGATCAATGATTCTCTCTCATCATTGATGTTTTTATTTCTCTCTCCCTCTCCCTTCCTCTCTAAAATTAATAAAGATATTAAAAAAATAAGACAAGAAAACATAATACTACTTCATGGATTAAAACCCTGAAGAAAAATTATTAATCTACTATGTACTCAGAACTGCAGCATACCAAGATACTCAGAAAAAAAAAAGACACAACTTTTGCTTTTTATCATCTAAATGATGCTTTTCAACATTCTGCTAATCCTTTTAGCAGAAAGAAATGGAAAGGCAAGAACACCTTTGAAACAGTCTGTATCAGACTCTATTTTCTTACTATTGCCCTGTATACTGATGAGGATATATATACATATTAAAAGCAACACTTTATTGGCCTAGACCAGTGGTCGGCAAACTCATTAGTCAACAGAGCCAAATATCAACAGTACAACGATTGAAATTTCTTCTGAGAGCCAAATTTTTTAAACTTAAACTATATAGGTAGGTACATTGTTATTAACTTAATTAGGGTACTCCTAAGGCTTAGGAAGAGCCACACTCAAGGGGCCAAAGAGCAGCATGTGGCTCCTGAGTCGCAGTTTGCCGAGTCGCGGTTTGCCAACGACTGGCCTAGACAAAAAGCACTTATGATCCTTTTCTAGTCTTTCTATTGTTTTCTTTAGAGATAAAAATTAGTTGCTAAGTGAGGGACAAACATCCTTGGAATTTCTATTCTGAATTCAGAGCAAAATCAAAACCAGATTTTGGCCCTAACCGGTTTGGCTCAGTGGATAGAGCATCGGCCTGCGGACTCAAGGGTCCCAGGTTCGATTCTGGTCAAAGGCATGTACCTTGGTTGCGGGCACATCCCCAGTAGGGGGCGTGCAGGAGGCAGCTGATCGATGTTTCTCCCTCATCGATGTTTCTAACTCTCTATCCCTCTCCCTTCCGCTCTGTAAAAAATCAATAAAAATATATTAAAACAACAACAACAACAACAAAAACCAGATTTTGTTCTCTCCTTTTCTTGTTTATTTCTTGGGTTGGTAGCAGACCTTGGTGTTTTCTTTGGCTACAAAGCTTGGTGGGTGGGTTCATCCCTGGGAGCCTGTAGCAGCTCAAGCCTCCTCCTCTATGTGCCTGGTTCCTTGGGCTTTGCATTCTTCTACACAAAGTGGGAGGACAGCCAGTGAAAGAGATCAGGAAGCAACACAGAGACAGGAGAAAAAAGGCACCTGGGGCCAGAAACATGTTTAAGTTTGTAGGTCTAGAAGACAACACATTTCAGAGAATGATTAAACAACTTGCTTTTAATGTCTTGAGTCATAAGATGTAACTTGCAATATCTACACAAGAGACAAAAGCCTGGATCAATAATCCTTTCTGGCTACCCGGTTCTTCCCCTTTTCTCTCTATACTTCTATTTACTTTTTTTTCTTTTTTTTGGAAACCTGTTTGAATGTGTTTGAGAACCCAAAATGTGAGGCATCCTAACACTCGGGCCTATTTGCCCTTCTGTTTAAGGTGTGTAAGCTCATAGGGCAGAATCCTCACATTGCTGCTTTTGCAATGCTCATAGCAAAAGAATAGTCATCCCCATGTTTTGCTGTCAGCTGATGCCAAAATTAGATGACCACAAGAATATCATACAGGAAAGACTCAGGCCTTAATCTAATATTTTAAAACAAGGCAGCTGTCACTAGCAGTTTTTTTTAAAATAAAGAATTATGAGATTTTATGCTTTATTTCTTTCCTGGAATGATTTTATTATTGACAACAGACTTGGCATTTAACCTTAATGATAAGACAGAGAAAAGGTGCAGGAGATTTATGGTCTTCAGTTTCCCTGCTATTTTTTGTTCATCTTCATGGGCAGGGAAGATGAATACCTCTACCAGGTAGAGGCAGAGGACTCCCACGGCCCTTATAATGGCAATGAAGGTAGAATGGATGCCCCTTTTGGTTAAAGTAGATAATATTTTGAGGAGGAAAATAAATGATTAGAATCACCGGTGCATAATTTCATTTCTTATTACCCAACCCATCTTATTTCCTTCTCTTTTTGAGACATCACTCCTCACTTTAAGAATCAGCATTTCAAAAATCATTTCAAGTAAGTGCAAGCATAAGAAAACCTTAGCCTAACCATCCCAAGAAGTTTCTCTGAACCAATGACTTCTTAGTTTCACTGTTCTTCAGTTCTCTTTCCTAGCCCACATCTTTCAAGTATCTTTCCTTCTGCTCCAGTTTCTTTTCTGTGTTTCTTTCTTAGTGACCTTGGGGCAACATCTTTAGTCATGGAAGAGGAGAAACCAATGGGACTTGTAAGAAAATATATAAATAAAAGGAAAACAATTGGCCATAAAGGGTAAGATCAAGATGCAGTGTAGGGAAAACCAGTGCCCTAGTGGACCAGAGTGGTCTTTAACTACTGTTGCCCACCCTGGATTCACAGATGAGAAAGACAGGATCCCTGTCCACGAGCTTCTCAAGGGCATCTGGGTACTGAATTGTAGTCAGGCTAAGTCTGCTATAACACAGAAAAGAGAACTTCTCCCTTAGATAGTGGTTCCAGCTTCTACAACAGACACTTTGAGAATGCCTGGCATTGGCTGGCAGCACATGCAGCTTGAATCTTAGTCTGACAGTGAAGATGAAGTGGCTTCTCAGAGTAGAATTTCCACTACAGAGAATGTGGGATCCCCTGGGTTGAGGAATTAAAGGCAAATTGCCTATGACCTGTTAGTTGGTGATCTGCTGGGAACCCTGTTTCATCTACATTGCTAATTAAAGCCCGAATTAAACTCAGTCAAATGTTCATATGAAATGCCTCACCAGAATGAATTTACAAATTCCATAAGCTCAAAAGGAGTCTCATGTGTAAATCCGTAACTCATGTCTGACTCTCTTTATATCCACTTTCCTTCAAGAGTCCTGGTAAAGAGGTTATGCATCTTCAATGCATAGAGAGCAACTTGCCTGGATTGTTAATTTTCCTCTTAGTGAATTGCATAGGGAAAATCAAAATCTATCCAATTGAATATGTATGTAAATATATGGGATGCCCACAAAAGTTGAAGAGGAAGTCTTCAGTGATGACCAGTTTTTATTCTGAAAACAGAGAATGGGAACACTGAAAAAGTTGCCACTTTGGTTAAGATGATAAGTTTGGCTGCAGGAATATTGAATTTAAAGTGCTAGGAAAAATAGAAAATGAGACCTGGATTCCAAGAATAAGGTAAAGATTGGAGGTTAAAAAAATAAGGGACATGAGCATTAAAAAGACCATTGAAATATGGTGATAAATTAAGTCAGTGTGAGAAAATACAAGGTGAGAAGAGGAGCTGAGGTGCTCCCATGACTGCAACCATCATGGATACTGAGAAGCCCACTGCCTATTGTGAGCTCATTTTCTCCATTCCTAATATGGGGCATGACAACTTCCTCAGAGCATGAGGATTCACCAGTAGAAATCTTCTATAAAATGACTCCCTAACCTGCTTGGTGTCTTTCCACCCATCACAGGCCAAAACATCTTCCCAGGCAATCAGAACGTCTCACAAAATAATGCAGGAGAAGACAAGCCAGTAAAGGGTGGTATCCTTGTTACTCTTCTCCCAGTCCTATTAAAGGCTTATTTATAATACACAAGATAGAGGAACAGAGAGTCCTCTGTGCCACTCTGCCAAGGATCCAATTGGCCCATCTCAATACATTGAATGACTTTACTTCAAAATTCCCTCGCAACCCTCTTTATACTACCCCAGCGAGCCTGCATCTGGTGGCAGAAATTGGAAGATAGGTTTCCAGGAAAACTTACCCTGGGGTCTCTCTCCAGCAGGTGCTTGTGGTGTAGGCTGCGTTTTCTCCTGGCCTTTGCAAGGCCATTGTGATAAAAGTGGTACAGGCCTTCAGTGAAAGGGAGCTGTGAAGAGTCAAACAGACACACGAAATGGTTAGCTTCCAAGGGTGGGCCCAGAACAGGGACATCAAAGCTGGAGCTGCATGTTGAGGCTCCATAGGATAGAAGTTTTTATGAGAAAACCACTGACAACCCTCAGAAATAGAGGACCATTCAGACCTTGTCCTCTATTTCCCTTTCACTGTACTCCTTCCCCCTTTTCTATCTTTTCTTGCATAGTACCTATTACCTTTCCCCTCCACAAAGACCTTCAATCTTTCCTCCATTTCTTTAGTTTCTACCCATCTTTCAATTTTCTGTTGTCTTCCATGGAGCCTTGCCTTTATATTCATACCTACACCAACTTCTCCATTCTCCTCTTCATACTGGGTTGCTCCAGCATTGTGTTATGGCATAGTTCTGTCTTCACAGCTAGATTATCTGTCTTATGTCTTTGACTTTCTCTGTGACCCCTTGATGCCTCCATCATGCTGGGCACAGTGTAACCATATAAATCTAGTTAGTACCTGCTGGATGACAGGCCAGGTTTCCCTCTATCTCCCTTTCCTAAAGATGCTTGGCATTAGATATGAGTGTCAGATCTAGTTAGAGAAACCACAATAGTAAGAGCTTGTCTGGGACTAAGGGCCTATAAAAATCTAGGAGAACCTAAAGAGAACTGTCACTGGTTCTATGATTCAAGGAAATTTGGTGAGGGAAATCTTGACCTAGGAATTAGGAGACCTGGATATGGCTCATGTCTATTATCATCTAACATTAGGCGAGTCATTTCCCCTCTAGGGATATTTTTCTCTTCTCCTTTATGAAAATGGAGCCTCAAAATTCCCTGAACTCTCCCCTTTCTCTGTATATCTTCATATTTATAAAAATATGTTGTTTGTAGCTCTTAAATTGATCAAGAAATTTAATCAAACCCTCAAAAATTATAGCCCAAATCATGGACATATATGCATTTCTCTGGAGCTATGACACATAGTTTTCATAAGATTCTCAAGGGGTTCTTGAACCAAAAGCATTTCACTACTTTAAGTGTTTGTTATTGAAACTTTTAAGTATGAACGTTGCCACCTATGATTTGGAAGAAAAGGGAAGGGGATGTGGATGCTTTGAACTAAGGTTTTACCAATGTAGGTGGAGCCAATTTGAGATCTTTAGATCAAGCATATCCCAATATACACACAGAGACCCTTATCAAAGAGTAAATAAAATCTTATTGATTCAGTCTTTAAGGAAATCTCAGTTTAATAATTAGTTGGCCACAAAGCTAGTAAGCAGAGATTGAGTGGTACATTATAGGAAGTCACTAAAAAACAAAACAAAACAAAAATACAGCAATAGCCACAATAGCAAAAACAGTAAACCCAGAGAGTATACTCTCTCTCTCTCTCTTTCTCTCTCTCTCTCATACACACACACACACTTGGAGAACAGGTGATTCCAATGTCCAGGGTTGCCACATTGTATTACTTAAAATGTCCAGTTTTTAAAAAATTATGAGACACGCACACACACAAAATGAACATATGAACCATACATATGGAAAAAAGCAGTAAATAAAAACTTTCTGAGGAAGCTCAGATGTTGGACTTCCTAGACAAAGACTTTAAATCAGCTCTTATAAATATATTAAGAAAACACTAAAGAACCCATGTCTAAAGAGAAGGAAAATATTAGATGATATGGTAGCAAATAGAGATTGTTAATAAAGAGATAGATATTATTTAAAAAGAACAAAATAGAAATTTTAGAGTTAAAAGTATAATAATTGAAATAACTTTTTAAATGGAGGCTTTCAATAGCAGATTTAAGTTGGCAGAAGAATCAGCATACATAAAGATAAGTCAATTGGGATTATTCAGTATGAGAAATAGAAAAAGAGAATAAAGGAAAATGAATAGTCTTGTGAGACACTATCAAGGATACTGACATAAACATAATGGGAGTCTCAGAAGGATAAGAAAGAGAAAGGAGCAAAAACAATATGAAAGTAATAATGTTAGAAAACATTTCTAATTTTATGAATTTAATTACAAATTAATTATACATTTTATAAAATTAATATATACACCCAAGCTTAACAAATTCAAGGCAGGATAAAATCAAAGAGATGCACACCTAGACATGGCATAGTCACACTTTCAAAAGTCAAAGATAAAGAGAGAATCTTGAAAGCAGCACAGTAAGAAAAAAATATATGAGATGTTCACTAACTAACAGTGACTTTTTATCTGAAGCTATGCAAGTCATAAGGCAGCTAAGCAGCATGTTCAAAGTGCTGAAAAAAAAGATGGTCAATTAAGAATTCTATATTTAGTGAAAGTATCCTTAAAAAGTTAAGAAGAAATTCATGCATTCTTGGAAAAACAAAATAGAGAGAATTCATTGCTAGCACATCTGCCCTAGTGGAAGTGCTACTAGCAGTCCTTTAGACTAAAAGGAAAGGACACTAGACATTATGTAAACACACATGAAGAAATAAATAGCAACAGTAAAGGTAAATAAATAAGTAAATATAAAAGATAATGTAAATGCATTTTTGTTCGTAGCAATCTTTTTCCTTCTACCTGATTTAAAGACAACTACATAAAGCAATAATTGTACAACTTTGTTTACGAATTTATAATGTATAAGGATATAATTTTTACAATAATTATACAAAAGGGAGCAAAGGAAACATACATTGGAAAAACGTTTTTGTATACTTTTGAAATTAAGTATACTTTTGTACTAAATTGTTTATAATGTTAATTGTAATCCAAGAGTAACCACTAAAAAATAACTAAAAATATAATAAAATAAACAACAGAGTACTTAAAATGAACACTAAAATATTTGACACAAAATAGCAATTTTTGAGGAATACAGAAACGAAAATTATCTAAGATATATAGAAAGAACATAATGAAATGCCAAGTGTAAATCTTACCTCATCAAATGTAAAGGAATTGAAAACTCTAATCAAAACCAGAAATTGACAGAATTGATGAAAGAACTCAACATCATTATTCTACTATATGCTTCCTATAAGATATACACTGAGTCGCCAGATCATTATGACTGGCCAGATCATTATGACCACCCCATCAGTACTTTGTTGGGCCACCTTTTGCCTTCAGTACTGCGGTGATTCTTCTTGGCATTGACTCCACGAGATATTGAAAGGTGATGCGAGGAATCTGACACCATGCCTGATGAATAGCACTGTCCAGTTCTGTGAGATTTGATGGTTGTGGAACCAGCTGCCTGATGGCTTTTTTACTTCGTCCCACAAATGCTCAATTGGATTGAGATCTGGTGATTGTGGGGGACACCTAAGCAAGGTAAAGTCTCCCTCATGTTCTTGAAACCACTCCTGCACAATATGAGCACTGTGGCATGGCGCATTGTCTTGTTGGAAGAAACCATCTCCATTGGGATATGCCATCAACATGATAGGATGAACTTGATCAGCAACGATACTTAGGTATGTTGTTCTATTCAGATGTTTATAATGATCTGGCCCTCTAGCAACTTCAGCGGGAAATTATAGCTAATTTGTCTACAAACATCAGGTGGTCATAATATTCTGGCCACTCAGTGTATATTTTAGATTCAAATATATAAACAAGTTGGAAGTAGAGGGATGTATATACATATCCCTCTACTTATACATAAACATAACCATAAGGAAGGAGGACCCACTACAAACATATTTGACAAAAATTATTTTAAGGAAAAAATTGTTACTATATAGACAAGTAATGACTTTTTATGACAATGAAAGCATTAATCTGTAGTAAAGAGAAAGAAATGTAAACATATATGCATCTGGTTACAAAGCCCCCAAATACATAAAACAAAATCTGACATAATTGAAGAGAAAAATAAGACAATTCATCACTAATAGTTGGAGACGTAAGCTAATTTTCAACAATGTATGGAACAAACAGGCAGATCAAAAAGTAAGTTGGATACTTAAATAAAACTATATACCAATTAGACTTACAGATAGAGCATTTTACCCCAAAACATCAGAATACATATACTTTTCAAGTACTTGTGAAACTTGTTTTTTTTTTAAGATGAATCATATTTTAGGCCATAAAACAAGTCTCAATAAATTAAAAGGAGTAAACTAACAAAGTATGTTATTGAATAATAATTTCTAATTACATTAAAAATTAATAGCAGATAAATTTGAAAATTCAGAAATAATGTAAAAATTAACATACTTTTAGATAATCAATGAGTCAAAGAAGAAATCACATTGAATATAAGAAAATACTTTGAGTTTAATGAACACAAAAACACAGAATCAAAACTTATAGAATGCTGTTAAAGTAATGCTTAGAGAGAAACTCATAGTTGTAAATGAAAAAAGGAGAAAATCTCAAATCAATAACTTAACTTTGAGCCTTATGAAACTAAAAAAAGAACAAACTAAATCCAAAGCAAACAGCAAGGAAATCAGAGAAACTGGAAGATTCAAGTTGTAATAAATGAAATAGAAAATAGAAAAATAATAGATAAAATAAAAAACCAAAAGTTATTCTTTGAAAAGTTCAATAAAATTGATAAGCATCTAGAAATACTGACCAAGAAGAGAGAAGACTCAAATGAGTAAACACAGTAATGAAAGAGGAGACATTACTAACCACCCACAGAAATACTTTAGGGAGTACCAAAAATAATCGTATGGCAACAAATTAGATAAAATTGGTGAAATAAATAAACTCTTAGAAAGACATAAATTTCCAAAATAGATTCAGAAGATAAAATATTTGAACAAGTAAAGAGATTGAATTGATAATTTAAATACTTTCTGCAAAATAAAACCCAAGGCCCAGATGACTTTACCAGTGAATTCTAACAAATGTTGACAGAATTTATACCAATTCCTCATAAAATCTTCCCCAAAATGGGAGATGATGGAATACATCCTTGTTCATTTACTGAGGCTAATATTACCCTGATACAAGAACCAGACAAAGATATCACACATAAAATGAGAAAATTACAAATATAGACCAAAAAATCTTCATCAAAATATGAGCAAACTGAATCCAGCAACATATAAAGAGGGTTATGCACCATGACCAAGTTAAATTTGTCCCAGGAATGCAAAGTTGTTTTAATAGTTGAAGATCAATGAATCTAATAACCACATCAGTAGAATAAAGGATAAAACCACATGATTATTTCCATAAATGCAGAAAAAACATTTGACAAGATCTGACACTTTTATGATAAAAAATTCAAAAAACAGAATGAAAGGGAATATCTTCTATCCGATAAATGTGTCTAAAAATTCACAGCTAACCTATTTAATGGTGAAAGGCTGAATGCTTTCCCCTTAAGATCAGAACAAGACAAGGATGTCTGCTCTTGCCACTTCTATTCAACAGTGTACTGGAGGTTCTTGCCAGGACAGTTAGGAAAGAAAAAAGGAAATAAAGGCATCCACATTGAAAAGGGAGAAAACTTATCTCTATCTGCAGAAGACGTTATCTTGTTCATAGAAATTCCCTAGAAAAAATGTTAAGGGCAGAAATAGAATAGTGGGGACTAGCTATAGTTATCAGAAATATTAATCATGCTCTGTGAAATATTAATTATACTGTAACTGTGACTGTTCTGATGAGAGACAGCACATTCTGACCTAGCTGAGAGTAGTACGCCCTGGGACATGGGAGTTAACCTGGGAATGCAGTCCATGCTCCTTTGCGGAGAACTGCCTATTGAGAGGCGCCAATATAATCAGGTCAGAAAGGTCAGAAAAGGAACAAACGGCACCAGAGCGTTACCAGAGCGTTACATTTAACGGCACCAGGGCAATCAGGAAGGTCAGAAGGGGGAGATGAAACAATCAACTTTTATGGAAGACAGCTGCAGCCAGGGAGGTTACGGGAGATGGCCGCAGCCCGGGAGTAAACTGAAAAACAACTTGATAAGAAACCAGACAGGCATTAATTCACAACGGCGCCAAGATTCCCAGAAGAATGACCCCGTTTGCTTCCCCCGTTTGCTCCCCCCGTTTGCTAGAGGAGTATATAACCTGTGCTTAAACTCTTAGTCGGGGCTGACAGCCGCTGCTCTGCTGCGTTCAGAGTAAGCTGTAAGCCCCAACATGTTGGAAACTAAATAAACCCTTTGCCTTTTGCATGAGAAGCGTCTCTTGGTTCTTTGTGACAGCGGCTTGCGTCCTGGGCGTTACACTATCATCATGGAAAGATTAGCAACCTTGTTACTAAAACAATCTGGTGTGGAGGCGCACTCCCTTTGTGACCCCCAAGCCTGCATTACCTGCAACCATTATCCCTTGCCTACTTCCCTTGCTTGTAATTCCTGCTTTCCCATGTAATCTTTGTCCTTCTACCCAATATAAGCAGCTGGCTTATGGGGAAGAAGAGGGTAGAGCAGATTTTCGTGGATGACCTGCTGCTCTCCTATACTGTTAGCATGATTGGCATAAATACTCATATATGATTCAACCTTGTCTCTGCTTAATTGGCTCAAGTAGTGACAGGCAGCCTGGACCCATTAGTTGTCTGGTTTCATGTCTTTTGTGCATTTTACCATTCCTTCTCATAAGTCAGGCACTGTATTTCATGCTAAAGAGACAAACATAAATATGAAATGCTTCAGCTCATACTCCACTGGAGAAATTGGATTTGCACACCGCGGCAAATTAATGGTGCTCTGTGATACAGTGGTTTAAGGGCATGAGTTCTAAAATCAGACTGCTTGGTTCTAATTTCTGGCTCTCCCATTTAATAGCTGTATGTGTGACCTTGGGCAAGTTATTGAACTCCTCTTTCTGGGCCTCAGTTTATTCACTTTATAAAGCCATTCCTTCTCATCATGACAATTAAGGGGGATAATGCTTAGAAAGAGTTTAAAATAATGCCTGGCACATAGTGAGCACTCATGTTTATCATTAGCATACAGTGTGCTATAACACACTTAGGGACAAGGGGCCATTGGGACACAACAAAGTACTATTTCAGTCAGAAGGACTATGTGGGGAATGTTTTATGAAATTTCTGGAGAAAGGGAAAGGTATTCATACAGAAGGAATCTTTTATATCAAAGTATATATTTTCCTGATGTTTCAACTTTGTAGGGTATGGTTATTTAGAAAATATAGGCACATGTTTTCTGAGATTTTTTCCATCCATCAAGTGATGAGGCTCATGATCCCAACCCTTGAATCTGGGGAATGTGACGGCTTCAGTTAAGAGTATGATGAAAGTGATGTCATGTGACTTCTACGGCTAGATCATACGACGTCACAAAAATTCTGCCTTGTTCGCCAGATACTTGCTCTTAAAGTTCTGACTTGCCATTTAAGAAGTTCAACTACTTAGGCTGCCATTGAAACAGGAGTTTTTGGGGGTGAAAAAAAGACAGGTTTTAGGAAATTTTAGAAATTTTGGAAATTAAGGAGACCATGGGGGTAGCACAGAGCTGCAGAGCAGCAGAAGGTATATTTCCATAGAATAGGGAAGCTGAAAAGCTGCAACAGGTACATTTCCATAGAATGAGGGAGCGGGGAACAGCAAAAGGTCTATATTTACAAAATAAAGAGAAGGAAGCCCTTAATCCAGAAGGAGAAGAAGAAAGCCCAAAGGGAATAGGAAAACAATAAAGAAGGGGTGGGGGTGGGGGGGGGAACTTCACATATCCCATGTGAGGTTTGACCTTTGAGCCCAGAAGTTACTGTAGTAACCAGTCCAAGGGAATAGTGACCAATCAGAGGGGATATCAAGGCACCAGGATCTGCAGCCTTTATAAGCCATAAGGAAAAAGAACTCAGTGGGACCCTTTCCCCTTCCCCACTTGGGAGTCCATTCTGTGGGACTCTTTCCCTCTCCCCATATGGGTGTCTGTACTTGTTCTTCAATAAATCTCTACCATTGCTATACTACCCTTTGTCTGTGGATTCATTCTTCGACTCCAATGGACAAAGAATCCGGGTTCCAGTCCAAAAATTCCATTTCACCATGTTAGGAGAAAGCCCTAAGCAACATTGGAAACCATGTGTAGTACTTTGGTTGACAATGTTGGTTGGGCAAAGTCTTCCAGTCATCCCATTCCACGTGCTAAATATATGAATGAAGACTTCTGTCATTCCAGTCATTCTTCAACTACTGTGTCTTCTTCAAAACCGAGTTCCCATGTAGACCACTTTTCCCTGTTTAAATTTATAATCCCACACTCATGAGCATAATAAAATGGTTGGTTTATACTAAGATTTAGGTTGCTTTTTTACTCAGCAGTGCATCACAGGAACAAATAACTAACTGGAAAAATAAAAAGTTTTATTCCTTTAGCTTTCAGGGTTGTTCAAACTTGAAACTCTACAATAATATTAGTTCTATCTGTCCAGCTTGGAGAAGCTCAGAGAGTGGCCCTTAAGGGACATTCCTGGCACAAGGGGAAGAGGCCTGGGCCAGAGGAGTAGATACTCGATGAACTACAAGGGCACAGCAAGCTTGGCCGGGGGTCTGGTGTGTGAATACAGATCTTTGAGAACATTGCAGCTTTGTGATTTAGTTTCTGTTCATTCGAAACCACATTCTCTAGGGCAAAGTAAACATAAATATTTCATGTATATTTCCCAAGGCAGTGGATCTTGAGTGTTTTTTCTGTTTAATCCTGCTGATATACTCAGGGTAACGTTAAGATTTGATAAAAAAAAAAAAGAGGGAGGGAAGTAAGAAAGGCGAAAAAACGAAAATGTAACTATGCTGACCTTTTGCTCTCTAAAGACTTGAGCCTCAGACCACTGTCAGGTGGGGTGAACTTGCAGTTTTCTTTCCTATTGTGGAGGGCAAGATAGATCTGGGAATTTTTAAAACTAGAAAGAAACTGAAGTTATCAAGCACCAGTGCGTATTAGAGAAACATTATTCTGGTTTGTTTTACCGATTTTTTTGAAATGAAATTTGAACAGAGGCAAAGGAAAACTCTTCTTTATGTTATAGGATAATGAAAAGCCAGGAACATTCCAGGATAAGTGGAATAGGGAAACTGAGGCAGGAAAATTAGTTTTGCAGGCCTCTTGCAGCAGAACTTATCTTGAGAACAAAGAGTTAAAACCTCTCCTTCTCATAAAAGAATTCAGGAAGGGAGGGGGAAAGGAAGAGGGAGAAAAAGAGGAGGTATCTGAATTCAAATAATATAGACTACTTAGGGCAAATCATCCTGAAGCAGTTGAAACAACAGGAAGGAGGGCGAAGAAGAGGGCTGTTTATCTCATCCCTTTGTTAAACAGTGAAGCCAGCAGTCAGGTTTGTCAAGATAAAGTTTCCAGGTGCTTCTCATATATTGTGGAAAAACCATAATAAAGAAAAGGGGGATCTTCAGAGTTAATCTGTACCTGGATATCTAGCAGAGGAATTTTTTTTTAAAAAAAAACCTTATAGACAAGAGGGTATATAAAGCAGAAACCCTCCACCCCAATTGCTCTTCAGATTAGCTGAGAACCTGTCGGTGCTTCATAAGCCAGATGTATAGATTTACTTGCCTTGCTTCTTTAAGAAATGTGTCTGCTTTAGTTTTTAAATAACTTCACTTTCTTTAACTTTTAAAATAAATTCACTTTAAATAAATTCACTTTAAATGAATTCACAACACAAATATTATCTGAAGTCTCTCATTTAAATTCACTTAAGTAAGAAGACAGGAATCGAGGTTGGGGACAGCCCTCTCCTACTGACTCTCCCCTAACCCCTCTCTGGTGTCTGCAAGCGGTGCCTGTCACAGCTCTGTTTTCTGTCTCTAGGAATCTGGGAATCCTAGGTACCTCTTATAAGTGGAATCATACAATGTTCTTTTTGTGACTGGCTTATTTCACTCAGCCATATATCTTCAAGGTTCATCCATATGTAGTATTGTTAGAATTCCCTTCCCTTTTAATACTGGATAATATTCCACTGTATGTATATATCACATTTGTTTATCCATTCAACTATTGATGGGCACTTGGGTTTCCTCTACCTTTTGGCTATTATGAACAATGCTGCTGTGAACATGGGTGTACTTGTATGCTATTTTTGCAGCATATTTCTAAGTCTAATATTGTTTCCAAATTGAAAGTTTAAAAATGTAAAAATATTTTAAAAATTAAAATGCAATGTCCTTAAGAGGTCATCTCCTATTTTGTAAAACTACTGTTTGAAATTCTCTGCTATTTAGATAGTCCCTTATTCTGTAAAGTCAACTCTGCTATTTTTAAACAGTCCCGTATTCTGAAAAACCATCTTTGCTTTCTAGCCTGCTTGTATAATAAGGAAGATAAACTTAGCTGTCTGACCTTGTAGGCCAGAGACTAGATACGCCCATACTCTCATGCCATGCCAGATGCATGTTTTAATTGGCTAGAACTGTGTTGTTTTCAAGACCACAAGCTTCCAGTGAGATAACTACTAAGCACACATAGGGCTGGCTCTTTAATAAAAAGAAAATTTCTGTTTGTTGCGAGGCTCAGAATTTGAAAGACATTCAGTGGACCTCCACCTCTCTAAAGCGTTGTTTGGTTCTTCTCTGTTCTTCTGCAACAAACTGGCTGATCATAGATTTAGAAGATTAACCTGTAGGTACTGGTTATTTTTCTGAGTCCTCTTTGCCTCTTGTGTTTGGAGTGTAGATCCCAAATCTGCTGCTCTCTGAGGACCTGAGAAGCTACTGCCTGAGAAGATCATTGTCCAAGCATGAGACCCACTACAGGCAGGGAAAGAAAGATGCTGGATGACTTGCAGTGGTGTAGGGTACTTCCTGCCAACACTGAGCTCAGTGATCTAAAGCTCAGCAAGTTTCTTAAGGGTAATGCTAATCTCACAAATAGAAAAGACATTAAAAATAGTCTTAAGACTCCAAACACTCATCTGTCTATTCCAGTTAGAAACAAAGCTCTCACATATGTCAACATTTTATCTAGTTTCAAATGTTTTCTTCATTTAAACACACACACCTTTTCTTCTTTTATCCCATCACCTTTTTCTCTTAAGGCAAACTATGCAGGGTTCTAGAATGAAGGAGATAAAAGGAAGTGAAAAGAAGAATTTACAGCAAAAGGTTCAGGCTGAGTGACAGTATAATAATGTTGCTAAATCAGACTTGCAGAGTTTTTAGAAATTCTCATTATGCCATAAAATTTTATGGATCCCAGCATCACTCCTCATTGCCTCTCTTCATTCCCTATTGCTTCCTTTTCCCACTGATAATCATAGCTCCAAGCTAAAGTTCCTTTCTGAACCCACAGGGTCCCTTTCCTCAACAGCAGGGAGCTCCAGGGAACTGGCAACCAACTGTAAACAGATAAGGTGCATCCTTGTGGAGCCCATTTCCTGCTTCCCTATAGATTAGAGTTCTTTTCCCTTAGGCAATCCCTGGATGCTCCAGAGATGTGTGATCATGGCCTCCACCCCAAAGTTTGTGCCTTTAAGCATTTACTTGTTTCAGGAGAACCCACTGCTGCTTACAGAGTCTCCAATGGGTACAGCATCTCCAAATAGTTAAGACTCTCAAGTTCAGACCCATTGCTTTTCCTTTGGCAGCTTTCTTTGCATTTATTCATTGTGCTGGTTTTCAGGCCTAGTTGCAAGTTTAGTTTGATAGAACATTAGACATCATTCCATGTATAAAGATCTTTATAATTTTATTTTCAAGAGGAGATGCTATCAAGAGGTTTAAGGGATAAAAACTGGAAAACAAAACAATACATCAAGGATTAAAAATTGGCTCAGCTGATAATTGCTTGTCAATTTCATTTTGGGATCTGCATTTTACAGATGGGATAGGTTTTGCATTTTACTGACATTTATCAAGACCATTCTTGATTTCCCTGAATTGCTTGAAATCATTTTTGAGTGAGGAACTGCGCTCTGCACTAAGAATGGGGGGAAGGGGAACCTGGGGGGCCTCAAGCTCTGCTCTACCGGTATTTACAAGCCTATGAGGAAACACACTAACAAAAAACTATATTGTGCAATTGACAGAAACATGTAACATTATAGAAACAAAGAAGGATAGAAGAGATCATGGCTGTGAATTAGTCAGAGGGAAGTATGGAAAGGAGAGTAGGATAGAGGGATAGGCTGAGAACTTCTATGGGGAGAGGCACAATCATTCAGTGTGATTTAGATAGTATTATGTGGATGAAAAGGGGCCACATGCTAACCTGACTAACTCAGGGAAGGCCTGTGTGGCAGCCTTGCAAACTCAGAGACCTAACAGTAACCACAAATGATGATCTGAAATTAAAACTTTTTAAATTAAAAAGCAGTTTATAGTAGGTAGTCATGGCCTAGGCTGGTATCTTCCCTGACATAATATCAATTTTGATCTTCACTGAGCCTATTGTCTTTTTGCATCTAGATAACACACCTTTGGAACGTATGGGTAATTTGTAACTTCCCTTTTTTCCAGACCCCTCAGGGCACAACCAATGCTCAGGAGGCCAGGGCAGAGACCACAAATTCCCTCATTGTTATTGTTATTGTGTTAATTGTTGACTGCTAACTATCCTGTATCCACCTATGTAAAAGAAGCACTTGTCTACCATTTTACTTTTTATCCAATCGTAGAGGTTTCCCCACTTTGCTTTCTCCCACCTCCCTAATCTATCACCAATGGATTTCATGTGAACCACTTTTGTCTCCTTCTTTGATGGTAATTTATAAAAATAGGTGAAAAACCACCATTATTTGCAGCATTATCTTAATTCACTGAGATTCTGCTTTCCGGCAATTGTCAACAGTTTGGTTTAAATAAATTCACAAAAATTCTTTATAGGTTTGAATGTTTCTTATGTTAACAATTGAAAGGCCTCTTCTTGCCTCAAAAGATTCCTGCTCAACCCCTTTCTAAATCTCGTGTGTGTGTGTGTGTGTGTGTGTGTGTGTGTGTGTCTGTGTGTATTGAATGCTTAGTCTCAGGAAAGTTAAATTTCTCAACAGATTTGCTGATCAGATGGAGATTTCTAGGGTCAGAAAGAAAGGGAGGAGAATTAAGAGAGTCAGGAAAGGTGGTACCAAAGGCATAGTCCTACCTGTATTACAACCATGCCTCATCCCGGACAATCTCTTGTTTATAGGTTCTAAATACTCAGGTATTTAGACTTGCATCTTTTCCCCAACCGAAATTTCTCCTCCTTAAAGCCTGGAGCTAGGATCACACATTTCAGCTATTTGAATCCTCCCAGTTCTTCCTGTCTTGCTTTGGAAAGAAAAGGACACACATTGGGTCTGGAGAATAACAGGTAAAGACCACTTCCTCTCCTGCTCAAGACTTCATTTATCTTAAGCTTCTACAGGACCATATTAATTGCCTCTGCTGTCAGACTCTCAGGTGATTCACAAAAAAGCTTAGAAAATGTGATCGATGGCTGAACATAGGGGAGATAGGTAAATCCATGGAGATAGGTTGCCACTTTGATAGCTGAGGAGCCCCCGGGGTCCTCAGTAAGGTTCTCTAGAATTGGAGAAAGTCTCTCAGTCACTTGGGTTTCAGTCATGTGTCACCATGATAACGTGTGTTACAAACCACCAAGTATCTTGGCAGCTTCAAACAGCAACCATTTATTTAACTCACATTTTGTGGGTCAGACATTTAGGTTCCATGAAAGGCAGTTCAGGTCTTGACTGGACTCCTTGCATTTGTAGTTAGCTGTGGTTTGTCTAGTTGGCTCTGCTTCTGAGGGTTGGTTGGCTGTTGGGTAGGGCATCGCAGTTCTCTTCCACATGGTCTCTCATTCTCTAGCAGACTCCCCCAGGCTTGTTCTCATGGATGAGGCAGGGTTCCAAAAGGAAACTCAATAGTGCAAGAGACTAAATGGAAATGTGCAAGGCCTTTTGAGTCCCAGACTTGAAAGTGGCATGCCAGCACTTCTGCCATATTCTTTTGGCAAAGCAAGTTGAGGCTAGCCCAGAGTCTTAGTAGGAGAACTGCAAGGTTTCAGGGCAATATAGGACGGTAATATAGGAAGGCCATCAATAAATCAACCTACCACACTCAGAGCATACCGGGAGGCCCACCCTGAAGATACGTCGCAGACCAACCTCAAGCATATATAACATTGCTGGCTGATGTTTTGGAACTTTCTGATTGCCCTCTTACACAAGTATCTAGGAAATGAATGCCAACATTTTCAGATCTGCTAGACGGAATAATTAACACCCGAGGAAAGCCACCCTTAGTGTGAGTCAATAAACCAGGGTATTGCCAGTTCCCAGCAGAAGACAGCTCAAAGAAGGGATCCATTTATAAATCCACATTGCCACAATGTGCTAGGGTCTTCAAAAACTTTATTCCATTCACTGATCATAGCAGTCCTGCAAGGTGGATGTTATCTACATTTTAAGTATGAGGAAACAGAGGCTCAGAGAAGTTTATTTGAACTCATATCCAGCTTTGAATCCCATGCTCTTTCTCCTTCCTTTTTGTACTCTTCTGACATTTATTTCTTACATAGGACCTGTTTCCCTCCAGGTCAATTAGAGGATGAACCTGCACTTTACTGACATCTGTCCAGAGACTATTCTTGGTTTCCCTGGATTGTGTGCAAGGCAAGCTGATCTAGCAACAATTCTGATGCTTACAGAACAGTATGAATGTCAGTTTTAGAGCAAAGGAAAGGAGAAGCATATCTTTCAGCATGATTTTATTTCTTAATTAACAACCACAAAAGAGAAAATGGGCTTAACGTAATACTTGGATTAAATATCAATTTCCATCATGAAATAGGAAACCTTTTTTCTTTTCAGGCAGACCTCTGTATCAACTATGAAGCCACAGCTGCCATCCAGAGCAAAGATCACATAGTTTGATTGACAGCCCAATACAATGAGGCCACAGACCATACTCCTTAGATTCACTTTGGGCCACACCCCCTTCATGGGATGGGCAGGAACCAACAAGGTTCCTTAGTACAGAGAAGAGATGCCTTTCACTCAGGCATTTTCTGGTGAACAACCTGAATTTACTAGCCCGCTCTTCAACAAGGAACCCTGTACCTCTGTTAGTCCATACTTTTCAGATTAAACCATTACATTTTCATTTTTACACTTATGATTTACTACCAAAGGCTGATGGTAATTATTCTAAGTGCTCTGATCATGTGTCTTTTCTTGTTCTCATTGTTATCCAACCAACTATCTCCAGTCAACACCAGCAGAGCCCTCTGACCCATAGGCAAGTGGACCATGCACGCTTTATAACAAGCACTGTGCTGGCCAAATAAAACCCAATTTGTGAGCCAATGAGTGATACATATTGTAACTTGTAGCTCTGAACAGTCTAGGACTCTAATAAAGTGCTTGGCAAAACGCACACCAGAAGAGGATTTGAATTCATAGAAACTCATGAGGTTCAATTGGGAGTAGAAATCCAGGTATTCCAGGGGGGAAATCCACTTGATTACAGATATGGCTGAGACAATCTGTTACTGTTGTCTGCAGTGGGCCTACGCTCTCTGGAGCAACTGTGGAAGGCAGAGAGATTAATCACTGCCAAACATCAGCTCTGGGCTTGAGGTTCTTTCTAAATGACAAAGGAGAAAGAAGGAATGAAAAGTGAAGCCTAAGCTGTGAAATTACTTGCTGATTTCTTCATAAACAAGCTATTTATTCAAAACCTGGAATAACCCAGAAGAAGGCTGCACTCGGCCAAGTCAATATCAAATATAATTTGTTAAGGGGGCTTCATTGGTACCATAATAAATTCTTCATAGATGACAAGGTTGGAGGAAAAGAGTTCATGTTTGATATCTATCTATCATCTATCTATCTATCTATCTATCTATCTATCTATCTATCTATCTATTTATCTATCTAAATTCTATCTCTCCTCTCTAACGTTGTATATCTGAATGCAATGATAACAAGGATGAGCTAAATATTGGAATATCAGCCTCTGTTTCACTGGGACAAAGTTACAAAGAGCACAGAAAAGGTTGTGAAGAAAGGAAGGGGTTTCCAGGAAGAAAGCTCATTGCACTTTCAAAGAGAGAACGACTGTAGAGATGCTGCTGCATTTCTGTTTGTTGCCACATCATGACCTTTACAATATATTGTTTTTGAAAAAACAAAATAGCATGTGCAAGTAAAGGTCCCACATGGGAGGATGTTCGGTTAATGTTCACCTAAATGTTAATAACAGGTGGTGTAATTTAGGATAGTTTGTCATCTGTTCACCTCTCTGTAGTATTTTCTATAATACTACAGAGAGCTTTGTGTACTCTTAAAAAGTGACATGTACAACAAAGGTAATTTCATTTTAGAAAATACAAAGCGAGTGTGCTTCATAGCATCTCAGCATTTTCACACTGGAAATGCCCTACGAGAGTATCTAGCAATATGTCTCACTTTACAGAGATTGTGACATCTTAACTGGCACCCTCTTGGGGAGGGAATTGTTTTTATCCTAGGATGGTTGGTAGAGCCCTAAGGCTAAGGGTGCCTCCAATATGAAAAGATATGCTCTGCCTGGGAAAAATTTCTTCACCCATGAGAAAAGGGGTTGTCAAGGAAACCGGAGGTATGAAAAAGAAAGGGACAGAAGAAGGTGAGAGGTACGAGGTACGGCATGACATGGAGCAAAAGGGCCACTGCTCATGCCCGAGTGGTGAGGTGACCAAAGAATTTCTCAAAGCATGTTTCATGTCTGCTTTAAAGTTGTTTGTATTTTGCAATATAAATTCCTTCTCTGTACCCCTGACACCTTCAGTAAAATACATTACACTTGCAAATGACTTGAGTGATTAGGGTTTGGTTAGTGAGGGGAAATCAGGGTAGAGAGGCCGAATTTCACACCTGAGTTACAACAGTGAAGAATAGAGATCATATATGTGGGATGAAGACATACTTTGTTAACTGGGAAGTTTTACTGGAAGCAGAAACTGGATCCAGAAGTGAAATAGGGATCTAGCTCTGGCCCTCAGAATTTACAAGAATGTTGGGTAGGGCTTGTATTTCTCCAGGGCATATGATGAGGGGAGGTTTGACTGGATCTTATCTAGGTCCCAGGGGCCCATACATTCCTAAATGAAACCTGGATTATAAGGATAAAAACAGCAAGGTTCAGAAAGTTAAATAATTTGGTCAAGGTTACAGTGCTCTATAGAGGCAGGGGTGAAACAAAACCTCATGGCTGTTGAGGATGTTTAACTTCTCTCAGTTTCATAGAGGGAGAGACTCAACTATTAGTTTTGAGTCAATGTACCCTTGTTTTGTGGTAATTTCGTATTTTTGAAATAATTTCAGTCTTTTGAAATAATTTCAGAGAAGTTTAAAGAATAAGGTCTCATAGGACCTGAACCCAGACTTCCCAATCATTAACATTTTACTGCAATTTTCTTTTACTTCTTAAATAGATATATTAATTTTGCTGAATTAGTGTAACTTGTAAACAGTGTTTGTGTTTCCTAAGAACAAGAGAGTACAAGTATCAAAATCAAAAGACTAATATTAATATAATACTATTTTGTAACTACAGACATCATTTTGCCAATTCTCTTAATAATAGTCCTTATAGTAAAAAAAAAAAAAAAAAAAAAAAAAAAGTGGCCCAAAGTTCAGTGCAGGACTACATGTTGCATGTAATTGTTATCTCCATTTTATTCAGTAAGAATTTCAAAGTTTGTTTGTCTTTGTCTTTCATAACCTTAAGACTTTTGAAGAGTACAGGACACTTATTTTGTAGAATGTTTTTCCGTTGAGAATGTTTTTCAAGAACAATATATTGTAAAGGTCGTCATGTTCAATATTTTCTCATTAAATTGAGGGTGCATTTTGAAAGAAATATCACAAATATCATGGTGTATATGTCTTGATGCAACATGCAACTTTTTATATGCAACTACCATAAGTTCAGACTAACCATTCTGATTTCACTCACCTAATGGTGCACTTACAACTGGGCACATGACACAGTTGCAGGCATATTCAGTGCTGCTTGCTCACATATTTCTGAGCATCCAAGTATGAGGATACTGAATAACTTAAAAATATAACCTGTACCAACAATGAACAAGTGAAATTTGAAATTAAAAATAAAATACTATTTACATTAGCACCATCTCGAAATAAAATACTTAGGTAGGTATAAATCCAATACAATATATATGAGATCTATATGAGGAACACTACAAAATTCAGATGAATGAGATTAAAGATATAAACAGGGAAATATTCAGTGTTCATGAATAGGAAGACTCGATATTGTCAAGATGTCAGTTCGTCTCAAATTGATTTATAGATTCAATGCAATCCCAACTTCAAGACATATTAAAAAACTACAGTGATCAAGGCAATGTGGTGCTGGTGAAAAAATAGACTAATAGGCCAATAAAAAGAACAGAGAACCCAGAAATAGATCCATATAAATACAGTGAACTGATCTTTGACAGAAGAGCAGAGGTAAAACAATGGAGCAAAGATAGTTTCTTTACAAAATGATGCTGGAACAAGTGGGCATTCACACACACACACACACACACACACACACACACAAGAATCTAGACAGAGACCTTATACTCTTCACAAAAATAAACTCAAAATGAACCATAGGCCTAAATATAAAGTGCAAAATGATAAAAATTTTACAAGGTAACATAGGAGAAAACCTTGGGTATGGTGATCCCTTTTAAATACCACACCAAAGACACAATCCATGAAAGAAATCATTGATAAGCTGGACTTCATTACAATGTAAAACCTCTGCTCTATAATAGACAATAGCAAGAGGATTACTTAAATGACAACCACAGACTGGGAGAAAATATGTGCAAAAGATGCATAAATGACTGTTATCTAAAATGTACAAAGAACTCTTAAATCTCATTGGGAAACAGAAAACCCAATTTTAAAATGGGCCAAAGACCTTAACAGACATCTTACAAATGAAGTGGCAAATAAGCATATGAAGAGATAGTCTACATCATATATCATCAGGAACAGGAAATTAAAGCACCAATGAGATATGTCATAATGGCCAAAATCTGGAACACTGCCAACACCAAATGCTGGTGAGAGGATAGAGACACAGGAACTGTGTCATTGCTGGTGGGAATGTAAACTAGTTAAACCGCTTTGAAGATAGGGTGGCAGTTTCTTACAAAACTGAACATACTATTTCCATACAATCTAGCAATTGAACTCCTTGGTATTTAGTCACAGGAGTTGAAAACTCATGTCCACAAAAAAAGTTGCACAGGTATGTTTATAGAAGCTTTATTCATAATGACCTATACTTGAAAGCAACCAAGATGTACTTTAGCAGAGGAATGAATAAATCAGTTGTGGTACACTCAGATAATGGGATATTATTTAGTGCTAAAAAGAAATGAGCTATCAAGCCATATAAAGACATGGATGAAACTTAAATGCATATTACTAAGCAACAGAAGCCAATCTGAAAAGGCTGCATGCTATATGATTCCAACTACCTGGCATTCTTGAAAAGGCAAAACTATATAGATCGTTGTTTGCTGAGGGTGGAGGGAGGGGAGAATGAACAAGCAGAGCACAGATTTGAGGAGCAGTAAAAATACTTTGCATGACATTATATGGGTATATGTCATATTTTTGTCCACACCCATTAGAATTTACAACACAAAGAGTGAATCCTAAGGTAAACTATACATTTTGTGGGGTTATGATGTGTAAAAAATGTGCCATTCTAGTGAATGACATTGATAATGGGGGAGGATACCCAGGAGTGGAGGCAGGAGTATGTGAGAAATCTCTACCTTCTTCTCAAGTTTGTAGTAAACTTAAAACTGCTTCAAGAAATAGTCTCTCTCTCTCTCTCTCTCTCTCTCTCTCTCTCTCTCTCTATATATATATATATATATATATATATATACTATTTCAGTAGATCCAAACAGGGAACACCATGTTGGGAATGGAATATAGATTATGTGTGTTTTTGAAAAATTAATTTTAATGATTACTTCTACTTATTTTCATCATTCTTTTCCTTTTAATGTTTTTTGGGTGCATGGTTTGGCAGTGAAGAAAATTGGGGTAAAGAGCTGGACATTTTTTAAAAACCCAGTAATTCCCAAACGATACAAGGATGTAATAATTGATACTACTCAATAAGAAGCCATTCTATTCATAGCAGAGTGCCATATGGATGCACATGGAAAATGATACCCTATCTCATAAAAATCAATCAGCAGAAAACAGCACCAAGACAATTCCATACAGAAGGCAAACAAGCCACATTATTTAGATTAAGAAAGTAAATATGATTTCACCAGAGGAGTGGAAGGCTTGACAGCTCCGCTGAACAGATGCCGCTCACACAGCAAAGGAGCCTAATTGTTTGTATGTTCCTTCAGTGCCTCAGTCAGCAGGAGGCTTCTGGAATGAGGATGCTGTTTCTTTGAGTAACCAGATGTGACAGAGGATATTACCTAGCCTCAAGTTATCAGGGCATGTTATAAAGTGAGCCTTGTCGGATAGGTCCTTTGTGCATAGAAGCAGAGACTAATTTTGAGAGGTTTTCACACCCCAACTCATAAAATAGGTATTTGTAAAAGCAGGATGGCGACATCAGATCAGGCGAAGTCTTATGAACTGGCCCAGAGAACTTATCATGTGCTTTTCTCTGCACTTACACCTAGGAATGTCATTTTTCCATTTGCAGAACCCATCATTTTTATTGTGCTTCATCTCTATGGGGCTCAATAAAACTTTGTTAATAAAATGTGAATGCATGAATGGTTGTTCCTCTGGGATTAGCTATTTGAAAGGGGTGTGGTTTATTAGCTATTTGAAGGGAGGCGAGAGGAGAGAATAGAATTTATTAACCTAGCAATCAGGACCCCTGGCTCTAAGCCTACCTTCCCCATGCCTAAGCCATTCGTAGGCATTTGTTCTCCATGAATACACTCCTCTCTCTTCTGTGATTCTAGGCAGTGCTCTTCCCTATGACCAAGAGCACAACAATGTGGAACAGCTTGGGCTGTCCATGATTTTTTTTTCTGTTGCACTAAATACAGTGGGATTCACACTATTGTTTACTCCCAAGGATTAAATAACTGGTTTATATCATGTCTCAAATAATAAGCAGGTAATGAGACAAGTAGAGGGTACCTGACTCAGGCTTACTCACTAACAGTTCCTTTCTAGCCTCAGATAAAATATCCATATATTATCTCAGAAATGAAAATGTAAGAATACACATTATTCCTTGGGAGGATCAAGGAATAATCTACCAGTTGTAGGTGCTGAGATGACAGTGATACACTACTGTCTTGGCTTTTCTTTCTGTCTTCTAAATCTGTTTTAGATTTGTGTGTTTGTATGTTGGGGGGGGAGGGGTAAGTAGGATGCGTTTAATTATTTTGTTTCTAGCTGGAATAAATGTCCTAGGTAGAACTGGCTGCCTCTACCAGGCATTCGTTGTGGCTTCAAAGATAATAATTAAACCATTAGTTCCCCCAAAGTTATCAGCCATTGGCAATGAGATCAAAGACACACAAACTGACTCCCTAGTAGCATCATCTGGTAAAAGAGATTGTGCTACGTACTTCCAGGACATGAACGAGTCTGTAGGACAAAGAAGCCAAGTTGGGAGACCTAAGCACCTCCAATTCACTATTAGCTCAACTTGTTATCCTAGGGTTCCTGTGTATGGATGCTCTGTTATATTTTCCAAGTACCCTTCAATGCCCCTTCCACCTACCACAAAATCCAAATTTTTTATATGGTGTGGGTAACCCCACCTGAACTGACCCAGTCCATTCTTTGGTTTCGTCTCTCAATTACTTTCAGAATCTAGCCTGACAAAACTACTTGCAACCCTAAAATCCCAGTGTACTTTGTTGCATGTGCTGTGCAGTCCTCTATAAACTCAATTTTCCTTTTAACCTGTTGAAACTGTGAGCTTCAATGTAATTCACCTCAACTTGACATTGCCTGCCATATGAAGACTTTCCTTCTGCTGACAGTCATTGCCTCATTCATACTATGTCATAAATCTATCACAAAACTTATTGCCAGTACTCTAGTTCTTCACAAAGAACACTCCTATTTCTCTGTGATTTATATATTTTATCTAACTTATGTCCTCTGTGGAGCAGATGATGTCTTCATGCCCTGCCTTCATTTCCTTGGCCTTCCCTGGAGGTCACCTGTAGATAGTTCCTACATATGCCAAAATCTTCATGCATCCCTCTGCCTGAGGGTGCTCTCTGACTGTGGAAGTATGAATGATCTGCTTGGGGCAGGCAGGAATGCAAGGGATTTAATGCCCTTCAGGTGTGACCCTCCACTAAGGAAGAATGAGAGTTGGTGGTTAAATGTTCCAGCTTCCCCACCATTTGATGAGACAGCTCAGAGATGCTGTAACTCTCAGAGGGTCTCAATAATGCAATGTTGCAGTAATGGTCTGCATTTTGTTCTTGTATCTCTGTATTCATTCCCTTGGTTATTTCCCTCCCACACTGACTGAGCTTAGCTGCATGGCTTGCTTTGGTCAATGGGACTTTGTAAATGTGATACAAGCAAAGATTTTAAAAGTGTTTGCAGATGGGGCTCGATCTCTCCTCAATATTTTGAAACCTTTCTTAGATCAGTGGGATTGAATCCCAGTTGCCTACCTATTCCCAAATTCATGTCTTAGTGTCTAACATCATACTTGCTTATTGAATGTACTGAGCACATGTTTGTTGAATGAACTGAATATTCTTCTGCCTCTGTACTTTCCCCTGGTATGACTGTGACCTCTGTTTCTTTCTTTGTCCATTGTTTCTGAACTCCCATGTCTTCTCTTTTGTCCCTACCTCTTTTCCAGTTAATGGCCAGGATGGTTTGTTTCTGACTTTAGTTGCTCGGTTCAAGTTTGGGTTCATGCCAAGTCTCACCGAAGACACAATTCTCCAAGGTTCCCTTCAGCGTGATTCTGCCCCTACCCCCAAACATGGTGCTGCTCTTAGACTTCAGGAGATCACCAGTGGCTTTTTTTCCCCATTCTTCTTGGCACATCTTAAGCTCTGCAAGGTCTCCCTTGGTCTCCCATTCTTGGCTGACCTTCCCTAGAAACACAGTCAACTGACAATAACTGACTCTTGGATGCCAACTATCTCTTTGTATTTAAATTTCCATCATCTTTGAAGAGAAATGATGTTCACCAGGTTGATACAGATTCAAATGTGGTATCAGTGCTGAGTTTGACGCCACTCAGCAAAAGTCTCATCGTACATCAAAGCGAGCCACCACCTGCCTGGCACTTGCAAACCTTGTGGTGGGGCAAGGTCTCAGAGAGTCATCAAAAGGAGGCCAGCAGGGTTCATCAGGTTAAAATAGACCAAGATTTGGCTGTGTGGAAGGAGGGCTCTGTAAAGGAACAGTGGTTCTGGTTGTGTATGGGAGGGAAAAATGGCCCTCTCCCTAGAGCCACATACATCAGTCTCTTTCTGTGCATCTCTGCCACTCCCTGAGTTTGCCTGGACATCCTCAAGAGTCTTCCAAGAATGTCTGCATCATGAAACCAGGCTGGCTGTAGCCAGCAGTCTCATTGCAAGGGTGCAAGCTTGGCAGGGCAGGGCCACAGGGAGTCTGGAAGATGGAGCTAGTGCAATCCCCTAGGCCAGTGGTTGGAAAACTGCGGCTCGTGAGCCACATGCGGCTCTTTGGCCCCTTGAGTGTGGCTCTTCCACAAAATACCATGTGCTGGTGAGCACGTACAGTGTGATTGAAACTTCGTGGCCCATGCGCAGAAGTTGGTATTTTGTGGAAGAGCCACACTCAAGGGGCCAAAGAGCCGCATGTGGCTCGCGAGCCGCAGTTTGCTGACCACTGCTCTAGACTGATGCTGCTTGGCCCAGGAAAGATGGCATCTGTGGGTGGTTTGGGAGAGGAACTCAGCATAGGGACTTTAGGGCTACCCCTTCAGCCCTCTCCACACAGGTACACAACCCAGTCTCTCCCTGTATGACTTCAGGCCACTCTGCGCCCCCATCCCTCCACCAGAGCCCAGGGTGAGTGGCCATTAATGACATTTTGTGCTTTGGACCTTTGAGAAGGTGCCCGTATTTCTAGCAGACTCCCATCTCCCCTGGCAGATGGAATCTCTGCTGATTTGCACAGCCAGATGTTTTGAGGGCTCCTCTTCCAGCTCTGGTGCTCCAGGCTGGGGAGCCTGAAGTGAGGCTGAGATCCCCTTGCTTCTCAGGGGAAACCTTTGCAGCTGAGCTAACCCTCCAGATTTTCAACTGCATGTGGGAGTGGAGCCAGCCCTTTTCACGTCTTTACCCTTCTTACCAGTCTTGATGTGACTTCTATAAATTCTTGTTTATAAGACTCCTGTTTAGATAGTCTTCAGTTGGTTATTCAGGTTGATTGTTCTGTAATATAGTCGTAATTCTGATTTGATCATGACAGAAAGTGAATGTAACTTTCACCTATTCTGCTGCCATATTGGATCTTCAAGAAATATAAATTCCTATTCTATCACCAAGTACAAATCCAATAGGTTGTTGTTGGTGTGGAATACCTAAACGTATGAGTAGTTGTGCTTGGGAAACTGGAATTAATAGAAGATTTAAGAATAAAATGGTGAAAAGCAAACCATGATGTCCTGAAATGAACTGGTATGATTCGAACAAGTTGGTTTATGTGGCTAATCACTCATAGGAATCTCACTCAAGTCCATCCAGAATGGAAGGCTGGTGCAGTGATGCCAGCAGTGCATTGTCTGAACCACAGCCAGTAAGCAACCAGGTCCAAATGCCCATTGCAAATAGTTAAAAATATAAACATCATATTTGATTTCCTTTTCCTCATGTGTGAAATGAAGGGTTAAACTAATTTCATTCTCAAAACCCTCCCTCCTCTGACAAGCTGTTATTCCATAATTGCAGTTACTATTTGTAAAAATGTAAATGATTATGGATAAGGCAATTAGAATAATTAGCCATGTATGCTACAATATTGTGGCACAGTAGCAATCTCCCAGTGGTCTGACAAGTGGTTAGAAACCATTATTTATAAAAATCATTAAACCACAGAAATGTAAGCCACCATAATACTTTTTTTTCCTTGCCTTTCCTTTACCATTACACTTCTTGAAGGAAGAGTGTACACTTGATGCCTCTGCTTCATCACAGTTTGGCTTCCATCCTGTAACAGACACGATCACTTTCCTGCTCAGATCCCTCTGGGCCTTCACATTTCGTGCCTGCCAGCCTCTGCATCTCTTTGTCTGAGAGCTTACTCTGTTCAGGCAAATGCAGCTCGGTTTAAGGATGTGCCAGGCCCAAATGCTGGAAAGTCAACATGACCTCAGAGTAACTATCAATCATGTCTGATTGAAATTGGCATATAAATATCCCAGTTCCCCTACTCCTCAGGCAAGCTGACTCTGGGCCAAGAGTTCCACACTAGTGCTCAGAGTTTCCCAGAGATTGAACCCTAGTTACCTACAGTGACAACTTGCTCTATAAGGCGCTCCTAATTCCTGCCTTCCCTCTCCTGACTCAATTTCCCACTTCCAAACAGTTTTTTCTAGATTCACTCCTTAAACACCTTGCAATTAAATCCTTGTCCCCGGGGACTACTCCTAGGAATCCAAACTAACCTAGGTGTTAAAGCGATGTCTTCAATTTTAACAATGTCTTAATCTTTAAGACCAGTGGCCATGGCTGCCTCATTCTTTTCTAACCCTTTTCTCTCGCCCTGCACTCTCTTGATTCTCCTTCCATATATTTAACGGTCTAAGTTTTGGCTCCTCTCCTGGCTGCTCATTTTCCCTCCATGTCCAAAGTACTTCAAGATTTTGTCCTAGGATCTGTCCTCTCCTTTTTCTCTTACCACTCTTCCTTGGCAATGCTATCGACTGCCATTCCATGATCAAGGTGTATGTGGATGGATATTTGTGCATTTGACTTTCAGTCCTTTGACCACCTTCACCTCTTTTTGACTTTGATAGCTCACTTCCATGGACTTTATCATTATCTGCAAGGGCTCAATTATTGGAGTCTTGAGCTTCAACAAGCCACTCACTAACCACAGCTTTCTCCTTTTCAGCTCTTTTACTATTAATTCCAATTTACTCTCTCTTCTATTTTAATGATATTCCAATTTTGGAAAATTCATTTTTTCTCTCTCTCCCCAGCTCACCACCCCCATTTGTGTGCTGTTTAAAAAACTGACTCCGGTGGCGTTACTACAAATCTTGTCTCTCTCATTTGGTCACTCAGTACTGCCCATATGTCTCTTTTGGTATTTTGTCAACAACCCCTCCCATTCCCATTAAACAGTGTACAAAATTTTACCTCCCTTGAAGTGTTGATGCCATCACCTCTTTCCCCATTCAAAGTATTGACCTTGCCTCTTATACTTTTGAAATAACTGTGACTCTCCATATCCTCCCTCTGACCTACAAACTAAACTTCATCTGTCCATTCCACTTTCTTTTATCTCAGAGAGGGAAGAGTTCCCTTTTCATGCTTAGGCTAATCTCTTCACTTTTCAATAAAACCCAGTGAATGAAGAAATGAATGGAAATGGAGAGTTTGGGTTTGAAAAAGTTCTGGTGAAAGAACTTCTGATGAAATTAAAAGCAATTTTAATATAACTAATATAAACAAAATTATAAGTTATGGTTATAAGCAGAAGGTTAATATTTCTGTGTACCATGATGCAAAAAATATGATACACCTGACAATAATTGGAATGTGAAAATAGGGGAAGGGAGAGGAAGTGTTAAATGCTAATTGTCCCATTTTGCAAAGCACATAGTCTATAGTTCACTAAAGTTGAAATATATAACTTAGTAAACATGTAATAAGATATATATTATCTTACCATTTATATATAAAATAAATATAAACTCCTAAATATTGTGCACAATATATATATTTTAATTTTAAGGAGATTTATTAGGAAATATATTTTATGTGACCAATTTATATAAAGTTTGACAATTTCTTCAGTTTTCTTTCCATTTCTTCTGTTAAATTAAATAATTTAAAATCTAAAATAATGTGTATAATATGACTTCAGTTCTGTAAAAATAATTTATGTAATGATTTTCTTCTCTCTGTATATATTCATAGAGAAATATCTGCAATAAAGTTTACTTAATGCTGTTAATAGTTGTTTCTGAGTAATGAGATTTGGGGTAATAAAAAATACTTTCTTCTTTTCGTGTTACTTAACTTTTCTTGTGTTACTTAACATTTACAAAAATAATGATAATATGCAATTTTGAAAAAAGTTAATATGTTTTTCATGTGATTAGGGATTTTTAACTTATTTCAGGTTATTTTACTTGAGTATTTTCTCTGAATACATTGAGATGTTTTCCATACTCCCAAATTCATGTATTTTTGTCTGCTTGTTTATTTAAATCTCAAAAGGAAAGATGCTCAATTGTCTGATAAATCTGATACCAACATAAATTAGATAATTTATTCAACAGTATTTATTGGAGGCTTAGTTTTGCCAGGCACTACGTTTGCATAAAAAGCAAGACAATGTTATTTCCCTCAGCTTGTATTAAAACTTTGGAACAGTGAAACTCAGGTATTCCAGGTTGAAATTATTTCCTCTAATGACATTACAACACTTTGCAAATGTTTTAAAACTAAGTTATTGTTTTCATGCTCTTTATTTCCCCAACAAATGGTTTTATACATCTCTCATCTTTCTTTAAACTCTCTACCTTGGTATAAGGTGAGCATTAAGTGAATCTATTTAGAAAAACCTGTGCTTCAAATGCTTTCTCTATAAGCTGGTAGCCAAATCAACATCTTGTGATCCAAGTGTATTTATTAATCAAGAAGCAAATAGTGAGTACCTATTTTGAGTAGGGCATATTGATTGCCAATGAGAGGGACAGAGTATTAAATGGATTTTATGTTATTGCTAAAGAAGACAAATCACAAAGACATGAGATGTTGGTTGACATTGTGAGATAAAAATATACAAACTCTCATAAGTATTTAAAAGATAATTGTTGTGAGTTGGCTTGATTGGGTTATGAGTTTTGAGAGTCACTCCAGTCACTTAAGAAGAGGGATATTTATTGAAACTATATTGGTTTGGGTGATGTTGGTTGTTCTAAAGATAAAGACCCAAATTTCAGGGCCTTAACAATATAGTGGTTCAAGTTCTTATTCATGTAAGATCTTCTAAGTCAGCAATTAGGGAGCTGGGATCCTTTCATCTTACAACTCTGCCATGTTTGACATTTGGTTTCAAATTTACTGTTCTCAATCACATCAAACCTCAGAAGAGAAAGGTGTGGAGAATCAATCTATTGGCAGCTTTTATGTATCAAGCATTGAAGAAGTGCAAATCACTTCTGCTCAGTTTACATTGGCTAGAATTATCATATGGTCACATATATCTGCAAGGCAGGTTGGAAATGTGGCATTAGAGCTTATAGTTCTAGAAAAACTGTTCGTTAAGGACTTCTTAGATAGGAATTCTTTTGTAAATACTTAGGATCAAATCTATATTCTTCCTCCTACCCCTTACCCCTGTCTAAACCATGCTTCTCTTGATCTAGAGAAGTATGGGACAGAGTATGGGGGATTACAGCTAGAGAAATCTTTTTACTAACAATGACTGAATAATTAAGTGAGATTAAAATTATATAATCTGTATTCAATATTGTTGGGACATTAGAATATCATTAAAAGGTGAGAATAGTTTGGAGGGGTCTCAGATGGTAGCAAAGGGAGACCTGAATTCACCTTCTCCCATAGGCATACCAAATAGCAATTCCTCCTGAGGAACTGAAAGCTGATTGAATAGTTTCTGCATAAGAAATGAAAGAGAGACAACACAGAGAAGGGGAGAAGACACTGTAACTGCCAGAACATACCTGATAGGGTGACTTGAAGTAATGAAGGATATCAATGAGGGGCTTATACACAGACTTGCCTGACCCATGGCACAGTGAAAAACAACTGTTTAAAGAGCACCTAGACTATACATGAAGAAAATCCATTTACTAACCCTAAAGCGTTTGTCAAATGGATGGGGAATGAGAGGAACTTTCTGGGATTGGAGGCATCATGAATGCCATTGTTTATGTTTCTCCTCCACCCAGAAAACACAGGCTAGATCAAGTACTCTAGCCAGTCCAAGATTGTATGGGCAGAAGCACAGTCTAAGTACTCTAATTGCGGCCACCACAGTGTGCCCTGAGCCACCTCAGCTGGTGCACTCTCTCTAACTCCAACCAGATTGCCCACCAGGATGCCTCTGATGCCATGAGCCTCAGGCTTCCTAAGCTCACTCCAGGACCTTCTGTAGCCAGCTTGCCCACCAGGGCACCTTTCATCCAGGCCCATCTCAGATCTAGCTAATTGGCCCAATAAGCTACCCCCAGTGCCAGGAAACCTCAGCCAATACCCATAGCTCCAGTCAGTTGTCCTACCATGAAACCCAGTGACATATGCACCTACTCCAGACCCAGCAGGCCTGCCAAAGCACCCAGAATGGGCAGCCTACACACAAGTTGCCATTCCTTTAAGAGTGGGAAAAGTAGCTCTTTCCATTTAACTCATAGAAATTAACATGGAAAGAAAAAAAGAGGAGACAATGGAATATGTTCCAAATGAAAGAACAAGATAAAACCCTAGGAAAATCCTAATGAAATGGAGATAAGTAATTTGTGTGGTATTCAAAGTAATGGTCATAAGGATGGTCATCTTGGGAGAAAAATAGAAGAACACAATGAAAACTTTAATAAAAGAAAATATAAAAAGAACCAATTAGAAATACTAATACAATAACTGAAGTTAAGAATACACTAGAGGGAATCAATATCAAATTAGATGATACTTATAAATGGATCAGCAATCTGAGAAAAGTAATTTTAAAGAAACATGAATAGTTTTAGGGACCTGTGGGAAACATTGAAAGTAGTACGGGTTGCATAATAGGTGTGTGTGGGGGGAAAAGGAACATAAAATTATTTAAAGGAATAATAGCTGAAAAACTTTCATAACCAGAGGAAGGAAACAAACATGTGGGTCCAGGAAGCACAGTCCCAAATAAAATGAACCAAAATAGATAAACACCAATACATATTACAATTAAAAAGGCAAAATTTTAAGTTAAAGAGAGAATCTTGATAGCAGCAAGAGAAAAACAACTAGTCACATACAAGGGAAACCCAAAAATGCTATGAGCGATTTCTCAGCAGAAACTTTGCAGGCCAGAGAAGAGTGGCAGGATTTATTTAAAATGCTGAAAAGAATGAACCTACGACCTAGAATACTCTATTTGTCAAAGATTATCATTCAGAAACAAAGGAGAAAGAAAGTTTTCTAGACAAGCAAACACTAAAGGAGTTTCTCACCACTAAACTGGCTTTACAAAAAATGTTAAAGGGTCTTCTTTAAGATAAATAAAAAAGGCAATAACCAGAAACAAGAATATATATGAAAGAAAAAAATCTCACTGATAAGTGCAAATAAGTAGCAAAGACAGTGGATAAGCCAACTGAAAAGCTAGCATGAAAGCTAAAAGACAAAAATAGCGAAGTCAACTATAACTACAATTAGTAGTTATCGGGTATACAAAACAAAAAGATATTTAATATAACATCAATTTTTTGGGAGGTAGAAGTAAAAATGAAGTATATTAGAATGCATTTTATTTTAATGCAAATAATCTTAAAATAGGCTGCTATACAGGTATATAGATACATGTAGATGCAGATATAGATACAGATATATAGATATAAAGATATCTATATATATATAGATATATAGATATATAAGTATATAGGTATATAGGTACAGGAGATCCTCAGGTTATGTCAGAGTTCTGTTCCTACCGTGTGACATAACGCGATTTTCACCATAAGTTGGAACCCACCTACATAAGCACCTACATCACACACATGGAGCACATACACAGCAGTAATGAAGTAAAACAGTAAAAAATATTTAAAAGAAAGATAACAATTCCTGACCTTTACTTGTGGTAAATGAATAATAAAAAAACATAAAGCACATATGTACGTTGAAATGATGGAACTTTTTTTTATATAAATAAATGGGAGAAGGCAGAACATAACCATGAAACGACGCACGTTGAGTCTGACGTAACCTGAGAACAGCCTGTATATAGGTATATAGGTACATAGTTATAGATATACTAGAGGCCTGGTGCATGACATTTGTATACTCTGGTGGCGGGGGGGGAGGGGGGTGTGTCTCTCAGCCCAGCCTGTGCCCTTTAGCAGTCTGGGAGCCCTCAGGGGATGTCTGACTGACGATTTAGGCCCGCTCCTCACTAGGAGCGAGCCTAAGCTGCAGTCAGACATCCTTAGCACTGCCATGGAGGTGGGAGAGGCTTGCCAGCATTCAGCTCAGCTTGTGGCTGAGCAGCGCTCCCCCTGTGGGAGCACACTGACCACCAGGAGGCAGCTCCTGGTTAAGCATCTGCCCCCTGATGGTCAGTGCATGTCATAGTGACTGGTTGATCTGCCGTTCTGTCAATTTGCATATTTCCCTTTTATTATATAGGATATGAACCTCATGGTAACTATAAACCAAAAATTATACAAGAAATACATAAAAAATGAAGAGAAAGAAGCCCAGACATAAAGATAAAAATCCCCAGCAAAACACAAAGTAAGAAACTAAAGGAAAAAGAGAGGAACAGAGAAGAGCTACAAAAATAATCCAGAAAATTTTACTAAAATGACAATAAGTACATACCTATCAATATCTACTTTAAATGTAAGTGTACTAAATCATTCAATCAAAAATATAGGGTGTTGTTGATAATAGCAATTCTAACAGGTGTGAGGTGGTATCTTATTATAGTTTTGATTTGCATTTCCTTAATAACTAGTAAAGTTACGCATCTTTTCATATACCTATTGGCTATTTGTATGTAATCTTGAGAGAAGTGTCTGTTCAGGTCCATTTTTTAATTGGATTGTTTGTTTGGTTTTGAGTTGTATGATTTCTGTACATATTTTGGATATTAACCCCTTGTCAGAGCTGTTGTTTGCAAATATCTTCCATTCAGTTGGTAAGCTTTTTGCTTTGTTGGTGTTTTCTTTAGCTGTGCAGAAGTCTTTTAGTTTTATATAGTCCCATTCATTTATTTTTGACTTTACTTTTCTTGTCTTTGGGGTCAAATTCATAAAATCCTCTCTAAGACCAAGGTCCATAAGTTTAGTAGCTATGCTTTCTTCTATATAATTTATTGTTTCAAGCTTTATATTTAGGTCATTGATTTATTTCACAAGTGTTGGAGAGCTTGTGGAGAAACAGAAAGCCTCATTCACTGCTGGTGGGAATGTAAACTGGTAAAACCACTATGGAAAGCAGTATAGAGGCTTCTCAAAAAATTAAGAATAGAATTACCATATGACTTCCAGAAACCCTTCTTCTGGGGATCTACCTGAAAAAAATATTAAAAATATATGTGTTTTTATTGATTTCAGAGAGAGGAAGGGAGAGGGAGAGAGAGATAGAAACATCAATGATGAGAGAGAATTATTGATTAGCTGCCTCCTGCACTCCCTCTATGGCAGTCAAGCCTGCAACCCAGGCATGTGCCCTGACTAGGAATGGAACCATGACCTCCCAGTTCATGGGTCAATGCTCAACCACTGAAAGTTTTAAAGACATTTATTTGCAATAATATATGCACCCCTATGTTCACTGCAGCGTTTTTCATGGTGGCCAAGATATGGAAACAACCAAAGTGTCCTTTGATAGATGATTGGATATAGAAGTCATATATAAGAAAAAATAAAATATTGCCATTTGCAGCAATTTGGATGGATCTTGAAAATATCACACTAAGTGAAATAAGTCAGACAGAAAAACTCAAGAAGCATATGATGTCATTCATATGGGGATATTAAATTAAAAGCAACAAATGTACAAACAAGAAAAACAGAGAAAACAAAACAGTATGGTGGTTTTCAGAGGGAAGGGGATTGGAGGTAGTTAAGGGTAAAGGGGGTCAAGTAAATGGTGACAGAACTTTTGTCTTTGGGAGGTGGGCATACAATGCAATATATAGATCATGTATCATAGAATTGTACACTGTAAACCTATATAACTTTATTAACCAATATCACCTGAATAAATTTAATTAAAGAACATACAGGGCCCTGGCTGCGTAGTTCAATTGTTTAGAATGTCTTCCTCATATGCCAAGGTTGCAGGTTCAGTCCCCAGTCAGAGTACATACAAGAGTCAACCAAGGAATGTGCAGATAGGTGGAACAACAAATCTCTCTCTCTCTCTCCCTCTCTCTCTCTCTGCCTCTCACTCTCTCTCTCTGTCTCTCACTCTCTCTCTCTTAAAAATCAATAAAAAATAGGGTGGCTAAATGGTTAAAAAAAAAAGGTCCACCTGTATATTGCCTACAAGAGACCCACACCACATTGAAAGACATGCACAAACTGACAGTGAAGGAATGGAAAAAGATATTTCATGCCAATAAAATGAAAAAAAGTAGGGATGGCAATATTCAGGTCAGATGAAATAGATTTTAAAATAAAAGCTATAAAAAGAAACGAGGAAGAGCATTACATAATGATAAAGGGCCAACTCAAGAAGGATATAATATTCATGAATATTTATGCACCCAAGATAGGATCATCTAAATATATAAAGCAAATATTATTGGACATAAAAGTAGAAATCATCAGTAATACAATAATAGTGGGGGACTTTGATACTCCAAATACATAAATGAATAGATCATTTAGCCATGAAATTAATAAGGAAGAATTGGTCTTAAATAAGACATTAGATCAATGGCCTTAATAAATATATATATGAAATCTTTCATCTGAAAACTGTAGCATGCATATTCTTTTCAAGTGCACATGGAACATTCTCTAGCATAGGCCACATATTAGGCCACAAAACAAGTCTTGGTAAGTTTAAGAACTGTGAAGTCACATCAGTTTCTTTTCTGATTGCAAGAGTATGAAACTAGAAATCAACTATGAAAATAAAACTATAAAAACACAAACATATGGAGACTAAAGAACATACTACTAAATAACCAATGAAAATGGAAACATAACTCTCGTAAACTTAAGGGATGCAACAAATGCAATTATAAGAGGAAAGTTTATAGCAATATAGGACCACCTCAAGAAACAAGAAAAATCCCAAATAAACAATCGAACTTTACACCTGAAGGAACTAGGAAAAATAACAAAGGCCAAAGTTAGTAAAAAGAAGAAAATAATAAAGGTAATAGTAGAGATAAATGAAATACAGACCCACCAAGAAACACAAAATGAACAAAAACAAAAAACAAAACAAAACAAACAAACAAAAATACCCAGGGAAGATCAATGAAACTAAAAGCTGATTCTTTGAAAAGATTAACAAAATTGACAAAACTTTAGCCAGATTTATCAAGAATAAAAAGAGAGGGCTTAAATAAATAGAACAGAAGTAAAAGAGAAGTTACAACCAATACCATAGAAATACAAAGGATCATAAGATAGAACATACAATTTTATGCCAACAAATTTGACAAACAAAAAAAGTGGATACATTTCTAGAAACACACCATCTTCCAATACTGAACCAGGAAGAAACAGAAAATCTGAACAGACCAATTACTGGTAGCAAAATTAAATCAGTAATAAAAAAATAAACACACCTCCAAACAACACCAAGTCCAGGCTTCACAGATGAATTTTTCCAAACATTTAAAAAAAATTAATATCTGTCCCTTTCAAACCACACCAAAAAATTGAAGAGGAAGAAATACTTCCAAAGGCATTCTATGAGGCCAGTATTGCTCCAATACCAAAACCAGACACTATCAAAAATGAAATTAAAAGAATTACAGGACAATATTCCTGATGAATAAAGATATAAATATTTTCAACAAAATAGAAACAAACCAAAATCAGTAATACATTAAAAGGCTCATATACCACAGTCAAGTGACATTAATCCCAAGGATGCAAAGATGGTTCAATGTCTGCAAATCAATCAACATCACATTAATTAAACAAAGGATAAAAATTGTAAAATCACCTTAGTAGATGTAGAAAAAATGATTTGGATAAAATTCATCATTTCTTTATGATAAAAACTCTCAACAAAGTGGGTATAGAGGGATCAGACCTCATCATAACAAAGGCCGTATATAACAAACACATAGCTAACATCATACTCAATGGTGAAAAGCTTCCAGCTTTTTAAAGATCAAGAACAAGACAAGGATGCTCAATTTCACCACTTTATTCAACCTAGTACTGAAAGCCTTAGCCACAGCAGACAGACAGAGAAAGGAAATAAAAAGCATCTAAAGAGGAACAAAGAAGGCAAATTGTCACAGTTTGCTGATGACATGATACTATATATAGAAAACCCTAAAGACTACATAAAAAAAACACATTAGAAATAATAAATGAATTCAGCAAAGTTGCAGAATACAAATTTAATGTAAAGAAATTTGTTCCATTTCTGTACACCAGTAAATGTTGAAAAAAGAGTGCTTATGAAAACAATTCCATTTACAATTGCATCAAAAACAAAAAAAATACCTAGGAATAAATTTAACCAAAGAGGTGAAAAATCTGAAATCTATAATAAACTGATGAAAGAAATTAAAGCAGTCTAAAATAAATGAAAGGATATATTTTGCTCATGGTTTTAAAGAATTAACACTGTTAAAATGACCATAATACCCAAGGAAATCTGCAGATTTAATGCAATCTCTATCAAAATTACAATGGCTTTTCACAGAACTAGAACAAATAATTTAAAAAATTATAATGAAAAGAGCCTGAATACTTAAAGTAATCTTGAGAAATAAGAACAAAGTTGGAGGTATCACACTTCCTGATTTTAAACTATACTTCAAGGCTATAGTAATCAAAAAAGTATGGTATTGGCACAAAAATAGACACATAGATCAATGGGACACAATAGAGAGTGCAGAATTAAACCCACACTTATACGGTCAGTTAATCTATAGCAAAGGAGGCAAGAAAATACAACAGGGAAAAAGCAGTCTCTTCAATAAATGGTATTAGGTAAACTGGACAGATACACACAAAAAATAAAATGGAACAATTTTCTTACACTATATTAAAACATAAATTTAAAATGGGTTAAAGTTCTAACATAAATGTAAAACCTGAGAACATAAAACTCCTAGAAGTAAACATAGGAAGCAAACTCTTTGACATTGGTCTTAACAATATATTGTTTTTGGATATGTCTCCTTGAGCAAGGGCAACAAATGTGAAAATAAACAAACAGGGCTACATCAAACTAAAAAGCCTTTGCATAGCGAAGGAAATCATCAACTTACTAAATGGGAGAAAATATTTGTAAATATGTTCAATAAGGGGTTAATATACAAAATATATAAAGAATTCATGTAACTCAAAAGCCCCCAATGATCTGATTAAAAAATAGGCAGAGTGCCTGGCTAGTGTGGCTCAGTGGTTGAGTATAGAACTATGAACTAGGAGGTCACGGTTGGATTCTCAGTTGGCACATGCCTGGATTACAGGCTTGATCCCTGGTGTGGAGTGTGCAGGAAGCAGCCGATCAATGACTGTCTCTCATCATTGATGTTCTCTCTCTCTCCCTTTCCCTTCCTCTCGGAAATCAATAAAAAAATATATAATATATATATAATCTAATAAAAGAGAAACATGCAAATTGGCCGTACCTCTGCTACACCCACAAGCCATGCCCACCAGCCAATCAGGAGTGAATATGCAAATTAACCCAACTAAGATGGTGGTGGCCATGAAGCTGGAGTGAGCAGGAGGCTTGGGGTGCCACCGGCAATGGAGGAAGCAAAGTTTCCTGCCTGCCCTGCCAGCCCTGGGCTCCACTCAAGGCTAGAAAGTTTCAATTATAGAAGATAAATAAATCCCAGATACCTGCTTCCAGCCCGCAGCTGTGGCCAGCCTGAAAATGGCCATTAGCTCCTCACCCAGGTTGGCCAGGCACCCCAGTTGGGCCCCCCACCCTGAAGGGGCTGTGGTCAGCCTGCAAACAGCCATCAGCCCCTCACCCAGACTGGCCAAACCCCCATGTGGTGAGGGTCTCCACTGGGGGGCTGTGGTCAGCCTGCAAACAGCCATCAGCCCCTCACCCAGGCTGGCCAGGCACCCCAGCAGGACCCCCACCCTGATCCAGGACACACTTCAGGGCAAACCAACTGGCCCCCACCCATGCACCAGACCTCTATCCTATATAATAAAAGGGTAATATGCAAATTGACCCTAACAGCAGAACGACTGGGAATAAGTGGTCACTATGACACACACTGACCACCAGGGGGCAGATGCTCAATGCAGGAGCTGCCCCCTAGTGGTCAGTGCGCTCCCACAGGGGGAGCTCTGCTTAGCCACAAGCCAGGCTGATGGCTGCCAGGACAGTGGTGGTGGCAGGAGCCTCTCCTGTCTCCTCAGCAGTGCTAAGGATGTCTGACTGCAGCTTAGGCTTGCTCCCCGCTGGCAAGTGGACATCCCCCGAGGACTCCTGGGCTGCCAGAGGGATGTCTGACTGCCAGTTTAGGCCCTATCCCCCGGGGAGTGGGCCTAAGCCAGCAGGTGGACATCCCCCGAGGGGTCCCAGACTGCGAGAGGGCACAGGCTGGGCTGAGGGACTCCCCTGAGTGCACAAATTTTTGTGCACCAGGCCTCTAGTATATATATAAAATAGGCAGAGAACCTGAATGGACTTCTCCAGAGGAGCCATACAGATAGCCAACAGACTCATGAAATTATGCTCAATATCACTATGAAAACCTTACCAGAATGTCTATTATAAAAAAGTCAACAAAAAACAAGTGTTGGTGAGGATGTGGAGAGAAGAAAACCTCCATGCACTATTAGTGGGATTGTAAACTAGTGCAGCCACTATAAAAATAAATATTTCTCTATATTTAAACATAGAACTACCATATTACCCAGAAATTCTACTTCTGGGTATTTATTAGAAGATAATAAAAACGCTATTTTGAAAAGATATATACACACCTATGTTCATTGCAGCATTATTTAAAATAGCCAAGATATAGAAGCCACCCAGGTGTCTATCAATGGATGACTGAATAAAGAGGATCACACACACACACACACACACACACACACACTCTGGAATATTAGCCATATAAAATAATGAAGTCTTGTCATTAGTGACAACACTGATGGACTTACAGGGTATAATGCTAAGTGAAATAAGCCAGACAGAGAAAGACAAATACCATATAATTTCATTTACATGTGGAATCTAAAGTAAAACAATGAACAAACAAAAAAAACCAGAAACATACCCCTAAAAACAGAGAACAGACTAATGGTTGCCAGAGGGGAGGGGTTAGGAGGAAGGGTGAAAAAGATGAAAAGGTTTAAGAGGTGCAACCTTCCATTTATAAATTAATGAGTCATGTGGATATAATATACATCCATAGAGAATTGAGTCAATAATCCTACCTAATAAAAGACAAAAAGGGTAACTGACCGTACCTTCACTACACTTCCCATTGGCTAATCAGCAAGATATGCAAATTAACCGCCAACAAAGAATGGCGGCCAGCAGCCATGCAGCTGAAGCGAACAAGAGGTTTGCTTGTTCCAGTGATGAAGGAAGCCTAGGTTCCCTGCCTGCCGCAGCCTGCTCTAAGCTCTGAAAGCAACAAAGTTTCAATTACAGAAGCTAAACAAACCCCAGATACCTGCTTTCAGCATACCATGGCCTCAGAGCTGCAGCGAGCAGGAGCCAGCTCTCAGCTCCAGTGATGGCAACAAAGTTTCAATTATAGAAGGTAAATAAATCCCAGAATAAAAAAAAAAAAGAAAAAGAAAAAAAGTAGAGGCTGGGAGCTTCAGTCACCGGCCAGCCTGAAAACAGCCCTCAGCCCCTCACCCAGACTGGCCAGGCACCCCAATGGGGACCCCCACCCTAAAGGGGGTGTGGCCAGCTGCAAACAGCCATCAGCCCCTCACCCAGGCTGGCCAGGCACCCCAGCAGGACCCCCACCCTGATCTGGGACACCCTTCAGGGCAAACCAGCCAGCCCCCACCCGTGCACCAGGCCTCTATCCTATATAGTAAAAAGGTAATATGCAAACTGACCCTAACAGCAGAACGACTGGGAATGACTGGTCACTATGACACATACTGACCACCAGGGGTCAGATGCTCAATGCAGGAGCTGCCCTCTGGTGGTCAGTGCACTCCCACATGGGGGAGCTCTGCTCAGCCACAAGCCAGGCTGATGGCTGCCAGTACAGCGGTGGTGGTGGGAGCCTCTCCCGCCTCCTCAGCAGCGCTAAGGATGTCCAACTGCAGCTTAGGTCTGCTCCCCGCTGGCAAGTGGACATCCCCTGAGGGCTGCTGGGCTGCCAGAGGGATGTCTTATTGCCAGCTTAGGCCCTATCCCCCGGGCAGCAGGCCTAAGCCAGCAGGTGGTCATCCCCCTAAGGGTCCCAGACTGGGAGAGGGCACAGGCTGGGCTGAGGGACCCCCCCACAAGTGCACAAATTTTTGTGCACCGGGCATCTAGTATTATAATAACTACCTATGGTGACAGGTGGGTTATTAGACATAACATGGTGATAAGGTATGTAAATGTTAGATTATTATGTTTTATACCTGAAATTAATATAATATTGTATTTCAAGTCAACTTTAATTAATATTTAAAATACAGGTATTTGACAACAGATTCTTATCCATAATAGGTAAAGAGCTCCTATAAACCAAAAATTAAGACAATCCTTAGAAAGGCTTTTAAGGGCAAAAGACCTGAACAAATGCTGTGCAAAGAGGAATATCCAAATGACCAATAAGCATATGAAGAGACAACCCAGCTTCAGTTGATTATCAATAAAGTGCAAGTTAAAATCACAATGAGACACCAGTACATACCCACCAAAATAACTAAAAGGAAAAAGGTATAAAATATCAAATGCTGGTAAGAATGTGGAGCAATCACAACCCTCACACACTGCTGGTGGAAATGGGAATTGACATAACTACTTTGCAAAACTGTGTGTCAGTGTGTCTATGGTAGGCAGAACTCTTAGATGTTCCCAAGCCACGCCCTAGTGTACGTGCCTTATACAATCCTCTTCCCTTGAGTGCAGACAGGACTGTGAGTATGTTGGCTTTTATTTCTGTGATTAGGTTACATTATATGATAGAGATGAAGAGATTTATAAAATATAGTAATGGTCCCAAATATGGTTTAGTTGAATTAGTAAAAAATTAAGAGAAATTATCTTGGGTGGGCCTGACCTAATTAGGTTAACCCTAAGCAGGGAATGGGTCCTTCCTGAAGAAAGGGATTAAAAAGTCAGACTGTGAGAAGGCCTATCACAGGGGTCATGTGGCAACATCATGATAGGAACCTCCAGGAACTGACAGTGGTCCTGGGCCAGTAGCCAGCAAGAACATGAAGACTCCAGGTTTCCAACTGTAAGAGCTAAATTCTTCTAAAAACCTGAATATGCTTGGAAGTGGATTTTCCTTTAGTTGTGCCTCTAGATGAGGATGCAATGGTGAATATCTTAATTTCAGCCTCTGTGGTTTTATTTTATTTTTTAAAAATATATTTTATTGATTTTTTTACAGAGAGGAAGGGAGAGAGATAGAGAGTTAGAAACATCGATCAGCTGCCTCCTGCACACCTCCCACTGGGGATGTGCCGGCAACCAAGGTACATGTCCTTGACTGGAGTCTAACCCAGGACCTTTCAGTCCGCAGGCTGATGCTCTATCCACTGAGCCAAACTGGTTAGGGCGCAGCATCTGTGGTTTTAAACCAGCCGTGGGCAAACTACGGCCCGCGGGCCAGATCCGGCCCATTTGAAATGAATAAAACTAAAAAAAAAAAAAGACCGTACCCTTTTATGTAATGATGTTTACTTTGAATTTATATTAGTTCACACAAACACTCCATCCATGCTTTTGTTCTGGCCCTCCGGTCCAGTTTAAGAACCCATTGTGGCCCTCGAGTCAAAAAGTTTGCCCACCCCTGTTTTAAACAGAGGACCCAACTAAAATGTGCCAGATTCCTTATCTATAAAAACTATGAAATAACAGATTTGTGTGGTTTTAGGCCACTACATTTGTAGTCATTTATTACACAGCAATAGAAAACTGATATAGTCTCATAAAGTGGAATGTATGCATGCCCCTTGACTCAACATTTCTATCCTTAGAAATGTTCCCAACAGAAAGCCATGCATGGTTTCACCAAAATACCTATACCACAATATCCACAGAGGAAATATTTATAATAGCCTAAAACTAAAAATTACCCAAGTGAGCAAGAGGGGCACTTATGGGATGCCTATAGCATTTAATTTCCTGATTTGGGTGCTGGTTACACATGAGCACCCAGTTGGTGAAAAGCTGTGGTCTTTCCTAAAATAGATTATACTTCAATAAAATTAAAATAACCAAAATTTTATTATTTCATTACCCAAGAACACAGGTATTATTAGATAGAAAATTTTTTTAAAAGTTCATACATATAAAAGTACTCACATGATTTTACCCATGTAATCATCCCAGCCTCAGTTCTACAAGCATAAAACACAAAACAGCCTGGCTGGTGTGGCTCAGTGGTTGAGCATCGACCTATGAATCAGGAGGTCATGGTTTGATTCCCAGTCAGGGCACATGCCTGGGTTGCAAGCTCGATTTCCAGTGTGGAGCTTGCAGGAGGCAGCCGATCAATGATTCTCTCTCATCATTGATGTTTCTCTCTCTCCCTTTCCCTTCCTTTCTGAAATCAATAAAAATATGTTTTAAAAACACAAAACATATCATAGCAAAGCAAAAATAGCTAATTGTAACTGTTTGGATTTTTATCCCAATTGTTACTTGATTTTTGGTGAACTTACAACATATTGCTTTAATAAATATTTTTCCCTAAGGGAGTTAAATTTAATAGTGCAGTGAGAATTTTAAGACAATCTTTGGAATAACACCTTTGTTATTATTATAAATTCATTCACTCTCCTAGACATATGCATCTTCTCTGATGAACATACATATTTGGGCGAGGCCACGATAAAATAAAAAACTTTAGTCCCATCAAACCTTTCAGAGGGTAAAGTTAAAGGCATTTTTATTTCATTTTAGAGAGGAAATATAATGCTTGCTCATGGTCTTGTAAGAGTCTTGCCAAATATTCAACAATATTCACTGAATACCTCATATACAGGCCACTGTGCTAAATATAAAAATATAAGAAGACATTGTATATTGTTTCTCCTCTTGGAAGATGTATGATATACCTAAAGAAATACATACTCATTCACATTAGTTAATGACAAAGGTTTGTACAGGAAGGGGCAAAAGTAGTTGTGAGTACACAAAACACATTACTTCATTATTTTCCATATGAATATAATACTACTTTTTATAAGTAGGAATATAATTCCTACTTTTGCCCCGCTCTGTATGTTAATGCTAAATATGTATTAGATAAATAAAGAAGTAAAGAGAAAAAAATAACAAAAATAACAGGACTCTAAAGGTAGTACCCCAAAGGCAGAGCTCTTGGCAGTCAGGAAAGGCTTCCTGAAGGCAGCATCATAGGAAAACAAAATTATTTTTGGTAGAGAAAACTTGGTTTTAAATCTGGCTTTTATTTTCTCACTTTTCAGATATGAGCAGTTATTTAACTTCCTGAAACCTGAAGTTTTTCATCTGAGAATTAGGGCTGATACCAATAATTTCTACTTCAGAGGTTTGTGAGGTTAAGTGATGTAAGTTAGTAAAATAGCTGGTTCCTCTAGTCTGCACAGCTGGCCTTTCTTTGGATGAAAAAATAATTACTGAGAATCTTTGCTGTCTGACCCTGAGTCTCCGAGAAGTTGGGGTAGTGGGAGTTGGGAAGTATACTAAGTGTTAGAGAGAGAAAAGAGAAGGAGGTTTTGGGGGTTTTAAATAAAAAGCAAATAACAAATGACAAAAGTACAGTTCAGCAGGATGAAAACAAGACAGCACAGTGTTTAGGGAACCTAGAGTAATAAATACAACTAAGGAAGTTTCCATACAGGCTGGCAAGCCCAATAATATACTGACAATGGCGACAAAACCGGAAATACAGAAGCTATCCCTGAAGATTTACCTTTCAAGTGGAAAGACAATACTTACAACCATTTTCATTCACACATGTGAAATGTCTAGAGGAGAAGTGATAGCTGTCTTAGCTTATGTCATAGAGGCTTTGCTTTTTGTCCCACAGGAATTTGGGGAAGGGAAACTTAGTGTAATCCCTAGCATCAGGTCAGGAACTCAGTCTCAAAGGATGAGTGGGACATGGATCCAAGGGGGGGTGGTGAGGGGGGAAGAGAGTTTATTCTAGACAGGTGTAGCATCCTGCAAAGATTCATCAGACAGAAGTATCTTTTACTTAAATATGAATCAGAGCAAAAATAATTTGGATAAGCAATCCTACTTCTGAGCAGTTAGGAAGCGGTAAGGAAAGAAATGGCAAGGCAAAAGCCCATTTCTCCTAGATAGCAATTGCAGGTTTGAGGCTGTGCTGCAAAACCAGTGGGCTCCTCTCCAAGAAAGAATGGGGGAGAAAGAGACTTAGGTATCTGATTTCACCCAAAGAATGAGTTCCCTGAGGTTTTAAGGTAAGTGTATTGATGTGATCCAGACTCATTTATGTTGAGATTGTCTCTACACCTTCTTGCTCAAATTCCATCATCAAAACTGTAATCCCTCATGAAGTTGTTTGCCTCTATACAGAAAAAGTAATCCTCTTGGACAATTAATAAGTTAAAATTATTAATGTCAGTTCCACGTAGATTTGATTAAGTTTCTAAGATCAGATCCCAGGGGCATATTTTCAAAAGAGGAGATAGCAATGCCTGCTTACTCTATGAAATGGTGCAGGGTGCGGGGAGAGAGCAAGGCTATTTCTGCATCAGCTGCAGTCCTTTACATTCAACAACGAAAGAGCCCGATGCCACAATCCTTTTCAGCGTACCCCGAAGCCCACATACCCGCAGAGCCCCGAGCTTGGTTTGGTATGAACTAGGTTTAAAGAGCACGAGTTCACCTCTGAAAGCTCTGGGTTTAAATCCATGATTGTTTTTATCTCGGGCCTTATTTAGTCCATTTCCTTATCAGTACCATAGGCTCCATAATAATAGTAATTTCCTAAGAGTGATTGAGAATAGCAAATAAGGATGGAAAAACTCCGGCACATAAAGGTGCCCTATAACTGTCAGCTAATAATGACTGTTGTATGTATGGCGCCTGGGTCCTGTATCTTGCCAAGTTTGGTCAGGAAGGTGGGAAGGAAGGAGAGGGTCTGCTTGCTTATTTTGCTGGCACCACTCTTGAAACAGCCCACAGGCCCTGGGCCAGAACCTCAGCGGGCGGACCGCTCGCTCCGCTGGGCTGTCTCGCCCCTGCTCCTCCTACGCTTCCCCGGAGCAACAAGTTCCCTCGGCAAGACCCGCCCACGCGCCGCTGGCGGACCCGGCGCCTCCGCCCAGACCTCTGGCAAACGCGCTGTCCAACCCACCTTGGGTCCCAATCGCGGCTGCCAACGCCCCAGCGAGGCGGGGGAGCCCGCAGCAAGTGCGGGAGCCCTCAGGAGGCTGGGAGGAAGGCGGGAGGCGTGGAAAGTCGGGGCTGAGGGACCGCCAGGAGTTCCAGTTCGCGCTGCCCTTGAAAGGCAAAGGCAGCGACGGAGAGCTCCCACCCCGCTCCTCTCAAGCCTCTCTCCTGGGATCAGGGGCAAGGAGATGGGGCCCTGACAGAATCCCACAGATTGCCACCAGGCTCTCTGGTTGCCAAATCGCATCCTACGTCCTCCACGTTTCCCCTCGCCGCGGTTTCTCCCGGCACCCTCACTTTACCCCACCTCGTGTCAGGTTCCTTAAGGACACGTGAGATCCCTGCCTGGACATTTCGCAGGAAGAGTAGGTCCCCACCTAGCGCTCTCCTCCCCCTCGCCCTCCCAGAATGGGAACCTCGGACTCTCCAAAGGAGTCCCCAGGCATTCCAGACAGGAAGCCTCATCCTGGTGCCCAAACGGTTGCACTCTGCCAACTTCTTGGAGTGGGGATCCCCGCGTCCTCCTGGGAAAGCCACGCTGGCCGCCCACACACCAGGAGAGCCACCTGCACTTCTCCGCGGAGCACTCCTCCTCAGAATCTATCTTTCTAGCTCCTGCAGCTCTGCCTCGTGAACTTGAGAGCTAACAAGGAGTCTGGGGTGGGCTGGGGCGAGCTCGAGAAGTTCCGCCCAAATTTTGGAAAGAAAAACCAGTTCAGGTTTCCAAGTCTCCTGGAGCCGGGGAGCTGCTTTCCCTGGGAAAGAGCAGGGGCCGGGCCGAAGTCACCGGAGGGAAGTCCTCCTGGCGCGGGGTCTGAAAAGCACGGAGAGAAATCGCAATGCCCAAGCTTCTAGCCCTGTCTGTCAGAAACTACTCTTTCTCTGGGGATGGGAGCGGAGAATAGATATGTTCCTAGCAAGGCAGCCAACGCCAAGCCCAGATGTTCAGCACCTCAGCCCTCCACCCCCAAGCAGCCTTGAGAACTTGGTACCTCGGACAGCAGCCCGGGCGCAGGGCATTGTTTGAAAGGCGTTATCCTATTTTCGCCCAAAGAACAATACATTGTTTTTATGACCTTACTGGTACACTTGAAGGACGTTTTAATTACATAACATGGGATAGATCACTGGAGGCAATATCGTGTTAAAGAGCCGATGGCAGAATGTCTGCATCGCAGGAGAGAGAAAACTTGCAAATTCTGCAATGAGATTGCGCAGGACTGTGCCCCCGTTTTGAAACAACAAGCGAAATGCAAGGGAGATCTTACCTTTCGGACTCCAAAGCCGTGTTCTGCTGCAACTTGGCGAGCTTCTTCCTCTCCTCCTTTATGCAACTCCACAAGGAAATTATTCGTGAAGACCGGTCTCTTGGCCGATGCAAAAACCATGACACAGAAGAGAAGCCCGGCGGCTGCCTTCCACTGGGAGGCACAGCCACCTTTCATCTTTCTTTGGGAGTGAAAAGTGGTGCTAGGAGGCGCGCAGGCTGGCGGAGCAGGGGACCCAGAAGAAAGATGCAAATAAGAAATATATATAGATGTAGTTTGTTTGTTTTTTAAAGGAATCTTTGTGTAGAAAAAGAGACTGATTAGGGGCTTGGAAAGCCGCAAATTAATGTGTGATCTCTAGCATCTGGCTGGCAGGGAAGCTGTGTAGTCAGGCGGCCCGACTCGCTGGCAGAGGTGCGAATGTGAGGAGCTGTGTGTATCTGAGAGAAAGAGCGAGTGTATGTCTGTGCTTGATGCTAAATCTGCATTTTCAGCTCCTCCTCAGCTCCAATTCCCCAGGGGCGGGAGGAGAGCACCAGTCTGAGTGACGTGCGCCCGCCAGCAGCCAATGAGAACCAGAGAAGCAGTGAGCCCTGCCCTGGGCCATCCCGGGCCCTCCCCTGTCCGCCCCCAGCTCGGCAGTCTGCCTTCGCCAGCGCCAGCTAGGGGCACCTACCAGAGCCCGCGCCCCCGCCCCTTTCAGCACCCCGGAGAGCTCCTCCATCTCTCCACCCCGCTCGCCTTGCTCCCAGGAAAATACCCCCAGCTGTAATCTGGTCTGAAGCGTCCCAGTGATGTCATTGTTTGTGGAAATCTGTAAGGCTCTAGAAAGGGAATTACGATGTGTGCCGCTCTCTGAGGCTCCGAGGGGAGTCAGGGCACCGGCCTCTGCCTATTTCTCTCCCCTACGTATTTCCCTGTGCACCCCCCTTCCCCCCGCCCCCCCACACACTGTATACTAGCCTCTCCTTCTCTAAATAACAAAGCAAACATTAACCCTCCTCCTGGTACTTTGGGATAACACCTTTGCTCCCTTTCCTAGCACTGGGAGGATTGGGGAAAGCAGCCTTCTTGAGGTAACTTATGGGGGCAGGAGTGCAGGAATGAACTATTTATTTATTTACTTATTTATTTACTTTGGTAGGCTCCAGGCTGATCTGGAACTAAGCAGCTGGGAAGCCTAGCAGGAGATAAAGCTTCCCCGACCCCCCCCCCCCCCACCCGCTCCAGCAATTGTAATTAGAGGAGACTCCCCCTGGAGTCTTGAGCTGCTCTGCAGAGACTGCCTTCAAGAGAGCCAGGGCTGGGATGGAAATGCACGGGAAATGCATTCTCAGATTTGAGGGCATTGGTTGCCCAAGGACAGAGAGAGTGCGTTTCTGAGAGGGTGTAGCCACCATTCCCAGGAACTGGGCCAAGACCCCAGTCGAGTGTCCTCCAGTTAAGCTGCCAGTTGGCTAATTCAGTCATCCTGGCAGGGGGTCAGCTAAGTTATTCAGTTAAAACACATGCACTCACACTCTACTAACTGCTTACAACCAACTTCTTCGTGCCCCAGAAGAAGTAGAAATGCGATGTATGCAGCAACATGAGGGCAATTGTTTTAAAGCAATTCAAATATTGTTGAGTTACAGAGTATGTACGTTGAGGTGGATGATCAGTTAGCTCCAAACTTCAAAATTCTGCCTTACTTGGATAAGAAAGAGGTAAGAGACCCTTTCCCTAGAGGTTTCACACACACACACACACACACACACACACACACACATTATATTGACACATTTCACACACAGATGCACACACGTATCTGTCTGTCTGTCTAATCTATTTATCTATCTTTACAGGTTTTCTTCTTTTTATTTTAGCATAAAGGCACAACCTACTGGAAAAAAACAACAACTTTACTATTGCTAAAAATGATTATACATTTAATGCTATGGGACACACTATCTTCAGAGTAGATCTCATTGTGGACATAGTTGGCTTCCTTAGAGGCCTTCCAAGCATTGCCAAATAAAAATGTAGGCATTACTGAATATTTTGATTAAAATATAAGAAATCATTATCATCATCATTATTATTAGGTACTTGAATTAGTTTAAGAAAAGCTAAGTAAGGTGCTCAGAAAGTACTAGGATATTGATAAAAGGGAACAGAGCTACTCTCAGTTTCTCAGTTCCTTACTGCCCAGAAGCTCATTTCTGATGAGATTTTTTTTTTATTACCCAATCTTACTTCACAGCCTACCCATCACAGTACATGTTTGATTTTAACACAATGTTTTCTTACGCAGAGACTTTCAACTCTTCCTATTTCCCCTTTCCTAATATTTCACCCGTATTTTGAATCAAGGTACAAGGGTGGTATGAAGAACTTGCAAATAGTTTTTACTGCCCTGTATTGTCATTTCAGAAAAATGGCACCAAATGTGAAAATTACATTAGTTGGATTCACAATCGTGAAGAGCTATTTAAAAAGCAGAAACAGTTAGAAATCTAAGTCTTTAGAAAAATAAATCCTGAAGAGCATCAAATAAGTCAATTTAGAAGATTATGGGTGTTGTGAAATAGCACTGTTAATGCAGCTCCATCTCTCTGAAAATGAACATGAAATTACCATCTATTCAGAGATATTTATTATTTTTATGAAACCACAGAATAATACCACATTTCCTAAATAAATTCCTAAGATGAAGTGCGAGTAAATGTTGAATCTTATGAATCTGCATTTTAATAATTAAAACCATGTAAAAAGGAGTACAAGTTAAATAAAGCCTGGATTGGTGATTAAGCCATTTTTAGTGGTTTACACAGAAGATAGTTCATCATAATATTGTCAGAGAAGCATAGCATATAAAAATAGAATTTTTGTGATGCAAATGCTACATATCTAATGCATAACAATGTAGTAAGCATGTGAAGGAAATGTATAGATTCATTGTTATTTGAAATTCAAATACACATCCATGTGCATACACACCATTGTTTTATTCTAAGCTCCTTGCCCCCCGCCCCCGCCATTAAAGTAATTTTTTAGCAATAAGGTGAAAAGAAGAGAGAAGGTAGTAGAATGTTTCAAGGACTGAAATGGAATTCAGTTGACAGAAACTACTGCAGTCACTTGGTCCAAACCATTGCATCTCTCAAAGCCTCTATCTCCTTATATATTTTAAGAGGAGACAGTTTGATTAGATACCCTTCAGGTCCAAACCCCTATGATTTCAAAGACATGGGAAAGTACAAACTACAACGTAGAAAGCTATCATCAGTAGCTTGTAAAATATTGAGGGCAGTCATACTTTTAAAATAAGATATGATGGCTAACAGACATTTATTTTTACATAATCTCCCCCATAGAATTTTATATTTACTAACTTTATGAATTTGAGGGAAGAATAACTGGCTGGCAGGAGTTGGGTGGAGGGAGAAATGGGGGACATCTGTAATACTGACAACAATAATACTTTTTAAACAAAAATAACTGGCTGATGCTCAGTACCAGGCATGAAAGCCATCAGCATGTTGAGGTTCTTACTATTTAGGATACTGTTGTATCTGTAGAGAAAATATGGGTATTTGGTTTCAGTTCAGTGGTACCACATACCCCTAGAGTCTTTTCAAAGTCACTATCCTGCAAAGACCAGAAAATTCCCAGTTTATGACTTCATAACTATAAATCCACAGACTTACATGTAATTAAAAGAACCCAAACCACTTAAGGCATGGTTGGGATCGTCCCACGGAGATGTACTTCCAGAGATAACTTTTGGCCCAGGGAGCTTTAGATCAAGGGAAACCCATCACTTGAGGAGGAGGGAGAAAGCTGGAAGTAGTCCTTAGAGAGGCTGCTGGAACTTTGAGTCTTCTTTGGATCATGAGGGAAAAGATTTTATGTTTCTGTTGATTTCTTTTCAATTGGGTGAGGTGTAACCTGAAGGGAAATAAACCATGCACAACAGAAGGTATGACTTAAAATACATCCTTATTACAAATCAGTTTAGGCTTTGCCCTTTCTGTCACATTCATTCTGAGCACTTTAAATGCAGTAATAATAAGTTCATTGGGCTCCAGAATTCTCTGCTATCATATTGTATTACTAACCCTTTCAAGTAGATTCTTCCTAATGACCCTGCCCTACCTGGCCCTTCCATCTCAGCTCAGATTCAGGCTTTCTGAAGCATCGTTTCCACTTTATGGGTTTCTGCCCAGTTTTGAACTCAAAATTGATCAAGTTTTAAAAAATTTTCTCCAGATAGTTATCATTTCCCAAGATCTCACCTCATTTCCCTGTGGTATTTATATACAATCTCATATTTGCTGTAACTTAAAATTTAGGTCCTAACAAAATTTTAGTTAGTAGCTTGGTATATGCCCACTCCTAAATCATTGGGATTCACTTGGCCCTGCCTCCAATTCCTATGGCTTTTACCAACTAATAGCTTTTATCTCTGTTTTTCCTTTTGTTGCAAAGTCTTAGCTGACTTTTGTTATGTAAACCATCTTAAATTAGTATAGTGAGAGGATCATGGGGCTTTATCAAGTGTTTAATCACCATCGAGGCATTGAATCCAGAGTGCTTTGTGTTGTAGTCATTTTATAACTTCATCAACAACCCATCAAATTTATTCAGATTAAGTGACTCTTTATAAACAAAAGCTATTTGTTTTTTCCTTATATTCCAGGACAGTAAAAATTAATTTTTTGTAGCTAAACAATGAGGACCAGGGTTCTTTTAATCTTCTTTTGAAAATTGGGAACCTATTGCTATTCATTATCTTTAGATTCCTTTTAGGTCTTCAAGAATACAAAATGTTTACTCACCTGGAAAGTTAATTAGTTATTTCTCAATGCTTATTAGAACGTTGCTTATTGTCTATAGAAAGTGATTACCTATTCATGAATTTTCTACTTTGCATTGTTTCCCTTTACTTTTTCATGCTCTTTAAAACAAGTACAATAATTATTCAGTTCACTTTTTGAATGGTTATTAAAATTAACTTTAACAGGGAGATATTTTTGTTTTTTCTTCTCAAACTACCTACAATGTAGAAATAATTCAGAGAGAAAAAAGTACATGGCTTGTTGGCAAATATAAACTGGACTTTAGGAAGATAAAAATGTTATGTGTAAAATAAAAGTTCAAATATTAAAATGTATATGCTAGTTTTTTAAGGTTAACTCTGCCATTGCAATGAAATACCCAATTCGAGGATGCCTCTTTAACATACTGGAGCTTCTCTTGAAGAAAGTAAGCAGCAGGAAGCAGTGTTGATCCCTCTAATGCTCTGGTAAGTACCCCTTCACAACCTTTAGTGCGACAACAAAGGGGTGGTTTCACCAGAACCCTGAGATAAAAGTGGACCTCTTTGGTGCCTCAGATTTTACTGATGGGATTGTAAAGTGGTGCAACGTTTTTGCTAAAGTTTCCCAATATCTACCAGGAGTCTAAAGGCAATCCTTTCTGAGCCCAGCAATCTCCCTCTGGATAATAATCCCCCCAAATACTCAGAATTGAGGACAAAAGATTGCTGATAAAAATGTTCACATCAGGATTGTTTGAATGATATAAAATTGGAAACAATGGGGACTATGTAAATAATTATGGTATATCTGCAAGATGAATTATGATACATTTAAAAATATACATATATTGCCCTGACTGGTTTGGCTCAGTGGATAGAGCGTCGGCCTGCAGACTGAAGGGTCCCAGGTTCGATTCCAGCCAGAGGCATGTACCTTGGTTGCGGGCACATCACGAGTAGGATGTGTGCAGGAGGCAGCTGATTGATGTTTCTCTCTCATTGATGTTTCTTTTTTTTTTTTTTTTTAACTTTTTTTATTGCTTAAAGTATTACAAAGGGTATTACATATGTGTCCTTTTTTTCCCCGCCCTTGACAATCCCCTGGCCTCCCTCATCGATGTTTCTAGCTCTCTATCCCTCTCTCTTCTTCTCTGTGAAAAAATCAATAAAACATATTAAAAAATAAAAAATAAAAATATACATATATTTTTATTGATTTCGTAGAGGAAGGGAGAGGGAGCAAGAGATAGAAACCTCAATGATGAGAGAAAATCGTTGATTGGCTGCCTCCTGCATGCCCCCGACATCTGCACAGCATATGTTTCAAGGGACCTGGTGTATATGGCATACTGTTCTTAATATGTTTGCTCCCCTTCTTGGTGCTATGTGTTTTACCCAAGGTCATCTCTCCGAGAAAGGTTGTTTCCCCAGGTATGGATTTTTCCCTGAAGTTAGGAAGGGAAAAAAAACCCTTAACTAAGTTCCAGGCGGGTAGTTAATCACTTTAACTATGAACAATCACGCTTAAGGGACATAATCTTTACTCCCTGGAATGGAGATAAGAAACACCCTAACCTTTGGAATAGAAATTGATAGGATTAAAATCAACTGGTATAAATACAGATGTAACCAGACAATAAAATACAGAACCTGGCTGGAGATCCTGGACGGAACTTGGCTGGAGATCCTGGCTAGGCTGCTGATCAACTGAACGCTGTCTCTGGGTCCTTCATTCTTCGCTGATTCCATCAACACCTTTGGGAACCCCTGGACCTGCTGGGGTTGGACCCCAACACACCATCTGAGAGGTGAGCCGCTGTAGACGTTCTCCGAGCAACTGAACCACAGCCCATCCTCCACTCACAGGTCTCCTGTGAAAGCCTGAGTGGCTGCGTGTAGCTTCTCCCTTTGTCTCATAACCATGTCCACCGAAGAGAATGCTAATTGGCCAGCTGCCCGCCTTAACAGATTCAAGAACAAGGGGAAAGACAGTATAGATATGAGGCGGCGCCGAATAGAAGTTAATGTGGAGCTGAGGAAAGCTAAGAAGGATGACCAGATGCTGAAAAGGAGAAATCTGAGCTCCTTTCCCGATGATGCTACGTCTCCAGTGCAGGAAAACCGCAACAACCAGGGCACTGTAAATTGGTCTGTTGAGGACATTGTCAAAGGCATAAATAGCAACAATTTGGGAAGCCAGCTCCAAGCTACTCAGGCTGCAAGGAAACTGCTTTCTAGGGAAAAACAGCCTCCCATAGACAACATAATCCAGGCCGGTTTGATCCCAAAATTTGTGTCCTTCTTGGGCAGAACTGATTGTAGTCCCATCCAGTTTGAATATGCTTGGACCCTCACTAACATTGCTTCCGGCACTTCGGAACGGACCAAGGCTGTAGTAGATGGAGGTGCGATTCCAGCATTCATTTCTCTGTTGGCATCTCCCCACTCACATCCGTGAACAAGCCATATGGGCTCTAGGAAATATTGCAGGTGATGGTTCAGTTTTTCGAGACTTCGTTATCAAGTATGGTGCTGTTGGCCCACTGTACCCCCCCCCCCCCCATTAGATGCTGTTGAGCAGATTCTTCCTATTTTAGTTCATCTCCTGCATCATGATGATCCAGAAGTATTAGCAGAAAGCTGCTGGGCCATTTTCTACCTTACTCATGGTCCAAATGAGCAGGTTGAAATGATTGTGAAATCAGGAGTTGTACCCCAACTTGTGAAGCTCCTAGGAGTACTGAATTGCCAATTGTGACTCCTGTGCTAAGAGCCATAGGAAATATTATCGCTGGGACACATGAACAGACGCAGGTTGTAATAGATGCAGGAGCACTTGCCATCTTTCCCAGCCTACTAATGAACTCCAAAGCTAATATTCAGAAGGAAGCTACATGGATAATGTCAAACATCACAGCTGGCCGCCAGGACCAGATACAGCAAGTTGTGAATCATGGATTAGTCCCATTCCTCACTGTTGTTCTTGCTAAGGCAGACTTTCAGACACAGAAGGAAGCTGTATGGGCTGTGGCCAACTATACAAGTGGTGGAACAGTTGAACAAATTGTATACCTCGTTCATTGTGGCGTAGTAGAACCACTGATGAACCTCTTAACTGCGAAAGATACCAAAATTATTCTGATTATTCTGGAAGCCATTTCAAATATATTTCAGGCTGCTGAGAAACTAGGTGAAACTGAAAAACTAAGTATAATGATTGAAGAATGTGGAGGTTTGGACAAAATTGAAGCTCTACAAAACCATGAAAATGAGTCTGTGTACAAAGCGTCACTAAACTTGATTGAGAAATATTTTTCTGTAGAGGAAGAGGAAGATCAAAATGTTGTGCCAGAAACTACCTCTGAAGGTTATACATTCCAAGTTCAGGATGGCACTCCTGGGACCTTTAACTTTTAGATTGTACAACTGAGGCATAAAGTTGTTTGTTGTGTACTATGTTTGGAATAAGTACTTCTTACTGTTTCTCTACTAAGAACTCTTTTTAAGCCCTGACTGGTTTGGCTCAGTGGATGGAGCGTCAGCCTGCGGACTGAGGGGTCCCAGGTTCGATTCCAGTCAGGGGCATGTGCCTTGGTTGTGGGCACATCCCCAGGGGGGAGTGTGCAGGAGGCAGCTGATCAGTGTTTCTCTCTCATCGATGTTTCTGGCTCTCTATCCCTCTCCCTTCCTCTCTGTAAAATATCAACAAAAAATATTTTTAAAAAAAGAAATATCCAATTCTAGGAAAGTCCTGCTTATACCTAAATTCTTTGAGTATATACATACTATTTAGTATTGATTTGGATGACCTTACAGAAGTAGAAAAATGGTGCATAATGTTATTTAACATGCTGGGAAAACAGCTATAAATTTTTGCCTGTGCTATTAGATATTCCTTTTTTTCCCTAAAAATATTTTATCCTTTCATGGTTTTAGATACATGGAAGAGACTGACGAATGTCAGAGAGGAGAGGATGGGAAGGTCTGGATAAAAGAAGGTGAAGAGATTATCCAAAAATCATATATCCATAGTCCATGGACACCGACAGCAGTGTGGTGAAGGCTAGGGGAGAGGGTGGGGTTTGGGTAGAGGTGGATAAAGAGGGGGAAAATAGGGGACATCAATAATAGAGTCAACAATAAAACATAAATAAAATTAGGGCATTTGTTTAAAAAAAAAGAGGCATGGCATAGCTTACCTTTAGAACAATTAATTGTACAATATCCATTTCATTTTATCTGCTATGACACTAGAGAGAGTAGACCAAAAAGTATACAATAGAAGCATATTAAAGGATTATCATAATCCTTTAATATTTTTAAGACTAGCTACTCAAAACCATGCCTAGTGGCCTTTATAGATTTATTTCCTCCTTTAAAATTCTACAGTCAGGAGATTATAATTTATATAATATCTAATCACAGTATAATTAATTTGTATTAATGCACTCCATGATGCATTCATTTATGCCAGTGGTACCCAGTTCACAAGCATATAGATCACAGTGTTAAAAAAAGTCATAATCCTTTAAAAAATGAATAATTTCTCATATAAACATTGCAAGATGCAGCTTTTTTTCTTTCTTCTTCTTCTTTTTTTTTTTTTTTTGCAGGGGGTAGGGTGGGTGGGGGGGGGGGGTGATAAAAGATTTGGCCATGATCTCAATTAGCTAAAGTTAGTACTTGCCATTCTCTTCCCCTTCCCCCAGATGTAACAGGGCCTGAACTGCCCAGATTGCTGGAATCCTTACCCAAACCCCTGATTCATGTATTTTATATTCCTCTCTCTCTAAAAAAAATCAATAAAACATGTATTTTTAATCCTATCCTTGGACAAGGATTAAAAAAATAAAAGAATTAGGGTGTGTGTCCTTTTGGACATTTTCTTCAAAGTAGCCAAGTAAGCATTGCTGGTGTCTCAATATGACTTGAATGGCAATATTCAATGTGAAGGTGACATAAGTAAAGCTGATCATGTCTCAAAATGGATTAGCTCAGACTAAACCATAATAAAATACATGAAGCCCAGAGTTGAGAAAATATAGTAGAATTTAGTTATGCGATCTTTAGACTTATAAACACATTTCATATTGTAGTTTCCCACTTATATGAATCAGAATTCTCCTTCCCTCCTCCCCCCCTCCTCCTCCCCCTCCTCCTCCCCCTCCTCCTTCTTCTTCTCCTCCTCCTCCTCCTCCTCCTCCTCCTCCTCCTCCTCCTCCTCCTTCTTCTTCTTCTTCTTCTTCTTCTTCTTCTTCTTCTTCTTCTTCTTCTTCTTCACAAGTGATACACCTACAGCTCTTAATGACTTAATGACTTAAACAATGAAGAAAATTTCTTGTTTTATATCCTTAAAGAGTCCACAAGTACATACAGTTTCAGGTATGGCTGAATCCTGAGCTTTTGCCATCTTCATTTTTGGATCTGTTATCATCTTTGTTGGCTTAATCTCAGAGGAAAGGAGTTTTTTCCCTTGTTTTTTTTTTTAATAAAATTTTGGAATAGCAGTTTATTTACTTGGATTGTGGCATGTGACCAATTCTTCCCTAATATAGAGTCCAGAGTATTGGAATCAGCTACTGTCTAGACCTGTGTGTTGTGCTTCCTCCTGGAGCTGATACATGACCTGAACTATATGGACTGAAAATACAGAAGTTTTTATCAGACAAAGGAAAACAGGGGGCTGTTCCCCAGAGAAAGGGGCAAGGATACTAGGTGGATTTTTAAAAAATGTCTATTACAATTCCTGTTAAGCAAAGATGAGATGCATTAAGGTGAGACACAATTTTGAAGCATAGCTACATTTCAGGTGTTGATTAAAATAATGTAAAGTACAGTATAGAGATATAGTCAATAATATTGTGATAATTGTGTATGGTCCCGGTTGGGTACTGGAAATATCAGAGGGAACACTTGATAAAGTATATAATTTTCTAAACACTTTGCTGTATACCAGAAACTAATACAAAATAATATTGAATGTTAACTATAATTGAAAAATAAAATTTAAAGTCTTTAAAAAATAAATAAAATAAAGCTAAGATGTAAATGGTCTGGTGCATAGCCTCTTAAGTGTTGGGCAGAGAGAATATTTGATGCACTGGTTATTTATTTGGTATGTTAAGAAGAACCTTTACATTTGCATGGGCCCAACAGGCAATGTTCGCTCTTAGCCAATAGCATAAACATGTCACAAACTCATAGGTGGTGACTTGTCAATGGTAGGCTGACTTGGCCTATTAGAGTACAGAGGTGGCAAAGTCAAATCATGGTTTCAGTCTTCATGAGGGGAAATTAGTTAGTCGCTTACCATGTTGCAGTATGTAAATGCCAGGATTCAAAGGGCAATGAAAATAAACCATTGAAAAGATCTATGCTAGAAAAAGTCTCCATTATTTTTCCCCCACTAGCAGGGAAAGGAGGGCTCTTGTTCTTAGTTCCACATGAGATGGCAAAATCATCTCAACTTTCAGCATTGCCCACAGTAGTCTATGTATAATTCCATTGTTTCTTCAAGGTGCCCTTATTATTTCTCTTTTCATCTTTCCCAGGAGACATGCACCAGGAGAAGCTGGCAAGTTCCCTTAGCAAGAACAGATGAATAAATAAGGAGCATGCGCTTGTGTCTTTTAGCAGAGGTGATTTGTCAAAAATCCCAGCACTGTGGCTGTTTTCAGGTTTTCAGGGTTATGTTCAACTTTAATCAAGGAGAATTTTAAAAGCGAAATCATTGACTGAATCAAGGAAAATGTTTTGGTAGAACATGAAGCCAGTTGTTCACATATTGCTGAATATATTGTCCTGAAGGCATTTCACACGTATGTTCGAGTGTTAGGCAATAGTGAATTACCTACTCATGTTTGTCTAATTTATTGAATCGTGAGTGAGTGGTTTTGAGTGAGAAATCCCATGAAGAAAATGGACTTTCATACTCAAAGGAGTGAACAAAATATCTGTGCAAGAGAACCCTGAGGTTAAGTTACTTGTTATAAGTACAAGACGGTGAATATGGATAAATTAGGTTCTATAATACAATCCAAGTTCCCAATATCTTTGTAATTTTCAACACTGCTATGTTTTATATTGTGGATATCAACTATGAATCCACAATATTGGTTTGGTTATTTCTGTTTTCCCATTCAGATCTCTATTCTTCTGTAATGTGTGCTGTGCCCTGGGTAGTTGACTTTTATGGGCCACATCAATGAGATTAATTGCTTTACAGCTTCCCATTGGATTCAGTCAACTATAGGGATTTTTGTTTTCAAATGGAGAGTGTGTTAGGAGAATTAACTCAAGGTTTTTAATTTCAGGATTCCTCTCTGTTGGGTCACCATATATTGATGTCATACTTTTCCTAAATGACACACGCAACTTCTGTTGGGCAGCCCTCTCCATACAACCTCATCTTCAGATTCCATTAACCACTCCCTTCCCTGGCCTCTTCAGGCTCCCATATGTTGCAAGTCCCAAGGGCTGGGTATATGTTCACTGCATTTGCTTGACCTTTTGATACATTCATGAACGGTTCCTTAATAAACTCTCCTCAATTACTCCATCTGCATATATCATCTTTTTCTTTCTGGCATTGTGGCCAACATCTTACCTATGTAAAATACAAATTATGCTATATACTTTCAGGACATAAAATACATTTACATTCAACTTATTACATATTTAAACACAGCACTTGTGATTAATATAACCAAAACAAATTTCAGTCTTCTGGGGGAGACCAGCAGGGTAAAAACAGTGGCCAAAAAGAACAAGTAAAACCACAAAATGTGTAATATATTGGGGTAAGTGGAATAATATTAATCAAAACTACATTAGGAGGAATGGATAAAATGGGAAAATAAGGATTTTGGGCAAAAGTTGGCAGGACCAAATAACCAGAATTCAGAATGTAAACAACGTGGTATTCTAACATCTGAGGGGAGATGAGAGAGAAAGAGAGAGAGAGAGAGAGATGTCTGAGGGAGGGCTTAAGGAGGTAGAATGAAGGAGTTAGAATGAAGGTTATAGTGCTGGGTGACAGCACTCAGAACCCTCCACAGCATTCAAGTGGCTGTCTCTGTCCAGGGTGCTGGAAGAATCTATGATGCTGCATATTTCCCCTCTCTGAGGACCAGGTAAGCTGAAAGGATTCTTAATGCTTAACTGGTGTGCCTTCAGACCTCCCTGGAAATTAGTTTGTACTAAAGGCATCTTCCAGAAGAGCAAACTGTACCAGGATAAAAGAAGGAGGGGGTAGTGTCATTTGTCTCCCAGTTATTACACATTTGTACATGATTGATGCTAGCATTACTGCCGCCAGCAATTGATCTGAACATATTAACATGCTAAAACAATTTACCATAAAGATCTAGGAGCAAATGTGAGAACTCTGAGAAGCAGTTTCAAAATAAGAGGCCACAGAAAAATGACTTTAAGACTACAGGATGGAAATACTTCAAATACCTGTACATAAATATAGGACTCCATTTTTTTCTGTTTCTTCCAATATTTTGCCTTAGGCTGAAAAAAAAAGGATTACTCTATGTAACAAAATGCCAAAAACTTTTTTAAAGGATAGGAAGAGAATAAATTAGCTTATACAACAAAAGATATTTCTGTGTTTTTGGAAGAAATCCCAATTTAAATCTTCAGTTTCACTTTATTATGCCATTGTTACATCCAACAACACTAACCAAGGAAAATAAATAGGTCTTTTTTTTTTTTTTTTTTTACAATTTCTTCAATCTGATAATTCTTAAAGAAAAAAATTGTAATTTCTCAGGAAAATATTAAATGTACAATCTGTGAGAAAAGTTTATACATCTGGCAGTTTTGAGAAGCTTTGCAGCTCTGATATTAAAGATCTTAAGTTTAAAACATGACATATAATATATATGGGAGCACTGTAGTGACTATTGAAAATTTCTACTTGGATTAGAATGAACTGGTGTGAGGTTGGAAAAAGAACCCAGAACAAATCGCAACAATGAGGAGGAAATTAGGCTGATAAGACCACTTGTGTCCCAGAGTGAGTGTGAGCCAAGGAAATTCTATCTGCTGTTTCCTCAGTCTCAGTATGAGTGTCAGGCAGCACGGTGTATAATCCAAGAGTTTAAAAACATCTATGATTTGTATATCATGAATTCTAAAGTTTGGCCAACATATTTCCTAGTGCTAAACCAAATAAATAGCAACTAAGGGTGATTTCAACCTTATATTACTTTCTGGCATTAGCACTAAGTCCCTGCATAAGATCTGCCTCCATTGTGTTTGAAATCAGGAAAGAACTCAGAAAATAATAGGTTATAGCATCTGACAGATGGAAAGGGAGCAGAGCTGGATTGGGAAGACATGGGATTTTTCATCACAAGCTCGGGATCTATCATTTTGAGACCTGTTGTTTTGTCTCAGGTATTGAAAGGAACTAATATTTTGAAAGATCTACTATGTGTTAGGCACTATATTAGGCACACTTCACACAGCTCAATTTGCTTAATATTCAGAATGGTCCTGTGTGATCCTTATTCAAGGACCACTTGGCTAAACAGATATGCTATTTCCCAGAACCCCCTTCTCTATGATTCCAGCTTTGAGTTGGCCCAAAGAGAACTTTGTAAGAGATGTGGATAGGTTAAACCAAAGCCATGGCTAATAGACTCTGAAGGTTATGGTGGTCAGATGCAGCAAAAGACAGATGCAGAGGTGGGGTATGACCAACAGCAACTCCCGGCTTACCACTGGCCTGTTGGCTGCAAACGCACAAATGCACTAGCACAAAGAGGCAACAGCCTTCCCTAGACTTCTACACCTGCCCTGCCGCTGGATCCACTCCACGATATGCTTATCTTCCAAATTCCCCTGAAAACTCTGACACATCCACTTGTGGCAGTGCTTCTGGGGCCTCGTTGTTGATTTCCCCCTGATATTACAGTTCCCCTTTCCAGACCCTTAATTATCTAGCATCTCCCATATCCCTTATTCCATAGCACTCAGTGTGGTTATAATTCTTCCCTTATATTATATCTGATTACTGTCAGACATCATTCTTAGACCATATCAGCTTAATCCCTTCCAAAATCATTTGAACTGAAATGGATTTTGCTATTAACCTCTCTACTTGCTATGCAAGTTCCTTAATAAAACATGCACATAAAAACCTGGTCAGCATTTTCTAAAAGAAATTGGTGTCAAGAGACCTATATAGCATGTCACTTAATGGAAAATGTATCATTATTTGTTACCAGTTTAGACATTTCTTTTGAAGCATTGGCATTCCTCTTCTTTTCTTGGAACACCCATTGGTTTCGATTTTTGCCCTGGTTTCCAAGAGTCTCAGAGACATATGTTTACCTAGTTACAGGAACTATCTTAGCTCCCAATATATTTGCTTATTCCTCTCTTTCATGCATTTAACTAACTCTTTTTTACAAATCTTGGAGTTACTTGTCCTATGTTTTAACTTGTGGGAAATGAGCAATGGTTGAGATAGGCTAAGGGACTGATAAGATCTGTTTATTCAGTGTCTACCTTGTTTCATCTGAGCTTGACACTCTGTATGTCATTCTCTCCATCTTATTGTTTTCTTCTATTTCACACACGAGGAAACTGAGATTCAGCTAGATTAGAGGATGCTAACTGGTCAATGGCAGAACTGAGACTTGAATGCAAATGTGTTTCATTCATCCTCTCTCCCCTGTGTCAGGCTGTCTTACTGGCTGAAAGAGTCAGATATAAATACATGAGTCACACTGAAATCTACACTATTAAAAGACAAACATGCAAATTGACCATACCTTCACTATGCCTCAAGCCATGCTCACCAGCCAATCAGAGCGACTATATGCAAATTAACCCAACCAAGATGGTGGCTGTCAGCCACGGAGCTGAAGCGAGCAGGAGGCTTGGTTGCTCCAGTGATGGAGGAAGCCAAGCTTCCCGGCCTGCTCTGAGCTCCACTGAAGGCAACAAAGTTTCAATTATAGAAGTTAAATAAATCCCAGAATAAAAAAGAAAAAAGAAAAAGAGAGGCTGGGAGCTTTCATCATTGGGGGGCTTGGGCAGCCTGAAAACGGCCCTCAGCCCCTCACCCAGGCTGGCCAGGAATCCCAGTGGGGACCCCCACCCTGAAGGGGGTGTGACCAGCCTGCAAACACCCATTAGCCCCTCACCCAGGCTGGCCAGGAACCCCAGTGGGGACCCCCACCCTGAAGGGGGTGTGACCAGCCTGCAAACACCCATTAGCCCCTCACCCAGGCAATGTCAAGTTCTTTGAGAATCTACCCTCTATGGTCACCTATGCAAATCACTAAGTCATCTCAGAACCCTTGCTGAGACCTGGAAACTATGAATTTTCAGAGGCTTAGTGGGTGACTGATGTGTGGCAGGTGCACCAGACCTCTATCCTATATAATAAAAGGGTAATATGCAAACTGACCCTACCAGCAGAACAACTGGGAATGACTGGTCTCTATGACACACACTGACCACCAGGGGGCAGACGCTCAATGCAGGAGCTGCCCCCTGGTGGTCAGGGCCCTCCCACATGGGGGAGCTCTGCTCAGCCACAAGCCAGGTTGATGGCTGCCAGTACAGCGGTGGTGGTGGGAGCCTCTCCCACCTCCTCAGCAGTGCTAAGGATGTCCGATTGCAGCTTAGGCCTGCTCCCTGCTGGCAAGTGGACATCCCCCGAGGGCTGCCGGGCTGCCAGAGGGATGTCTGACTGCCAGCTTGGGCCCAATCCCCCAGGGAGCGGGCCTAAACTAGCAGGTAGTTATCCTCCAAGGGGTCCCAGACTGCGAGAGGGCACAGGCCAGGCTGAGGGACCCCCCCGAGTGCACAAATTTTTGTGCAGCGGGCCTCTAGTTAGAAATAAGCATCGCTGTCCCTCTTACCCTGATTTGAAAATGAAGACCTCAACATTACTTCCGTTAATTCTTTGTCTAACAGAGAAATGTGTGAGTATAAGTGAAACAGGAAGCAAACGTGGTATGAAATGGAAGTTGATGATGAAAATAATAAAATTGATGGTAATACTGAAAATGGGGGGTGATAAATTTGATGAAAATGAAGACAATCTATCATTCTAGTGCAAAAAAATTGTGACTATTTTTAATTACTTTACTTCCTGTGACTATTTTTAATTATAAGACATACAGTGTGTGGAAACTTACACCTTAATTCACAGATTTTATTACTGGATGGGATATATATTCCCTGGTTCCAATACTAATCGTGTAAACTGGCTAAAATGATTAACCAAGTGCTCACTGTATATCAGGCACAGTTCTAAGCACTATACATATGTAAACTCATTTCATACTTAACATGTAAATTTTTCTTACAAATGCTACAACCAAGGCACAAAGAGGTTAAGTTATATTCCCTTGACCAAGATCACAGAGCTACTAAGTGGTGGAGGCAGAATTCAGACCCATGGAGTCTGACCCCAAGTCCATGCTCTTAAGCCTGATTTTGTGCTTTATTCCCTTTCCGGTGGCCAGTGAAAACTAAGCTCAGCTCTCAGTTTACATCTCAGCTTCTCTGAGTAGGAATGTAGGAATGTGGAATGACATCTTCCCCGTCCTGCCACACATAAGTCACCCACTAAGCCTCTGAAAATTCATAGTTTCCAGGTCTCAGTAAAGTTCCTGAGATGACTTAGTGATTTACAAAGGTGACTATAGATAGTAGATTTTCAAAGAACTTAACTGTGGTGATTGATAGGATTCTTTTAAATAAACCATTTGCTTTCCTGTTGAGCTTAGAACTAAGCTAGGTGCTATGGGCAGAAAATTAAACCACCAATCAAGAGTTTGCTCTTAGATACAAGTAAGAGATGCTAAAAATACTTGCTTAATTGGAATAAATTTTCCTGCGGCTGGTCTTCAAACATTCCAGTTAGTGTAAGAAGACAAGAAAGGATGTGATTGAAGTAACCCTTCTTTTTTGCTCTTTATTTTCTCTGTGCAACCCACTGCACCCCTTTATTCGAGCATTTTATTTTTTGTGTTCCTTTGGCAATGTCAAGTTCTTTGAAAATCTACCCTCTATGGTCACCTATGCAAATCACTAAGTCATCTCAGGACCCTTGCTGATACCTGGAAACTATGAATTTTCAGAGGCTTAGTGGGTGACTGATGTGTGGCAGGACAGGAAGGATGTCATCCCACATTCCTACATTAATATCATCAGGAAAATAGCGCTCTGGCCATGAGTTGACTGCAAGTGCTAGCATGGAGGGCCAGTTCCTGCAAGATAAGGGGGGCTGCATGTTGGCTCTCGGGAAGGGAGTGACTGCAGTTCCAGAAGACAGATTGTGGCTGTTGTGTTTTTCCTCTTTCTTTCTTTTTTTTTTTTTTTTAAGAAGACTGATTCTTTTTATTTTATTTTATTGATTTTTTTACAGAGAGGAAGGTAGAGGGATAGAGAGTTAGAAACATCGATGAGAGAGAAACATCAATCAGCTGCCTCCTGCACACTCCCCACTGGGGATGCGCCCGCAACCAAGATACATGCCCTTGACCGGAATCGAACCTGGGACCCTTGAGTTCGAAGGCCAATGCTCTATCCACTGAGCCAAACTGGTTAGGGCATTTTTCCTCTTTCTTGAGTTTGGAGTCAAGAAGGCCTATGACATGGATCACCCAGCCTGATCAGTCTCAGATTGCTAAATAATCTCTAGGACTAATGAATACACACATGTCCAATGAAGAGAAGCCACAGAACAGAGAAGGCAATTACTTCTGGTGACTGCATTTTGCCCCAATCTGTGCAATCACTGAGGTTTTTCAGATCAAGGGAGGACAAATGAAAGAGATAGGCTTAAATGAATTTGCGATGTGATACCTTTGGGCTTCTGCTCAGTTGGTGAGAATTGAGCAGCAAACAGGAGACCTGGTTGGTTGCTTCCAAGCTGAGCATCCTTTTGGTGTGGCTTAAACCAAGGCCAGATGCTTTTTTCTTTTTTTCAATACTGTTTTCCAACCGTGGAACACCATCTTGCCTGGGGAGAGTTCTCAGACTGGAATCTGATAATCTAGAAAAACCTGCTGTAATTCTCCTCTTCCTTGCAAGGTTTCTTCTTGCCCACCTACTTAGACCTGCCTTTGAAGTTTGGAGTGGGTGTTCTGGGTTGGGATGGCATTCCCATTGGATACTGCTTGAGGAAAAGGAGAAGACCTGACCACACCCCCCAGAGGAGGCCCGTACTCTTATCTAAGCAGGGGGTTGCAATTTGTGAAGATACAGAGGAGAGAGTGTTGGTTGCCTGGTGTGTGTGTGTGTGTGTGTGTGTGTGTGTGGGTGTGGGTGTGTGTGTGTAGGGTGGCAAACCAATGCTTTTCACCCTTTGTAGTTGCTCAACAAAAGATTATAGAATTGAATGGAGCCCCTAAACTATTCTTGTTGGAATATAAAAGGGGGACTAATTGGGAAAATAAGAGACTTATGACTTACTTTTCATAGTGACATAGGGACCTTTGGTCTGGAACCATTTGAGTCATTTGGACATCTGCCAGTTAGAATGGTTCTTCATTCTCTTGGAAATTGTGAACGTGAAAACCACTCTTACTTTAATTTTTTTTAAACTTTAATTTCTTTATTGGTTAAGGCCGTGGTCGGCAAACTGCAGCTCGCGAGCCACATGCGGCTCTTTGGCCCCTTGAGTGTGGCTCTTCCTAAGCCTTACGAGTACCCTAATTAAGTTAATAACAATGTAGCTACCTATATAGTTTAAGTTCAAAAATTTGGCTCTCAAAAGAAATTTCAACCATTGTACTGTTGATATTTGGCTCTGTCGACTAATGAGTTTGCCGACCACTGGGTTAAGGTATTACAAATGTGTCCTCATCCCCCCATTAACCCCCAACCTCCCTGCCCCCCACTCAGGCTCTCATCCCCCTGTTGTCCATGTCCATTGGTTTGGCTTATATGCATGCATACAAGTCCTTTGGTTGGTCTCTTCCCCTTACCCCCACCCTCCCCTACTTTCCCTCTGGGGATTGATAGTCTGATTGCTGTTTCTCTGTCTTTGGATCTGTCCCTGTTCATCAGTCTACTTACTTTGATTTTTGATGAAAGATGGCTCTTTGGACATAAACATAGAGTGACAACAAATACCCATTAAGCATCCTTGTTATATTATTTTCCTCATTTAATCTTCACAATTGTATGTGTTAATCATTATTGCTTCCCTTTATAGATAAGAAAAATGAGGCCCAAGGGACATTTATAGCTGTAGAATGTAACTCATAATGTGGTCTCCTGGTCTCTAAACTCTTAGACCCATGCTTTACCTTAAAGCCTCATTTCTCTAGGGTGTAGTCCGCAATACTGAAGTGGGAAAAGTAAAGAATGAGATTCATTACATCTTCAGGGCAAATAAACTGTCCACAGCTGTTATTTGTTTAAAATTCTATCATGTAAACCAGTGGTTCTCAACCTTGGCTGCACATTAGAATCACCTGGGAATCTTTTTAAAATCCTGATTTCTGGGCCTCAAGATTGAGAACCACTGGTGTAAACCCTTCCCTATGGGAAGGCATAGAGAGGAAGGATTAGCTTTAGTCTCTCCATACTCCTGGGAACTTAATATCTAGTTGGAAGATCAAAGTTTGGACACATGGCAAGATAATCAACTGATTAAAAGCTAAGAATGCCGTATATCAAATCAGTGTAGGGAGGGACTGAAATAGGCAGGGAGGGCTTCCTGTGGCAGGCAAATCTTGATGTGACTCAGGAAAACAAGAAAGGGTCCAGTGTGAGGAAGTTGTTCCAGGGGATGATATCAATGCAGGGGTAAGGATGAGATGGCTAAGGGAAGCAGCACAGTTAGAATTAGGTTTTTATTTTTTTTTAATTTTTTATTTTTTATTTTTAGCTTAAAGTATTACAAAGGGTATTACATAAGTGTCCTTTTTTCCCCCCCGCCCTTGACAAGCCCCTGCCCTCCCTTACCCCCCAGTGTCTTATGTCCATTAGTTATGGTTATATGGGTGCATACAAGTCCTTCGGTTGATCTCTTAATCCCCTCTCTCCTCCCCCGCAACCCTCCCTGGCCTTCCCACTGCAGTTTGACAATCAGTTTGAGGCAGCTCTGCCTCTGTATCTATTATTGTTCAAAAGTTTGTAATGGTCTTTATTGTCCATGAATGAGTGAGATCATGTGGTATTTTTCCTTCATTGACTGGCTTGTTTCACTTAGCATAATGCTCTCCAGTTCCATCCATGCTGTTGCAAATGGTAGGAGTTCCTTCTTTTTAACAGCAGCATAGTATTCCATCGTGTAGATGTACCACTGTTTTCTAATCCATTCATCTACTGATGGGCACTTAGGCTGTTTCCAGATCTTAGCTATGGTGAACTGTGCTGCTATGAACATCTGGGTACATATATCCTTTCTGATTGGTGTTTCTGGTTTCTTGGGATATATTCCTAGAAGTGGGATCACAGGGTCAAATGGGAGTTCCATTTCCAATTTTTTGAGGAACCTCCATACTGCCTTCCATAGTGGCTGCACCAGTCTGCATTCCCACCAGCAATGCACAAGTGTTCCTTTTTCTCCACATCCTCTCCAGCACTTGTCGTTTGTTGATTTGTTGATGATGGCCATTCTGACAGGTGTGAGATGGTACCTCATTGTTGTTTTGATTTGCATCTCTCGGATGATTAGTGACTTTGAGCATGTTTTCATATGTCTCTTGGCTTTCTGAATGTCCTCTTTTGAAAGGTGTCTATTTAGATCCTTTGCCCATTTTTTGATTGGATTGTTTATCTTCTTTTTGTTAAGTTGTATGAGTTCCCTATAAATTTTGGAGATTAAGCCCTTATCAGATATGACGTTGGCAAATATGTTTTCCCATGAGGTGGGTTTTCTTGTTGTTTTGTTGATGGTTTCTTTTGCTGTGCAGAAGCTTTTTATTTTGATGTAGTCCCATTTGTTCAGTTTCTCTTTAGTTTCAACTGCCCTAAGAGCTGTATCAGTGAAGAAATTGTTTTGGCATATGTCTGAGATTTTGTTGCCTTTGTATTCTTCTAGAATTTTTATGGTTTCCTGTCGTACATTTAAGTCCTTTATCCATTTTGAGTTTATTCTTGTGTATGGTGTAAGTTGGTGGTCTAGTTTCATTTTCTTGCATATATCTGTCCAATTTTCCCAACACCATTTATTGAAGAGACTATCTTGGCTCCATTGTATGTTCATGCCTCCTTTGTCAAAAATTAATTGAGCATATTGGTTCGGGCTAATTTCTGGACTCTCTATTCTATTCCACTGATATATGTGTCTGTTCTTGTGCCAGTACCAGGCAGTTTTGAGAACAGTGGCTTTGTAATACAGCTTGATATCTGGCATTGAGATCCCACCTACTTTGTTCTTTCTCAGGATCGCTGCAGCTATTCGGGGTCTTTTTTTATTCCAGATGAATTTTTGGAGAGTTCGTTCTAGATCTTTGAAGAAGGCCATTGGTATTTTAATGGGAAGTGCGTTGAATGTATAGATTGCTTTGGGTAGTATGGACATTTTAATGATGTTGATTCTACCAATCCAAGAACATGGTATGTTCTTCCATCTGTTTATGTCTTCCTCTATCTCTTTTTTCAACGTCCTGTAGTTTTCTGAGTAGAGGTCTTTAACCTCTTTAGTTAAGTTTATTCCTAGGTATCTTAATTTTTTTGGTGCGATGGTAAATGGGATTGTTTTTATAATCTCTCTTTCTGAAAGTTCACTATTGGTGTATAGAAATGCCTCAGATTTCTTGGGGTTAATTTTGTATCCTGCTACATTGCCAAATTCATGTATTAAGTCTAGTAGCTTTTGAATGGAGTCTCTAGGGTTTTGTATGTATAATATCATGTCATCTGCAAATAAGGACAGTTTTACTTCCTCTTTTCCAATTTGGATGCCTTTTATTTCTTCTTCTTGCCTAATTGCAATGGCTAATACTTCCAGTACTATGTTGAACAGGAGTGGTGAAAGTGGGCATCCCTGTCTTGTTCCTGTTCTTAGGGGAAATGGTGTTAGTTTTTGACCATTGAGTATGATGTTGGCTGTGGGCCTGTCATATATGGCTTTTATTATGTTGAGGTATGATCCTTCTATTCCCACCTTTCTGAGAGTTTTTATCAAAAATGGGTGTTGGATTTTGTCGAATGCTTTTTCTGCATCAATTGATATGACCATGTGGTTTTTTTCTTTCAATTTGTTTATGTGATGTATCACATTTATTGATTTATGGATGTTGTACCATCCTTGCATCTCTGGGATAAATCCTACTTGGTCATGGTGTATGATCCTTCTGATGTACTGCTGGATCCGATTTGCTAAGATTTTGTTAAGGATTTTGGCATCTATGTTCATGAGGGATATTGGCCTGTAGTTCTCTTTCATTGTGATGTCTTTACCTGGTTTTGGTATTAGGGTGATGCTGGCTTCATAGAATGAGCTTGGAAGTGTTCCTTCCTCTTGAATTTTTTGTAGTAGTCTGAGGAGGGTAGGTTTTAGTTCTTCCTTGAATGTTTGGTAGAACTCCCCTGTGAAGCCGTCTGGCCCTGGGCTTTTGTTTGCTGGAAGCTTTCTGATGACTGCTTCAATTTCTTCCATAGTTATTGGCCTATTGAGGTTTTTAGATTCTTCCTGATTGAGTTTTGGCATGTTGTATTTTTCTAGGAATTTGTCCATTTCCTCCAGGTTGTCTAGTTTGTTGGAGTAGAGTTGCCCGTAGTATTGTTTAACAATCATTTGTATTTCTGTGGGGTCTGTTGTTATTTCGCCTCTATCATTTCTGATTTGGTTTATTTGGGACCTCTCTCTTTGCTTCTTGGTGAGCCTGGCTAGGGGTTTGTCAATCTTGTTTATCCTTTCAAAGAACCAGCTCTTGGTTTCATTGATTTTCTGTATTGTTTTTTTGGTCTCTATTTCATTGATTTCTGCTCTAATCTTTATTATCTCCTTCCTTCTGCTCACTCTGGGGTTTTCTTGTTGCTCTCTTTCTAATTCTTTGAGTTGTAGAGTTAGATGGTTAACTACCATTTTTTCTTGTTTTTTGAGATAGGCCTGTAGAGCTATAAACTTCCCTCTCAGGACTGCTTTCATTGTGTCCCAGAGGTTTTGGATTGTTGTGTTTTCATTGTCATTAGTGTCCAGGATGTTTTTAATTTCTTCTTTGATGTCATCGGTAACCCAATCAATATTTAATAACATGCTATTCAGCTTCCAAGTGTTTGAGTATTTTGGGTTGTTTTTATTGTAGTTTATTTCTAACAATATGCCATCGTGGTCTGAGAAGATGCTTTTTATGATTTCAATCTTCTTGAATTTGTGGAGACTTTGCTTGTGACCCAATATGTGGTCTATTTTTGAATATGTCCCATGAGCACCTGAGAGGAATGTATATTCCGCAGCTGTGGGGTGAAGTGTTCTGAAGATGTCAATTAAGTCCATCTGATCTAGTGAGTCATTTAGGATTGCTGTTTCTTTGCTGATTGTTTGTCTAGCGGATTTATCCAGTGATGTCAGTGGTGTATTAAAGTCCCCTACTATGATTGTATTATTGTCGATCTCTCCTCTGATATCTTCCAGAAGTTTTCTTATGTATGTGGGTGCTCCTGCATTGGGTGCATATATGTTTACCAGGGTTATATCTTCTTGTTGTATTGATCCCTTTAGTATTATGAAGTGGCCTTCCTTATCTCTGGTTATGGCCTTCACTTTGAGATGTATTTTGTCAGATATAAGTATTGCTACCCCAGCTTTCTTTTCCTTTCCATTTGCGTGAAAGATATTTTTCCATCCCTTCACTTTCAGTCTGTGTGAGTCCCTTCTAATGAGGTGGGTCTCTTGTAGACAGCAGATGTATGGGTCATGTTTTTTTATCCATTCAGCCACTCGATGTCTTTTGGTTGGAGCATTTAGTCCATTTACATTTAAAGTTATTATTGAAAGGTACTTGTTTGTAGCCATTTCTTTTTGTGTGTGTGTGTGGCTGTTTTCTTTCTGAGCTTGATATTTCTTCTTTTTACACCAGTCCCTTTAGCATTTCTTGCATGGCTGCCTTGGTGGTGATAAACTCCCTTAGCCCTTTTTTGTCTGTGAAGCTTCTTATTTCCCCTTCAATTTTGAATGATAGCCTTGCTGGATAGAGTATTCTTGGATTCAGTCCTTTGCTTTGCATCACTTTGTAGATTTCCGTCCATTCTTTTCTGGCCTGATGAGTTTCTGTTGAGAAATCATTTGATAATCTAATGGGAGCTCCCTTGTATGTTACTTTCCGTCTCTCTCTTGCAGCCTGTAAGATTCTCTCTTTATCCTGAACATTTGCCATGGTAATTATGATGTGTCTTGGTGTGGGTCTTTTCGGGTTCACCTTGTTTGGGACTCTCTGGGCTTGTGTGACTTTTTTCTTCCCCACCTCAGGGAAGTTTTCTGATATTATTTCTTCGAATAGGTTTTCTAATCCATGTTCATCTTTCTGTTGTTCTGGCACCCCTATTATTCGTATGTTGTTTCGTTTCATGTTGTCCCAAAGTTCCCTTAGGCTCTCCTCCTGTCTTTTAATTTTTTTCTCCATTTGCAGTACAGTTTGAGTGTGTTTTGCTTCCTTGTCTTCTAATTCACTAATTCGGTCCTCCGCTTCTCCCAGTCTACTGTTGATACTTTCAATGGTGTTTTTTATTGCAGCTATGTCGCTCTTCATTTCTTCTTGGGACTTACTTAAGTTGTTGATTTTTTCATCTGTTTCTTCTAGCTTCTTGTATAAGTAGTTGAGTTTTTCATCTGTTTCTTCTTGCTTCTTGAACATCTGGTGCATGTACTCTAGGAACCTTATTCTGAATTCTTTTTCCGTCATGTTGCATATCTCTGTCTCACTTAGCTGCTTTTCTGGCAAGTCCTCCTTTTCTTTCCTTTGGGGGTTTCTTTGTCTACCCGTGTTTGATCTCACTGACATGACTAGTTGTTGAGTCGTTCAGTGGCTGGACCCTGGGTGGCAGTGGCTGCTCCCTGGGTGGCAGTGGCTCCTCGGGCTGTGGTTGCTCCTTGGGCGGTTGTGGTAGCAGCGGCTCCTCTGTTGATAGCAGGGCCTCTGGTGGGTGCTGTTCACAGTTGTGGTGGCTCTTCTGGCTGGTGGAGGGAGGCTTCACACACAGCAACTGTTCCCCAGGCAGAGCGTGTGATGATCAGGAGGCCGCTGTTGCTTGAATCTGCTGCGTTGATTTAAAGGCACAAAATACAACACAACAAGGCACAACGTACCAGGCACTGAACACTATTGTATTTACGATATTACTAACCCCAAATAAAGGTAGCCACCCGAGCTAAGAGAGTTGGGAGATAAGGGGGAAAGAAGAGCAAAATGTAGAAGAGAAAAATGAAAGAAAGAAAAAAAGGAGTGCAAAAATGAAATTGGAAAAAGGGAGGGGAAAAAGAGGAGGAAAAAAAAAAAAGTAGGAGAGAAAAGAGAATGAAGTATAAAAGGGGAAGAGACTATTTATATGAGGAGAAAACTCCTATAGGTCCGCCACTAATACCAACAAATTACAGCAACAGATTCCTGAAGATGAATACAAACTACAAACAACCAATAATATCAAGCGACGCAAGGGGAAACAGAAGCACAGAAATAACCGGGGAGGCGGGAGAGGGAGGGGCAGGAAAATAAAAAGAATAAGCAGTCTAACCTCTCAAACAATCCAAACAAAACAAAACAAAACAAAACAAAAACCCCAATATACTCGTCAATCAAGCAAACAACAATAAAACAATAGAGAGAGAAAAGAAGAAGAAGAGAAAAAAAAATTGGATAGTGAAGGAAGATAAGGGAAAGGTGTATAAGGATTTAGAACAGGGGATTGGACATAGGATATTTAAGCAGGGTTAAATTTTGACAGGGGGTAAAAAGAATAGGGAAAATCAAAAGCTGGAGTAGGGTAAGAGAAACAGGACAGCAAAAGGGAAAAAGTGGGTAAGATTGTTTAGCACAGAGGCAAATTGAGGTAGAGAAAAATGTTGCTAAAGGAACGATGAAAATAGAATGGAGAACATTAGTCCCAAAATAAAATAAAGACAAAATAAAATGACACTTTAAAAAATGGTAAAATGGTAGCAGTAATAATACTAGTTAAAAATAAAAATGTAGTAGCTGAAGGGGCAAAATCAGGTGATGAAGAAAAAGAAAAAAGAAAAAAAAGAAAAAAAATGTTTTCTTAGTTAAAAGGAGAAAAAGTAATTTAAAAAAATAAAAATAAAAATGTGGAGTAATGCAGGTGCTTCAGATCTTCTACTCTTCTTATTGGCACGCCCGGAATTCAGGAGAATGTTGACTTTCCCTCTGATACACTGTTCCTCCGTGTTGTAAGCCACAGTCCTGATTTTAATGTCGGCCGTAAAATCCCCTTATTGCCTTATCTGTATTTACAGAAGAGTCAGTTCGTGGCACTGCCTCTGGGTGGCAGTGTGTCTGGATTGACCTCCGAGGCTATAAGTTCTCTCTGACCAGGAGTTCTCTATTGTACCTGAACCAGCTCCACCCAGAGCTGGTTCCCCAGGCGCCGCTCCCAGCTCTGTTTCCCAGGCTCCCCAAAAACAATCTTCCCCTACAAGCTCTGCTAGTGACCCCAACTGGGCAATCACATGTACTGCGGTCAACAATCAAACTCACAGAAGTAAGAGGAAGTGTGCAAACAAGAGCCTGGGAAGCTGTTCGAACTCGCAGGGTTCCACCCTCCAGAGCTGCGCGGAGTGTCTGCACGGAGTGTCTGCGCGCGCTCAAGCCCCTGGCAACAAGTAGCTGGCTATCAGGGAAACTCTGAGGCAGCCTTTTTGCATCCAGTCCAACTATGGGCTCATTTATAGTGTTACCTTCTGGCAGAAGCCCTGCGGGAGCCCTCCCCACTTGCGAGTCACGCTGGCCTCTATGGGCGCGGATTTTGGAGGGCGGAGATTTCCCCCTGCGCCCGCGCGCGAGTTCCTCGCTCCAACCTGAACTGCAAACCGCACCTTTGGGGTAAGTCTAACCTTTCCGTGGAGGGGTGCAGGTCTCCTCTGGGCTCTTGCAGTCGCGCTGCTTGCGAGTCTTTGCCTCCGGGTTAGTAGCCTCCGGGTTAGTAGCCGCCGGGTTACTACCCGATCTCTGGATGCCGGTAACCGCTTCCCAAGATGGCGTGGTCTCGCCGCTGCGCTGGTGCCCAGGGGGAAGTTTCAGCCTCAATCTCTAACCATCCGCATTTTTTAGGAGTTCTCTGTCTTTCCTGGCTGCAGACTGTCTCTCAGCTGAACCTCCCCAGCTTGATCGGGCTGATTGTTACCCGTTTCAGCTGCTCGCCCCTATCTGCTCCGGGACGAAGCACCAACACGTCCGTCTAAGCCTCCGCCATTTTTTCTGAACCAGAATTAGGTTTTAATGGGAGGGAGAGAGAATGATGAGGCTGGAAATGGAGATTGGACCAGGTTATGGGTGGGCACTGAATGCTAAGGAGAGAAAGTTGGTTTTCATCCTAAACAACAAACTTACTTGTTCACATATCCTAACAGCAAAATGTTGTAAGTTGCATCTAGTTTGTATATGTACAGATATGTGTGTATATGCATATATACACATATATACTAATCCATTATGTATATTATGAAACATACCCTCAGATAGTAGTTGAAATGAATTAATTAAGATGAAATGATTTTAAATGTCTTATAATTGAGGTGGTCAAAATATACTTGAGCTGATGTTCATTGTCATGAAAAAACTTATTTAAATCTATGTTTCAAATAGTTTTCTCTTTGGAATTATTTGTGCTTTTTTTTCATCTTTTATAATTTTAATTTTATACTATTAGTTTGAAGGTTAAACTTCTATTTTTATTTTATAGGGATTTACTCCTAACATATTAAGACCAACTGCTAATCTGAAGCTGATCAATAACTGTGTCATTGCTTTGGGGTGACAAGAAGAATTATAAAATCTTGTTTTTTCCCTCATTCCACCTCCAGCCATATTGGGACAATCTGGGATTTGCATTGAATGTTCTTATAGCTATATGTATTTATTAGTTATTTAATGAACAGTAAAACATTACACAGCCTTACTTTCACATAGGCTGTTACTTTGTCTTAGAGTAACATTTTCCTGGAGAAGATTTCAGAAAAATGTGTTTTTTTCTGAGAATACTGATATTTTGTCTTTGCAATTAAATTGTAGTTTAGCTGAATATATGCTCTATTTCTAGGCTCTAAGTTTAAAGATGTTACCTCATCTTCTTACTAGATTTTTAGGCAAGATTTTTTTTTTAAGGTACAAAAACTTGTGCTTATATTTACTGAGTTATTTTTGAAACAGTCTTAGAAAAATCTGTTGATTATATAATAGAGCAAAGATACGCTTAGCAAACTTTCATTATCCTAAAACACCCCTTGGCAACCTAAAACATTTCTCACATTTTACTATTCTTTCAATTTCTACTCTCTTCAAAGTAAAAATGACTTGAAATTATAGTATCGATGAGGGTACAGTTTTTCTGATCTGATATTCCTATAACTGAACAGGTCATTAAAATGAAACAAATAGCACATCTCAAACACAAAGTGAAATTCCTGAGATTTAATCTACATACTGATTTTAGCAATTAACCCAATGCATCTGAACTGAAGTATTCAACGAAGTTATTTTGAAAAATGCATTATGATTTCAGTACTGTTTCTCTTACAGTTAGCTTCACAGAAACCTGTTAGTCCAATTATGTATCTGCACATTTGCATATTACTATGGAATTGGTTAATTGATGGAGATTCTGTTGTTGAAGAAACTTTTTTTTCGATTTTATTTCTAAGAAATAAAATATTTGATCCTCAAATTAAAAAAAAATGGTAGAATCGTGCTTTACATGACAATATATCACCTCTGAGGAATCAGTTAAAATTGTTCTGCTTTGTTTTTTGGCTATTATATTCTGCCTAAACTTGGATGTCTCTAATTGTACAGCAAGATTGGCATCATTCACTATTCTTTAGTACCATATAGTGCCATGCAGGAAGCAACCATTTGTTATGTAACCTTTAAAGTGTAACTGTGTCACACACACACACACACACACACACTCACACTCTCACACACCAACTTTCCCAGAGCTGACACAAGCATTTCATTCGTAAATGTGTCTTACAATTTTGGATAGAAATATAACTTTTAATAAAATAAGGCAGTTTAAGTAAATTGGTTGCTGTTTTAGGACAGACTCTTAGAAGTAGACCGAGAGAGAAGGATTTATGTGTGTTTTATTGAATTGTCTTGAAAAAGTGTAACTTGATATTTGACTACTAGTCACTCAAAATTTATAACCTATTGTAAAATATCATATTCTATCATGCACAATCAAGATTTTTTGTTAAATAAAAGTAACTTTTTAAATAAGGAATTTCTCACTATAAATGGGTGGACTATAGGAATAAATAATATATGAAATGTTTACAGACAAATAAGGAGACTGCAAATATAGCATGACTAACGCTGAAGCAAAGGATGAAACTAATAAGATCATGGGAAAAACTAAAAAAAATCCTAACAAATAATTTATAAGTTCTATGCAGAATTCATAAGGGGATATGCCACATTCATTCTGTGGCAACAAATACTCATATACTAATGCTGTGGCAATCCCATAGACCAGAAGTCATCCACATGTGGCACATAAAAGGAAATAAAATTTCATATTGAGAAAGCCACTTTCATTTTAACTCATCTTCCACTCCTTTTGAATATACCAGTGATTCAGTTTGGTACTGGTATAGCCTAAGCATCATTCTAAAACTTGCTTAATTTAACAAGCAGTAGGTTTATGGCACAGAGCCTTCAGAAAAGAATATCATTCTGTTAGAATATAATTGCATGGCAAGGAAGGGTCCAGAAATAGGGAGAACAGTTGTGTGATTTCTGGCAAAATCTTCACCTGGCCGTTCAGGGATGCTCTGGAGTGCAAATTACATCTCAGAGTTTGTTTCAACTGCAAGCAAAGGAGTTATCACACTTTCAGGGGCAACTGGGTGTACAAATGCCCAGGTACCTCCAGCTCCTGTATAAGCAAAGCAGCTCTAATAGCTTGAGGCAGGCACTCTAAGAGACTCATAGTACAGCCTTTATTTTTACTTTATTACTAGATGCCCAGTGCATAAATTTGTGCACGGGTGGGGTCCGGCTGGCAGGCCCCGATCAGGGCAGATTGGGCAGGGCCTGTCAGGAGGAGGAGATGGCAGAAGGTTAGCCGGCTGGCCTGCCCCGATCGGGGCCCAATCAGGGCCAGGTCGGCCAGGGGGGAGGGGCCATGGGTGATTGGCCGGCAGGCCCTGGGGTGGGAGGGCTGATTGGGGGCAGGGTCGGCTATGAGGAGGGGTTGGGGGCCTGCTGGCCCCGCCCCCGATTGGTGTGGAGGGGTCATTCAGGGGCAGGGACAGCTGAAAAGAGGGGCCATGGGCAGTTGGCTGGCTGGCCCTGACCCTAATTGGGGTGGGGGGTGCTGATCTGGGGTGGGGCTGGGTAGGGGGCAGGGGCTGCAGGAGGCTGGCCAGCCCTGCCCCCTATTGGGGTAAAGGGGGAGATTGGGGGTGGGGCCAGCTGGGGAGAGGGGATGTGGGATGGTCACTGTGATGGGGGCCTATTGTGGGCGGGGCTGGCTGGGGGAGGGGCTGCAGGAGGTTGGGCAGCCAGCCCCGCCCGTTATTGGGGTTGGGGGGCAGGTCGGGGGTGGGGCAGGCCATGGGGAGGGGCCACAGAAGGTTGGCTGCCGGCCCCACCCACGATCCTGTCGGTTCCCTGGCCGAAGTAGGCATCATAGCAACTGGTTGTTCCAGTCGTTACAGCATTCTGGCTGCTGACTTTTTATATATATAGATTATTTCTTTTGTTAATTCTCAACAGAGGATATTTTTCCCACTGCTTTTTTAAAGAAAGTGGAAGGGAGGGAGGAATGGATGAAGGGGAAGAGAGAGAGAGAGAGAGAGAGAGAGAGAAAGAGAGAGAAAGAAACACTGGCTGCCTCCTACACACACCCTGACTGGGAGTGGGGAGTGAACCTGCAACCCAGGTATGTGCCCTTGACCAGATATTGAACCCACAACCCTTCCATTTACAGGCTGACTCTAACCACTGTGACACCCTACCAGGGCTCACAGTACAGCTGTTAGAAGTAAAAGCACAGTAAAGCAGGAGAGGGCCATGGGAATAAGGACGGTCCAGGGCCTTTGAGCAGAGGGCGCTGGCACTGTCTACCTCAGTATCCCTGAGCCCTTATTTTCATCCTTCTCTGCCTTTGGTCCTCTTCACAGAAGGTCCACCAATGTTCCATTGATTCAAACCTGAGCTCTTTTTGAGGTGTTATTACCTGAAGAATGATTAAAATATAACTTAAATATATGCATCAAACTCTAAAATAACTTTATCCTAAGGCTTTTTCTAATACAAGCCTGTGTCCTGTATATTTTGCTGGGAAACATCAACAAATTTGCCATGCTAAATTCAGTTAATCAGTCTCATCAAACCAGAATGTAAGTGAAAAGAAAGAAGAATAACTCAATGGAAAAATAATGAACCTGAAAGTTTTTTTTTTTCAAAAGAAGGAAAATAAAATCAATTTGGTGTTGCTTTAATTTTTGATGATATACAGTGGAAGTTCTAACGCCCAGCAGGTACCATTTGACATTTCCATCTCCAGTACTGTGAAGAGATTAGCACTTACAGGTATTGACTTAAACTAGGATTTATACCAGGGCTGTCATTTTTATGGAAAGCACAATAAAAGAGATTAGAAAGAAATTGCCAAGCAGCCTGGGTTTAATCAATTGTAGAATGCTTTCATTGGGAATTTGCAATTTTACCAAGCAGAAAGTTAACATGCAGGATAAACAACAGGAAATGAAACTCAGGTCAGGATTTAAGAACTGTGCCTAGGCCAAAATCCAACCACACCACCCAAAAAGGCAGGCTATATACCTTAGCATCACTCTGCTAGTTTTCCGTGGAGTTTCAGAAAAATCGGTGAAGGACAGCATTTAAAAGCTGAATGACAGGGAAACATTTATGATGGATTTCAAGCATTTGGGGAGAAGTTCTCAGAGCTGAAGTCAAGATGAATCAACAAGGGACTGAGATGACTGTGATTGAGGACTTGGCTGGAGGTCAGGAAGTCAGGTCCCATGAACTCGGAGTTCACGACTGAAACGGAAAGGCCAGGAAAGGCAAAGATAAAGTCAATGTGGGGGGAAAGCCTTTATTGCTAAATCCTGAATCAGAGCTTCTCCAGCAATTGGCCCTGTGATATGTGAACATTGAGACAAAGTGTCAAAGGGGATATTAATGGAGATTCTTGATATTCCAGCAAAGAGGTGCCCAAATAGTAACAGCCAACCTGCTTTACTTGAAAAAAAATTATCCAGAAAAAAAGAATCCATTTACCATTGCATTAAATTAATCTCAAATTAAACACATACTCAATGGTAGTAATTGTGCAAAGGGCTCAAGACAAAACACTTAAAATATGGAAACACTGCACATGAGTCACTCAATGTACAGGATGAGGCACTTGAAGGTGGATAATTCCAGGACAGAATGACAAAGTATGATCATAGCTTTCCTAGGGGGATACACAGTTCAGTACACATTTTTGGGGGGAAGAAAGGGAGGTCAGATAATAATTAATGAGAATATTTTCTAATAGTTTTAGGGCAAATATTATGAGTCAGGCACTATGCCAGTGATGGCGAACCTATGACACAGGTGTCAGAGGTGACACGCGAATTCATCTTTTGGTTGATTTTTCTTTGTTAAATGGCATTTAAATATATAAAATAAATATCAAAAATATAAATCTTTGTTTTACTATGGTTGAAAATATCAAACAATTTCTATATGTGACGCAGCACCAGAGTTAAGTTAGGGTTTTTCAAAATGCTGACACGCTAAGCTCAAAAGGTTCGCCATCACTGCACTATACAATACATATATTTTCTCAATTCTTCAGGGTAGATAGATACTCTTATCATCATTATATTCTTTTATTAGCTGGAGAGGTTGATACTCAGAGAGATTAAGCAACTTGCCCAAGATCATACAGCATGTAAGAGGTAGAGCCTAGACTTAAACACATGTCTGATGCAGTTCATGTAAATTTAAATTACTGGCTACTGACAGCAGTTTTAATTGTGAAATCAATTGCAGCCATCTATGTGAAAGTTTAGAGGGTACATAGATAGGTGATAGCTATGTATTCTGAAGAATGCATTGCTTCTACTACTAACTTGGAATTTTTGGAGGGAAAGTTCATTTATTATTTAAATTGAATCCTTTATGCTATAGACATAACCCATTCCTCTTTACCTGAAACCCACAGACATGTTAACAGTGACTTCTGCACACAGCGAGAGCCGGGCTGCTGCATGAGTTAAGAGGTCTGTGCATGCACCACTACAGGGAGTTGGCATGATGTGGCTGTTCCCGCTGTAGCAGTATGGCAGCTCCGAAGTTCTTGTGGCACTCAGCCTAAAGCTGTCATTCACGATGCTTAACACTCCTTAGTGAGGTAAAGGTAAGTGGACTATTTTCAGAGAGAAAGAGGCAATGAATAAAAGAATGAAGGCCTTGCCAGCATGGGGGAAAAGCTTGCTGCTTTAGAAAAGACGAGGTGATGATGTCTCTGAAAGGCACAGAGACCAGGCTGGTCGTTAACACATCACAAGTTTGGGTGGCCGAACACAGGTGAAGAAACAAAGAAGAAAAAAAAAAGCAAGGCTGTTTTCATAAATATTTTATTCACAGCCAGAATCCTGACCTTTCCTTCAAGCTAAGCCCTTCACAAACATACAAATGGGCAATCTTTTCCATGAAATTACTTGTTAAATCAAGAGGTAGTTGAAAACACTGCTTAGGATTTTTTTTGGGTCCATTTAGCAAAGAACATCAATTTGCCCACTAGGCTAAAATTTTCAATTTCTCCCCTCCCTCCCTCCTCCCCTTCTTTCCTTTACTTTTAATTTGCATAAAATTCACCTTTTAAATCTCTTTTATTATGAAACAGAATACAATACAGACAGATTCATAGAGCATAAACCCACATTTTAAAAAATTACTCTAAACACTCAAATAACTGCCACACAGACCCAGAAATAGAAAGCTACCACCACTTTGAGGCTCCCTCTTGCACCTGTCCCTTCCCTATTCCATTCTCCTCTCTCCCACCTAGAAGGAGCCATTATTCTCCTGACATTTAGGGGAATCACCTCCTTGTTTTCCTTCATACCCTTACCACCTAAGACTGCCATCCCAAGTTAGAGTTTTATTGGTTTTTTGAACTTCATGTCAATGAAATCATAATGGAGTTGTTGTTTTTTTTATGACCAAATGTAATATATTTGAGATCCAACCATGTTGATTATATGCAGCTTTAATTAATTCATTTTCATTTCTCTATACTGCAAGGGTCAGCGAACTTTCTCTGTAAAGGCTGAGAAAGTAAGTATGTAGTCTCTGTGGGCCACATACAGTCTCTCATGTATTTGCTGTGGAAAAGTCTTGTGGCTGCCTGGCTTTGGCTCAGAGGCTAACACCCCACTATAGGATTGGACCACATGATTAAACACTCGGTTCCAACAATGGAGGCTATTTTGGTTACTTTCGTTTTTTTGCACATTACAAATAATAATATTATTGTCATTATTACTCTCACAGAGTTAATTGTCACTTAGACTTATCCACATATTTATCACTGTCTTTGATTTTCATACATTTCTGCTTGCTCCTGTTTATTGTTTCTGCTGACTCTCATTTATAGTGTCTTGTCTTCTTGTGTACCTGTTTATTTTTGATTATGTACTGGAAATTTTAAGAAATTATTTGAAGCGTTGGCCAGTTTTTTTTTCAGTGGTTAAAGCGTCAGCTTATAGACTAAACGGTCTGGGCATGTACCTGGGTCGCAGGCCTGATCCCAGTCCAGGTGGGGGCATGTGCAGGAGGCAACTGATGGATGTATCTCTCTCTTACATCGATGTTTCTCTCTCTCTCTCTCTCTCTCTCTCTCTCTCTCTCTTTATTCCCTTCCTCCTTTCCACTCTCTCTAAAAATCAATGGGGAAAAATATCCTCAAATGAGGATTAACCAAAAAAAAAAAAAAAGAAAGAAAGAAAGAAGGAAAGAAAGAAAAAGAAATTATTTGTAGAAAAACTTGCAGTATAGGATGACATATTTCCTTCCAAAGAAGATTGCCATTGCCTTTTTCAAGTGCTTAGGGGCACTTGCAATCCAGGATGATCTTAATCCAATTTTAGAATTTGGAATTTTCTGGACTACTCAAGAGCAGGAGTGAGGCTGCAGTCTGTGGAAAGGCTGGCTTACTTTTATTTGACCCTGACTTTTGGATTCTTAGACCAAAATAGGGATGGTTTGCTGTGGCAGGCACGTAGCTCTGGCATGTGTGGCCTGAGGAGGTTTCCAGAATAAGATTCAGATTGTGAGCCCACTTTGAGGATTGACAACTGTCCGTAAGCTAGAAGGTGGGTGCTGCTTGAGTGCTTCTTTCCTCTACTGGGCCTGGGCTCAGTAATCCCTTACTTTGTTAACTTTTGGTGATTTTAAGAAGCTAGCTGTCTTACGTATTTTTCCGGCTTTTCTACTTTAGACAGTGAATTACCTAGTCATTCATTAGCAGATGCAGAAATCCTCCTAACTTACAATTTTTATTTTTATTTTTTAAATATATTTTTATTTATTTCAGAGAGGAAGGGAGAGGGAGAGAGAGATAGAAACATCAATGATGAGAATCATTGATTGGCTGCCTCCTGCACACCCCACTAAGGACTGAGCTCACAACCTGGGCATGTGCCCTTGATCAGAATCAAACCCAGGACCCTTCAGTCTGCAGGCCAACACTCCATCTACTGAGCAAGACCAGCTAGGGCCAATTTTTATTTTTAAAACAATAAATTTTACATCAGTTTTTACAAGAGAAAAAATATTTTAAGAAAATTGGAAAATCCTCCTGATGGAATTAAGTCCATAAAAGGAAATACAGAGTTCCATAATCTTTAATCATTTTCTATCACCACTGCCTATTCTAGGAAATTTCCAACCTATAAATCGTTTTATTATGAACTTTTTTATAATAAAATCTAAGTCAATTCCTTTAGAACCTTCTAAAATTAATTTTTAACATAAATACAAAAAAGAGAGTATGCTAAATTCCCATATTCTGATTATTCTATTTGCAGATCCCCCACCCCCCTTCACTGTTTAAGAATTCAAGGAAAGAATGTGGCCTAATAAATGATTCATCTCACACTAATGAATACAAATATCACTGCAGCTTGTTCTGATTTATTTCCCAACCGAATTAAACCACAAAGTGAACTTGAGACCTCAGGTGAAAAAACACTGAGAATCCTAAACATGTATTGCCTCTGCTTTTAACAATTTCAGGGTGTTTGATGAAAAGCTCAAAAGATTTTTCTAGATTTGAAAAGAAAGCTGATATAGCATACTGTAAACTAAAACTTCATTTCTAATGGAAGTGTAAATGAAGATATGGATTATAGATTTCCTGGGCATTTGTCCTTGGTGTGGCCCGATGTAAAGCACAGGGCATGTCAGATCATTAGCTCTGGATATTATGTTTAGATAGACATTGTGACAAAATGCATTTATTAATTTGTATCAGGTTTAAAAACACAAACAAAATAACAAACAAAACAATACTGCTGAGAGCTACAAAAATTTCTCAGAGACTGGGGTGAAAAGGACTCAACATGCCTGAGTCTTGTTCTTCTTCCTAACCATGGGTTCTAAATTAATTTTCCCTCTACTTCACCCTGGAGATCAATGATCTTAGGGATATAATGGAAAAGGCTAGAGAATGAAGGTTTTTACCTTGCATTGGGCCTTTAATGCATCCAGACTCAACCAATGTTGTGACTTAAAGTGCCAATTTGCTGGTAATAGAGTCCTTATGGCTTTTGCTGTGTGTTGTGCAGCCAAATCAAGGACCGAGTGACTATGGGAGCTTTAAGACTTCAATTTTTAAACAGAAAAAAAAAAAAAACATGCTGTACTTTTCCTGGTCAGCCAACTAAGCCGCAGCTGTGGCTAACAGAAAGAGATTAAATGGAAAGTCAGAGGATGGTCCCATTTTGGAAGGCTTCTCAGCATGACATAATCGTCTCACTGTTCAGTACCCTTGACAAATGTTTGGCGAGAGCTTCTTAATACTCTTACCCAGGATTGTACTGGAGGCTAGAGATCGTGGCCCAGGGCCTGGCATTCAGAAACGTGCCGTGTAGCTGTGGAGCACGATACAGACTTTGCAGCGTATTGTCCTGCGTTCATTTCTGCGTGCTGTCACTTGGTAGCAGGAAGTCTCAGACAAGTTATCCTTCCTGAACCTCAGTTTCCTCATCTATAAAGCAAGGATATTGAGTACTAACACTAAGGACTGCTTTCGGAATTATAGAGCCAGGTAAGCATGGGGTAAGCACAACGGTTGCTGCTGCTCTAGTTGCGGTAGTTGTTATCATCATTAGTAGTATTAGTTTCCAGACAGTTCCATCAGAAATATAGTGATTGAAATAGACAATGAAAGATAAATGCCAATGAGAAGCACAGAAGAAAGATGATACTTGAGAACCAAATATTTATTTTCTTTTGTTTTCTTTTTAGAGTTTGGGTTTACATAGAAGTCTATGGCATGTTTTGTGTTAGCCTTTGTATATTGTGCCAGGTATAAGTCAAAGATATGTCCATCCAAATATTTATAGCCCTATTTAGTGAAATGTCTATCCTTTCTTCACTGAATTTCCATTGGATGAAAAGTGTTCAAGAAATGGATAATGGCAACGGTTGTAGAATATTATGATGTAATTTAATAAATGTGAATTTAATGCCACTGAATTGTACACTTAAAAAAAGGTTCAGAGGGAAACTGGCTGGTGTGGCTCAGTTGACTGTTGTCCATGCACATAAAGGTTGCAGGTTCGATTCCCCGTCAGGGCACATTCCTAGGTTGTGGACTCCATCCCTGGTAGGGAGAGTCCAGGAGGCAGCCAATTGATGTTTCACTTTCACATCAATGTTTCTCTCTCCCTCTCTCTTCCTCTTTCTCTAAAAAAATCAATTAAAAATACTTAAAAAATGGTTCAGATGGTAAATTTTATGGTATGTCTATATTACCACAAAAAATGGAGAAAACCATTCAGTGAAGAAAAGTTAGTCTTTTTATTAAATGGGGCTGTAATAATTGAATAATTTTAATAGATATAACACTATTGAGGCTATATATTTCTCTTTAAATGAGATTTGGTAGTTTATATCTTTCAGAGAATTTTTCCATTTCAACTGTTCTCTAACTTACTGATATAACTTTTGTATAATGTTACTTTATCTTCACATCTGTAGACACTGTGGTGATGTTGCCTTGCTCATTCCTTGTTGGTAATTTGTGTGTTCTCTCTATTAATCTGGCTACATGTTAATTTTATTTATCATCTCAATTAATAAACATTTGGTGTCATTAACTTTATTGTTTTTTATTGCATTAATTTCTACTCTGATCTTTATTATTTCCTTCCTTCTCCTTACTTTGGGTTTCATTTACCCTTTTTGAGATTGATTTCTTAAGGAGGAAGCTGAAATTATTGATTTGATATATTTCTTTTCAAGTTAAGCATTTAATGTTTTAAATTTCACCCTAAGAACTGCTTTAGCAACAACCCAAGTTCTGATATGTTGTGTTCTTATTTTCATTTAACTCAAATATTTTCTAATTTTACTTTTGATTCCTTCTTTGACCCACTAGTTACTTAGAATTATGTTAGCTTCCAAATATTAGAGTATTTTCCTTAAGAACTTTCTGTTATTAATTTCTTATTTAACTCCATTGTAAACAGAGAAAATACTTTGACTTAAATACTTTCTCTATCTTTTGTTTAATTAAATATTCAGAGATAGAGACATTAACATCTCTGATTATAATTGTGGATTTGTCCATTCTCTTCCTAGTTCTACCAGTTTTTGCTTTGTGTAGTTTGTAACTCTCTTGTTAAGGGAATAAATATATAGGATTGTTATGCCTTCTTGATGAATTGATCCTTTAATTGTTATGAACTGATCATCTTTACCTCTGGTAATAGTCTTCGCTCTGAAATCTATTTTGTCTCCTATCAATAATGCCACTTCAGTATTTTTCCCTTTAACTAGTGTGGTGGGAGCACTCAAGGTGATCCCCATTGCCATGCCCTGTTTAATGCCCTCCCCATGAGTGGGGCAGAACTTATGACTTGCTTCTCTGCCGGGAGCCGGTCCATCCTTGCTGCTTGACACAGTTGCTGCAGAGAAGAAACATCTGCACAGCATATGTTTCAAGGGACCTGGCGTATATGGCATACTGTTCTTAATATGTTTGCTCCCTTTAGCGCTATGTGTTTTAACCAAGGTCACCTCTCCGAGAAAGGTTGTTTTCCCAGGTGGGGATTTTTCCCTGAAGTTAAGGAGGGGATAAAACCTCTTAACTAAGTGCCAGGCGGGTAGTTAATCACTTTAACTACAAACAATCACCCTTAAGCTACATAATCTTTACTCCCTGGAATGGAGATAAGAAACGCCCTAACCTTTGCAATAGAAATTGACAGGATTAAAATCAACTGGTATAAATACAGATGTAACAAGACAACAAGACAGAGAACCTAGAGAGAGAACCAAGAGACAGGACTTGGCTGGAGATCCTAGACAGAACCTAGAGACAGAACATGGCAAAAGATCCTGGACAGAACCTGGCTACAGATCTTGGCTGGAGAACCTAGACAGAACATGGCGACCGAACCTGGCTAGAACCTGGCTGGAGAACCTGGCTGGAGAAGCTGGATGGAGAACCTAGCAAGAGAACATGGCTACAGAACCTGGCTGGAGATCCTGACCAGAACTTGGCTGGATCCTAACCAGAACTTCGCTGGAGACCAGAACTTCGCTGGAGATCCTGACCAGAACTCGGCTGGAGTTCCTGGCTTGAGATCCTGGAGGGAGAACCTCGCTATGCTGATCAACTGAACGCTGACCCCGTGCCATTCCTTCTTCGCCGACTCCGTCCACACCTTTGGGGACCCCTGGACCTGCTGGGGTTGGACCCCAGCACTTCTCAACAATAGAATCTAGACAGGGTGATGGGATAGAACTCCCATTTTTTCTTTGTTTGATTTTGGATAGTTACCACAGCTATGAGTTCAAATTTATTAATCTTTTCTTCTGTAAGGTCTAATATGCTATCAATCCCATCCAGTATATTTTTCATTTCACACATTGTAGCTTTATCCCTAGAAGTTAGATTATGATTGTTTTGTTTATTTTTCATGTCTCTATTTAACTTCTGATGGTATGAAATACAATTATAATAATAATTTTGATGTCCTTATATGCTAATTTCAACAGCAGGATTAGTTTGGGATAACTTTCAATTGATTGTCTCTTATTATAGATAGTATTTTCCTGGATCTTTCTATGTCTGGCAATCTTTGACTGAATGAAAGACAATCTAGTTTTACCTTGCTGGTGCTGGATATATTTTATTTATATAATTTTTTTTTCAATTAGCTATAATCGCTCTTTGGATAAACCTTATTGGCTATGCTACCATTGCACAAAGCTCTATAAATTTTCTTAACCATTTTTTCTAAGTTTAGTTACTTGGAAACACTTTTATCCTCTTGGGTCTTACTTTTAAAATTTATTAGGTAAGAACAGAGCAGTTAGTTTTTCTTCACTACTGAGGCAAAAGCCTCCTGGGCACACTACCCAATCAATGTCCCTATGAATTAAGATGTTTTCCAGTCTGATTGGTGGGAAAGACACTATTTCTAGCCCTGAGTATCTCTCCCTAGTCCTTTTGGATGCTTCTTTCCCTGGTTTCAGGAAATGTGATGCATGTGCTGATCAGTAATTTGCTGAATATTCAGGTGAGATCCTCTCTAGATCTTGGGTTCTCTTTCTGGGCAGATCTGTTCTGCAAACACTAGTTGCCTTGGTCTTCCTGAACATTCAACTTCATTTTCTGATGCCCTTTACCTTGGTTTCCCTTTACGGTGCCATCAGTGGAAACTCTTTCAAGGGAGTAAGCCGAAGCTGCTTTAAAGATAATCTTATTTGCTTCCCATCTCTCAGGGAATCACCGTCCTTCATTGCCTGATGTCTAGTGTCCTGAAAACAATTGCTCCATAAATCTTACATAGTTGTTGTTTTTCTTTTTTTGGTTGTTGCAGGCAAGAAGATAAATTTGGTTCCTGTTAATCCATCTTGACCTTTTGATGTTTTGAGATGTGATTCTTAAAAGAGAGATTTGAATTCAAAAGCAAAATGTGTTGTGCTTATTAATTCAGCAGTATAAGAAGGGAATCTATGTATATATAAAAAATTTCATTTCCTTCTTGTTTCTATGCTAACCTTGATTATTTTTCCTAATAATCAAAATTTGTAAGATCAAATATGTTTGTAGATATATTTGAACATTTTATGATGTTTGATATTATATCCAGAATTTTTTATTTATCGTTCCAAGAAAGATTATTTCTCCTCTTGTTTCAATACAGACATGACAGCAACAGTTCTTTTTTTTCTTTTATTGTTGACACTATTATAGAGGCACCCAGAATTCTTAAAGGGAATTAATGTTAACTGAAAAAATAGTCTTTGACTTAATCATATTTTAATGATCCAAGCTACTGACTGGAGAAAAGCTATACACTTATATGAGGTACCCACATATAAGGGGCACCAGGAATGTGTATCTTCAGATTCCTATCTTACTTCCCACCACTTATATTTCATATGTCCAATGGCACCCCTTACATCTTTACCAAAATGTACATAACCTCTTTAAGAAAGAGTTCTTAGCTCAATGTAAAAGGTTGGCAGAGATGAAAAATGCTACTGTGGGAAGTTGATATTGTTAGGGCTGAGAATTGACTGTGTTTGGGCAGCAACATCTGGGCTGAACTTCCTCACACAGCCCCAGGAGTTGCACAAGTCCCTACGCCCAGTGAATATGCCATTCTACTTTAAAGGTAAAGAAGGAGAAAAGTTTTTATTTTTCTTCTTAGTTAATTTTGATTTTAATAGGGACTTTTGCTGCCGTGGCCACCCCTCAGAGGGAGGTCCATCTAGACTCACTAGAAGAAACGTGGAGCGCTTTCTGCTAATGAGCTCTGAAGGTATCCTTATGCCTATGCAGGTCTTGCAACACTTTGTATAGCTCTGCGTGGAATCTCTAATCTCTGAGGCAATGCTGAAAATTGATCTATCATGGAGGTGATTAACAGAAGCTTCTTCCATCATCAATAGAGAAACAAGCTGGCCTCTCCTACCTGTTTGCATTTGCTGGAGACTAGCATCTTGTTAACTGACTATTATTTTATTTGTAGAACAAGAAGACCTGCATATATTTAAGTCATTTTATGCATGCCTGTGCATTCCAAGAGACTTAAGCAAATGAATAAACAAGCAAGAAAACACTTTAAAAGAACTACACACAGGATAGAACCATGGCAAGATTTGTAAACATTCACAAGAAAGGAATATGTCTGGGAAAATTCTTTTTTAAAAAAATATATTTTATTGATTTTTTACAGAGAGGAAGGGAGAGAGATAGAGAGTTAGAAACATCGGTAAGAGAGAAGCATCGATCAGCTGCCTCCTGCACACCCCCTACTGAGGATGTGCCTGCAACCAAGGTACATGCCCTTGACTGGAATGGAATCCGGGACTCTTCAGTCCCTAGGCCGACGCTCTATCCAGTGAGCCAAACCGGCTAGGGCTGGGAAAATTCTTTATGTCTCCCTTCCTACATTTGGATCTATGGGAAGCAGGGTCAGTGTGGTCTACTACTGTTTTTAGCACAACTTCCATCTTTGATGCTGAGTACTCAGTGACCCTTAAGTCCAAGCTGATTTTTCACTCCAGAATGGCTTTAGAGATTTCATGGTTACTGTGGCGGGGAAGCTTAGAGGACTCCTGAGATATCCTATGCCTATGCATGTGTATGTTATCAGCCCAAACTGTAATTTTGCATCCATGTAACCACTTTGGCAACAGCAGTTATGGTTTTTATTCATTTCCCTCACAGGTACTCCACAATTATCCTCACCTGATTGCTCACCTGTCCCTTCAAAGGGAGTGTCCTGCAGTTGCCCTCACTAACAGATTCCTCCATTGCAGTCTTACCTCACCAGGAAGATGGTTGGAAGCACAAAATGGCCGGCAGAGGGGCTTGTCTGTGGGGTATTCCCAATGCTGCAGGTTCCTAGAGTGTTCCTCATATTCTACCTAAGAGCCAAGGGAATGGGGACAAGCTGTTGGTTTATTCCTTCAGTGTATTCTTTATTTCAGATATTGTAGTCTTCATTTCTGATTGGTTCTTTTTAATGGTTTATATGTCTTTTCTCATGCTGTTGTAGTTATCAGTAAGTTCAATGAGCATCCTTAAAACTATTATTTTGATCTCTATGTCTGATAAATTGCTTGCCTCCATTTCAGTTAGCTCTTTTTCTAGAGATTCTTCCTGTTCTTTCATTTTGGGCATGTATCTTTGTCTCCCCATTTTGGTTACCCTTTTGTGATTGTTTCTATATATTCGGTAGGAGTGCTATGACTCCCAGGCTTGGCCTTATGTATTAGTTGTCCTTTTGGAGCCAGTGGTGCAGTGTACTTGATCACCTCAGCTAGGTGCTACAGGAATGTTTCTTGTGTGGGTTATGTGGGCCCTCTTGCTGTAATTGAGTTACGATTATTATTGGCCCATTTATGCATGGGGATGACGCATAGGGTGGCTGACTGTGAGGATCACCCCCAAACACAGTATATGAGCTGCTTTGCAGGTGCAGACCACACAAAGTGTAATATGGTGCCTGCTGAGATCTCCCTTGGGTATGCCACTTGTGAAGCTAATGGATAATGCTCTAGTATTGTCTGAAGCTTGTCACTGGGTTTGATGGTTCTGGGACCTCTTGGGAGGGATTCTGGTGTAGGCAAGTGCCAGATTATTCCTGTGATTGTCCCTGGGCAACCTGTTTGGAACTACAGTACAATCCACAGTTTGTGGCTATCTCTGATGGGTTTAAGTGTGTGTGGGAAGAACCAAGCTGCTCACCAAGGCTGATTTTTTTTTTTTTTTACCAGCACTGGGCCTGGGAGCAGGTCAGCAAAAGTCCCAGGGCACCCTGACATTCACCTCCACCTGACTGTGTTTGCTGGCTTCGTGTTAGGCTTAGTCACTGAAAGAGACACTGGTGGTACTCAAGTAGATTCTCAGTGAGTCACAGGGGCAAGTGGTGTTCACATATTGAATCAGGTTCAAACTTGGTGCCAGTGCTGGTTCTGAGGCTACTCAGCATATACCCCAGGGTATATCAAGTCTAGCTGCCACTTGCTGGGTGCTCACACACCTTTTGGTGGGGTGGGGTCTCAGGGATTCATCAGGGTGATGCCAAGCATGTTTATCAGGCCCAAACAGACCAAAATTTGGCCATGTGAAGGGAGGACTCTGCATTGGTTGGGCTTGCAAGGGAAAAATATCTCTTATCCTAGAGCCACACAAGTCAGTCTGTCCCAGGTTCTGCCCAGAGCCAAATCTCAGCAGCGTGGGGCTGCTGCCAGAAGTCAGAAAGATGGAGCTAACAAATCTCCTATGACAGGGAGGCACCAGTCTGATTCACAGAAACATGGGGGAATGGCTTCCACACCAAAGCCACATAACTCAGTCACTGATAACCCCTGAGTCTGCCCAGACCTTTACACCATGGCCCAGGCATTTGATTGCTCAGCATGGCTCAAGCTCCACAGGGTGGAGCCATTGGATATCCAGAGGGTGGGGCTATTGCATTTTCCCAGGCTGATGCCATAAGGAATTTGAGTGCTTCACCCAAGGAAGATGGAGTCTGTGGTGTGTGTGTGGCACTCAGGACAGAGATCCTGGCAGCTCTTCCTTCGGATCTCTCTCCAGAGCCACAAACCCAGTCTATACTCACAGGACTATAGTCTGCTCAGCCCTCCCTCCACCAGAGCCCAGGGTGAGTGGCTGTGCATGAGATTTCATATGTTGGCCCTTTAAGAGGGTGCCTGTGTCTCTAGCAGACTCCCATCTCTTCCTGGTGAATATAATCCCCACTGATTTTCACAGCCGAATGTTATGTGGGCACCTCTTCTTGGCTCTTGTGCTCTGGGCTGGTAGTCTGGTTTGTGGTTCTTAGATATCCCTGCAGAATCTCAGCTGCTGTGTGTGGGAATGTGGCCAGCCTTTTTCAAGTCTCTGTCCTTCCTACCAATCTCAATGTGGCTTATTTTGTAAATCCTTGGTTATAAGACTTCTCATCAGCTAGTCTTCAGTTGGTTATTCAGGTTGATTGCTCTATATTTTTGTTGTAACTTCAGTTTGGTCCTGGGAGGAGGTGAGTGCAACATCCACTTACTCTACCACTGTCTTGGATCCTCTCCTTAATCAAAACATTTAATAATAACTTTGTGATAGCAAGAGTGTCAGCACATAGAAAGTTCGGGATATCAAATGGCACACCACTACTGGGGGTGGTGGCAATGGGAAATATCTATAAAGATTACAAATGTACATTTGTAGGCCAGCATCTTCTGGGAATTTATTGAGAACATATACTCATATATACATACAATTTTTGTGTGTCCTAGTGTATTAGTTTCTTGTGGCTGCCATAACAAATAACTACAAATTTGGTGGCTTAAGAGAACTTTATTTTCTCACATTTCTGGAAGATAGAAATCTGAAATCAGTATTATTGGGCTGAAATGGTGTCGACAGGACCATGCTTCCTCTGGAGGCTGGAGTGGAAAATCTGTTCTCCTTTTCAGCTTTTGGTGCTTGCTAGCATTCTTTGACTTGTTGCCATATTACTCCATTTTTTAATTTTAGCATCTAAGCTGCCAAAGCATCAATGTCCACAAAATTCTCCTGATTCACTAGGGATAAGCTAAGGTCAACATAACTACTTGGAGCCACCAGATATTGGAAGAAAAGACAATAAGACATTAATTTTATGAAAACATTTTGAAATTTTGGCCAGAATTCTCCTCTATAAAGGGACTTGGATTTGTAGAAGAGCTCCAGCAAGATATGAAATGCAGGTGTGTAGACCAGAGGGTTAAGGACCACAAGGCCAGGTACCACTCCATAGGTCTCCTGTGTTGATTTTAATATATTGTAATGAAGCAAGCATTTTATTTGCTCAGAGTTAGGATATACCTGAGGCTTATTTTTCATCATCGGAGATTGTGGTCTCTTTAGAAGGTCTGGGTGGGCCATGAGAGAGAGAGAGATTTTGCACAGGAGGGCCTCCACTACTTGAACATAGAAAAGCTGCTTCATGCACTTGGAGACGGATGGTCTCCTAATGGGAGGAGGCTGTGAGAGGTGGCTGTGTGGTAGGATGATTCAAGAGACAGACCCTATGATCCTTGGAGATGTTTGTGGCTCATGGCTTCAGTTGTTCATGCCTTCTGAGTTCTTGCTTCAGTTCTATGGGGTCCAGGTGAGTTTCTGGTCCTTGAACTTTTTCATTTATCTTTCATTTAAGCTAGTTTAAGTTTTCCCTTCTAGCAACCCAAAGAGACCTGACTGAAACATAAGTTCATTACTCGACATCCTTTTTCCAAATGAAACATATGCATATCATATAATCTGAAAGCAATGCTATAATACCTAGAAGGGATCAAAAACATTGTTACGTAAAAGAAAAATTGTGATTGCAAATCACCAAATACTCAGGGGGAACATAAGGCAGTGAAAAGAAACCACTTTATACTCAGGCACACCTTTGTTTTAATCTTGACTTCATCACTTACTTGTGTGTCTTTGGTCAAATAACTTAAGCTTTCTGAGACTATTTTTTAATTATATATGAGGGAAATATCATATGCCATTTTGCTGAGAGGATTAGAGATAATACATGTGCGATGCTGAGTGATATACCTGGCACCTAAGTAGATGCTCAATAAATAGCTACTAATCATTGCAACAATGCACATACCAGAAATTAATTAGTTGATTGTGATTGTCGTGGCAAATGTCAGAATGAAATAAAAACCATATTTATAACAATAAACTAATCTGAAATCAATAGATATAGAATTGTCAATGACCAGATTTAAAAAAATATATATTATTATTGATTTCAGAGAGGAAGGGAGAGGGAGAGATAGAAACACCAATGATGAGAGAGAATCATTGATTGGCTGCCTCCTGCACACCCCCTACTGGTGATTGAGCCCGCAACCCAGGCATATGCCACGACCTCCAACATTCAACCACTGAGTCACGTCAGCTGGGCAATGACCAGATTTTTGAGCAGGGTTGATGTGTATATAGAAATGTAAACACATTCTGATTGAAGGAAGAAACTGACTAACAAAAAGTAAAGATATCGAGGAATTAATTGATGAAATGTACTTTGTGTCACATGGAAAACCTATGACATGCCTCAGCTGGGGTGGTGTATCATGAAAGAAGACCAAGAAAGCAATGAAATTCCCATATGTTGAATAAAGAAGAGGCACTAATGATAGCTATTACAGTAACTATGACAGAGGCGCAAAACAGATGAGTTAACTTCCAAATGCACTTTGGGGATTAATAGATCTGAAAACAGAATCTGAAAACAGAATCTGAAAACAGAATCCCATGTTTGTGAGTTACTTTATTCAAGCATCTACAGCCATGTTATCTCAAATCACAAAAGATATTTGATTGTTCCCCATGAAAAAGTTGAAGTTATTTGCTCTAAAGTTTAAAGTACATAAAATTGACCGAGGGATTCAAATCCTGTCAAAATGCAGCTCTCGATGCAACAGGTCTTGAGTGGGGCCTGAGATGCTGTGTGTCTAAGATGCTCCCAGATGCTGCTGATCTGTGGACCACAGCCTTGTGTATAAGGCTCTATGTCAGTGATGGTGAACCTATGACACGTGTGTCAGAGGTGACACATGAACTCATTTTTTTGGTTGATTTTTCTTTGTTAAATGGCATTTAAATATATAAAATAAATATCAAAAATATGTCTTTGTTTTACTATGGTTACAAATATCAAAATATTTCTATATGTGACACGGCACCAGAGTTAAGTTAGGGTTTTTCCAAATGCTGACACCCTGAGCTCAAAAGGTTCGCCATCACTGCTCTAGGTGATAGAACACGTCATTGGTGAAAACAACTTTTAGCCAGTTCTTAAGTTTTTCCACTTCCACAGGGCAGTGTTTACACAGAAGAGTTGAGAATGGAATAGAACCCAGAACAACGTACTCCTGAAATCCACTTATCAAACCCTGGGTATTGGAGAAGAGCTTTGGGCTTGCAATTGCCAGGCATGTTTCCCACTTGGCATCCTAACTAACAAGCCGTTGCTTGCTCTCTGTCTCTCTACACCTGAGCACTTCCTGTGATCTTGCCTTGCTCTGTAATTCCTGTACCATAGGTAAGAAGGTGGATATGATTTTTGGGTGAAGACAGGAAGCAGCCTATGAAACCATGTCACACCAGGATCCGTAATCCTTTCAACTGTGATAGTTCATTGTCACTTAGCAGAAATTGCTGGTTATGAATATTTAACAAATTTGCAATTAGCGCATTTACCAAGATGATTACTGAAATGGAATAAGCCACTGAATAAAGCAGAAGCTTATGTACTTAATGCCTTCCTGATTATACATGCTTACACATCTGTTTTTGTGTTTCTCTCTCTCCTCTGGCACCATTTTTACTAATTTTTATAAAACCACACGCCATACCCCACTGCTTTCTGTAGTCTCACACTGTCTATGTAGACAGATGAAAGCATTTTTTTCTTTTTTAACTTTATCTTTATTGTTAACTATTACAGATGTCCCCTTTTTTCACATTGAATTCCCCACCCCCCCCTCCAGCCTCTCCTCTTCCCTTCCCTCCCCAGGCTGTTGCATGCTTTTACATCTCTGGATCTATTTTGTTTGCCAGTTTATTTTGTTAATTAGTTTCTACAAATAAGTGAGATCGTGTGATACTTGTCTTTCTCTGATAAAAGCATTTTTCAGGTTGTAGCAATACCATCTGATACAGGGTTACCCCATAGTGTGAGTGCCTAGAACAGTGGTTCTCAACCTTGGCTGCAAATTAGAATCACCTGGGAATCTTTTTAAAATCCTGATTTCTGGGCCTCATCCTCCGGAAATTCTGTTTCTTTGTTACTAATGTTGTGGCCCCACCCCATAACAAAGAAACAGAATTTCCGGAGGATGAGGCCCAGAAATCAGGATTTTAAAAAGATTCCCAGCTGATTCTAATGTGCAACCAAGGTTGAGAACCACTGGCCTAGAACCTTTCCCCAATTCCTCGATGATTTCATCTGTGATCCAATTGCCAATTTTTCAAACGAATAGCTAAACATTTTTCATTTATTCATTCATTCAGTTAGTCTTTTGTTTCTGTTTCCAAAAGGGCATTACTTATTACCTGCTTGATTTATGTTAATTGATTTGTAATGCAGATTAATTAAAAAATAAATTGGGGAGGAAAAGATATAACTCTTGATTTAAAGTCAGGAAATCTTGCAACTCACTGGCCAGGTGACCTTGTGCCTATTCTGTTTGCAAACTGAAGACAATCATTACTTTCTGGTATTTAACGATTGAGATTATAGGTTGTTTTCTTAATTCTCTTAGAAACAGCATCCAGCCACTCCATTAAAGAAATAAAGGACAAAAGAAAGAAAAGTAAAAATGTGCTCTATGACAGGAACTGGCAGAGTGGGGCCGAGCACCATCTTTCTGTCTTCTATCCAGAGGAAGCTTTTTCCTCTGTTGGTGGAAACAACTCATAACAGCAACATGAAAACACTTGAGCTTGATCCTTGAAACAAAAAGAAAACATTGAACCACTCAAAACAGACACTCTCACTATGCTTTGACTATTAAACAGTTCTGCTGGTAAATGGTTTTTATTTTTTTCTACGTGCATTTCAAACCGTCAGGGAGGCAGAGTAGGTCATATTATCTTTGAACTCTTGGTTGAATTGTGCTGCTGCTTTGTTGTTAAATCCCACACTCTGTTTTACTTAGTGTTTTTAGAAAATGATCTTAATTATTTATTTCGTAAAGCTTGGATATTTAAAAAGCACTGTATCAGAAGTGCAAAAGATGATCAGAAACAGTATAAGAATTACCAGAAGCTACTGATAATAATAGCCACGCTACCTTGCGTAGGACTTTGCATAGGAGTGGAGGGCTTTAATGTCTGCGAAATGCTTTCACATGCATTAGGCCACACATTCTGCTGATACTCACAGACACCTTTTACTCTCTAGGATGGACTTTTCCTAGCCCTTCTGCTCAGGGAGTCTGGGTCATAGCTGTTGAAATCATCCCTGAACTGATTATATTCTAAGGACCAACCCTATGAGTTAGTAACATGCTCACCTCCTCATTTCTTTTCCGTTGTTCATCATCGGTTCTAAATGAATAGCTAAACATTTTTCATTTATTCATTCATTCAGTTAGTCTTTTATCCAGTAATCAGTAGGTACCCAATATCTGCCATGTCTTTGATGTGGGGAAACAGAAATGAGTGTGACGCTGGTCCTACTCTCAGGGAGCTTAGGGCAATAGCAACGTCAGACAGAAAAGTCAAGGCCCCAGATGCACTGGGGTAAGAGCCTATGAACAAAGACCACCCAACCAGCTCAGCCTGAGGTCAGCAAATGCTTCCAGTGGGTAAGTAATTGGGAGTGAGCATCATTCGCTGAGAGAATGGGTTGGAAGAAGAGTGTTCCAAAGAGGATTAAAAAGCAAAAATTGGGTCCCCTCTTGGTGCCATGGCCTACAAGCAACTGCAACACAGCAATGCATTTTGTATTCTACTAAGATGCATGTATTTGTTTAACTCTTTATTATGGAAATTAACAAGTATACACAAAAGTAGAGGGGATGGTGCAATGAGGTCCTGCAGGTCTATCACCCAGCTTCAATGATTTTGTGTTATTAAAGAAAAATGAAATTCATATTTGCTGTTAGCTTATGGCTTCAGGAGCCCACAGAATGGAAAAAAAGAGAAGACCCAGAAATAGGGTCGTGCTGACATGGGAACTTGACAAATAACAGAATTGGCATTGTAGATCTGTGGGGGAAAGAACAGAATATTTAATAATAGTGATGTGATAATTAACTTACATGGAAAAAATAAATTTGGGTCCTTCCTCCACAATCTATGTAAATATAAATTCCAGGTTAGAATATAAAATATAAATTATTCAATTATTTTGAAGGAACTGTAGAAGAATATCTTTATGAACTAAGAAAATGATTTCTTAGGGTTAAAAATCACAAACTTTAAATAAAAAATGATAAATTTAGCCTGGCTGACATGGCAGTGGTTGAGCATTGACCTATGGACCAGAAGGTCACGGTTTGATTCCTGGTCAGGAATGCGATGCCCAGGTTGCGATCCCCAGTGTGGGGTGTGTGGAGGCAGCTGATCAATTATTCTTTCTCATCATTGATATTTTTATCTCCCTCTCACTCTCCCTTCCTCTCTAAAATCAATTTAAAAAATAGTGGTAAATTTAACTATACTAGGAGAAAACACTTATGTTCATTGCAGGCAAAAATTAAAAAATGAGAAGACAAGCCAAAGTTTGGGGAAAAAATATCTGAAATGTATATAATCAATGTCAATTATTAGGATTTAATTACAGAATGTATAAATAACTTTTACAAAGATGAACAATCCCATAAAATAATCAGTTAATTATATGAACAGTCAAATTTTAGAAAAAGAAACATGAATGATCAAAAAACATATGAAAATTCATTCAATCTCACTAGTAATCAGGAAATTCAAATCAAAACCATTATGCTCTAGGGTGGGTTACATAGGATTCACTGGCATTTTTAATGTTTTACATCTTAAACCTGATGGTGGGTACATGGTGTTCATTATGTTATTCTATATGCCTTGTGGTTTTTCTGAAGCTTCATATATATTTACATATATTTGTGAAATATTTATGTATACAGCAGGTTCTCAAATAACATAGTTTCATTCAACATTTCATTTAACATTGATTTGCCTTAATTGAGAAAAAAGATCTCGATTCCCAGCCAGGGCCATTGTCTGTGTGGAGTTTACACATTCTCCCCATGTCTGTATGGGTTTTCTTTGGGAACTTTGGTTTCCTCCCACATCCCAAAGATGTGTGCTTGAGGTGAATTGGCGTGTCTAAATTGTCCCTGTCTGACTGTGTGGGGTGTGAGTAGCCCTGTGATGGAAGGGTGTCCTGTCCAGGGTTGGTTCCCTCCTTGCGCACTGAGTGCTTGGGTAGGCTCTGGCCACTCATGACCCTGAACTGGAATAAGTGGGTTTGAAAATAATGATCTTATTTGTTTTTATTAACTTTCTTAAATGTCTGTACAGCTCATGTTTATTTTAATGTTTAATATAAGAAGCATGTTGGGTCTTTATTTAGAAGTTTGGTGATGTTTTTTTTTTATTTATTTTTTATTTTTTTAATTAAATTTTTATTGTTCAGATTACATTTGTTCCTCTTTCCCCCCCCGCCCCCATAACTCCCCTCCTTCCAGTTCCTGCCCCACCCTCCGCCCTCACTCCCCACCCACTGTCCTCATCCATAGGTGCACAATTTTTGTCCAGTCTCTTCCCGAATCTCCCATTCCCCTTTCCCCCCCAAGAATAGTCAGTCCATTCCCTTTCTATGTCCCTGATTCATTATAATCACCAGTTCATTCTGTACATCAGATTATTTATTCAATGATTCACTTGATTCTTAGATTCACTTGTTGATAGATGCATGTTTGTTGTTCACAATTTGTATCTTTACCTTTTTCTTCTTCCTCTTCTTAAAGGATAACTTTCAGTATTTCGTATAATACTAGTTTAGTGGTGATGAACTCCTTTAGCTTTTCCTTATCTGTGAAGCTCTTTATCTGACCTTCAATTCTGAATGATAGCTTTGCTGGATAAAGTAATCTTGGTTGTAGGTTCTTGGTATTCATCACTTTGAATATTTCTTGCCATTCCCTTCTGGCCTGCAAAGTTTCTGTTGAGAAATCAGTTGACAGTCGTATGGGTATTCCCTTGTAGGTAACTGAGTTTCTTTCTCTTGCTGCTTTTAAGATTCTCTCTTTGTCTTTTGCTCTTGGCATTTTAATTATGATGTGTCTTGGTGTGGTCCTCTTTGGATTCCTTTTGTTTGGGGTTCTCTGTGCTTCTTGGACCTGTAAGTCCATTTCTTTCACCAGGTAGGGGAAGTTTTCTGCCATTATTTCTTGAAATAGGTTTTCAATATCTTGCTGTCTCTCATCTTCTGGCACTCCTATAATTCTGATATTAGTCCGCTTGAAGCTGTCCCAGAGGCTCCTTACACTATCTTCACACTTTCGGATTCTTTTTTCATTTTGCTTTTCCGGTTGGGTGTTTTTTGCTTCTTCGAATTTCAAATCTTTGGTTTGATTCTTGTGCTCCTCTGGTCTGCTATTGGGTATAATATTCTTTATTTCAGTCCATGTATGCTTACTTTCTAATTTCTTTATCATAGCATCGAGGGTCTCATTAGTTTTCGTGAAGCACTGCTCAAGTTTATTGCAAGCCCTCCAAATTGCGATTTTTAGCTCCATATCCTCTATTTCTGTCATGTTTTTTTGTCTCCGCATCTTTTATGCTTTCTTGGTGCACCCCCTTGTGGTCTTTGTGTGCAGTCTTGTTCTAGTTAAGCCTTAATTGTTGTAGTTAATACTAGAGGGATTTGACCACCAGGCCGACTCAGTTTGGTGATGTTTTGTGACCAGAAATATACCAAAGGAACTTAACTCTTTTTTTATATCAACTAGAGGCCCGGTGCACGAATTCATGCACCAGTGGGGTCCCTCGTCCTGGCCCGCTGGATTGGGCTGAAACTGGCTCTCCAACATCCCCCAAGGGGTTCTCGATTGTGAGAGAGTGCAGGCCAGGTCGAGGGACCCCACAGATTCATGATTGGGGCCAGCGAGAGACAAGGGAGGTTGGCTAGCAGAGGAGGGACGGGGGGAGGGCTCTAGGGCATGTCCGGCCTATCTCACTCAGTCCCGATTGGCTGGACCCCAGCAGCAAGCTAACTTACCAGTCTGAGTGTCTGCCGCCTGGTGGTCAATGCACATCATAGCGAGCAGTTGAATGGTCTTAGCATATCATTAGCATATTACCAGATACTTAGCATATTAGGCTTTTATTATACAGCATAGGATTAGCCTATGGTAAAGTTGGTTTTGGTTATACATCATTTTACTTAATGTCACAGTTTCAAAGAAGCTGTTGATGATGTTAAGTGAGAACTTATTGCATCTACTATAGTATATACACATGCAAATACATGTACACATATATTATTATATGTTGCATTTCATTAAATAAATTACCATAAAACTCTTTTCAGAGTTTAATTATCTATTATGAGTACCTTACTTAAGAATTGCAATGCATGAGAACAAAGTAATTGAATTTGGTTCTTCCAAGAAACCAAAATTGCCATACTTCCATAGTTCCCTTGTTTAGAGGAAAGGTGCAGAACCTTGGGCATACTGTGTGCAACTGGATGGGCGATCCTAGGCATGCCATTTAACCTCTCTAGACCTCAGTTCCCTCACTAGTATGGTGAAGGCTTTCCATGAAAGGCCCACCGGCACTGCCTCTGGCTTTACAATTCTATATTATGGCAGCACTTCTGAAAGTGTGTTGGAAAGAACCCGAGATGTTAATCAGGACTTCTTGAGAATGGAGCTCTGGTATCAAATAAGTTGGAATCACTTACTATTGTAATGCACTGTTCTTTTGGGAGTGTGGGTGTGCAGTACAGAGGTGGGGAAGGAACAGAAATGCTTGTTGGAGAAACCCAGGGTGAGGATTGACGACATGTTCCTTTGTGCTGTCGCACTTTTGGCTCCCAGGGTGCAGGAGTCACTTATTTGACAGACATTTATTTGATCCCTTTGTGCAGCCAAAGATAATGAGACACAGGAGCAGGGGCTCTGAGACCTTCTGTTCCACCTTCCCAAGTCCCTTCTTTAGAAACACACTTAGGTCAAGGCCATATATTGCTTTGGCCTGTGAGGAAGCAGAGCCAGCTGGCTGCACCTGCTTCCTGCTCAGAACTTACCAGAGGTAATTGGAATCAGGAGAGGCTCACACACAGCATGAGTGCCTTCCTTTGTGAGGCTGCTAAGCAGCTTCAGCCTGGGTTTTTATTTCCTGCCAAAAGCAACTGTGCAATGAATAGCTGTGTGTTCTTGGGCACTTCACTCATCCCACCCTGGGTTTCACCTTTAAAAAGAAGTTTGATAAGATTATTTCTGAAGCTTTTTCTTGTTCATTCATTACCTAAGACACTTATGAATCTGGCCTTTCAAAGACTCTTAGGACTTGGTTGAAGACATCAGTGTAGAAGTAGTCAACAACGGAATGGTTTAGTAAGACATTCAATTCAACAAAATAGTTATTGAGGACCTACTATGTGGAACACTGTTTGCAATGCTGAGCAAATAGCAATGAACAAAAATAGACAAGGTCCCTTCTCTTGTAAAGGTTAAATTTTAGTGGGAGGTGACAGAAAATAAACAATAAAAAATAACCTACATGAATATCAGGCAATGTGAAGAGCTAAGAAGAATAAGAAAACAGAATAGGTGGACAAAGAGTGGCAGCCAGGGTTATTTTGTAAAGGAAATTCAGGGAAGACCTCTCTATGAAGGCCTCATTTGAGCAGAAACTTAAATGAGGGGAAGGGTGAGCCACTCTTGGTGGGAAGAGTGTTCTAGGTGGAGGAAATGACATGTGCAGAAGCCCTGAGTTGGTAGCGGATCTGGCAGGTGCAAGGAATAGCATGGCAGTAGGAAGACAGTGGCTAGAAATGAAATGAGGGAGCTAGTGGGAAGTAGTGAAAATTCTCAATTTCATCCAGAATGGGATGGTAAGTCAAAAGAAAAAACTGAAAAGATATTTTTGTGATAAAAAAAATGTTTTTGGAAATCGATCCTTCTGGCTGCTGAGAGGACAGTAACCTCTGGGAAGTGGGTGGGGAGGGTGGGAAGCAGGCACTGGGTTGGAGACTAGACAGTGGCCCATGAGAGGCATGATTTGCAGTAGGCTTTGGGGCGAGATTTTGAAAACTCTCAGGGGAGGCCTCAGCTACAGGCACTGGGACAGGATTCTACGACTGGCAGCTCCTCAAAACCGGTTGCTGGGACAGGAGAAGCAGTGTCCAGAGGAAGGGGTGGATGCCAACAGTAGGTGTGCACTATGTCATTGGAGGGAGAAAACAAAACAAAACAAAAAAGTGACTATGGAAATGAAAAGTAGGAGAGAAGACATGAAGATTAAGAGATGTGCTCGAAATTATTTTCTCACATAACCATTATAGTTTTCAAAATAGAAAACATAGGTTACACTACATTAATTCTTCTTGTGACATAACCAATAAATTGATGTGTAAAAGTTGTGCTCAAAATTATTTTCTCACATAACCATTATAGTTTTCAAAACAGAGAACATAGGTTACAGTACATTAATTCTTCTTGTGACATAATCACTAAATTGATGTGCATTGATTACTTAAAAATATATTTTTATTGATTTCAGATGAAGGGAGAAGCAAGTAGAGATAGAAACATCCAACTGAAAGAGAATCATTGATATGCTGACTTCTGAATGCTCCTCACTGGTATTCTAGCCCCCAACCTGTACATGTGCCCTCACCGGGAATCTAACTGTGACCTGCTGGTTCATAGGTCGATGCTCAACCACTGAACCATGCCAGGGGGCTGATTACTTCTTATGTCCCAGGAACTAGTGAAGGAGGAGGGTTCACTGCATTGAAGACTGAGGAAATTAATAGTACCACCTGCTTTTCGTTGTTCCTTGAGTCTTGAAATTTTGTCATTCCTGTTGTCAAAATGTTCATTTGATTTATCACCTCCTTGTGTATTTTCTCACAGCTACCACCCTCTGTTTGGAAAGCCCTCCCTTCTGCTTCAGAAAACAGAAATCCTGTGGGATCCAGCACATGAAGAGGCCCGTTGACTTAGCAAAGGAGAGAAGTCAGAAATTGGCGTAGTGTGCATAGGCCTTACTCACACATGGGTAATGCTTTTGGGCCAGGGGTGGTGGGCAGACTTCAGATTGTGGAAGTTATGGAAACCAGGCAGAGGCTTTCGGCTCTGAATGGCAGTCAGGGGGTAATGAGCTGAGTCTGGGTAGATGAAAGCAGCTTTGGAAAACAGGATCTGGGGCAGCTGAAGGAAGATCTGGAGCAGCAAGCAGAGGCCAGGAAAATTAGGAGAAGTTACTGAGCTAATTTTACTCGAGGAAAGGAACCCTTGCTCTTAGCGTGATGGCAGTGAGAAAAGAGTAAAGGGCACAAATCTCAGGTGCATTTTAGAAAACAAAACTAAAAATTATGTTATTAAAATGCAAGATTCAGTCTCCTTGGCACAACATAAAAATAAACCAAAGTAGCCTGGTTAGTCTGTCGGTGTTGACATCTTTTATTCTCAGTTATATTGAGACAATGCACCGAATACCATTTCCAGCACTTCACAGGTGTTAACTTATTGGCCACCCCAAGTAATCCCATTTGGCAGGTGGGAATGCTTACATAATGGAGCTAGAATAGGAACCTGAGCAATCTGATGCCAAATGCCAAGTTCTTAATGACCTTCACTTTCACAGGGAATTCTGAGAGCTGATATTATGTCCCTTTGTAGTCTCTCATATTCACTTTTGATAAATACCATTTTCATATAATCTTTTCACTCCCAATGGTTCACTGGATTGGAAATGGCAGCCATTCTTCATAAACATGTCAGACACTTCAAACTGTAATGCCTCCTCTTACCTCCTTCTATGCTGGAACACTTTTATTAACATGCATAAAACATATATAGAATCTGCTGAGGCATATACACAATTGTACACACACATAAAACCAGCACATAATGGCAATCAGGGAGATTCCTCAAGTCCCAGGAGAGGGCTGGGTTCTATTTGTCTGTTACCTTCATTGACAGGCTATGAACCAACCATTTAACTTCCATTTCCATTGGCTTCCACCCCTTTAACACACCATTGTTGAATGAACTCAAAAAGAGTCTGGAAGCTTTGGCTAGAAATAAATGATAAAGATTTATTCAAGAGTCTCGGAGTTTGCAAATGGGGAACACAGGTAGGCAGAACTGAGTGTTCAGAACAAGAAAGAAAAGTTAACAGTTCTTAGAGTAAAAAGTGCATTCTTGAGAATAATCAGTCCTGCATTCTTAGCCCTAGAGTTGGTCCAGGATGGTTGTCTATCAGGTGCCATTGGTTCAGTCTGTGCCAAGGTTGAGTCCAGTTCAGTGTCTGTCTCCACCTGGTTGGCTTAGTCTCTGTTCTTGGCTGGAGCTGCCTTGCTGTACCCAGGCCTGCACTTGGAGCCACTCTTGGAGCCTGTGCTTGGAGCTGCATGGCTTCTACAGAGAGAGAACAAGTGAATGAATGGGCAAAGGGATGCTACTGGGAGAGGCCTTTGTTGAGCTTTGATTATATTATCTTGTGCTTAGGTGCTCTCTCTTTCTTTTTTAAAAACCTATTGTTGCCCTACCCGGTTTGGCTCAGTGGATAGAGCGTCGATCTGCAGAGTCAAGGGTCTTGGCTTTGATTCTGGTCAAGGGCATGTGCCCAGTTTGTGGTCTCGATCCCCAGTAGGGGGCGTGCAGGAGACAGCCAATCAATGATTCCCTCTCATCACTGATGTTTCTATCTCTCTTTTCCTCTCTGAAATCAATAAAAATATATTTAAAAAAATAAAAACTTATTGTTGATTGTGTTAGGGATATCCATTCACCTCCCCCACTTTGTCTCCCTCCACCCAGGCCTCACCATGTGCTCTTGCAAACTAACCAATCTCTTTTCCAATCCTTTGCGGGCTTGTGCTGGGCCCTCCCCATAACTAATCCAGTCTTTTTCTTAAATTAGCCTCCTCCCCTTTACGTTCACCATATTTCTTCCTACCATGCATGTCTCAAAGTGGAAGCACCCACCCTTGTGCCATCTTGGCTTCTACTGGGCAGGTGCCCAGCAGAGGAATTTCCCCTTTATTGTTTTATCTCTTCCCTGGGTCATCCCAGCTATGATGCTTTCTGCCACTTTGGAGATGAGACCTTGAAGGCAGAGGATGAGGTGGTCCCCTGGGGAGGCTAAATCAGGTTTAATGTATGATTCAGCCCCTAGTTTATCAGGTTCAATGTCCGGTTTCCTTTGCGTCCTTCCTTTACTTATAACTAACTAGCTACCTATGCTAACATAAATAACTTGAACAATTTCATTGAAGTGACCCCATTTTAAATGTTTCCTATCTTCATATTTTCCTCACCATCGGGTGGTTGAGTTTTCTTTGCCAGAACCTCATGAAAACTGAGGGACACAAGTCATTCACATCCATGGCTCCGCAGCAGACACAGTAGTGGCCATGTCTGATTATGTCCCAGGTTAGAATTAGAATGTGTTATTTATGAGCTACAAAGGACAGCTTATTTAGAAAAATGCCAGCCCACTCATATTTAGATTCAAAACACCTGCATTTGGAGAAGCACAAATAAACAGCAGGCGTTTTCCTGCTTTCTGAAAACAAAGTGCAAAGCTAGCCTTTGTTCACTGCTTTTGCCGGTTTTAGTCTCTACACCTGCATAGACCTGAGGCAGTGCTTCATCAACCAAATTTGCTTCAATGTCTCCCAGACGTGTTTAGAGAAGAAAAACAAGACTCGCTTTACTGCCATGCATTTCCCCTGTAAGCAAGCCTTTCAGGCAGTAGCTTATTGAAGAGAAAATTCTGTAAGTAAACAAATTTTTAAAAATTAAGAGGTCTAAATTTCACGTTCTCCTTCTTACATGCCTCCTTTCACACCTGGCCCTGTGAGGCTCAGCGAAGTGGAATTTGGGATATTCTCTCTTTCCCATCTAGAAGGGAGCTGGGACTTCCTTGTCCTAAAACAGGTCCTCAGCCCTGTTTGTACATTAGAATCATCTGAGTTGCCGTCAGTGCCCTACACTAGGATCTTGCCCGGCCCTACAAAATCTGTGTGTCAGTGAGTGAAACCCAGGCACGTAGTTTTTAAAATGTTCCCCAGGTGATTGCAGCGGATGGACATCAGGACTCATGTTACTGTCTGATGACATTCATATTTTGGTTTTGCTTTTTTTCTTTGATTATTTCTATTAAATGTCTTTTCTTTTGAGCCACATGAAAGCCCCTCTCCTTTTTTTATTTTTTAAGGAGGAAGGATTTTAATACACAGGTGTCCCCAAAAAATGCATACACACTTTAATAGCTGATAGATCAATTTTGAAAATGAAATGTATTTTAATGAACACTGCCTTTATAATTATTCAAAGTGTCTATATACATTTTGGAGGACACCCTATATTTGTTGATTTTAATGAAGGAAGAGGAATTATCTATAAATTTTAGATTGTGTTTTGGAGGAAAAAAAGATGAGGTGCAGAAGCAAGTTGGAATTCTTTCCCCAAAAGGTAATGAACAACAACAAAAAATTACTTCTGCTCCTGGACTTTAGACTTTGAGGTGTGATAAAGTGGCAGAAAGGACTGTGGACATTTGCATTTGAAAAAGTTTTATGTACTTTTTGCAAATTCTGAGAAGAGCACATTTTAGAAATATGATTTAAAAGCAAATTGCTGAAAGGATTTGTCCTTAATATCACCTGAATATTGGAACATCATAAATATGGTGAACAGAGAGCAATGCTCATTTGAATTGGATTCCTCAGTGCTGTTGCTTTCAAAGAAGAGGTGGATAAAGGAGAGAGTGAGCATTACAATCTCAAGCTTCTCTCCTCCCCTGTTAGTCTCCTTACCCTGTTGTCCATGCTCCAGATTCAAGATACATGAGAAGAAAAGAGAACTAAGTTAGCAAGTCACAAGATAGATATCTTGCAAAACAATATAGCAGATTGGCTTGTTTTATTATTGTATGTTTATTAAAATTACAAGCATACAATCTAAATCCTTTAAATTTATAATATTCTGAAATGAGATGCTATAAGCTCATTAAATTTTTGAAGGAGCTAAAACCAACATACAAAACTAATATATATTAGAAAATATGTACATAGAAATTAATATGTCAGGAAACATATATATGTATATATTTCTCTAACTCCATTTTTCCCAATTTCTTTTTATATTTTTATTTTCCATATTAATGAGAGGAGAAAATAGATAAACAGAAAAGCATTATATGCATGTACAGGTGATAGGAAAGTGAAATCAATTTCAAATTAGTTTACCTATCTATCTTAATTTTGCCTAAATAAATTGTAATTAACTATTTTGTCATTTAAAAATTAAGCTTTGACTATAATTGTGCCTTTGCTATCCCTAAATATGTTATTAAAATAACCAAACATTTTTTCTATTTTTATATAATATACTGAGCTTGAATTATAGGTTAATGTTCACAATTTCCTTGTCCATTATGATTTGCATACCTATTCAGTGATGTGTGGTTAGCAATTACAAAGTGTTTAATGTTTAGATTTGCTTCATCTTTTATTTCAAATACACTATCATTTTCATTTTACTACAGAGACTACAAACTATAATTTTGGATTTCTAATGTCTTTAAATTACATATAACAGCCTTAGGTTAATGGTTCCATTAAACTGACAGCTTGATATTCTAGTCATAATAAATGATGGAAAAAATCAGTCATCCCATATCAGTTATCCATGGATGCATAACAAACCACCCTGAAGTACAGTGGCATAAAGCAGCTATTATGTTGGGTCATGGGTTCTGTAGGTCAGGAGTCTGCGCAAGACATAGTGGAGATGGCTTAACATTTGTTCCAGGATGTCTCTTCACTGAAAAGATGAAGATGTGGTGTGTCTTGATGGCTGGGAGCTGGAATCATCTGAAGTGTCTCCACTCACACGTCTGATGGTTGATAGTGGTTGTTGACTGGAGTATGTACACAGGGCCTCTCCATGTGATTTCTCTGATGGGGCTAGTTTGAGTTTCTTCACCGTATGGTGGCTGGATTCCAGTAGGTGCATCCTAACAGAACCGAGAGAAGCTATATCACCTTTTATGACCTAGCCTTGTCAAGAACATAGTGGTAGTTCTGCTGTGGTCATAAAACAGACCCAGAATCAAGAAGTGGGCTATAGACTGACCCCATCTCTCCATAGGAAGAGAATTAAATCACCGTGTAGAAGGAGTTTATGAGAGGGAGATATTGATGTGACCATTTTTGGAAAGTGAAATCTACCGTATATCCATAATTCATTCTGACATTTTTTAGTAGCTCTTTGGAAATAGACTAACTGTTAAAGCTTTTATACTTTTTGTTTGTTTCAATGATAGTCTACTCTGTAGGTAAGTGGAGTGGACCAGTAGATCAGCCACAAAACCAGTGTTTACATAGCCTGCAGAGGGTTGGAAACCAGTAAATTAGGAACCAACAGTTAACTGTGTTTTTTAAAGATAACATCTCCTTTCTCTCTTTTTCTTTCTTTCTTTCTTTCTTTCTTTCTTTCTTTCTTTCTTTCTTTCTTTCTTTCTTTCTTTCTTCCTTTCTTCCTTCCTTCCTTCCTTCCTTCCTTCCTTCCTTCCTCCCTCCCTCCCTTCTTCTTTCTTTCTTTCTTTCTTCCTTCCTTCCTTCCTTCCTTCCTTCCTTCCTTCCTTCCTTCCTTCCTTTCTTTCTTTCTTTCTTTCTTTCTTTCTTTCTTTCTTTCTTTCTTTCTTTCTTCAACTGATTTCAGAAAGGAAAAGAGAGGGAGAGAGATAAAAACATAATTGATGAGAGAGAATCATTGATTAGCTGCCTCCTGCACACCCCCTACTGGGGATCGGACCGGAAATTGAACCATAACCTCCTGGTTCATAGGAAGATGCTCAACCATTGAGCCCCATGGCCTAGCTGTTTCTTTATTTTGATTTCCTAAATGTCAATGTAAGAAACATCGATACCTGTAAGAATTTTTATTAGTTTAATTGAGCCCAAGTAATGACAATAGCTGTTAAGAAAAATTTCAAAAGATTTAAAAAATGCTCCAGAAAATCGCAAAAATAAAGAGTAGTGGCAGTTTTACTACTTATTTTATACATCAGAATCAAAGGGAAAACTTGAGTGTTACATGAAATCCATTGGTGATAGATAAGGGAGATGGGAGAAAGCCTGGAAATTTCTGGTATAAAAGAGTAAAACAAATAGAAACATACTTTTACATTTGTGGGTATAAGATAGTTAATAGTGAATAATTAATATTATACCAATAACAATAAGGGGTTTTGTGGTCTCTTTTCTGGTGCAGTGAGGATTTAGAAAAAAGGAAATTACTCTGTCATTCCAAAGGTATGTTATTGTCGATATAAAAAGGCAATAGACAGGCTCAGTTAAGGTAAAGATTGACCTTTGTCAGGGAAGATACTGATCTAGGATATGAAGACCTGCCATGATTGACTTTTAGTTAGAAAGTTTTCATTTCAGACCATCCTGTGGGATTACTTTAGGTCTCTGAGTTTGTAAGGCTGCCATGCAGGCCTCCACTGAGCTTCTCATGTTCACTATGTGGTCCCTTTTTCTTCCACAAAAACAATTTGTTTCTCAAAAGCCCTGAGAATATTTGTTGTAGAAAGATGCTTGGTGTCTTGTAGGAGAAGACAAAATGGTGAGTTGAGCCTTATAGATCATCCTGAACAGATGCAAACAGTGTGGTCATGCTGAGTGAGTTAGCTATTTGTCACAATGCAAGGGTACAGAACATTAGGCCAAATCTGGGTTTGTTTCTGGGAATAATGGAAATATTTCTTATAAAGTTTTTTTTGGGGGGGCGAGGTTAAATAATAGAATTAATGTAAAATTTTCAGTACAAGACAAATATTCTCTGTTATGCAAAGGTGAGATGTTATTCTTTCTGTAGGAAATATGCTGGCATCTCTGATTCATACTAGCATTTCTCCCATGAACAACCCAGTGTCTGATATACAGTAAATATTCAAAAAATTCTTTTCAAATGTTCAATTTCTGAATGATTTCTGCTGTTGATTTTCTAAAGTGAATCAAATCACACGTTTGTGCAAATCTTTTTGCTGGTTTGAAGCTTGATAATAAGCTCTAATTCAGCCATTTTAAGAGCTATATTAAGTTCAACATTTCTAATTTGTGGTGTGAAATTTAGATACTCAATTTGCTCTTTGCATTCTCCAAGATCCTCTCTAGAGAGGGTTAGTGTTCCTCCAGCTCTCCTCCACATCAGGCCTCTCAGCTCATCAAGGCATTGAAACCTGTTACCAAACAAGCTCTCTGCCGAGCATGGCACCTGGCTCCCAATCCATGTGCTCCTTCTATAGCCCCAGGAGCTGAGTTTGAAGGATCTGGGTAAGAATAACACATGATCTTCATTCTCCAATGAATGGCTTGTTTATGCTTTTAAAGTCTCAAGACTTGATTTAATATAGAGGGCAAGTCCTGTGGGAATACTTCAGTCATAGTATGAACTATTCATGGGACCCTTAATCAACAGACAAACTCTGTAAGTGAAGAAAAGAGACTGGAGAACCACTCTGAAGACAGAAAACAACATATTTTAGCACAAAATCACAGATCGGGTGCCTCAACATAACTGTGCTTTGTCAGGTGCACAATCTTAGCACATCACCTTTCATAGATGTGGCTCTCAGCCTTGGGTACAGGGTGGAATCAATTGGAAATGAATCAAAATCCCCGTGTGACCCAGGCCTTAGTATTTTTCAAGCTGTTGTGATTGCAAGTGTAGTGAAGATTGAGAACAAATGCTAGACGGGGTCTTCATTTCATAGTTTTGAATTCCTGGCTCCTCAAAGTGCTTCCCAGAGAAGCAGCATCAGCATCACTTGGGGGCTTATTAGAAATGCAGAATCCTGGGCCTCACCACTGTAGACCTACTGAGTTAGAATCTGAATATTTCACTATCCACAGGTGATGTGTATAGTAAAGTATGAGAAACGCTGTTCTAGTGCAGCCGTTCTCAAACTTGGCTGAATATTAGAATTCACTGGAGAAACATTATAAATCCAGATGCTTACATCTCACCAGGCCTAAAGCCACTAAATCAGAATCTCTGAGCATAGGACCCAAGAAGAATCCTGCAAATGGATCAGCTAATAATTGTCAGTGCTCAGGACTGTTAGTGTTTCCGGCAGAATGGTAACCTGACTCACCTATTAGTTCCAATTTTTGATCTCTTTAAAGAAAAACAAGAATTAAATTACAATGGAAACATCAGGAATAGCAACAGGGAAATAACCTGAGAACAGACTCTTTCTACTTTTGACATTTTTTCCCCAATCTTCTATAGTCATGCCACTTTAAAATTTTAAGTTGTTCACCTTTTTGAGATTTTCCAGAGTTTTCACTTAGTTTTATTTTAAAAAATAAATCTTGCCCTGACCGGTTTGGCTCAGTGGATAGAGCGTCAGCCTGCAGACTCAAGGGTCCCAGGTTTGATTCTGATCAAGGGCATGTACCTTGGTTGTGGGCACATCCCCAGTAGGGGGTGTGCAGGAGGCAGCTGATCGATGTTTCTAACTTCTATCCCTCTCCATTCCTCTCTGTAAAAAAATCAATAAAATAGATTTTAAAAAAATAAATAAAAATAAAAAATTAATCTCTTTGCACTCATATTTCATTGTTTTACATGAAATTTAAATAGCTTGCATAATTTCAGATATTAGGAAATGGGTCATAAGCAAGTTCGGGAACAAACGGTTTTGATAATGACAGTATTCAAATCTTGAAGCAAAAGGAGGTAGGCTCACATAGAAAGTATTCTTTAATAACTCATAGTGACCCATGAAGAACAGATAGAAAAACAATTCTCCAGGTGCATTGGCTCAGCATTTCCTGCTCCACTTGTGAACTGCCTGCAAACAAAGGCAGGAACTAAAAGACAGAAATGTCGCCACCTATTATGAGAGGACAACGTTGCCTGCTCACCTTTTGTGTACAGCTGTGTTGATGTTTTCGGTCATTAGCTCCCAAAACACACAGCTTCAAGTTCCCAGTTCTCTCATAAGCCATTTGCAGGAAAATACACCTTTCAAGTTATAAAAATTAACCTTTAGCTAGAAATGGAAGGAGTAGGAAAAAGAGTTGGAGAGGACTCATCAGGTATTGTTAGATGCCAAAGACTCCTCAGAAATCTGGTTTAAATGTGCACTTGGCTGTTTTCAGATCTAATTTGTTTCCCAATCAAAATCTAGGCAAAATCCTAAATTCCTCTCCAAGCATTTTTGGAAATAAAACACTTGCATGTGTCCTTTTGTCTGCAGTCCAAACTAACAATGTTGCTTCTGTCACTTGCTCAGGTTTAAGCTATTATAATGAGCAAATGAAACAGTGACAGAAATAGAAACTCCAATTAAAAGATACTGCTATACCAGATCATCCTTATTCCACATTTACTCCCCATCCATAAGCTCTGTAATACCCAAGGAACACTGAGTAAGAATGCATTGCACACATTAAGCCCCACTGTAGCTCTCTCCTCTCTCATCAAACGCATCACATTAGCAGTTAAATTTCCTCCTTATGGGATTTAGGGAGAACTGGTATTAGTGAAGCATAAAGTTACATGATAGTGGCTTTGAAATATATTTAAATAAGCATGCATACTAAACATCTATATATAATTGCACATTGCAAACACAATGTAATAGTATATGTCAAATATTGATAAATGATCTCTTTTTAACAGAACCTTTAAAAAGTGGTTAATATGTGTTCCAATTCTTTTTTAAATTTATTTATTTTTAGAGAGAGAGGAGGGAGAGAGAGAAATGTTGATTTGTTGTTCCACTTATTTATGCATCAATTGGTTGATTCTTGTATGTGCCCTGATGGGGATCGAATCTTGGTGTACCGGGACAACATTCTAACCAATTGAGCTACCTGGCCTGGAAGAACACACCCAATTCTTAAGGATATTTTCCTATTGCTTAGGAAAATGCTCATAAAAGTTATTTTTATATCTAAATATTTGCCTATATTCAGTGTATAATAGCTGGATAAAAAGAACATATGTTAAAGTGTGAGACTATAAATAGGCCCATTTGCAAATGGCCTGGCTCTTCAATATCTTTAAAACATTGTCATGAAGATATCCACATGCAAAAACGGCCTCATTCAGAATTGAAACCAAATTATAGTTAACAAAAACATTCTTTCTGAATTTCCTAACAGTAAACTCAAGCACAATTATAAAGATTAAAACACTGGGAGGACAGAATTCAGAGAGCTTCCAGGTTGGTGAATGCAAGGAGATTTAGGGAGAGTGACATGCCTGGAGAGCACATGGGAGTTCCATGTCCCATCCCTATCCCCTGCCCTGTGCATCTCTCCCATCTGGCTCTTCCTGAGTTATATCCTTTTACAATACACCAGTAATTTATTGCCTTGGGATGTGCACAAATTAACAGCTCCATGAAGACTTTGATTATACTGCCTAATTTTTAATTCTTCATCCCCTAAAATAGTGTCTTTGAAAGTGATTAGAACAGATGAGGGTGTGAATATATTTCTGTTTTAAAAAAACACAAAAAGATAAAAAAATAATAAGAGGAGGGAAAATATGGCAGCTGAATAAGCAGATCTTCCTTGAATCTCTTCCCAGGGCCAGACTGGAAATAAAACTATATTAGGGAACATTCACCTGCATCTCAACTATGCAGAAGAGACAGCAGCAGAGGCAAACCTGAGGGGTTTGAACAGTCTCACGGAGCCTCAGTGACTAGCTTACAAGTAGGGCTATCCACCCCTCTATCCCGGGGAACTTGACTGGTGCTTTCAACTCACTGGAGAGTTGATGGAAACTCCTGGTATCCAGCTGATCCCACTAGACTGCATACGAGGATCTCTGCCCAGCTGAGGGCAGGGCAATATTCTGGGATACTCTTAGAGGAGTAGCTCTGGGATGGGGAATCACACTCACCACTTTCCCTGAAATCTGAACAGCACCTCTTTTCTATGGGAGACCCAGAGGTCTATATTCCTGATTCCTCCCAAAAGCTACTCAGAAACAGATTTTTTGAGTGATTAAGATTGACAGCTGGCTGGCAGGCAAAGGTGAGCAGAGGCAGAGCCTGGAGAACCTGGGGAATTTTGCTGACCCATCCTTAGGCCCTGTGTTGCTAACAACCTGGCCTTAGAGAGTAGCCAGGCCCCTTCCACACCCAGCTAAGTCCTGTGAAGACAGAAACAAACTGTGGATCACTTGAAGCTTCAAACAGGTTGCTGAGAGTAAAAGGAGGAATGTTTCTGAGAGTGGTTAGCACCTAAGTACTTCCTGGAAAGCTCAGAATTGGCAGACAAAACAGTCAGCCTCAGTCATCAGAGGAGCAGAATCCAAAGGGAGCTCCCATGAGGCACTAAACTCTGCTGAGATGAATGCCACTTCACTTTTTTTCTTTTTTCTTTTTCGTTTCTTTTATATTTATTGATTTGTTATTGGTTTAGTCTTTCATATATCTAATTTTCTCTTCCCTTTACTCTATTTTTTCTTCTTTCTCCTGATTTCTCATCTTTTTTTCCCTTTTCTTATTTTTGTTCTATCTGCTTTCTCTTCTATTTCCATTTTCAAACTTTTTTCTTCCTGTTTTCTTGTATATCATTTTCCTTCTCCTATCTTTATTCTTATTTTCTTTATTTTATCTCCGCCCTTTCGTATTCCTCTTTCTTCTGCTTTTTTTCTCCTTATATTTTCTTTCTTTCTTCTATAATTCTTGTTTTCTTTTCTCTTTCCTAATTCTCTCTTCTTTTGTTTTTGCTTTTATTGATATTGTAGGGGTCTTGGATATGTTTTTTTTTTGTTCTGTCATCACCTGCACAACAGCTGACATGATGTGGCTAGTGGTGAGCCTTATAGTCAGCCAGCCTCAGAAGAGAATTCATCCACAAATAGGACAACAACATTCAAGATGCAATTACAACAAGAGAGTCTAAATAACTCACACAAGGCACATTCCTAGAGCACAGCTCAGGAGATCTAAGAGACCTCACCCCTGGGTTCCACAAAACATAAAGCCATCCCATAAAGATGGCTTAGCAGTTTGGTCTAATACATAGAAACAAGTACAAATGGACAGCAAAAATGGGGAGATGAACAATCCACAAATGAAATAAAAGGAGGAATCACCAGAAAAGAAACTAAATGAAATGGAGGCAAGTAATTTGACAGATAAAGAATTCAAAGTAATGGTTTTTAGAGTGCTCGAACAAATTAGAACTACAGACGACTTAATGAGTACTGTATGAAACTTAATGAGAACTACACCAGCATGAAAAAAGAGATAGAAACCAGGAAGTCTAATCCATCAGGAATGAAGAATTACATAGCTTATATAAAGAATACACTGGAAGGAAACAAAAGTAGATTAGAAAAATCTGAGGAATGAGTCAGCAAATTGAAGACAGGGTAGAAAAAAACCCACAAATCAGATCACAATTGGGAAAAAAATGCATGAGGAGAGTTTAAGGCAGTTTTGAGACAACATGGAATGCAACAAGATCCACATCATAGGGGTACCAGGAGGACAAGAATTTGAGCAAGGAATAAAGAATCTGTTTGAAGAAATGATGACAGAAAACTTCTCTGACCTGGTGAAGAAAAAAGTCACATAAGTCAGGAAACACAGAGAGCCCCAAACAAGATAATCCAAAAAGATCCACATCAAGACACATCATAAATAAAATGACAAACATTAAAAACAAAGAATGAATTTCATAAGAGAGAGACAGAAAGTTACCTACATAGGAGCTCCCATTAGACTGTCTGATGATTTCTAATGAGAAATACTTCAGGCCAAAAGGGAATGGCATGAAGTATACAAAGTAATGAAAAGCAAGGGTCTGAATCCAAGACTACTCTATCCATAAAGGGTGTCATTCAAAATTGAAGGTGAAATAAAGAGCTTCACAGACAAAAAAAAAGGCTAAAGAAGTTTATCACCACCAAACCAGTACTACAAGAAATTCTAAAGGGACTTTCATAAGAAGAAGAAATAGAAAAGAACACAGGCATAAATAATAAGAATGGCAACAAATAAGTAGTTATAAACAATAACCTTAAATGGATTAACTGCCCTAATCAAAAGACATAAGGTAGCTTAATGGATAAGAAAACATGACCCATATATTAGCAGTCTACAAGAGACCTACCTCATAAAAAAGACTCACACAGGATGAAAGTAAAAAGATAGAATTTTTTCAGTGAAAATGAAAAAAAAAAAAGCTGAAGTAGCAATACTCATATCTGACAAAAGAGACTTCAAAATGAAGGCCATACAAAAGACAATGAAGGCCACTTCATAATACTAGAGGGATCTTACAGCAAGAGGATATATAGTTGGTAAACACAAATGCACCCAATTTAGGAGCAGCCAAATATAAAAACAAAAAACTTCGGGAAGACTTTAAAGAAGAGATTGACAGCAATACAATCATAGTAGGGGACATTAACACCCCACTGAAATCACTGGATAGTTCTTCTAGACAAAATATCAACAAGGAAACAGAGGTCCTAAATGACACACTAGGTCAATTGGATTTAATTGACATTTACAGAATATTTCACCCCACAGCTGCAGAATATTCATTTTTCTCAAGTGCACATGGGTCATTCTCAAAGATACATCACATGTTAGGATATAAACTAAGTTTCTACAAATTCAAGAAGATTGAAACCATATCAGTCATTGGCATGTAACTAGAAATAATTCAAACACATGGAGGCCAAATAGCAATTTATTAAACAATGAATGGGTTACCAATGAGATAAAGGAAGAAATAAAAAAACTTCCTGGGAAGAAATAAAAATGAACACACAACAAACAAAAATCAATGGGACACAGCAAAACCAGTCCTGAGAGTGTAGTTCATAGCACTATATGTCTATCTCAAGAAACAATAAAAATGTCTAATAAACTATCTAATCCTACAACTTAAAGAATTAGGAAGAGAACAATAAGAAAAGCCCATAATAAGTAGAAGGAAGGAAATAGTATATATCAGACAGAAATAAATGACATAGACTCAAAAACAATCAAACAAACAAACAAAACAACAATACAAAAGATCAATGAAACCAAGGGCTGGATCTTTGAAAAGACAAAAATGATTGATGAACCTTTAGCCATATTCATAAAAAAACAAAGAGAGAGGACCTAAATAAATATAATCAAAGAAGAGAGAGTAGAAGTATCAACTGACACCACAGAAATACAAAGGATTGTAAGAAAATACTATGAACAACTATATGCCAACAAGCTGAAAAAAATGGACAAATTCTTAGAAACATGTAATCTTCCAAAATTGAATCAGGAAAATTCAGAAAACTTGAATAGGCCAAAAACAACTGATAAAATTGAAGCAGTAATAATAATAAAAAATACCAGCAACCAAAGGCTGTTGTCCAGATGGCTTCACAAGAGAGTTTTACCAAACATTAAAAAAAGAACCAATACCTATCCTCTCAAACAATTTCAAAAATTCCAAGAGTAAAGAAGACTTCTAAGCTCTTTTTATGAGGCCAGCATTATCCTAATTCCAAAACCAGATAAAGACATTACAAAGAAAGAGAATTACAGACCAATATCCTTGATGGACATAGATGGAAATCCTCAACAAATAGTAGCAAATCAGATTCAGCAATATATGAAAAAGATCATACCATTACCAAGTGGGATTTATTCTGAGGATTCAAAGCTGGTACAATATTCACAAATCAATAAATGTTATATATCACATAAGCAAATTGAAAGACAAAATCACATGATCTTATCAATAGATACAGAAAAAGCATTCAACAAAATCCAACACCCCTTTTAATAAAAACTTGCAGCAAAGTGGGAATAGAGGTATCAAATCTCAACATAAAAAAAGTCATATATGACAAACCTACATCCAACATCATACTCAATGGGAAAAAAAACTAAAACCACTTCCTCTAAGAACAGAAACAAGATAGGATTGTCCTCTGTCACCAATTTCATTCAACATAGTACTGGAAGTCTTAGCCATAGTGATTAGACAAGATGAAAAAATGAAGGGCATCCAAACTGGAAAAGAGTATGTAAAACTGTCATTATTTGCGGATAACATGGAAAACCCAATGGACTCCACAAAAAGATTACTTCATTTAATAACTGAATTTGGAAATGTAGCAGGATACAATATTAACACCCCAAAATCAAGGGCATTTTTATACACCAATAATGAACTCATAGCAAGAGAAACTGAAAAAAATTCCATTTACAATTCTAACAAAAAATTAAGATACTTAGGAATAAATTTAACCAAAGAGGTTTAAGACCTGTACTCAGAAAACTATAGGACATTGAGAACAGAGGTAGAAGAAGATATAAATAAGTGGAAGAATGTTCATGGATTGGTAGAATTAACATCATTAAAATGTCCATACTACCCAAAGCAATCTATAGATTCAATGCAAGCCCTACTAAAATAGCAATGGCATATTTCACATATATAGAACAAATATTCCAAAAATTTATATGGAACCAAAAGAGACCCCGAATAGCCACAGCAATTTTGAGAAAGAAGAACAAAGTTGGAGATATTACAGAATTGGATATTAAACTTCAAAGCTACTATAATCAATACAGCCTGGTACTGGCACAAGAACAGGCATATAGATCAATGGAACAGAACAGAGAACCCAGAAATCCACCCAAGCCATTATGCCCAATTAATATTTGATAAAGGAGGAAAGAGCATACAATGGAGTCAAGAGAATTTCTTCAATAAATGGTGTTGGGATAATTGGACAGATACCTGCAAAAAAAATGAAACTAGACCACCAACTTATACCATACATAAGTGTAAACTCAAAATGGATACTAGACTTAAATGTAAGTTGTGAAACCATAAAAATCCTAGAAGAAAATGTAGGTAGTAAAATATCAGACATCTAACATAGTAGAATTTTCACTGATACAATACCTAGGGCAAGAGAAACAGAGAAAAAAAATAACAAATGGAACTTACATCAAAATAGAAAGCTTCTGCACAGCAAAAGAGACCGGCATTCAATTGTAAAGAGAACCCACTGTACGAGAAAACATATTTGCCAATGATACCTCTGATACAACATTAATTTTCAAAATTCATAAATCATTCATACAACTCAACAAAAGGAAGACAAACAATTAACTTACAAAATGGCCAGAGGACCCAAATAGACACTTCTCCAAAGAGGACATACAAATGGCCAATAGACATATGAACAAATACTCAAAGTCACTAATCACCAGAGAAATGAAAATTAAAACCACAATGATATATCATCTCACACCTGTCACAATGGTTATCATCAATAAACTAACAAACAAACAAGTGCTGGTGAGGATGTGGATAAAGGAAATACTAGTTCACTGCTGGCGGGAACACAGATTGGTGCAGCCACTATAAAAAACAGTATGAAGTTTCCTCAAAAAATTAAAAATGGAACTGCCATTTGACCCAGTGATCCCACTTCTAGGAATATATCTTAAGAAACCTGAATCACCGATCAGAAAGAATATATGTACCCCTATGTTCATAGCACCGTTATTTACAATAGCTGAGATTAGGAAACAAGTGGCCATTTAGTAGATGAGTGGATAAAAAAGCTGTGGTACATTTACACGATGGATACTATGCAGCTATAAAAAAGAAGGATCTCTTACTCTTTGAAACAGCATGGAGGGACTTGGAGACTATTATGCTATTTGAAATAAGCCAGTCTGAGAAAGACAAAAATCACATGATTTCACTTATATGTGGAATCTAATTTAAAAAAACAACACACCTAACAAATAAAATAGATCCAGAGACATGGAAGCATGCAGCAGATGATGGTTCTCAGAGGGGCGTGGGGAGGTGGTGGAAAGAGATTAACTGAAGAACTTTATGCATGTATGCATAACCCATGGACACAGACAATACTGCACTGAAGGCCTGGGGAGGGGGAAGAAATGGGGGCCAGTGGGGATAAAAAGGGAAATATATAATATTTTCAATAATAAAGATAAATTAAAACAAACAAAAAACACCTCACATTTGTGAGAGAAGTATATTTAATTTTAATGAAAACACCATTTTTGTTTTAGTTAAGAGTAGTTAATGTAAAAAAATCAGAGCATATAGAAATAATATAAAGTAAAACTGAAAATTACCCATAATCTCCTGCTCAGAAATGACTCCTCTTAATATAGAGGTGTTTACATTTTTTAAAAAAGTTCTTTTTATTGATTTCAGAGAGGAAGGGAGAAGGAGAGAAAGATAGAAACATCACTGATGAGAGAGAATCATTGATCTCATTGATCGACTGTCTCCTGCACACCCTGCAACTCAGGCATGTGCCCTTGATTGGAATTGAACCTGGGACCCTTCAGTCCGCAGGCCAACACTCTATCCACTGAGCCAAACTAGCTAGGCCTACACATTTTTTTATGAGCACACACATGTACATGCACATGCACTTATTAAAGGATATTACACTATAAAAACTATTTAATTTTAAAATTTAATAGTATAGCAGGAACAAAATTTCTGAGTCAATAAAATTAGATCTACATTATTATTTTTAATTATTGCATGGTTATCCAAAATATAAATTACATCTCTTTGCTTAATAAATCACTTAATTTTGGACATCTAAATTCTTTCTCAAAGTCATTTAAAAATTAATTATTTTAAAATGTTTTATCTCCAAAATTGTACTGGAATTTAGAATATACTGTTTAAAGCTTCAAAGAAGTACTTAAAATTTAACATTGTTACTTTTTTTTCCCCCTCAGAGTCATGGTTTCTTTCATGTTTGCATAAGTCTTCTCTTCCCCCCTTCATTTTATATACAGAGAGAATCGGGTCAGTACAGAATCAGAGAAAAAGATTACATAGTTCTAGGTGTGTCCAATGTCTGGCTTTTGTTCTAAGAGAAAGGATTTACTAGGATTTTTGCTTTCTGACATGTGTCTTATTTTAAGAGGATCTTAAAAATGAAATTCCTAATGAGCACCCAGGTACAAGAGAAATGAAATGCCAAAGTGAAGTCCCAGATCACTGCATGCATCATTTACAAGGACAATAGAAGAAAGTAAGTTTCAAAACTTGTGAGCATCTCAACTAGAGGTTCAAGACAGTGCAGTTATAGATGGAGGATTAGGGGACCAGTGCTTTCTAGAGGAAACTGTACTGCTAGGAGATTCAGCGAGGTTATCGGTTCCCCCATTTCAAGCCTAGTTGTTTGGGGGAAGAACTCAATGGGACCACTCAGAGAATGTGAGATGCTTCCCCTGGCCCAGAAGATGGAAGTCTGTCTCCTACCACAGGAAATCCCGAGGGCAGGGGAAGGGCCAGTGAAATCCTTTGCTGGTGGTCTGGATATGGCTGTTAGGTGTGAATGTACTCCCTGTTCACTGTGAGTCATAGCATATATGAGTGTCTCCCATAAACCAGCTGTTGACCCTGAAAGAAAGAATGTTCTCCTGGAGCCATATCAGGTCCTGGGCAAGAGGATTGCCTCAAGGGGATGATGAGATCCCCCAACAGCAGGCATATGAACCATGGGCCGGACAAAGGAGAATCACGGTCTTCATTGTGTGATTTGCATCCAGAAGAACCCACAAAGGGGGACTGGCAAGTGTTCACCTGCATCAGAATCCTGACATAAGGTGAAAAATACACCCAGTGTATTAGAACACAGCTTTCCCCAAGCCCAGCTCTGCCTGGGTCAGTCCCAAGAAGAGGCCAGCTCTGCAGCCAGCACATACAGGAGGAGAGAACAATGTGGGGAAAGATTGGAGAGGGACTATCCCAGCCTCCACTCCTGAAAGCTCTTTTTTTCTTTCTTTATTAAGGTATTACACATGTGTCCTTATGCCCCTAATGCCCCCTCAGGTCCCTACTCATATCCTCATCAGCCTAGTGTCTGTGTCCATTGGTTATGCTTATATGCATGCATACAAGTCCTTTGCTTGATCTCTCTCCCTTGTCCCCACCCTCCTCTCCCCTCCCTATGAGGATCCACGGTCTGATCAATGCTTCCCTGTCTCTGGATCTGTTTCTATTCATCAGTTTATGTTGCTCATTATATTCCACAAATGAATGAGATCATGTGATATTTATCTTTGACTGACTTATTTCGCTTAGCATAATGCTCTCCAGTTTCATCTATGCTGTTGCAAATGGTAGGAGTTCCTTCCTTTATACAGCAGCATAGTATTCCATTGTGTAGTAGATGTACCACAGTTCTTTAATCCAATCATCTGCTGATGGGCACTTAGGCTGTTTCCAAATCTTAGCTATGGTAAATTGTGCTGCTATGAACATAGGGGTACATATATCCTTTCTGATTGGTGTTTCTAGTTTCTTGGGATATAGTCCTAGAAGTGGGATCCCTGGGTCAAATGGGATTTCCATTTTTAGTTTTTTGAGAAAACTCCATACTGTCCTCCACAGTGGCTGCACCAGTCTGCATTCCCACCAGCAGTGCACAAGGGTTCCTTTTTCTTCACATCCTTGCCAGCACTTGTCATTTGTTGATTTGTTGATGATAGCCATTCTGACAGGTGTGAGATGGTACCTCATTGAAGGCTCATAGGCCATAGCAGGCCTGGTTGGGAGGTAGGAGATCTGAACACACACTAAATCACAGTCATGTATTTTATTACTATTAAGGGCTGGTCATTCTAACTTTTAAATGGAGGCTTTGTGTGTTTAAAGTGGCCATAACTCTGTCTATTGCTAACTCATTAGACCTATCCAAAACTCCCAGGGGCAAGAAGTTTACATTAAAAGAAAATTGGTAGAAAAAATTCAATTATGCTTTAAGTATATCCTGTGAATGTTAAATGGTCAATGGGTTGGTTGCTTAGTTTTTAGTGGTTTCCAACCAAAAACATTGCAGGTCTATAGCAAGGCTGGTAACAACACAGTTAAATTCGGGGTGGAAGGAGATAGGCAGTTGGAGTTTTCCAGGCTCTTAAAGGCAAATGTAGAACTTCAGAAAAAGCTAGAGTACATGATATACCCCATTTGGATATTCATAGTGAAGTATAGATTACGTGACAGGGAGGAAAAGAAGGTTTTTGTCAAAGAATAATTTGAAGACATTTGTTAATTATTTTTGCATCAGACTTATTAGTTTATTTTGTAGACAGATTGTTTACTCACATGAGAAAAAGTCAGTTTGTAGACTGAGCCAAGGAATGAAGGCAATAGCAAAAGTCATAGGCAGAAGGGAGAAAATGAGAGTGTTGACCATCTGGGAAAAGTAAATCTTGTTTGCACAATTTTTGCATAAACTGATTATCTGTGAGCTAGCAGAGAGAAGCCCATCTGGAAAGACTATTTTTGAGGAGGCCAACTTGGGCATCAAAAATAACAATTTCCATTGTGTAGGAATTCTCCAGAAGGCCTTGGAGGTTGGGCATGGAGCAAAGAGACTGACCATCTTTCTGGAGGGTCAGCCGTTTTCCTTCCTTTAGCACCTCTTTCTTGGTTCAGGTACATCTACAGCACTCTCTTCAGTAGATTTCTCATTATTCACATCTTCCCTCACCCCTCTTGTACATTCTAAGGTGGTTTGTGTGTTTGCATTACTGAGGAAGCTAGAGAGGAAAACTACAGATGTTCCTAAATGTTGAATTTTTCTACACTAGAAAGAGCAGAGAGCTTTCCTTCTTTCTAAATAAAAGTGAATTTGGAAAGGTAGAGGGGAGGAGAGGACAGAGACAAGAACAGCTCAAATTTTATTTTGGGAAAATGATTTGGGAAGGTTTATTTAAGAGAATGAATCTATAATTTGGGGCAGCTGCTTTGAGGTGCTTTGGGGAAATGGGTGAGGATTTGGGGGGTATTTTTTACTGTATAAAATGTAGTATATTTCCCCTGTGGTTTTCAAGAGTTCTGCAATAAAGATTTAAATTGCTATTTAATTCTCTTATAGCTCTTCTGAAAGCAATACTGTGCTGTTGAGAAAGGCAATGAAAGGAGCCAAGTTTATTCTAGTTATACATGTCAAAGAGTTGATGAGGCTTCAATAAAGACACTTTTAAAAAAAATACTCAGCATTCACCAAACTTTTTTGAAGCACTATTCTATTTCTAGAGAATGTGTTTTCATATGTAATTATTTGGGAATCACTTTGGGAAATGTGATTCCCAATTCACATTATCTCAGGATAGGTCAAGAATTTCTTTTTTAAATCACAAAAAATTCACTTTATCTTTCGAATTTAACAGAGTCATAGAAAGTTAATGGTTGGATAGTGTCTCCCCCAAATTCATGTCCTTCCTGGAACCTCCGAATGTGAACTTACTTGGAAATAGGATCATTGTAAGTGTGGTTAGTTAATATGAGGTCATACTGGAGTAGGGTAAACCCTTATTTCAATATGGCCAGTGTCCTTATAAGAAGAGAAGAAACAAAAACACAGGGGAGAACACCATGTGATGACTGAGGCAAAGATGAGAGCAATGTGTCTAAAAGCCAAGGAACACCAAAGATTGCCGGCAACACCAAGCTAAGAAAATGCATGGAACAGGTTCTCGCCTAGAGCCTTCAGAAGGAGCATGGCCCTGCTGACACTTAGATTTCAAATTCTAGCCTCCAGAACTTGAGAGAATAAATTTCCGTTGTTAAAATCCAACCAGTGTGTGGTCATTTGTAAGGTGGACCTAGGAAACTAATACAATAGACATGTCTCAAAATTAAAGAATTATCCGGTTTTGCATACTTGCAAACTTGAAGACCACTCAGCAATAAAAAGTAATGACCTACTGATGCATTAAAAAGAGCACACAGGTGAATCTCAAAATAATTATGGTGAGTGAAAGAAGCCAGACAAAAAAGAGTACATACTGTATGTTTCCATTGGTATAAAATCCCAACAATGTCAACTAACCTAGAGTGACAGAAAGCAGGGGGTTGACTGGTGCAGGTGCACCAGGAAGGGTAGGAGGGGACCAAGGACGGGTTTACAAGATACACAAAGAAACTTTTGGGGTGATGGATATATTCAGTCTGCTGGTCTTATAGTAGTGGTTTCATCATGTATGTATATGTCAAAGCTTATCAAAATTGTTATTTTAAATATTTATTTACTTTTGCTTTGTTGATTAAGGTATTACATATTAGTATGTGTCCTTATCTGCCCATTGTCTCCCCACCACCACCTCCCCACTCATGCCCTTACCCCCCTGGTGTCTGTGTCTGTTGGTTAGGCTTGTATGCATGCATACAAGTCCTTTGGTTGATCTCTCCCCCTTACCTCCACCCTCCCCTCCCTTCCCTCTGAGGTTTGATGGTCTGATCGATGCTTCTCTGTCTCTGGATCTGTTTTTGTTCATCAGTTTATGTTGTTCATTATATTCCACAAATGAGTGAGATCATGTGATATCTTTCTCTGACTGGCTTATTTCGCTTAGCACAATGCTCTCCAGGACCATCCATGCCATTGCAAATGGTAAGAATTCCTTTTTACAGCAGTGTAGTATTCCATTGTGTAGACGTACCATAGTTCTTTAATCTGCTCATCTGCTGATGGGCACTTAGGCTGTTTCCAAATCTTAGCTATGGTAAATTGTGCTGCTATGAACATAGGGGTGTATATATCCTTTCTGATTGGTGTTTCTAGTTTCTTGGGATATATTCCTAGAAGTGGGATCACTGGGTCAAATGGGAGTCTCATTTTTAGTTTTTTGAGGAAACTCCCTACTGTTCTACACAATGGCTGCACCAGTCTGCATTCCCACCAGTAGTGCACGAGGGTTCCTTTTTCCGCATCCTAAAATATGAGCAATTTATGCTAATTATACCTCAATTAAGCTGTTCAAAGCAAAACAACTTAGTGCTTTATTAGTTTAAAACATCAAGAAAATACTGTGCAACTGCATGGAGGAATGGTGGTGACATAAAAAGTATTTCCTCTCTTGTGCACATGCTCTCTCTCTCTCTTTCTCTCACTATATTCTTGTCCTTAATTGAAAGTGCTAAGGCAAACACATTACTGAAAGCATTCTAATTATTTTCTCTGGACCAGTCTCCAGCAAATTAAGAAGAGGGAGCTGAGAAAGTCATTTCAGCCCTGAAATCACACCCTCAGGATCCTTTCTTCTGAGACAACGTCAGCATTCAGCAAACCCAAGCTCTACAGCAGCGTTCATCACATGCTCAGGGGACATCGACTGGCCGTGTTTAGAATGAACCTTGAGAGATGCCCCTTGTCCCTCACACATTGACACATTTATTTTTCTCTCTCACTTTCCTCTGGCTTTAACTAAACATCACAACTGGTTTAGCAAAACAAATTTTGAGTAGAGTTCTGCTCATTCCTACCCATCTTTTAAGACACAGTCATAGTCAGCCTTCCTTCATTTTAAAGACTTTGCTTACTTCTACCTTATCGATTCCCCACAGCACTTACTCTTGTTTATGCCACGTAAATGACCTCTTCTTACACACTGGTTTTTAATGCTGCTGTTGTATATGTCAGTCTTGGCTACCAGCCACAGTGAATCCTGTGTTTTCAACTTTGAGATCCTCTTTTCTGCTTCTAGAGTCATCCCCCTGCAGATTTTAGGACATAATTCTATCTTCAAAGGGCTTAGGGCTCAACAACAGCCTGCATACTTTTCTCCTAAACTTCCCTTTCACTTCACCCTGGGGCCCCAGATATATAATTTGTCTGGTTGGAACTCTACTATGTCAGTGTGTGGCAGATGACTTCAGATGACTGCTCCTGCATCTCTGGGACAGGGTATATTTCAGAAAGGCTGTTCTGCTCATCCAGGCCAGAGTGGCCCAGGAGGACACTCAACAGATGAGAGCTGTACAAAGCTCACTCCCTGGTCCCTCAGGTGAGATAGCTCTGAGGTGTGCTCCACACTGTTTCCTCAGGCTCTCCCATGGCATGCAGTTTCAGTTGCCCATTATCTGGCTGAGTTGACAACACACCTTTCCTAGTCTGCCTTCTCTGCCTTATATTGTGCCCTCACTTCCTTGCCAATATTGAAAGAACCATCCAGGAAAGTTGCTTGCTTTCAAATTCTCATCTTCTCTTCTGGGGAAGCCCATGTGAGACAAAGATCTTGTCTTGGACCTCACTGGGTACTTGAATTGCTGACCCCCTTGCACACTCTTTTTAAAAAAATATATGTTTTATTGATTTCAGATAGGAAGGCAGAGGTAGAGATAGAAACATCAAAAATGAGAATCACTGATTGGTTGCCTCCCGCACGCCCCCTACTGGGGGATCAAGCCCACAACTGCAGCATGTGCCCTGACCCAACATCGAACAGAGGCCTCCTGGTTCATAGGTTGATGCTTAATCATTGAATCACGCTGGCCTGGCCCTCTTTATACTCCTAATTGCTGCCTCCTACTCTTTACAGAGTCCCATTTCATACAGTTGAGTCCCCAGTTGGACCTCCATGTATATGCTTCAGCCCTGAAGGTTGACTTCCTGTATCCCTTCCCATCACAGGCAGCTTGGAAGATTGGAGAGAGCACAATTGTTTCTCATGGGCCAATGAGGTGGTGGCTAAAGTGGTGAGGAGATCTCAATAGGACAAGCTCTGTTGAATGCCCAGAGGCCAAGAGAGGGGTCCACTTGACAACCTGAATAGAGATATACCTTCTTTGCTCAAGAGAGCTGTAGGAAAGAGAGGCCCTATAAGGTATTCTGAAAAACCCACAAAAGGGCTCTTTAACCATTGGCCAGTCCAGTGAGTGCAAAGGCTCCCAGACCAATAAGGACTGCTCTATCTTCCTGGCTTTCCTCCCCCCAGGACTTGGACCCCAAAGCTAGCGAGTGGAGGAAGAGACAGAACAGAAAAAGAGTAGAGAATAGAATCATATTTCCATCTTCTGCACTGCAAGGCTCCCACCTCAATAAAGAATTTTCCTGCAGCTTCAAGTGACAACATGGTCCCAAAACTGTGTGATCTATACTGTGCTAGAACACCCTTTATCCCACTGTGGTTAGCAGAATAAAGGTCTGCCAAAGATGTCCCTACCTTAACCCCTGGAATTTATGAATATGTTACCTTGCGTGGATGTCAAAAGACATTTTGCAGATGTGATTAAGATTATGAACGTTGAGATAGGAGAGGATCCTGAATTATCAGAGTGGGCCAAATTTAATCCCATAAATTACTAAAAGTGGAGAGCCTTTCCCAGCTGGGGGGAGAGAGCAAATGAAAGGAGGAGGCTCTGAAAATGGAGCAAGAAGGCCAGAGCCAAGGAATGTGGGCACAGCCATCAGCTGATAGGCCGCAAGGAATCTTGGTCCTACAATGGAAAGGAACTGGATTGTCAACCACCAAATGAGCAAGGGCATGATTGCTCCCCTGGAGCCACCAGAAAGGAACACAGCACTTAATTCAAGCCCAGCAAATCCATGTTGGACTTCTGACTAAAAGAACTTGAGGATAATAAATTTGTGTCCTATAAGACACTGTTTGCAGTAATTTGTTATGGAAAACTACTACACTGACCATCTAAAGACTCTCTCTCCATGCTAGGGTATCCTCTGAAAGAAGACAGCAAAACTTTTGTAAGTGGCTTGCTGTCGGGTTGCAAAATGACTAATACTTTGCCAAATCTCCTGTTGTGCTGTGCTTACCAGGGAGAATAGGGAGAGAAGCAGGCCACGTGATCTCAAACCTGTGGATCTGTTCTCATGGTTGCCTCTAAATGGACAGCAGAACATATACCCCACTCTCTATCTTATCTTGTTTCTCTCTGTTGCTTAAGTTTTTGACACCTAACAGCTGCATGCATACACAGACTTTTGCTCAGGGGGGACTTTGGAAAATTTCAATTAATAAAAACAGTATTTGTTCATTTATTACCCTGTTCATTTATTAAATCCACCCTCTAATTAGAAAAAAAGCACACATCTCTCTATTGGATCCAGGAACCTCAGCTAATACATTGACCTGGTTTATTTCCTGCACAATTTCAGACCAGTGATTTTCCAGGCATCAGAGCAGACAGGAGAGGCCTAATTAATTGATAGGTCTGTGGTCACCTGTACTGGGGTTGACAGTGTGTGTGACTTTTTCAGCACAGACTCATTTAAGACACTTTCTGCCTCACACTAGAAATTAAGGAGTCTAAGAAAGAGGAAATGCCTAACAGTGCATTTACTGGACCTTGTAATTATTATTATTTTGTTGTTAGTCCTCACCTGAGGATATTTTTCCATTGATCTTTGAGGAGAGTGGAGGGGCAAGGGGGAAAGGGGTAGAGAAAAGGAGAGAGAGAGAGAGAGAGAGAGAGAGAGAGAGAGAGAGAGAGAGAGAAACATCAATATGAGAGAGACAAATCCCACATATGCCCAGACCTGGGCCAGGGATCAACCTGTAACCCAGGTATGTGCCTTTAAACCTGCAACCCTTCCGTGCGTGGACTGATACTCTAAGCACTGAGCACCGCCGGCCAGCACTAGACCTTATAATTTTATTTAAGTATATTATATTGATTTGGGGATCAGAAAAAACAAATCCATAGGGTTTTGTTTTTGTTTGTTTGTCTTAAAACAGAACTTTCTAAACAAACTCATCTAGAGATATGTAGGTTTTCTTATTGTCATCTCAGGTACTGAAATCATCTTTTAAAAAGGTTCTTGTTTCTCCCAAGGATTTTTTTTTTAAAAAAGAGGAAACTCTGGTGTCTGCTCTTATTTAAATCTTTTCTATCTTATGCTACCCCAGCTTCTTCTTGATCATTAAATTACAGAAAAGAGAGAGTTAAACATCTCCCACTGGCATGGTAGATTTGCCCATATCTTATAGACAAATGTATTTATTTTAGAGCTAGTATTTTATTAATATCATATAAATTTAAGAAATCCTGTAATGCAGTGGTTCTGAACCTTCCTAATGCCACGACTCTTTAATACAGTTCCTCATGTTGTGGTGACCCCCCAACCATAAAATTATTTTCTTTGCTACTTCATATCTGTAATTTTGCTACTGTTATGAATCATAATGTAAATATCTGATATGTGAAAGGGTTGTTTGACCCCCAAAGGGGTCGTGACCCACAGGTTGAGAACCGCTGCTGTAATGCTTTTGTGGATTGAACTTTTACCAACTTCTAGTGACCCATTTACCTCTGAATAATGCTTTTTCAATAAAGTCTTCTTCATGTAATATTAATATATCTGCACCAACTCTCCTTTAGTCAGTATTTGCATAATACCTCATGTAATTTGTTTTATGCATGTTTATAAATATCACTGGCTTGACATTTTAAAAGATCATATGGCAGTCTGTAAATTTTTGTCTTTTAATGACATTTATATTGTAATTGCAGATATATTTGAATTCTCCTTTATTATATTATTTTATATTTCTTTTTATTTTATGATTTCATGCTTCTTTTCTTATTTGACTTTACTTTTTACTTGCTTGTCTTCTTTTGGATTGTGTATGTGTTTCTCTAATTCACTTTTTCCCTGTCTTTGTTGGGTAATTATATGTTCTATTAATAAATATGTTTTATTTCTGTTACTTCAATGGCTACCCTAGGTAGTTTCCTCCTTACATTTTAAATTTTTAGCGAGGTATTATTTACATATAGAATAATGTACATATCACAAATGCACAGCTTACTGGATTTTCACAAAATGAACACATTCATTTAATCAGCATCTAGAATAAGAAATAGAATTTCTCATGCCCAGAAGCCTCCTCATATAACCTAGGAAATCTAATATACTTACCAAGCTTACCATGGTTGAAAATTCAGCATAGTCTTTTTGCTTCTCCCAAACAAAATAAGATTTTACTTTAGAATCTTTTACCTTCAATCTATGCTTCCTGATTTCTATACTATTGTTGTCAAGGATTTTAGTTCAATTTTATTTTTTAACTTCATTAATTTACCATGACACATTTATCATTTTCTTTTGAGTACCATTTTTTCCTGTATCTTAGATTTTCTTTTCCTCCTCAGTTTTGAATATCTTTTATTTCTTTATCATATTTCCTACTTTCTTGTATCTGCACATTTATTAAATCTATTTATCTTATATTCTGTTTCTGTTGATTCTATTATCTCCAGTCATTATCAGTCTAATGATCTTATTTGTTGTTTGTCCTGATTGTCACTCATTATACCTTGTTTCCCATATGTGTGTGAATATTTGATTTGAGCTCATTTTTTTTTAGAATTTCATCTCTGAGAATGCTTTAGATAGTTGAGTCAAGATGATGGGCCTCTGAAAACAAAGTGCCTTTGTTTCTGTCAGCTGATAGGGGCACTACCACCCCAGGACTTCTTAACTTTACAACTAGGCCTTGCATTATTTTAGAATACATGGGTTACAAAAATTCTGCTCCCAACTTGCTGATGATAGCTTATAGTCACAGATTTTTAAAGCAAGTTTCTTAAAATACACACATACACAAAACACTATTATTATTATTATTATTATTAACTAGAGGCCCAGTGCACAAAAATCTGTGCACTCGGGGGTCCCTCAGCCCGGCCTGTGCCCTCTCGCAGTCTGGGACCCCTTGGGGAATGTCCATCTGCTGGCAATCAGACATCCTTCTGGCAGCCCAGGAGCCCTCGGGGGATGTCCACTTGCCAGCGGGGAGCAGGCCTAAGCTGCAGTTGGACATCCTTAGCACCGCTGAGGAGGTGGGAGAGGCTCCTGCCACCACCGCTGTGCTGGCAGCCTTCAGCCTGGCTTGTGGCTGAGCAGAGCTCCCCCTGTGGGAGCACACTGACCACCAGGGGTCAGCTCCTGCATTGAGCGTCTGCCCCCTGGTGGTCAGTGTGTGTCATAGTGACCAGTCATTCCCAGTTGTTCTGCTGTTAGGGTCAATTTGCATATTCCCCTTTTATTATTATTATTATTAATGTTTTTTTCACTGACAAGGCCAAGGTATGTATGGATCACCACCCTCCCTCCCCTTGGCAAGGATTTTTCCCCCTAGTCTATACTCGAGAGTTGTCTTTTAAAAATAGTTTATTGATATTTTAGAGAGAGGGAGAGAGAGAAACATCGATGTGTTGCCTCTTGCACGCCCCCTACTGGGGAATCCAGCCTGTGACTGAAAATCAAACCAGTGACCTCTTGGTGTATGGGATGATGCTCAACCAACTGAGCCACACCAGGCAGGCATATAGTAGAGAGTATTTGACATCAGAAATAACCACAGAGGAAATGTTGGCACAAGCAATGCTTGCTTCTTGAATTTGACTTTTTTGTTATTTCTAATCTTCAAATAATTCTCTTATTTCTTCACAAGCTAGCATATCCATTAATCAAAATTCTTCTTTTTAAAAAGATCCAGTATTAAGTGATATATGTATTCTTAACTAGAATTTCTCCTAATAACATGTCATAGTACTTCTGCATTTGTAATCATGCATATGATCAAGCAGGTTATCATTTTGGCCAACTGGAGTTAATGCAGCTGGGGAACTGGCCTAAAGTTGTCACAAGTGAAGGGTGAGAAAATAGAGGTTTTAAAGGGCCAGTTCCCCATTCATCATTGGTTTAAGATGATTCCAGAAACATTGACTCTGGCGCTTTTGTTTTGCTCTGTACACAGGCATGACGAGAGCCCTCGGGAAAATAATCACTGGTATTTACTTTCAGAGTTCAGAGGTGAGTACTGAGAGGTCATGGAAGGGATCCTGTCAGTACCTTTCACACAACATCAAGTGACAGAAAGATTAAGACAAACTTGAATCTTGGGCTTGGGCTTTGAGTTTCTTGAACTCAGCAAGAAGGTTAAAAAATGTTCAAACTCTAACAGAATAGACTTCAAGATCACTGAAGCTCTGAAAAGCTGGCTGAGCCATCTAATGACATGATCTGTTTCTCTAACTCTTCTAATGGAATGTAGAAATATGCAGAACATTGAATTCTGTGCACAAGAAGGATAATGCAAAGGGAGGAAACCAGGCCACAGTAACTGGAGAAGGACAGTTCCAGGCCCTGGGCCCTGACTCAAGGGCCATCTTTTTGCAGAAAAGAGCTAATAGTAACTGGCTACAGATAGTTGGACTTGCTTGTAACAGAAGACTATGGCTTTACTTTTTAAAGGTCAGAGACAACTTGGAAAACGTGTGTGTGTGTGTGTGTGTGTGTGTGTGTGTCCACAAAAGGCATCAGAGAAAATGCTTACTCATCCCCAGGATATAACTAGGCTGTAAGTCCAGCCTTCCCTGCCTCCGTTGCTCAGTCTCTGTTTGTAGGAGACCTTCTTTGCCCAAATCATTAACACCCAATAATGAGCAGCAATTAAGAAGGTTTTAACAGTGCTTCCCTTTTTATTTTTAACCCCATTATTTGTTTGGAGATCTCTGCATTAATTTAGGACTCACGTCACAGGGTTTGTTTATAAAAGGCCAAACACAAGTGTTGGTTTGGAGAATCAAAGTCTTATCCTAATACAGAAGTTACCTTTTTCTAGCCTTAAACACTGTTAAATTTGCCCAATATCCTTGATAAGAAAAGCAGCCATCTTTAGGAAAAAATAAAAAGCAGACTGGTGTATCCCAGCTGAGGTTGCTCAGTGGTTGAGCATCAACCTATAAACCAGGAGGTCACAGTTCGATTCCCAGTCAGGGCACATGCCTGGGTTGTGGGCTCAGTCCCCAGTAGGGTGCATGCAGGAGGCAGCCAATCAATGATTCTCATCATTGATGTTTCTCTCTCTCTCCCTCTCCCTTCTTCTCTGATATCAATCCATATATATATTGCAGACTGGTGTATAAACAATGCAAGTGACATGAGAAGCACAACTTGCGTGCTACTGATCAGTGTAGATTTCCAAAACTTTGACCCACAGTTGCTATCAGTTCAAGGATCAGTTTCCATGGTACTCAAGATTCTGAATGACAAAAGAAATCTTTTTCGCATTCTTGAGATAGTCAATAAACTTCTCATCTTATGCAAATGGCAACACACTCTATGTATTATCCTGTTGTTTGCTTTGTTCATTTAACAAGAATTCTTGGAGCTTGCCCTGGATCAGTACACCGAAGGCCTCCTGAATCTTCTTTGTGGCTATGTGGTTTGAGATTCTATGGATAAGCCATCAATTCCCTATTTATGGGTATTTAAGAGGTTTCTAGTCTTTCTTGATTAGAAACTGTGCTGCAATCATTAACTTTAAGCACATGCCTTTTTGCACTTGGGAAGATGAATACAAATGGTACAATTTAGCAATATCTTCCTAGAGTTAGAAAGCTATTGCTAAATTGAAAGATGTGTGTTCTTGAGATTCTAACAGGTTTTGCCAAATTTCTCTCCATTGAGGTGTACTGATGTCCCTTTCTACCAGCAATACATGAGTTTGCTGATTTTCCCACATTCTGCATGTTCTCTAATTCAGTGTGTTGTCAGACTTATTGATCTTTTCCAATTTAACAACTGAAAAGGGGTAATTACAACTTAATACACATTTCTCTAATCATAAACAACATTGAGCATCTTTCCTGATGTCTAAGAGCTGTGGGCTTTGGCTTCTTTTAATTAGGCTGTTTCTAGATGATTTTTTACTTTTTGGATTCCAGAGACTTGCTAGAATTGCATCTGGAGCAAATTGAGGCTGACCTTTTAAGCAGAAAAAACTCAGGACAGACCTAATTTGAGAATCAAGTTTATTGAATCTGATGTACGAAAGCCACAGGGAGACAAAGATGCTGATAAGATGATGCTGTAGATGCATATTTAATGACACAAAAAGTATATTCACAATGCAGTGTTAAAGGGGAAAAAGTGGGTTAAAATAATAGTGTTATCTCTATTCTTTTTGAAAAAATATAGCATATGTCTATGGAAAGATGATTAGAAGGATGTATATGAAAAATTAGCCATGATCACTTTTGTAAGGGAAGACTACATGATGTTTTATTCTAACTTGTGCTTCACTATATTTTTGAATTGTTATCAATTACTGTTCCCTTAAAAATAATATTATATTTTAAACATACATTCTGTCTCATTGGCAGGTAGCTGTTAAAATATACACAGTGATGAGAAAAGCACTGGAGTAGGAGTCAAGAAACCCAATATTTATTCCTTGTTCTGCCATTAATAAGCTCTCAGACACTAAGCTGATAGTTTAATTTTTCTAGGCATCAGTTTCATCATTCCTGAAATGGGGACATCGGACAAACTTATTTACAAATTTTTTATACTTAAATTCCTAGTGTATATATTAAGAGGAGACACTTCTAAACTAATGCTGATTAAGTCCTTTTATAGATGCATGTTTGCATTTTGAATAGTTGCACTTCATAACATCAAGGTGATTCCATGTGTGTCTGTTGTTTCTTATGTAAATGTATTGTCTTTGAACTGTATTGTGTGCAATACAAAACAAGCCTTCCTACAGATAACTGATTCAAGTCTTATTGAAAGAAGTTACCTTGGTAACAAGAAATCAAATGGACCCACTTCATCTTAGAGGTCAGAACAAGGTTCTCCCTGTAATCATTATTTCTGTTCTTTAGGTATAAACTGTGAAGAATATTCAAGTATTGGTAACAAATATTTTTGCACTCAAAGCACAGCACTTTGAATTATTCTTTTATCATTTCATCTGAGCAGGTTTATTTACATAATCACAGTGTGGTAAAGTCCTTGAGGGCACCAACATCGCTCTTACTTCTTTAGTACTTTCCCACCCCACAAGATCATAATATTTACCATCTATTGAATATTTAGTACATGCTGGTGCAGTACTGGGTGCTATATTTGTGGATTATCTCTCTAGTTTTTACAGCACAAGGTGTATCAGTTAGCATTTGCTGTGTAACAAACACTCCAAACTTGTTAGCCTAAAACAATACCATTTATTTATCTCATGATTCTATAGATTGGCAATTCAGGATAGACTCAACCAAAAGTACATTCAGATCTTAAATGTGGTCATTTATGTGTCTAAAATCAACAGCTAAGTTGTCTAGGGTCTGATTGGTCTACGACAGCCTTATTTGGAATAGATTTCTTCTGTTCTATATGATCTCTCATCATTCAGCAGGCGAACTTGGGTTATTTGCATCACAATTGCAAGGTTCTAAAAGTGACAAGAGATTGTGGCCTAATGTGTAAACATTTTCAATCTTCTGTCTGCAGTGTGCTTGTTTATGTTCCATTGACAAAGCAAGTCACATGGCCAACCCTAGAATCAGTGTTGGAGGGGACTACTTAAGGCATGGGTAAAGAAGCTGTTATTGTAACAATCTACTGCATAAATTGTTTGATACTAGGTACTTGATAAAGAGTGAACCAATCAGGGCCATAGGACTAATCCTGTAGTGATAGGGAGCAGGGAGAGGAGTAAAGCACTCACTAGGGTAGTCTTAACTAAGGAGTGCTGCTTTCTCTAGGTGACTATTTGTCCCAGTTTAGGCTTGTTGTTCTGGTGGTAATATTAAGAGCACCCTCATTCATTTTCAGAAGTTTCCTACTTTGCATGAATGATTACTCAGGTCCCTCTAGCTCCTCAGCACCTTGGATGGCTTCTATCCAAACCTTTATATAGAAAGATCTGAGAGCACTGATGTTTCTCCATTAGCCTCTACCTGTTAACCACACTGACCAAGAAAAACTAATGTTGACAATTAGGGGAACACCTCTAGGAACCTCAGACCTGTAAGATGCACCACAGTAAGATAACTCTCCTCCACAATTTCACAGACAAGGAAGCTCCTGAGTCCAGGGGTCATCTCTTGCCAACATTCCCACTGAGGGAAATTCCAGCTCAGAGTCCTCACTTAAATGTGATCCCTGCCTCCTCGTCACACAGTAATCAAGGGTTGGCTTTAAAATCAGTGCAGAACTGTACAGAACCTCTCCTTTCTTTTTTTAAAACGGGAGCACACAGTGTTCACTGTATGGCCTCCCACTCACTTCAATGAATTGACAAGGAAAAACTGTGCCAGAGCACAACATGGGAAAGTGACTGAAGCAGGGGTGAAGTCTGGGACAAGACTGTACAGGGAATCTTCCTGCCCTTTCTTTATGTTATTTGCCCACAAGCTCCTGAAACTCAAGGCCAGAACTGGCAACTCTTGTCTGGGTGAGCCCCAGCCAAAGGCTCCCATCGGCGCCATGGAAGCCCTGATGAATCAATTAAGAGAATGTTACCAGTGTTAACGCTTGTAGGTTGCTGCTGAAAACCTTCATTAACAATCCAGGGATCCCCTCTCAGGGCTTGGAGAAAACAAAACCAAGAGTAGCAAGTTGTAGTCAAGGTACTGAGTTGGTGTGGAAGGCAGCATCAATTCAGACAACTGGAAGAAAACTCACTTAAATAAAAACACAATTTTATACCACCACTAGGGAAATTCCTTGGCAAATGGGAACACTACCTTCCCACAATAAGGCTAAATTTGTTTTATTTTATTTATATTTTTATTGATTTCAGAGACAAAGGCAGAGGGAAAGAGATATAGAAACATCAATGATGAGATAGAATCATTGATCGGCTGCCTCCTGCACGCCCCCTACTGGGGATCAACCCTGAAACCTGGGCATGTGCCCTTGATTGGACTTGAACCTGGGACCTTTTGGTCCACAGGCCAACGCTCTATACACTGAGCCAAACTGGCTAGGGCAATAAGGCTAATTTTATTTCCCCCACTAAACAGAATTGTAGAAATGAGAACTGTTTCAGTGTCTGTGAATAACACAAATAAATCAATGAATGCAACAGTTTCCTGCTTAGCCCTGGGTTTGAAGGAGACCCGGAACGTGCTCCTCAGTCTGCCCATCTCTCAAGAACTCTGCCAACATTCCTGTAGAAGACAGCTTCCAGCTCCTTCCCCAGAAAACTGGCTGATTTGGAGAGTGAGAGCTGGAGACATCAGACAGGATCCTTGTCCAGCCCACTCAATTCATAAATGCAGAGAGAGGTCCAGAAAATGTATGAGGCCCACCAAAGTTATATTATTTGCTAGTTCACTATTTTACTGCCTTTACCAGAGAATGGTAGAGATGAGGGATAACTAAAAGGTCAATTGAATCAGCAAGTAACTACTGAGAATCTATAATATAGTCCTTGCTCATGTCAGAGAAGAGGAAAGGTCCCGAGAAGACTGGTTTTCTGGGCTTCTGCCACAGCACCATCTCCAGTCACGATGACATGACCTTCTTGCCTGTTCTACCCAGCAAAGGTGTCTGTTACCTGCCCTCTTCTCCTATCCGATATCCTGGTACTTACCCTCTGACCTGGACCATCAAACCTCAACAGCCTCTGTCAGTCTTCCTGCCTCATTATTATTCCATTAAGTCATCATTTGCACCACTTCCCGAGTGATCTCCCTGAAAACTTCGTGGGCTGTGTCCCTCCCCTGACCAAAACACTTCACTAGCTATTTAAATCCAAACTCCTACCTGACTATGAATTTCTCCTGGAGGTATATTTTGCCTACTTGTCCATTCTTACTTTTTTAGAGTTGAGCCATAAATAGACCAATTGAGTTTCCTGACATATGTCTCCATTTCCTATTCCAGTGCCTTTGTGCTGCTGGTTCTTTGGTTGGGAATCTCTCTACCTTCATCTACCTGATAGAACACTTACTTAACGTCATAGAGGGTGTCAGATCTCCTGTGCAGCCTTGGTCTAGAAGTCAAGGTCAGGAAAGGTCACAAGGCCAAACCTGGGATGGGAAGCAAACATGAGAAGAGAGCGAAGGCATATACTGGAAGAAAATGGGCAGTGGTCTTGCCTGTCTTTGGGTCACTTCCAGAGTAGGTTTGCAAATGCTCTCAGGCAACCAAGAGAGTTTTGACTAGTGAAATGCTCATTTAAATATGCATGGGTCCTCGCTCATTCTCCTTCTTTCTTACAGTGTGACAGCATTCATCACAGGCTACTCCAGACATTAGGCCTTAAAGAAGTAATAGCTCTGTGTGTGTATGTGTGTGTCTCTGTATGTGTGTGTGTGTGTGTGTGTGTGTATATATATATATATATATATATATATATATATGCATGTGCACGCACACAGAGTCCCATAGCTTAATGACCTAGTTTTATCAACTAGCAGAAAATCCCTTGAAATGCCCTGGTTTCAAAGAACACCATATAACTATTTTCTATAGGGCTTTATTTGACAGTGTTTATAATTAGATTCTCTACACAACTGTGTTTTCTAGTCTCCTGGGTAGCTTCTTGGACAGAGAAGAGCAGAAAGGTAATTAAAGTAGGTTCCCACATAAGAGTTTTAAAAAGGGAATATTCCACTCATTAATCTGAGGTTCTGGCCCCCAATTCTCTCCAAAAAATGCTCAGTGACACAGGAGTTCAGTTATTTCAAGAAATGTGAAGCCTCCACATTATGAGCATATCTGAGCCATGTCTGTAATTACCTTTGCATTCAGTAGGTTTTGGGAAGGGAGATACATGCCTCTCTAGAAACCTGCAATTATAAAATAAATCATCATACGTGTAAATTAAATGAGAACTGGATCTTATTATTAGTTCCAAAGCTGGCTTCTGCCCTGGTGCTCTCATTTCATGGGAAAGCATACAGTGTAGCATATGGCAGGCAGGCTGCCCAAATTCTCATTCTGGGAGGTGTATGGGTAGGGGACAATGTAACAAAGTTGACTTGTTTTGTGTGCCCACAGAAGACTAGAACTAGAGGTACATGCTGACTCTAGAGCTCACACCTCCCTAACTCTGAGGCTTGCTTCTTAGTGATGCTGACAGAAAGAGTACTTTAAATTGACCATTTGTGCCCTAACCAGTTTGGCTCGGTGGATAGAACATTGGCCTGTGGACTGAAGGGTCCCAGGTTCAATTCTGGTCAAGGGCATATACCTTGGTTGCGGGCACATCCCCAATAGGTGGTATGCAGGAGGCAGCTGATCAATGTTTTTCTCCCATCAATGTTTCTAACTCTTTATCCCTCTCCCTTCCACTCTGTAAAAAATCAATAAAATATATTAAATAAATAAATAAATAAACCATTTGCTGATGTTTAAGCATTAAGAAACTTCAGATCTTCACTTAAAACTGATTAGAACCTGGCTTTAGGAAGGAAGTGACAATATGTATCAAAGCCAACAAAATGAGAAAGGTCCCCTAAGAAGGAGACCCAGAGATAAAAATTCATGTGCACGTGTTTTATTAAAGAACTGACCCCAGGAGAACCCAAGACAGATGTGAAGGAAGTCTGAAGTTGAAGCAGGGGCTTCATACTCCTACACCATCAGTCAGGAGTATGGCTCAGGACTACCCTGCGGGAGGCAAATTCCAAGGAACTCATAGCTCTCTGTGCCTGCTGGCTCTCTGCCCCACACAGGCACGGTGCCTCCAGGAGGCCCAGGGCATCAAGGCAGGGGCTCTCAGAACTGGTAATGGAAGGTCCAAGGAGAATACTATACTTGCCATCAATAATGGTTAATTTTATGTGTCAATTTGATTGGGCCATGTGGTGCCCAGATATTTGGTCAAACATGATTCTGGGTGTTTCTGAGAGGGTCTTTCTTTTATTTTATTTTTATTTTATTTTTTAAAATATATTTTATTGATTTTTTACAGAGAGGAAGGGAGAGAGATAGAGAGTTAGAAATATGGATGAGAGAGAAACATCCATCAGCTGCCTCCCGCACACCTCCTACTGGGGATGTGCCCACAACCCAGGTACATGCCCTTGACCAGAATCGAACCTGGGACCCTTCAGTCCGCAGGCCGACTCTCTATCCACTGAGCCAAACAGGTTTCGGCGTGAGGGTCTTTCTTTAATGAGATTAAGATTTTTTAATTTGTAGATGGTATAATATTTAACTACAAATTATAAAATAACTGAGAAGTTTTTGAAAATTAAGAACATTTAGTGGGGTGGCTAGTTTCACAAATATACTAGTATAATTAAAAATAACTTTCCCATACTAGAGAAATAACTATAAAGTATAATAAAAATCTATTTACAATAACAAAATTGTGTGTCTGGTTATCTATTGTCATGTAACAAACCACTCCAAAACTTAGTGGCTTAAAAATAAAACAGCATTCTTTTCTTTATGAAGCTACAATTTGACTATGGCTAGATTCAAGGGGAGGGGAAATGGGCTTTCACTTCTTTTTTTTTCTAATCAGAATCTGAGGATATTTTTTTCATTGATTTCTAGAGAGAGTGGAAGGGAAGGGATGGGCGGGAGAGAGGGAAACATCAACATAAGAGAAACACAGTTGGTTACCTCCTGCACATGCACCTACTGGGGCTGGGGCATCTGGAGCTGAGGTACCTGCCCTTGACCAGGAATCAAACCCGCAACACTTTGGTCTGCAGGCTGACACTCTAACCACAGAGCAACTGGCCAGGGAGACTTCCACATCTTGATGGCAAGGTTATGGAACTAGAGCTCTTGCTGTGTTCATTTATGGAAAATAGAACCTGCAATACATCCTGAAGAATTTGCCACAGTTGCCAGGGTCCAGCTCTCAGGCTTACAGGCTGTAAAATCCATCTCTTTGTAGTTGCCAGATGCATTTCTTTGAAGCCGTTGAACTTTAAGCTGTTTTTCAGGCAGACTCCCATCTTCACCAGTAGGCAACATTCATTAGATAATGTTATACAAAGAAAAAAAAGGCATGCGTGTCGAAGAGTTTGCTCTTTTGTGCCAGTATGTTGAGGCATTGCTCATAGAAATCAAAGAGGGCCAGGAGTCAGGGCCAGCTGAAGCGACCCAGGAAGAAACAAATGGTGATTTTTATTTAAAAAGAAATTCAGCAGTGAGAGAATTAAAAGGGAGTGAAAGTGAGCAAGAAAGACAAATACAGCAATCAGGTAAACACCCAGAATGGGAAGAGTGTTGATGCAGAAAACAAATATTGGCTGAGTTGGAGAGAGAATTGAGGGCAGAGAGTAAACATTCCCAGGATAAAACCTGCACCGAACCAAACCCATAAGGAGAAAGATTCCCTGGATTGGAGTTGAGGGACACAGACCTAGCCAGGAGCCAGGGAGCATCATGATAGAGAGGCTGTCTGACTCCGACCCCAACTGAGGAGCAGTTAGCATGGTCACAAGCTTACCACAGAGCCCAAGAGTTCTTCGTGTCTGCAGAGGAAAGGGGGCTTGTTACATAAGCAGAACGATCACACCTGGCCCATTACCAAGGGAGAAATTGGCTCCCCACACAAAGAAGAAAAGCTCCAGGGAGGAAAAGTCCTTGCAGAGCACAGGGCTGTGGCCTTTGCAAATGGGATTGATGAAGAGATTGTAATCAAGTGTTCTTGCTGCAAACACAAATGTTAAGAACCTGGGTTATTTTTATGTTCAGTGTAACGGCAATTAAATCCCAAAGGAAAAACAACACGTGACTCAAAGGACAGCTTAGCTGAAGAGAACACACTGAAATGAAAATCGACTCAAGCTTTTCTCAAACCCCTCCCTTTGCCACTATTATAAAACTAGAGAATCAGAAGTCTGTGTGGTGTGCTGATCTGGTGGTTTGCTATTATAAAAGAAAGATAACAGCAAAGGAGAAATGATGGATGGCCTGTGTTTGCTCTAGCTGTGTGATTTGGGGCAGATCATTGAAGTCCTACAGAGATTTAGCTTTCTCTTTTGAGCAACGAGTAAGGAATATTTTATCTCTAACATCTTTTCTAGATCTAAAATGGTTGGACTGCAGAAATCATTTCACATGGGTAATAGTACATGCTTCAGAGTCCAACCAGGGGAATCTAGAGGTTTATGATAGATGGGAGATAAAGAAAGGATGTCAGCAACGAATGTACATAGCAAGTTAATGTGGGCTGTATTCAAAGCCCACACTTCATGGAGTATTTTTCCCAACATCTAATCTTCACAGGCTACCTTATTTTACTTTTTGCTTTCTATTTCTGCTGGGACATGGATAGACTAAAAGAAATTACTCTATCCATGAAACTTTCTCATTTGTCAGTGGCCAAAAATCAATGTGTAGGATAGAAAATAAACCAGCCACGAAAGTACTTCTTTCTTTCCTTGAAGTCTTGGGGAGTTGAGTCAACAAGATGTTCATGGTTGACTCACAGAGAGGATTCCCAGGGTCTCCTTTCATGTGCATACACAGAAGAGCTCTGAAGTGGCTTTCTCATAAGTAGGTCTGAAGAAAAAGAATGCTTTTGTGAAATGCAAGAGCCTCGTGTTTACCACTTCTGTTCATGTTATCATTTTTGTTTCTGATATTCAATGCAAAGGCAATTAAAGCACAATAAACTTAAATAAAGCTAGTTAAATAACGGGGAAAACCTTCAATATATAAAAGTATATTATTTTTTCTTTTACAATTTCTTAAAAACAATCAGGGAAGCCCATTAGATGTCATTTGGTTTATAGGATCCCTGTGGTTTTTCTCAAGTGAATCTGTAATCAAGCTTTGATGAATAACAAAACTTCCTCTTTAGAGAATGTTCTGTCTGAATACCTTAGGGTTTAAATTTGAAACACTCCCACACATTTTTCTAATAAAAACTATGATTTCTTTACTATATTTTCAAATGAGTCTCTTAATTTAGTGAACTGAAAAAATATTATTATTACAGTTTGGTGATTAAGTTCACTGTATTAATTGACAGTACAGATTCATATGTATTCATACTGCATTTAAAGTTTCATTTTTAAAAAGTTTGCAGTGCATTTTGGCTTAACACAACCTCTCCCAGGAAGCACAGCATAGGCTTTGCCTGAGAATGACCATCCCCGCAGAACATAAAACCTCCGACATTACGGAGCGTAGAAGTTGTTACTCCCATTCTTACAAGAAACATTGGGACAAGCTGAAATCAATGACTTTTCTTGGATCCATAAACTGAATTTGCAAAGAAAACTGGCCACCAAAAATCTGGAGAGAAAAGTAAGTTCTGGGTCACAGCTGAGACCTGCTTACCTGGAGCAGATGCCAGGAGCTGTAAACTAGTCAAATGATCAGTTTGATGAAATTTTAGAGGCCGAGTGTGGACTAGCATGAGAGAAACTCCTGGGGACTACTGTCTTAATGGGCCCTTATATTTTTCTAGGCTACAACTATAGCAACCCCACCAGTTTCTCATTGTAAAGATATTAAAAAGATCCCATTGTGGCTCTGACTGAGGGGGACAAAGAGAAATCTGTGTGAAAGATGCCAGAGCTTTTCCCATAACAAATGCCAGAGCTTTCCCCATACTCTCCAGGGAGAAGCACTTAAAGCAGTGGTTCTCAACCTTCCTAATGCCGCGGCCCTTTAAGATAGTTCCTCATGTTGTGGTGACCCCCAATTTCATTGTTAGAAATTGAACATAATTAAAGCATAGTGATTAATCACAGAACAATATGTAATTATATATGTGTTTTCCGATGGTCTTAGGTGACCCCTGTGAAAGGATCGTTCGACCCCCAAAGGGGTTGTGACCCACAGGTTGAGAACCGCTGACTTAAAGGGAGCCGTGTCTCAGAACTGTGGGAGAAATGCATTTCTCTCATACCATTCCCCTCTAGCTTTCCTGCCTTGCTTAAGTAGGAGAAAGTCTGTAAGAAGAAACAAGGGTAAAGATCGTAGATCAGAGACAGAGGCCTACTATGTGACAAAGATATAACTGGAAGATTGTGGAATGCTCCCCTCTCCTACACCTTACCGCCACACCAACTGAGCTCTAGGATAATAGTGAATTAATTACAGCTGGAAGAATTGCAAGATAGACTTTCTCTGAGGAAGCACAATTAAAGAAGTTTAATATCAAAGGGGAAGACAAAAACAAACAAAAAAACTAGAGGAATTTGCCCTGGCCGATGTTTCTCAATGGTTAGAGCATTGGCCCCTACACTGAAGGGTCGTGGGTTTGATCCCCAGCCCCAGTCGGGGTGAGTGTGGGAGGCAACCAATCAATATGTCTTTCACACATTGATGTTTCTCTCTCTCTCTCTCTCTCTCTCTCTCTCTCTCTCTCTCTTTCCCTCCCTTCATTCCATTCTCTCTCTCAAAAAAAAAAATCAATGGGAAATATACTCAAGCAAGGATTAACAAAACAAAACAAAACACTAGAAGAATTTGAAGCTCTGGCCTCATAGCTATAAGTAATATTGAACAAAGCCCGACTCCTAATTAAAGTAACAAATCTTTACACTAGAGGCCTAGTTACCTCAGTTTCTATTACCCAATACAACATGTCCACTGCTCAACAAAAACTACTAGGCTTGACTGGCCAATATGGCTCAGTAGTTGAGGATCGACCTATGAACCAGGAGGTCACAGTTCTATTCCTGGTCGAGGCACATGCCTGGGTTGCGGGCTTGATCCCCAGTGTGGGGTGTGCAGGAAGCAGCCGATCAATGATTCTCTGTCATCATTGATGTTTCTACCTCTCTCTCTCTTTTCCTTCCTCTCTGAAAATAAATAGAAAACAAACAAACAAAACTGCCAGGCTTGCCAAAAGATGAAAAAAGTATGATCTAAAAAGACAAAGTACATTATAATTTGACTTGGATATGGATATAGAATTTGATGTTATCAGACTGGGAATTTAAAATAACTATGATTAATATGTAAAGGAGTTTTTGCACAGCAAAGAAAATCATCAACAAAATGAAAAGGCAACCCACTGGATGGGAGAACATATTGGCCAATACATCTGATAAGGGGTTAATATCCAAAATTTATTAAAAAACCTAATCCAATTAAAAAATGGTTAAAGGACCTGAATAGACACTTCTTCAAAGACATACACATGGCCAATAGACAGGTAAAAAGATGCTCAACATCACTAATTATCAGAGAAGTGCAAATTAAAACCACAATGAGATATCAGTTCACACCTATCAGAATGGCTATCTTCAATAAATCCACAAACAACAAGTGCTGGCAAAGATGTGGAGAAAAGGGAACCCTGTGTACTGTTAGTAGGCATGCAGACTGGTGCAGACACTGTGGAAAGCAGTATGGTGTTACCTCAAAAAATAAAAAATGGAGCTGATTTATGACCCAGAATTCCACTTCTGGCAATTTATCCAAATAAACTTGAAACACTAATTCAAAAGAATATATGCATCTTGGTGTTCATTGCAGTGTTATTTACAATAGCCAAGATTTTGGAAGCAGCCCAAGTGTCCATCAGTAGATGAGTGGATAAAAACAGCTATGGTACATTTACACAATGGAGTACTACTTAGCTATAGAGAGGAGAAAATGTTACCCTTTGTGACAACATGGATGGACCTAGGAGAACATAATGCTAAGTGAAATAAGCCAGCCAGAGAAAGACAAGCACCATATAATTTCAATAATACATGGTATTTAATGAACAAACTCAACTAATAAGCAAAATAGAGACAGACCCATAGGTAGAGAGTAGGCAGACAGCTTTGATGTGTGTGTGGGGGCGCTGTTGATGTGTGATTGAGCAAGAAAGAAAAAAACAAAAAAAACTCATGACTCAGACAACAGTGTGGTCATTGTGGGGGAGGGGGGATGACAGAGGGTATAGGGGGTTTATAAATGGTGATGAAAAAAATAAAATACAGAAAAATATGTAAAGAAATGTAATAGAAAAATAGAGAAGAACTAATGCCAAAATAGATTGATAGTATGAACACAGAGATGAAAAGTCTAAGAAATAATGCAAAGAAAAAACTGGAAATAAAAATATTGTAGACTTGACAAGGCTGAGAAAAGAATTAGTGAACCTGAAGATAGGTAAATACAATCTTCCCAAACTGAAATGCAAAGAGAAAAAAATGATAAAAACAGAACAGAACATTCAAGAACTATGAGGAAATTTCAAAAGATGTAACATATATAATTGAAATATTAGGAGAAGAAAAAAACAGTAGAGCAGAATATTTGAAATAATAATAGCTGAGAGATTTCCAAAATGAATGACACCAGTCCAAAATCTAAGAAGTTTAGAGATAATCAAAGAGAGTAAATACGTAAAATTTTGACACTTAGTGTAGAAAATCAGTTACAAATATGTTAAAATGAATATGTCATTAATCTCTTTAAAAAAAAGTGGTCTAAATAAGCCAACTTAAAGAGGCAGATTGTCAAATAAAACACAGGATCTAAATATATGTAGTCTACACAAAATCCACATTAAATATAAGAACTCTGGGAGGTTAAAATTAAGGGGTTGGGAAAATATATACTGTGCTAACATTAATCAAAACAAAGCTGGAGTAGCTATTTTAATTTCAAACAAAATAGACTTCAAAACAAAAGAAATTGTCAGGGATAAAGAGTGGTACTACATAATGATAAATGGATAAGTTCTCCCAAGAAGACATAAGAATTTTAAATGTGAATGTATCTAATAGGACATCAAAATACATGAAGTAAGAACCTGACATGACTGAAAGAGAAATAGACAAATCTATTATTGTATTTGAAAACATTCACATCCCTGTCAATAATTGATAGATTAAGTAGGCAGGAAATCAATAAAGATATAGTTTACTTGAATACCACTATCAATCAACTTGATCTCATTGACATTTGTAGAATAACATGTCCAACAATAGCAAAATACATGTCCTCAAACTCATCTGAAACATTCTCAAACATAAACCACATCTAAGTAATAAACATACCTTAACAAATTAATAATTGGGTTAACAATTCTGAGACCACTATGCATGTATATTAAATTGAACAATTAAGTAAATGGATGGCATATGGTAGGATTCATGTTTTTCACTATTGGTGCAGGAGATTATAGCTAGGCAAGGAGGAAGCGGCTAGAATGATCCATGTGATCATGGATTAGTGTTGGATATCAGTATGAAATTATGTTTCGCTTACTATAGATACAGGTGGTTACATATAGAAATATTTATAGATATGTGTATATACATGGGTTAGTTTACAAATGTATATCTCTGTCAGCTGAGTGTGCCTAGAAGCAATGACATCACAGTAACAATGAACAATTAACACCTAGATTTTGGTTTCTAACACCATTCTCCAATGGAAATAATGGGGGCTCTGTGGATAAGTGGCTGATCCTAGGACTGGGCAGGAAATATACAAAATGATCCTTGAGCATTTGTAGTGCAGAAAGCAAGCAAGTGCTCAAAAACAAACAAACAAAAAACTCCCAATCAAACAAACGCAAACTTTATAATGCAGTGGTATACTGAAGTTACATTGTAGCCAACTGAAAGAGCTCCCAGTGGTCAAAGCTGAAAAAATTTCAGCAACAAAATTAATAAAGTCTTATTATTGCATTGTCAACCAAAGTATAAAATAAATATGCATGATTCTATCGACATATATAAAAGCCAAGCAACCAGAACAAGAGAATGACAGGAACTACTGGTTGCTATGACATGCACTGTGGCAGCCAACTGGCCCAATTGGGGCCCAGATCGGGGCCCAGATTGACCCCCCCAACCATCCGAGGCCCCTTCCCCAGGCCAGCCCTGCCCCTAATTGGCTCCCTCCCTACTAATCGGCCCCCTCCCCCAATCAGGAGGTGAGGCCGGCCAGCTGACCTCCCATGCCCCCCCTCCCCCCAGCCAGCACAGCTCCAATAGGCTCCCATTGGGGCGGGCCAGCCGGAACCCACCTGTGCATGAATTCATGCACCAGGCCTCTAGTAGTGATATAAATAAATGAATAAGAATAAACATATTTCCTGTGCATATGAATTCTAATTTATTAGCTATTTTGCCCTTAAAAGGTAGGGCATAACATTATTCACTTGGCAATAACCCAAGTGTCTGTCAACAAACAAATGCATAAAGAAGATGCCCAGAGGACATTTATGCAATGAGAAGTAAGCCAAATAGTGAAAGACAAATACTGTATGATCTCACTTAAGAAAAAGTCAGACTCATAGAAATAGAGAGCAGTAGCATGATGGTTACTAAGATCTGGGGAGTGGGGGAGGAGGTGGGGAAATGTTGATCAAAGGGTACATGTCTTCAGTTATAAAATGAATACATTCTAGAGATATAATATACATCATAGTGACTATTCTATATAATAAAAGGCTAATATGCAAATTGTCCCCTCGGAAGTTTGACCTACCAGGAATTCAACCACTCACTATGATGTGCACTGACCACCAGGGGCTGGCGTGGAATGAAGGAAAGCCCTGGCCAGCAGGTGGCAGCTGGGGGAAGGAAGGCCCTGCTTGGCCCTGATCCCCAGCCAGGCCTAGGGACCCTACCCATGCATGAATTTCATGCACCAGGACTCTAGTAGTTAATAGTACTGTATTATGCACTTGATATTTGCTAAGAGAAGAGATCTTAAGCATTCTCACCACACACACACACACACACACACACACACACACACACAACTATGTGAGATGATCCATATGTTAATTAACCTGATTGTGGTCATTATTTCACAAGGCATATGTATATCAAATCATGACATTGTACACTTTAAATGTATACAATTTTATTAGTCAATTATGTGCTAATAAAGCTAGAAAGATAATAAAATAAAGATAGAACATAATTCTGCATTCCTTAGCTGTGGATTGTGCATAGTGACTTTTGTCCAAAGACTGGAGTATGGAAAGGTAAAAAAAGAAGGATAATTTTAAAGTGGAGAGTCCTGACAAAGGTACCTCAAGCCAGATGATCAACATTAACATCAGCAATACCTCTGGCTTTCCTTCCTCAATACATATTAACCTAATTTAATTATGAGAAAAACATCATAAAAATCCCAAGAGAGGGACATTTACAAAATACCCCCAAATTTTAAAGGTTATCAAATGCAAGGAAAGTCTAAGAAACTTTCACAGCCAAGAGGAGCCAAAGAAGACATGAAGACTAAATATAATGTGATACCCAGGAAGGGATCCTAGAACAAAATAAGGAAAACTAGATAAATCTAATTTAAAAAAGAAATCTGAATAAAGTACAGACTTCAGTTAATAAGTACCAATATTGGCTCATTAATTGTGACAAATGTACCATAATAATGTTATATGTTTATAAGGAACACTGAATTACACACAAACTCAATACTATTTTTGCAGTGATTCTGTAGATCTGAAACTGTTTCATACTGTAATGGTTGATTCTTGTCATTATACAGTTGTCAAGACCCACAGAATGTACAACACAAGGAGTGAACCCTAATGTAAACTCTAGATTTTAGTTAATAATATCAGTATTGGCTCATCAATTCTAACAAAGGTGCTACACCAAATGCAAGATATTAATAATAGGGAAAAAGGGTGAGGGATAAGGGTTTCATAGGAATTCTGTATTTTTCACTTAATTTGTCTAAAACTATATCCCAATATCTACTAATTTAAAAAAACACACAAAAACCTGAAGAAAACCAATAAAATGTAAAAAGCCCCCAAATCTTGCAGCTAGGAGGATTTACTGCTGAAAACTGGAAATTGAAAATAATATTCCATTACATTTGTAATTATTATTATTCATCAATCAATGGATACTTAGGTTGTTTCTACGTCTTGGCTATTGTAAATAATGCTGCCTCAACAAACATGATGGTGCATATATCTTGTTGAGTTAGTGTTTTTATTTACTTTGGATAAATACCAGAAGTGGAATTGCTGGATCATATGGTAGTTCTACTTTAAAATTTTTAGAGATGAAAAAGGAACCTAGAAAGGACTTTAAAAACAGTTAGAGAAAAGTTTCAAGTTGCTTGAAGTTTCTTTGCACTAAAAGTAAGTTCAACAATGAGGTTCTATGTGGCAAAACAGAGCATATCATTAGGACAGAAGAAAGTTACCTATGGTCATCTGGGATGCTGTACAGGTTATTTCTACTTCCCAAATCTGTTCTCAAGTGATGTGGTGTTCTGCTGATTCATACCTTTGCAACACCACACAAAGGAGGTTACCCACATTTCCGTCCAAACACTTATCACCTGGGATTTTAAGTCCATTAAGCTCTTCCAAATGATTGGTAATGGGAGGCCTCCATAGCTTTGTTAGCAGAGGCAAATATTTGACTTCATAAAGGAGCGATGTGCTGTTGATTTCAACTAAGAGACCTTTACTCACAGGGCCATCTGGTGATGCCCCACAGGAAGTCAGGGTCTGACACGTAACACCACTCTAACACTTTTAGATAAAAAGGACAACTGTCTCCTTTATTTTCTTCTCATTAGAGGTTCTAATGGCTCATTCTAGGTATCTATTTCTTTTCTTTTTCTTATTTTATTTCATTGAGATATAATTGACATATAACAGTATAATAGTTGTATGTATACAACATAATGATTCAATTTTTGTATATGTTGTGAAGTGATCATCAAAATAAGCCTAGTTAACATCCATCACCACACAGTTATAATTTTTTTCTACTCTCTACTCTCTTAGAAAGTTTAAAATATACAAAATAGTATTATGAACTATTCTCATCATGCTGTACATTACATCCATAGGACTTAAATTTATTTTATAACTGGAAGTTTGTATCTTTTTATCACTTTCACCCATTTTTATCATTTCACCCCTCCATCTCTGACAACTACAAATCTGTTCTCTGTGTCTGTGAATGTGTCTGTTTTTTAGATTGCACATATAAATGAGATCATACTGTATTTGTCTTTCTGTCTATTTTACTTAGCATTAACGCCTTAAAAGTTCACTCACGTTATTGCAAATGGCACAATTTCACTCCTTTTTATGGCTGAATAATATATATATAATTCATCCATCAATGGATGCTTAGGTTGTTTCTATGTCTTGGCTATTGTGAATAATGCTGCGGTAGTAAACATGATGGCGCATATATCTTTTTGAGTTAGTGTTTTTATTTACTTTGGATAAATACCCAGAAGTGAAATTGCTGGGTCATATTGTAGTTCTATTTTTAATTTTTAAGGGAACCTCCATAACTGTTTTCCATAGTGACTGTAACAACTTTCAATCCCACTGACAGTGCACAAGTGTTTCCTTTTCTTCACATCCTCTCCAATGTTCTCACTTGCATTTCTCTGATAATTAATGTTAGGTACCTATTTCTACATATCAAACTACCCCACACTTAGTGGTAAAAGCAAACAGTTTATTTTGCTTAGGATTTTGAGTGTCAGGGATTCAGGAAAGGTTTAACGGGGTGGTTGTTTTCTGATTCATGTGGCATTACCTGGGATAGCCGGGGCTGGAAGATCTATGCCTGAGATGCCTTCTTCACCCACATGTCCGGTGTTTTGGGGCACCTTGCCTCCTTCTCGTCCCACGTGGTGTCTCACCCTCCAGGGTCTCTTCATGTGGCTTGGGCTTCTTACAGATAGTGGTCTCAGGGGAGTCATACTTCTCCTTCTCCCTTAGATTTGGCTTTCCTTGGGATAAGTAGTCTTAGAGTGAGTGTTCCATGAGACAGAAAGTGGAAGCTGCCCGTCTCTTATGAGCCAGGCCTGGAGACATCTTGCGTCACTTCTGTCATAGCCTATTAGTCAAAGCAGTCTCAGCCTGTCCACATAGTGGGTGGGGGCATAGACCCCACCTCTTCTTGGGAGAAATGTCAGAGAAGGAGTTATCATTAACCTGCAACCTACACCAGTACCCTAGATAGCTGAAAAGGAGGTCTAAGCTGGCATATACCTAGTATAAACCAGTATAAATAGCAAAAACCAAACTTCTAGGGAGATACAATTTTTCTTTAGGAACATCCTGTCAAGTAGTCAACGAAGTGTGGACAAAAATGAGTAACAGTGAAAATTAACTAAAAGGATGATGGGGAAAAATTGTTGCTGCCCCGTATGAGACCCCTACCCTGTTTTTGTTTTGTGTTTTGCTGTATCTATACCTCACTTAGTGGCAAGCAATTAAAATGCCTTCTTGATAACAACTCTGCAGAGTAAGCTTCCTTGTTTTTAGATTTGTGACCATACCTATGTCAAAGTGTGGAATGTTCTAGAAACTTTCTTCCACCTCTAGAGGATTTCAGGGATTTGAGCAATGTATATACCATCCCCTTCCTTGAGAGAACTATGGCCAGAGCAGTAAGTTGTCCTGTCCAGGGTCCCATGGTGATTTAGTGCATCACCCAGAACCAGGATCAGACAGCCAGTCAGTGCTCTGCTCTCATTTCAGGCACTAGGAGGAAAAACAGGACCAGTTCCACTTACAGGCATGTGGAAGAGCTTCTCATCCTCTCTCCTCGAAAGCTACCATTGATGCCTGAAATTCTTCCCATTGGGACTCACTTGATATTACTCCTGGTAAAGAGCAATTACATTGAGTGAATGACACTGAGGGAAATGGGAACATTTAAATCACAAAATTACTAAGGTTTGGTGTAGACCTGTTTCTTAGTCAAGTTTTCCATCCTTTGTGGAATAGCCCAGAACAATGTGAAGAATGTGAAAGATGCCCTGGCCACTTTGTCTCAGTGGATAGAGTGTTGACCTATAGACTGAAGGGTTCTGGATTCTATTCTGGTCAAGGGCACATCCCTTGGTTGCAGGTTCGATCCCCAGCACTGGTCGGGGCACGGGCAGGAGGCAACCAATCAATGTGGCTTTCCCACACTGATGTTTCTCTCTCTGTGTCTCTTCCTCTCCCTTCTACTCTCTCTAAAAATCAATGTGAAAATATCCTTGGGTGAGGATTAACAAAACAAAACAAAAGAGAATGTGAAAGATGTTCAGATAACAGGGCATGTAAAAAGGAGGACATTCACTGAAGAACAGGACAAATTATTCTGCCCTTTTTTGGCTTTCCATGGGGCTGAGAGCCATCCTTAAAATGACATATCCCTTGAAGAAATGAGAAAGAAGCACTCATCACTTTGGTTTCAGCTCAGAGCCCTGGAAGTGCAGGTGGACGCAAAGATGTGAGTTAGGAAAACCAAGAGAGAGAAACAAGATTAGAAACTGTTAGTTGTCAAATAAAATTTAAAAGTAATTCAAGGCTCAATGCAGCATAACTTTATTGTATATGTTATGAAAAAATGTGATTTTTAAATATGTGATTTAAAAAATTAGCAGAGTCTTGTCTATTTTTTTTTTTTGCCTGTACAGGAAAGCTGCAAGCCACAGATGTTCCCCATAGAAAGATGTCAGACCTGAAGCAACAGTGCTGGCAATCAAAGACATTATACCTTAGAGAATTCAAAATGCAAAAAATCGCCATCCATCAGCAGTAAATTCTCCCTGATTGCTGCGCGTAGCCTGCTCCCTCCCAAACTGCCCAATCTTAGAGATGGGACATTGTCATAGGTCACCTAGTTTCCTGGGAGCCCAGTGCTGGCCCAGGCTCACAGTTAAAGGAAGTCAGGTGATACAGCTCACACAGATATACAATAAATTAGTTTCCATGACCCCCCAACCCCATTTTATGAAGTATCAGCTCAGCCTCATTAACAGGAGTCCTAGTTTGAGCTTTGCCAAGTTACTGGGCCATGGAGGTAACACATCCCTTGCCTCTTGGTGACTCGGTTGTGGGTACCATTTAGATGACCCTACTTGCCTACTTTGATTGCAACATAAAGACATCTGGGAACAAATATCCATAATGATGTCCAGAAATCTCCTGGGTCAAAGGATTTGAGAACTGTGGAACCAAAGACGACTAGAAATATATTGACCCAAATGCCATGTTTAATATACGCAATTTAACATACATCTTCAATGTCCCAGTCAAGCTCTGAATTCACAAAGATAAATAAAATACAGCCCAATGAATGCCCTTAAGACAGTTCTAGTTTATTGGAAGAGAGAGACAAGTAAACAGATAATTCAGATTCCATGTGATCATCTTTATACTAAAATGCACCTAAGAGGGCCCAGCTGGCATGGCTCAGTGGTTGAGCATCAACCTATGAACCAGGAGGTCATGGTTCAACTCCTGCCGGAGCTCATGCCCGGGTTGTGGGTTCAATTCCCAATGTGGGGCGTGCAGGAGGCAGCAGGTCAATTATTCTCTCTCATCATCGATGTTTCTGTCTCTCTCTCTCCCGTCCCCCTTACTCTCTGAAATTTGATGAAAACATGTTAAAAAAATAAAATGCACCTAAGAGGGATGGAACTGGGTGAGTGCAGCTAATCAAAGAGACTTTTTGCAGAGGTGTCATTGGTTGGTTTTAAAGAACTAGTGGGAGTGAGCCAGGGAGATGGGATGAAAGGTTGTCAAGGATAGTTTTGGCAAAGGGAATGCACCAGCACATGGCACACACATGGAACTGCCAGTAAGGGGACAGGCTGTCCCAGAGGATTGTCTGTGGATGGACCTGAAGGGTAAGCCAGAAAGGTAAGCTGAAAAGTGCAAGCCATTGGTAAGAAGTTGGGCTTTACTCTGAAAGACAGAAGTAAATCCCAAGGAGATAAGTTCACAAAGGCAAATATCAGCCGATTGAAGAAAAGCTATGGATCTAAGACTTTAATGAGAGTAAAATTGTATTAAGTGAGAAAAGATATTGTAAGGGACACCCCCAAAATACACGCTTCTTTTTCCCTTTTGGAAAATCTATGGAGCCTGTAGAAAGTGGCTTTATTTTTACATGACCTTCTAATTCCTCTCACAGGCTTCATTCACGCAAACATCCTGTATTTGCTTGGATATTTGCTCTTTTTTTCTGCTTACCTAATCAAGTCTCCCCCCTCCCCCCCCCACTACTTTTTCCATTATGCATTTCCACAGCTAGCAATACCCATTTTGCACTTTTAAGTGGGCAGCCTTACTTTTTATACCAAGAACTTTAAAAATATGAATGACATATTGCTACTCCGGGATATCTAAAAAGACAGCCTTCTTTCTCTTTGATCATCTTTTCTTATAATACTTTAAATGCATTTTTCGTTCAATATGAAACAAAGAAATTCTGATTTTTTTTCTAACAATGACCCAGATGTATTTGCTCATCATACCCTACAGACTAATTTTGACTCTTTTTAAGAACTGATTTCAGTTATAACCACAGCATGATTTGGAGAAGACTTAACCTATCACTTTGGATTCCTTGGCTTCTAGCTCCCAAGTGGATTTTTGTCAGCTCTGTTAGGCAAAACAAGGTAGAAAGGGGTGGGCAGTGGGTCCACAGGGGCAAAGGGAAGACACAGAGCACACCACTTGAAGAATATCATGACACTAACTTGCAACAAAGGAGGCATCAACTAAAACTGTCAAATGGCAGCTCCACTTGACCCCTTCCAAAGATCAGAGTCCAACATGCTTTAACACAAAGGTTGTATACACAACAGAATAACAAAACAAATACTTAGACTCACAAAAGGGAAGAGGAGGCGAGTATGTTAACCATGAGAGCTAATTTAGTTCTAATAGCTAACATTTGGCTCTGGGTTCTCCAGAAGGCAGAAAAACAATGAAAACACAGAAAGTTTACCAAAAAAGAAGTATATAATATTTTAATAGAAGTGAGTTTGCTTTGGCATTAAATTCTAAAAGATATTTTTCTTGTGAAATTTTTATAAGATTTCCTGAGACCAGTTTCCAAAACAAAAAAACAAAAAAGAGGTTCCATGTAACTCTTAGATAGACCTTGGGTCTGCTGGGAGCCTAAAATGAAAATCCAACACAATAAAGATGATCCTTCAGGGAACTGAGCAGAGGTAGTTCAAAAATTGGACCTGACAGTTATCAAATTTAATATACAAGACACAACTTAGACAGCCTGGAGGGTGTTGGGACTTTATCCCTTAAACTTCCTTCCATAAATGTCACTTTTCTCAGAGACTTTTCAATAAGAGATGCCTAGTGGGAGGTTCAAGGCTTTATTTTTTTTGACAGGATGTTTATATACTGATGTTCAGATTCAAGGTAGGTCCACATGTTATAATAGTAAATAAAATAATAAAGCAGTTTAGCTCACAACCTCATGAACTGTTCAGTTTTGGTTGATTGGGCATGAAAGAGTAGTTGCCAACCAGATCCATGTGTCAAAATAATTATCACAAACTTTTATTTCTGGTAGAAAATGATTATTATGCTAGTCAAGATGTACAGCATTCTAGATCCAGTTATCATCAATTGAACTCAAAATATACCAAGAAGTTGGAAGTAGTTTTTGCAGAACTTCCTTCTGCTTCCCAAAAGCCAAATGATTATACAAACATTTCAGATAATTGAGGTGTTTGAGAAAGAAAATGTTTCTTTTTTTCATTTACATAAACTCTTTTCCTACTCTCTTCCAGCTTTTTTTCTATATCAAACATATTATCTTTTATTAAAGGTATATTAAAATAAAAGAATGACTTCAAAAAGAACAGCATAAATAAAACAAATTTCCAAAATTTTAGCTTTTTTTTTTTTTGCTTATTTACTTCCCATCTCTACTACTTGTCAAGTAGAACTTTATAATAGTGGGCACTGTCTCTGGATACATTTCAGCGGCAATATTCACTCTTGTTGCGTTAGAGGACCTTGGCAAGAAGATAGCTGCCAGCGTGACTTTTAAAGGCACAACTCATTATCATTTTTGATTTGCATCTCTTGGAGGAGGAGTGACTTTGAGCATTTTTTTCATATGCCTCTTGGCCATCTGTTTGTCCACTTTCAAGAAGTGTCTGTTTAGGTCTTTTGCCCATTTTGTAATTAGATTGTTTATCTTCCTTCTGCTAAGTTGTATGAGTTCCCTATACATTTTGGAGATTAGCCCCTTACTCGATGTATCATTGGCAAATAAGTTCTCCCATGCAGTGGGCTCTCTTGTTATTTTGTTGATGGTTTCTTTTGCTGTGCAGAAGCTTTTTATTTTAATGTAGTCCCATTTGTTTATTTTCTCCTTAGTTTCCATTGTCCTAGGAGATGTATCGGTAAAGATATTGCTATGAGAGATGTCTGATATTGTGCTGCTTATGGATTCTTCTAAGATTTTTATGGTTTCCTGTCTTACATTTATGTCTTTTGAGTGCACCACCTCATACTTGTCAGAATGCCTAGCATCAATAAATCAACACTGCTCGTGGGAATGCAGACTGGTGTAGCCTTTGTGGAAAACAGTATGGAGTTTCCTAAAAAAATTAAAAATGGCCGAAACCGGTTTGGCTCAGTGGATAGAACATCAGCCTGCGGACCGAGGGGTCCCGGGTTTGATTCCGGTCAAGGGCATGTACCTGGGTTGCGGGCACATCCCCAGTAGGGGGTGTGCAGGAGGCAGCTGATTGATGTTTCTCTCTCATCGATGTTTCTAACTCTCTATCCCTCTACCTTCCTCTCTGCAAAAAATCAATAAAATATGTTTAAAAAAATTAAAAATGGAACTCCTATTTGACCCAGTATTCCCACTTCTAGGAATATATCCCAAGAAACCAGAAACACCAATCAGAAAGGATATATGCATTCCTATGTTCATAGCAGCACAATTTATAACAGCTAAGATTTGGAAACAGTCTAAGTGCCCATTAGCAGATGAGTGGATTAAAAACTGTGGTACAGCTACACAATGGAATATTATGCAGCTATAAAAATAGAAAGAACTCTTACCATTTGCAACAGCATGGATGGAACTGGAGAGCATTATGCTAAGTGAAATAAGCTAATCTGAGAAAGATAAGTATCACATGATCTCACTCATTTGTGGAATATAATGAACAACATAAACTGATGAAAAAAAAAATAGATCCAGAATCATAGAAACATCAAACAGACTGTCAAACTTCAGAGGGAAAGCAGGGGAAAGTGGGGGTGGGTGAGAGATCAACCAATGAACTTGTATACATATATGCATAACCCATGGATACAGACAATACTGAGCTGGGGGCAGGGGTAGGCTGGGAGAGATTAATGGGGGGAAAAGAGGACATATGTAATACTTTCAACAATAAAGAATTAAAGAAAATAAAGGCACAAGTATGCTTGGCATGATTGGTTGTGATGTGTCTGGGATACTGGAATCACTTGAATGATTCCAAGTGGGTGAATGAGGCATATTTGTCAGTATTTGTAGAAAGGTTGCTCCTAAGGAACTGGAGAGTCATGTAACAGTGGCATCAGGGAATGGATGGACCCCAGAGTGATTGAATCCCTTGAATCTTGATTTTTTAAATAGGTCCATGCTTTTAATGCTTGTGTTAATAACTCTATTTTTTTAACACCTCCAGGCCCCTCAAGCACTGTCCTCATGACTTTACCTGTGCTTTCCTATGTAATTATTACAGCTGATGCTCTGGTGCCCTGCAACCATCATCCCTTATGTACCATCATCTTCCTTACACACACCTGCATCTCTCTATCTGGGTTATTATTTTAATTCAGGAGGCCTTGAGCATGTTAAATTTGTGCACTGGGGAATCCAGGTGTGCTAGATAGTTTCAACTCATGATATCAGCCCCCAGACAATGATAAACAGGACTTAGTAAACCAATATCCTATCTTACTTGCCCTTCAGGTGAGACTCTATGTCTCCTGGAAGTCCCAGTAGGATTTAGGTCCCAGTTGCCCCCAATATATCCTGTGCACTAATGGCTCTGTATTCACTTCCTTCCCTTCCCATCTCACTTCCCACCCTAACAGTTTCCTAGGACCTCCCTACAGGTAACTCTTCTCTCAGGATATAATAAGACAGAAATAATAAGATAAGTGATTTTTCTCTACCCTCTCTTATAATTCACTGATCTGATTCTCAGCTTCCCCTAATATGCTGTGTTTTCTTCCCAATGTGTTCTTTATTAGTGCTATGTCATTCTCCATAGTTACTATATCTTTTCTCACGCTGTTGAGCATCCTTGCCATCATTATTCTGAACTCCATATATAATAACTTTATTATCTCCATTTTATTTAACTCTTCTTCTGAAGAATTCTATTGTTCTTTCATTTGGGGCTTGTTTTTTGTCTCGCCATTTTGGCTGCCTGTTTGGGTTTTTGTCTATGTATTAGGTATAACTGCTATGACTCCCAACCTCTAGTGCAGGACAATGTCAGACACTGTGTGCGTCTGTGTTGGGTTTATACTGAGGAGTAAGGCATAGGATGTTGGTTGCACTTTAGTGTAGCCCATCAAACAGTGATTCAAAGTGGTCGTAGTGCCTTAGAGAGTATCAAAACGGATCACAGCATGTTACAAATTGAAAATAATGAGGCTCAGTTATGTTAACTAATTATCCAAAGTTTTAAAGACAATTAGTGGCAGAGCAGGAATGAACATATGTTTTTAAATGGCACAGCATTCTGCTTAACAGCACTAATGTCCCCTAGTATTTTCCTTGAATTTCACGTTTCACGTAAAACACAATTAGCAGATCTGTTTATTAGCTCAGATGCCAATATGCTGACATTTCTTTTCCACATTCACAATGTTGGCTCCCTGATGGGTTTGAGGAGAATGCCAAAGTGGGGGATCACAATCCAACTCTAGCATCTTAAATATGAGACAAAGCACCAAGATGGAAAGTGTTTTTCTTTTTTTAAAAATTAAATTTATTGGGGTGATATTGGTTAATAAAATGATAGTTTTCAAGTGTCCAATTCTATGATATATCCTCTGTATATTGCATTGTGTGCCCACCACCCAAGTCAAATCTTCCATCATGTTTTTGACCCCCTTTACAGTTTACAAGCTCCCCACTTTCCTTTCCTCTGGAAACCACTATACTGTTGTCTGTGTCTATGAGTTTTTTTTGTTTTTCTTATTTGTTGTCTTTCTTGATGCTGCTGTAAGGAGGTAAAGTCTTAAATTATCTCACCGGTTACCATCATGGTTTTAGTTAGGTACAGAACTAACTTTCTTTAGGACCTTTTGTTTGTTGTAGCTTGACAACAAAAGGCATTTTAAAAATGCTCTTTGGGATAAAATGGGGAAGGAGTTTTCAATTATTACTCTTCTGTTATGGCTCTTCAGAAGAGAGGAGGGCAGGGGTAAGCAGAGGGCCCAGCCTCATAACTGAAGATGACAACCGCGACCAAAGAAGACTCAGGGGGGTAAGGTTATCAGAAAGACTACAGAGTAGGACTATCTGTCATGTGTTTCTACATTGTTACATGATGCATGTTGGTCTTTCTCTCCCCAAATTCTTGATCAGAGTAGGTATGTAATGCTGATATTGAGAAGGAGATTGGGTTTCATTTCTGGATTTAGAAGAGACAACACATATTGAAAAATGAACCCTAGTCAGAGGTACCATGGGAACATTTGTCCCACCCCAGAAATTTACAGAAATCTTGGGAAATTTTGGAATTCTACAGCATGTGAGAAAAGGGGAGTGAGGTAATTGTGCAGAGGTCTCAGGAAGTCAGGAAGCCCCAGGACACAACAAAGTTCCATTATATGGGTCCTTGAGTTGGTTTAGTACCAGGATTTTCTGATAGTCTAGTGATCCTTTCTGCAAATTAAACATGGCTGAAAATGCCAAATATGGCCCACAAGATGGATGAAACCTTCAGAAAAATTATCTTTGCTGCTGTCTTAGACTGAGACGTGCACAATATCAACATACTTTTTGATCAAGAAGTTGTCTGAGTTCAAATGGGATACTGGCAATCAGTGATCAGCACTGAAGCTAGTACTTTGGGGTTTTACTGCTGCTTATAGTTTTTCTCTCTTTGTCCTAAATTACTCCTTGGCTTTTAAACTTTTCCTCTACTGTCCCCAGGGGAAACTTTCATCCATAATACTGGTGCCTCTTTGGATGCCACTGGAATTCTACTTCTCATTAAATGTTTTCCTCCTGCCCCCAGGACAAGCTAATCCTGAGAGCAACTCTGTTTGGTGACCTGGAAGTTTAAAGGCTTGTATCTACTTCCTGATTTGATTGCTTTCTCTATCTCCTGGGAATTCAAATCAAACTGTCATTCCTGGGAGCAAGTGTCTGGTTCTGAACATGAACCTTTTCCAACTGCCTAAGGGAGGAAATTACATATCATCTGTCCCGTTCACTAGATGAGTAAAGGAAATTGAAGAAGCCTTTGCCTCGTTTGGATTGATAAGGGGCATGTAGGCATTGTTTATCACCAAACTCCGTAGATGTGGGATTTGGACAAGCTTTATGAGGAGAGGCTGCTCTGATCACCTGGGTGTGAATGAAATGTCATTGGTGTACCCTGAGAGCCACTATGGGATCATATGACTTCCACAACAGAAAAAGAAAAGCCAAATAATAGTCTTGGGGCATAACCAGCACTTTACTCATGTGGGGATAGAAGAAGAGAGCTAGTGACTTTTTTTAAATTTTTCTTTTCATATATTTGTAGAAGGAAAGGTTCATGTTTGTTAACTCAGTCAAGAGGAGAGTATCAATGGCCCTGGGAGGGGAGTGTATATATTTCTTATGATAATTTAAGCAATACAACTGTGAATGTTATGACTGAACTCTAACGCGTTTGAAGCATTCAATTAGTCTAAAATCTAAGTAAATCATGTTATGTGGGTCTGAAGGAGAGCTTAATTCTTCTGACAATGAGGGAAGTGGCACTGGGAGCAGTAGGACAGGTCATCTTAAAGGTAGAGGAGATCCTGCAAATTTGAATAAGGAATGGAGGTTGCATCTCTTTTAAAGTTTTCCTCCAAGTAAATACAATCCTTCAAGGCACTAGCATTAAGAAATTGCTTTAAAACATCCATTTTTATATTTTAGGGCAACACACCTTAGTAAACACTGATATAGATGAGGGTCTTAAATGATTAGTCAAGGTCTGTTTACCCTTAGAGTGTTCAAGATCAGTAAGAGACTGATGGAAACCCATGGTCAAGCAAGGATTGCCTGGGCTTTAGTGCCAGACAAATGGGTTTTAGCCTTAGTGCAGGGGGCGATGGGGTCAGTTGGCACCAAACACCCCACTACAGAGACTTTGGCAGAGGTTGCTCTGGGGTCAATTTTTTTTCTGTTTTCATGATGCCATCAGTGCAGTACTAAGGGTTCTAGAACACGGCATATCTTCAGGGATCATCACTTTTGCTCAATTTGATGGGGAAAGAGATGGGGTGTGGGAAGTTTAGTAATGTAGCATAAGTAATTTTATATATTTTTATATTATAGTAATAATAGCTAACAAAAAAGAAATTGCTTTAAATAAGGGTAAAATAAATCTTTTTTTACTTTAAAAAATTATAGTTTAGAAAAGGACCAAGTCTTCTTCTTGAAGCACTTTGAGTTCATACATTCCATACATTTGATTTCCACTGAAGCTTGCAACTTGTGGAAACTTGAGGGTTTTTCTGGGCCACAGAGAACTCTGAGGATAGAATATGATTTCCTGTTTGAGGGCTTGTAAGCAAATCAAATCTAAGCTTTGAATGTTTCACTTACTACTGCTGCATAACAAGCTCACTAAAACTTAATGGCATAAAATAATCTTTTTATTATACTCACAGATTCTGTGGGTCAGTAATTTGGATGGGGCATAGTAGGAATGGCATGGGGTCTAGCTGATGAGATTCAAAGACAGTGATGAAGTGGCTGGCACTGGGATCATCTGGAGGCATCATCACTCACTTGCTGGTAGTTTTTGCTGGCAATTAGCTGGGATATTGTCTGGAACCTCTACACATGGACTCTCCACACAGTTACTCTGTGGGAGCCAGTTTGGTTTTCCTGAACAAAGATGAATTCCAAGACCCAATGCTCCAACAGAACAAGACAGGAGTGCATAGCATTTTAATGGCCTACCCTAGGAAGTCTCATAGTATTATTTCTGCCATATTTTATTGGTCATGATAATGACAAAGTTCTATCCATGTTTAAGAGAAGGGGACCTGGACTCCAACACTCAATGGGAGGAGTGTTAAAGTCACATTGTAAGAAGACCATATGGGATAGGAGCTATCATTGCAGCTATCTTTGAAAAATGTAATCTGCCACAGCCCATAATGCTTTTTAGAACAATGTGGGAGATAGAGGAATTGGTGATGGGTGGATGGATAAATAAATCATCCCAGCTGTGTACTGCAGAAACAGCTCTGGTTGAGGCAGATTAAAGTCATAGAATAAAAGTGTATGGCCAGTCTCTACCATGAACACATTTACAAATGTATGTGGCTGGTTACAATCAGGATGATGTAGGAAAATTTGAGTAGCTCAATGAAAATTGATCTTCACTGCTAGGCAGAAAACTCAACAACATGTTCTTCTACCTGTGAGTTGGCAATGTTCTCCTTCTTTTTATAGAAATGCAAAGATGGTTCCAAAAGTCTCAAGGTCAAAATATCTCAGTCCTCTTTTGCCTGTAGGTTAGTGATCTAGAGCAGGTTGATTAACTTGATTAACTCTTGGGATGCTAAACAAAGAGTACACAGATTCCTTTGGAAACACAACCCTGCATTATATTCCCCCTCCCGCACCCCCTCCCCTCTGCAGATCATTGGTTAGAAGCTATCATATTTTTGTAAGAACTAATTTGGGTCTGGTTTTCTAAGAATTCAACTCACAGTTGCATCCTGTGTAGGAACTACAAATGAACATCATCACCTTTGTAAAATAAAAGATCATTTAATTATTTTTATTAATATTATCTATAATTTCATATCTATATAACCTCTTTAGAGAGGGTTCAGAGTCAGATAATCTATTACAGGCAGTAAAAAGGGGCCTGTTCAGTTAGTACTTAGTACTTCATAATCATTAGGAGGTGTAAAAGGTCTGCTTCTTAATAGTAATAAAAGTTTTCAAAGTGATAAAAGGCTGTTTTATGTCCCAGGGTCTCTCTTTTAAAAGTACTTCACTTCTGGGATATTGATGGTAGCTCCTTCATTTCCCAGTGTATTTGGGAACCTGCTTAGCATGATCTCATGGCTGGATATGCTCTGCTTTACCAAGTACCACAAACTTGGCTCTTGTCAGTTGAGTACAGATCCTATGTCACCATTATGCATAAAAATATTGAGTCTGGACTTCTAATTTCCTGTTAACTCTCAAACAAAACAGATATACACGTACTGAAATGAATCGAGGCCTGGCAATCATATTTGTGTCCTGAGGAAAACTGTGATGAGTTACCAACCAAGAGACTCTTAAAGATCTAACACAACCTTAAATTTTTAAAATATGCCTAAAAACACAGAAATGGTGATGCTGTGAATGTAGAAAATGAATGATAGCTAGCGGATACACAATGCCACAAAACCAAGTCTCAATGCTTTTATATGCCTCCAATTGGAGAAGCTTAAGAATGAAACACATGACATAATTGACCTTAGTGTTGCCAGGAAAGGGGCATAAGAGCGCCATGCACGACTGGCTCAATGTGAATCCCTTCCTTTCTCCAGGTGCTTTTACAACAAAGGAAATCGGGGTAGGTGGAGAAAGAAAGGAAGATTTTGACTGAGATAGAATAGTTTTAGAGGTCCTACCATTGAGCCAGTCAAATGACAAATATTTGTATTCTTGGAAAGTATCTCTTTATTTTTTTTTAAAGCTTTGAATGTTCTTCAAGAGGTTGTTCACAACCTGATTTATTATATTCTCTTTCTGAAAAGTGCATTTATGAAGCAAAACTGGTTTTGCACAGACACATGCTTACATCACACATATCTCTTAAACATTTCTGGGACAGTTGTCCTTTCAGTAGGAATACAAAGGGCAACACCAGAAAAAGAAAAGAAAGGAAACAAGTAGGATCAACTCACAACCTCAGCCTGTGCTGGTTGAGATAGCTTCTCTCTCTGCTCTCAAGTTCAGGAGTTAGTAGCAATGGTTTATGACAGCATCATCCAGCCTGCAAGCAGAATGCATCAAGCTTTCCAGGTGCAGAGAAACCTAGGATTTTATAGCAAACACAACTCACCTACTCCAGTAGTGTGAGAATCCAAAGAGATACTTCCTGCCACTGTGAATACATCCAATCTGTGGGCTAAAAAGATTCTAAGGAACCTGTGGCCAGGAGCTTCTATTTTGGACATTTGAATATATGAGTCAGGTCACCCATCTTTTTTGTAAATTAAGTGCACTTCAAAAGATAACTTTGATTCATATAAGATTAGTTCTATGTCAAATTGGCTAAATAAATAAGTCTAGTTATATAACAAATAAGATAAAGGAATATTTCTTCCCTTCAAATAGTTCCTAGAACAGCTTACCCTTACTCCTATGTTAGATTCTGGAAGATTGTATAGTCTATTAATTTTCAAAACTGAACAAGCTTTAATGACTTCCGCATCTATATATTCAGCTTCAAATTAACCTACAAACTTATTGGCAAATAGAGATAGTAATATCTCATCATGTAGTTGAGAGAATTATATGAAATTACATTTGTAAATGATCATTACAAATTGATCATCATTGGTCATCAAAACTTGAATATGAGGCAGTTCCAATATTAAAACGTTGCAGTCAATCTGCATTTGTGGAGAATATAGAAGAAGAATCAATAATTTTTTGCTCCACAAAGTGGCAAGACAAAGCTCAAAAATATTCCAATGTGATTTCACATTCTATTAGTTCTAAATTTCTAATCATGGTTTGGTTTTTCTAGTGACCAACCCCATCCAGAGCCCACCAAGTGTTGCTCCTAGCAGTCAGAAAATTCCAAGGGACTTAGGAGCTCTATGTCAGAAACCAGGGTTAAAGACAAAATACTAGAACAAAAAATGCTCCTAGTATTTTTAAAAACTTAGGAAATAACAAAGATTTTAGGAACTTTATGCCAGGAACCAAATTATATATGTGTGTGTGTGTGTGTGTGTGTGTGTGTGTGTGTGTGTGTTTGTGTATGTGCATAATTTCACAGCAACAAGGTGTTTTCATACAAATTATTATAACTTTCTTAACCTTTAATGATAAAACAAAACAGACTTTATTCAACTATTAATGAAATCTATTTGGATACTTCAGAAGATGCTCTCAGCCTTGAAACCCGTTGATTTAGAATCTCAGCAGGTCTACAATGCTCATGCTTGCCCAACTCTCTCTGCCCTTGAGAAGTCTCACATCTTTACATACTCCAGCTCCCTGCACTCTCCTGCCACCCTAAAAGTAGGGCAGCTAATTATGCCATAAAATATGACCTTCCCTGGCTATATGCTACAGGATTCTAGGTTTGCATAATGCAAGGAGAGAGAAACTCAGACTCAGAATTTAGTCCTTCCACTGTACTGGTGAGCATCTTAGAATTGTATATAGCATCACTGCTTAATAAAACTAGAAAAAGACTTAGAAATCATTTTCTTCATTCAATCTCTCACTCCACCGATGAAGAAGCTACACCACCAGAAGATGACAAGATAAATCAAATGTCTAGTTCATGGTAAGTAAGGGACTGGAACCCAGGCTACTTTATACTATGGCACACTGTTGTCTGTATCCTTATTTACATGACATTTTTATACACAAAACATTGTTTTATTTAAGAATTAGGAAGATTGATGGAAACTTTCTTTACTGTTTCTAGGTAGGTGCAAGAGGTAGCCATAATGTTCTTTGCTGCTTTCTTTTCATAGTGCACAGTCTAAGCACTTATGTGGCTCACTAATAAATTCCTCTAAAACACACAGAAAATTGGATAAGCCCCGATCAGAAAACAGTGATCTTTTTTTTCTAATTTAATTCTTACAACATTTTTTTTTCTACTCAAAAGCCTGCTGCTATTAGGAAAACGCCCAAGTTAGACACCAGTGTCTGAGAGTTTGATAAAATCTTAAAGGTTAAGCCCTGGCCCATGTTTCCAAGTGGTTAGAGCATCACCATTCTCCAAAGGGTCATGCATTCAATTCCCAGTCAAGGGCATGTACCTGGATTGCAGGTTTGATTCCCCTACCCCATTTGGAGTGCATGTGGGAGGCAACTGATTGATAAGTCTCTCACATCAATGTCTCTCTCTCTCTCTCTCTCCCTCCCTCCCTCCCTCTTCCTCCTCTCTCTCCTCCTTCTCTCTCTTCCACTCTCTCTAAAAATCAATGAAAAAAATCCTCCTGTGAGGATTAACAACAACAAAAACCCCCCTAAAAGGTTAATATTCTATTCATCATTTAGAACTTCCTACTAGTAGGAAATACATGGAGACAGTAAGAAATGAAAAATAATCTCAAAGAAAAAGAAATATTGCAATTCATGTGATCTGAAACCAAAATAAGAAAATCTACTTTGAATAAGTACCACAAGATATGGGAAATATTTCTTTGGCTAAAGACAGAATGTTTTGCATCTGATTTCTCTGACAATGAAGTTTTCAAGTTTAAAAATGCTAAGGGTTAAGAGATAAAAATTGCTTCTCAGAACCTTATGTTTATGCATGTCTTAAGGTATTTTTAGGATTCTGCAGGTAGACAAAAATTGTGAGGAACAAATTTAGATGTTTTATTTCACACAAAGAATAAAGTGATTAGAACTGAAATAATTCGTATGGAGGTGGAAGAGGGGCTACTTATCAAGCTAGAGAAGTTTTTTGATAGATTTTACTATAATCTATTAGCTTTAGAAAAATGATGGATATGCTGGCAGTACTGAGGTGTAAAACAAGACACGCGGACCATAGTTGGATTGCATTAGGGTAAAACTGGTTCAAAGAAGTCTGCCTCCGACATGTGGAACAGACACAAAAAAATGCCATCAGAATAGTCACTGCTTCCATTGCACTTGAGAAAGAAAAATCCCTCTAAAAGGAATCACATGTACTGTCTCTCTAAATCTGTATGTTCTAAGGAAGCCCTATATATACAAGCAAAGAGAATGCAAACTGTTGAGTACACTGCATTGGATTTAAACAAACTATTCTATTTCCCCCCACCTCCACTCCCACCCCTTGGCAGCTTTGTTGGATGGAGCCATTCAGATAAGTGCCTCTTTCCCCGCTGCATGTGCCTGTATAGAGAACATTCATGGTTCTAAGAAATCAGCTTGACTCGGTCTGTGATATCTTTTACAATAAATGGCACCACACAGTCTCAGAGAAGTGGGTTCTTGTTGTAAGTTCTGCCAAATGAGCACAAATCTGTGAATGGCTTCGAATTGCTATAGTTGGTTCAATGTTGTAAGGCAGGATTTGGTACATTTTGCTACCTGCAGATTATCAGTAGGGATCAAGGAAGACCTGTCTTACACTGTTTCATGTTGGAGCAGATTGTTTTATTAAAAGACCTTAGTCTAATTAAGAGACCAAAGGATGGTAAAACCACAAAACAATAGAATATTTTAGGTATAGGATCCTCTATGGCTATACATTTTACAAAATAGTTAAAGTAAAAAAAACATTGCATAGCAGGTGCCTCCAAAGCTCAGACTGGTACCACAGCATTGGTAGAAGGTTTATTTTCAATTTCCTTTCTTCTATCTGATGATACCCATGCAGGTGTTTACGTTTCAACATTGATCGTTGCCCTCATAAACACATTTGAAACAGACAAGTTTTGCGAGAAATGCATAATCAACACAAATACTGTGTTATCCTTAGATGCCTCTTGGAATCATTTCAGTGCGCATTTCTGCCAATCAGATTTCTTTCCTCCAAGAACAAACCAGGTCCCCCAGGAAACTCTCTGCTGTGAGCTCTCAGCACCTCCAGCTTTCCCCTTCATAAACTGACTGTTCAAAGGGGCTACTGTTCAATGTGCATTTTGCATTTTTGTCTTGCAGAGCTATCAGCCTTCCCTATGTCCCTGTCTCATCTACCAAGCTAAAAACTAAGTCAAGTCCCCTACCTAAGACTAGCAGTTCTTTTCTCCCATCTTTCAGCCACTTTTTAGACACACACTTAGTGAATTTACATATTTTAAAAACATACCAACAAAAAGCTAAACATGCAGGAAACTTTAAATACTTGCATAACCTTGGTCCTACCCACAGTTCAGTGAGTCCACAGGAGAAAAACGCCATAAATCAACATGATTCACTGGGTTCGCACAGCAGGAAAACCTGTTCATCCTCTATGATTTCTTCAAAAGAACTTGCTGAAGATAGGTGTTACGTGAATCTAAGAGATTTCTGGTATTACAATGTGGCCTAATGTAATGCTTAACAGTTAAGTACCTTTCTTGATTCCAAAGAATTCTTCAGAGAGAAATGGAATAATAAGGTACATTAACACTTTCTACAATGCGTAATCCTTTTCAGGAAGCTCTGATGCCCTAAAGGACCCAGAGCTGAGAAAAATAATTTGCTCTTCAGTCTCCTGTGCCTCTTCTCCAAGCAGGAAGGCAATTTCTCTTAGCAAGGTTTGCATTTTACTGACTGTTTTTCATTTCCAAGATGTTATTAGTGTATTAATCTTCTGCTTGCAAATGAATGTGCAATATTTACAAGGGTTTAATTTTGTTGTTGCTCTTTAAATAATGCATGCTCTTACTTCACAAAGCCTAAGATTAAAGGGAACTACTTAGTTCTAACTGGGAAAATGGTAAGTCCTAAATTAATACAATCCACACCGGTTTTCTTAGCATTGGGTTTAACCAGTTGCTATTTACCTGGAAGTTTGGGTCCTAGACATCATTGGTTACAAAATAGATTGAGAAGCTTGTAACTCCCTAGGACAGGATAAGTTCCTAGATTGGAAATTGAACAGGGAGGCTATTCATTTACTTATTCAATCATGTAAATTGTATTTATTGGTTATCTACCATGTGCCAGACACAGTGGTATAACCACAGACATAAAGTCAAGTACACAGACCTAGTTCTTCCCTTCAGGTAGTTTACATTCTAGTTAGAAAGGAATAAGTAATTCATAACCCTATGCATAAATATATAATCACTAGTAGCCCTGCACATGAATCCATGCGCCAGTAGCTCTCTGCTGCCCTCCTGTAGCTCTCTGCCCGCTTCCGCCCTTCTGTAGCTCTTCTCCTCCCTCCCCCTTAACCCCCTCATAGCTTGCTGCCCTGCCCCCTCCTGTAGCATTTTGCCACTCGCTTGTAGTTCACTGCCCCACCCTCCTGCAGATCCATGATCTGGTCATTAAGCCTCAAGGCATAATGGATAATTAGCATATTCCTCTCTTATTATATAGGATAGTGTACCAGAGGAGGATGTGCCATTGGCCCTGCCTTCTCTCTTTAGGACTTCCAACTTCAGCCTTAGACACTTTGGTCTTCTAGGACAGTGGTCAGCAAACTCATTAGTCAGCAGAGCCAAATATCAACAGTACAACGATGGAAATTTCTTTTGAGAGCCAAATTTTTAAAACTTAAACTATATAGGTAGGTACATTGTTATTAACTTAATTAGGGTACTCCTAAGCTGGCCTTTGCTAAAAACGTCCTCAATCTGAGGTCAACCCCTTCCAACTCTCCCATCCACACTAGTCTTGTATACTTGTTTCAGATAGACGAGTGTGGATGGGAGAGTTGGAAGGGGTCGACCTCAGCAAATGCACCTCAAAACAATGTACCTTTCCCGCTCTGTATATCCCGGGGCCCGCCTGCGCCGCGTCTCCCCTCCCCGGACCGACACCCCCCACTTCTTCTAATGCCATTTCTTCAAAATAGACTCGCCCAGGCCAAAAACCGACTTCTGTGCATGGGCCACGAAGTTTCAATCGCACTGTACGTGCTCGTCCGCATGTGGTATTTTGTGGAAGAGCCACACTCAAGGGGCCAAAGAGCCACATGTGGTTCATGAGCCGCAGTTTGCTGACCACTGTTCTAGGACATCATGGTGGAAATCACAATGAAAGTTAGGCAGATACAAGCTTAGTAAGAACACTTTGATGCTAATGCCTATGGGGCTAGAGAGACACTGAATCCCAAATGCCAAATTTTTCATCCTAGCTCTGACATCTTGGATAATTCATCCCTGCCCTGGGGACTTGGATTTTTGTCTTCTGTGTATCTAGAAAGTCTCAATGGGGGATTAGTGAGGTTCCTTCTAGAGTCCAGATTCTGCATCTCAAACCACAATTTTCATATTTTTAAATGATATCCCTGCATCTACCTCTAAGTAAGTGTAATGGGTCACAGACCTTGAACAAGTAAGCCTTTTGAGGCATCATTGTGACCTGAGTGGCAAGTGCCAGGAACCATACCAAACACTGAAAAAACAAACTATGAGACACATAGTCCTTGTCCTTAGCAAGCTTCATCCTAGCTGAGAAGACAGACACATAGAAAGGAGCTTCAGTACAAAGTGGCACAAAATGGCATGATGGAGGAATGGTCAAGGTCATGGAGTGCAGAAGAGGCATGCCTGCTGCCAATTGGACTGTCCTTATGGGCTCCCACGTCTCAACCAGGGGACCACCTGGACCTGGGGCATCCACTAAGTCTCACCTTTATTTTGACACCAAAAGTGTAACAGAATGCCCAGACCCATACTCCATGATGGGAACATCCAGGATTGGATGCCTGGTCTGCTCTCGAAGTGGCATCAGTAACACTGGCTGGAGATGCCTAAGCTTATGTTGGTTAATGTCCCACCCACATCCATGACCTCCTACCCACCTTCCTTATGTACATGTAATGGTTTATCCTTTTGACTTCCTTCTTTTCACTGTGTTTCATCTTAGTCAATCACTTGATAGCTCCTTGGAGATATCCCACACCCATCACTACCCTTTGATCTTCCATCTCCTGCCCTCATCCGTAGTCAGTTGCCATGTTCCAGCCAGGCTTTCCTCAGAATCCCTCTTTTCATCCCTTAGCGTTCTCACTTCTCTCAGATCTGCATATTGCAACAGTCCACTCTGCCCCCTCCAGTTTTCTCCCTTTCCAACCCATCATTTTCCTTTGTTGTTTGTATGTTTTGTTTTTAAAATATTTTATTGATTTTTTTTACAGAGAGGAAGGGAGAGAGATAGAGAGTTAGAAACATCGATGATGCCGAAACCGGTTTGGCTCAGTGGATAGAGCGTCAGCCTGCGCACTGAAAGGTCCCAGGTTGGATTCCGGTCAAGGGCATGTACCTGGGTTGCGGGCACATCCCCAGTAGATGTGCAGGAGGCAGCTGATCGATGTTTCTCTCTCATCGATGTTTCTAACTCTCTATCCCTCTCCCTTCCTCTCTGTAAGAAATCAATAAAATATATTAAAAAAAAAAAAAAAGAAACATCGATGAGAGAGAAACATCGATCAGCTGCCTCCTGCACATCTCCTACTGGGGATGTGCCCGCAACCCAGGTACATGCCCTTGACCGGAATCGAACCTGGGACCTTTCAGTCGGCAGGCCGATGCTCTATCCACTGAGCCAAACCGGTTTCGGCTTAACCCATCGTTTTTGATGCACATAGCATTCTTGTTGAATTGTGGTAACCGTGAAGTAGCGCACTACTAAAAGAATCTCTGAATAAAAGATTGTCTGCATCTTTCCTACAGTGCTGGGCCACCAAGTGTCCATTAAGCTTACCTGTGTCATCAACATTCCTTCACCATGTACCCCTCTCCTCAAAAAGAAAATGTGGGTGATTTCTCCAAGCACCTTGTGGCATTCTTGGGTACTAAAATAGAAGGCTTATTGATTTTGTGGCTTTAGGCAAGTGTTTCAATCGCATGAAGGCAAATCAGTGAAATGGGGATAATTCAATTAAATGAGATAATGTGTAGATGTGCTTTATACAAAGCCTAATTGTATAAGTCAGTACTCAGTAAATATCACCTGCTCTATTTAGATGGTCTGACCTTCCTTTAGATCCTTCCATGTCTTTTCCTGCCTCCCGACCTTTTCACAGGCCACTCCTTCTGCCTGGAATGATATCCTCTACCTGGCGATTCTAATCCATTATTCACATCTCTCCTTAAGGATTATTCTTCCGGCCTTTTTGGTCTTACTTATGTCATTCTATTGCATGCCATCATAGCTGCCCTCACATCCACTGCCTCTTCTCCTAAGCCAGCAATTTTATACTTATCTATGTATGTACTTGTCTAATGACTGTCTCTCCAACAAAGCTACAAGCTCCATGAAGGCAGGAACTATAGCCATGGGGCTTGTCACTGTCTATCTAACTCAATATACAGCCAGTGTTCAATATATACTTGGCAGTAGAATGGATGCATGAACTAAAAGGAACCATCTTTTCATGATAGCTTGTTTTTATATTATATTCTAATAAATTCAGTATGAATTCAATGTAGTTGCATATATTTCCATTCTAAGCTGAAATGCTTTTGTTTCAAAAAAACCTTTCCCACTGTCTACCCCCTTCTCCCCACTCCCCTCCATGGCTGGCAATGTTCAATTGTCGTTTGGAGCAGTATTTTTCACAGCATCTTTCTCCCAATCTTGACAAATTAGCAGTCACTCAGAAAGCTCTTCTCTATGCTTTTTTGCCCAAGTACTTTATAAAAGGTTAAAATAAACCTTTTTAAAAATGAGCTTTCTTTGCAATTTATTTCTCTAATTGATGGAATTAAAATAAGAGTGGCAAATTAGAGCTGAGTTTGATCTCAGGTACAGAGATCGACGTGAGTAATCCCTATAATGCAGGCCTAATTGCTATCCTCACGACTCTGTGATTAGGGGCATTACATTATTTATTTAGTCTTTGATGCTAATCTCAGAACCAGAACCAACCAAGAGCTCTTTAAATTTTCTGCTCCTAGATGCTGAATGCTGCTTCTGTGCACTCAGACTGTAGTAGGCCCAGGAAGCTGCTGATGCTGTTTACAAAGCCTAATGAGAGGCACTATCTCTGCCTCAGAACAATCTGGGAAGGAAGGATCCTGGGCTCTGGAATGTTGGGGAAAGTGCAAATCATCAGAACAGCAATGAGGGTCTATGGAACTTTACACAGCTGCTCTGCAATGCCTTGGAAGAAGTACAATGCCTGGCAATTCTGTGAGATGAACAAACCAGGGGTAGGCAAACTTTTTGACTCGAGGGCCACAATGGGTTCTTAAACTGGACCGGAGGGCTGGAACAAAAGCACGGATGGAGTGTTTGTGTGAACTAATATAAATTCAAAGTAAACATCATTACATAAAAGGGTACGGTCTTTTTTTTTTTTTTTTTTTTTTAGTTTTATTCATTTCAAACAGGCCGGATCCGGCCTGCGGGCTATAGTTTGCCCACGGCTGAACTAGACAGTAGGAACAGCCATAGATCACACCGGGAGGTAGGCTTGTTTTGCCCTTGGCACCCTGCTCCCCCATCAGGGGCCTGGACCTACTGTGGATTCTACCATCCACAGTGAGTGGCTCCCTGATTTGGTCTGTTCCTTACTCCTCATCAAAATCCCTTTCCATAGACTGCCCTGTCCTCGATTTCTCTACCAGAGGCAGCATACTATGGTGGAAAGTACAAGGGATTTGCTGTCATCTGGATTCAAATCCCAGATGACAACAGTAGAAACTTTAGCAATATTTAATTACGATTTTGCTGAACTACAGTTTCCTCATAAAATATGTGGGGATAACAAGAGCTCTCCAACCAATGAATTTGCATGCATATATGCATAACCCATGGACACAGACAATGGGGTGGTGAGGGCCCGGGCGTGTGGAGGATGGGAGCTGGCTGGAAGAGGCTTATGGGGGGAAAAGAAGGATTTATGTGATACTTTGAACAATAAAGATTTTTAAAAAAACAAACCCAAGCTCCCTAATTGAGTTTTATGTAGTTCAGACTAGGATCAATAAAATATTACTTTTCTTTCATTTTCAACAATTAAATGCTTCATTTGTTAACAGCCAGGTAAGATATTTGCATTTCAACAAGTTATATCAGAAACAATCTCTCAGTCCAAAGAAGTTACTGTGTTAGTAAAATCTCAGATACTGTGTGTGTGTGTGTGTGTGTGTGTGTGTTAAGGACTTTGGGACCAATGTGGTATATTGAGCTATTAGTATATGCTCTTAATTCTTCTGAAGTTAAATTTTCTATCTTGTCATACCTCATGGAGCCATTAACTGGGCTCTTGGCTTTTTCATAAAACTGAATACCCTCATTCCCATACCTACAACTTTATCAAGTGACCTCTTCTCTTGGTTGCCCAGAGAAGCATGTCTGGGTCTATGTCTGGATTTCTGTTGCCCAAGCTCACCCACTTGGTCCACTTTGATTATTTACATGTAACCTCCCCACCACCACCAAGTGGGATATACCTGGTTCTTGAATTCCTATAATTGATGATCTACTACTAACTTGAAGACAGATTGTGATAAGTGGCCAGTTATCCCTTAGTACAAACCTCTGATGGTGTGCAGACTGTGTGATCAGCATAGACAGTTAGTAGATGGACCACTCTTGGCACTGCATTTAAAATAATACATTTCCAGTAGATATATCTGCACAGAGGACCTGCTATTAAGCCTGGTGGAAGATTTGTAATTAATTCTTAAACCATTGAGAAGAAACCAGGAAATAGAATAGGTATTCTTTACTAAAAGAATACTTAAAAAGCGAATTAATCCAAAGGTGGTCTCTTTGTCAGAGAGATTACATCTACACAGTTAACACCAGTTGCAAAATTTCCCAACACCCTAGCGATCATTTGACAGAGTTTTCCATAAAGTTGACAAGGTTGTTAGTTGCTTTCTTGCTGTAATCCTAGCATTGCTTTGCATTGACACTTTTCAATTGCCAAGTCTATAGCTCCAAAAAATAAGTCATCAGCAACCTGCTGAATAGAGGTTGGACATATGTGGGCAAGCAGCCCTCATGACATGGGACAGAGCCCAGGGTGGAGATAGAAGGGGGGAAGTCTCCATTTATACTTATGCCCAACCCACCAATGTGAGGGAGAGACCTGACTTATCCAGCTATCAGCTTTTGAATTGACCTTCACTCAAGCTACAATTTGAGTGAAGAAATGGGACACATTTTGGAGGCAAAATCCATGGTATCCTTTTTTAATAATATTAATTTTCCCTACCTCTCTCTTCCCAAAACCTTGCATATACCTCTGCATTATACTGTCCCATGTCCCATTTATACCCCATGTCAAAGAGTGATATTTGTGGAAGGTTACATCTAAGTCATGCAGCCATGGCTCCTCCAAATAAGCGCTTGGTGCTTTAGACCTTAGGAATGCTGTTTGTTGCATGTTGGAATTTCATGAACAGTGTCTTCTGTGTTCCTTTGGTTCTCTGTGTAGATGCCTCTCTCAGACTTCTTGAGATTTGGCACAGTAACTGACATGCTACCACCAATGTGCAGTGCATATAAAGTCAGAACAGTGCAACTGGGATCTGAGGAGATTAGAATTCCCGAGGGCCTTAGTTTGGAATCCCCCCAAAGCAGATCTTGTGGAAATTGGGGTTCCTTCCTGCTGGGGACACTCTGAGAGACTGTTGAACATTGCAGAGTTATCTTTTATATATGTTAGTTAAAATACCAGTATCTCCCAACTGTGGATATGAAAAAGCAATTTATAGAAAAAGTAGAAATGGCCAATAAATATATGAAAAGATTCCCAATTTCACTACTCAACACATAAATACAGATCACAATATTTTTTACATATATGACCAATTTTAAAAGACTAACACCACTGTATGGGATCATGGGCTCACTCAAAAATAGTTTGTAGGAACATAAATTGGTACTAAAAAATAGTGTGTAGGAACATAAATTGGTACTAAAAAATAGTGTGTAGGAACATAAATTGGTACTAAAAAATAGCTTGTAGGAGCACAAATTGGTACAACTTCCCATAGGGTAATTTCAGAACATGCCTGGAAATTTTATCTCATTGCCCTAGTAGCTCCAGTGCTAGAAATTTATCCTAAGGATTGTGCTTAGATATGTAGGTATAATGATATTTACCTCAATGCTCTTTATAATAATAAAAAAATTGGAAATAAGATAAATGCCAACAAAAGGAGATTGGCCAACTAAATAATTGTGTATCTCTCCAAAGGACTAGTTTCAGTTACTCAAAAAGCTGATGGAGATCTATGAAGAGTGTATTATGGTTGTCTTTAAAAATAAAAAGTATGTGTTTCCCATAGCTATGCCACTATAAACACCTGAGCTGGGTGCAACATATGGCTCTAAACCTTGACTGCACATAAGGATCACTTGGGAGCTTTTATAAACTCCAGTACCTATATCCACCTTCAGATCAATGAAAGCCGACTCTGTGAAAGGTGGATCTCAGTGCCTGTGGTATATGAAAAATTCTCGGACAACTTTGATGCTGAGTGAGGGTTGAGAGTCATTGACAAATATTATAATGGTAACAGTGGTTACTTATGAGTGATATGGTCTTTGTTGCTTTTGTAAATACATTTCTGAATTATTTCCAATTAGCTTGTATTTTTTAAGAGAAAAAAGAGCTAATTTTATTTATTTATTAAAAAATATTTTTATTGATTTCAGAGAAGAAGGAAGAGGGAGAGAGAAAAACATCAATGATGAGAAAGAATCATTGATTGGTTGCCTCCTGGCATGTGCCCTGAATTGGAATAGAATTGTGACCTTCTGGTTCATAGGTTGACACTCAACCACTGAGCCATGCCAGCTGGGTAAGAGCTAATTTTATAATATAAGGAGAATTTTAATTTGTACAACTTGTGGAGTTGTCCTAAAATAGGCCAGAGTTCCCTCACATGCAAGTCATTTGCTGCTTGTGCTTCCAGGAGTGGTTTCAGAGACAGCTTGTTAGAAACACAGCTTCTCAGGCTCCACCCCAGGCCTGAAAGTCAGAACCTACATTTCAACAATCCCCAAGGTTCCCAGGGGATTTGTGTGCACCTGAAAATTTGAAAAGTGCTGATCTATGAATCCGGGCATTAAGTATCTCCTGACATACAAAAACGATCCCAAGATGAACATCAGTAGGCCCTCTCTCATAAGCTCCAAGAAAGATAACTTACAAACATTAAATAATAATTTCAAGCCAGGTTCCTAAGTATCCCTCTTTCAAATCCACAGAGGTGAATTGTGTCTTAGTCACATCTGCCCATAATGCCATATATGTCATAAATATAAAGAGCTCTCTCCAAAGTGAAGATAATTCTTTTAGCAAATCATCCCAATGTTAAGTGCGCCCCTGCTCATGCTTCTGCTACGATAGGAAGTATTTGGGTTACTCCTTTAGAACACATATTAAAGACATGTATTATGACTTATCCCAACTTGTATTTTTGTGTTTCCAAGGTTTTTCCCCTAAATGATTAAAATATACTCCTTGCTGAAATGTGCATTAATGTCTCCTTGCTCTGTTTTCCAGGGGAATGGAGAGATGCTTACTATGGCCCTAAGGTAACAATTTATATTTTTAAAAGTCAGGACCCATAGCAAACTCAAGATTGTTCAGATTTAGAGACTATTTATTTAAACCTCCGAGGGATTTGGAAAAACATAATTTCCAGGTTTTGGGGGGAAAGCTTTAAATTGTTTCTGAAGTGTTCTCAATCAGAGTAGGTTATTACACAGAATAATTCCTCCACAGGGGCCTGCTGGTGGGTATCATCATAAAGATCATCTCCCATTTATTCATCCTCTGACAGTTAGCCAATCACAAAAGGCAAAGGAGTCAAAAGAAAGCAGGAAACGTATAGATGCAAAAATAAGTAGCCAAACGAAGTTCCCATCCTGACAGCACCTGATCTGAGCTCATAAAGTATGTAGCTGAGAGGGAGGCATTGATGCAACAGAGTGACTGGTCACTGCCATTAGGGTCTGCATCCTACAGGCTGTGGATTAGTGCTGTTGAGGAGCCTTAACTCATCTGCTAACATGGCCTCAGTGAGGCACACATCTCCTTTTAACACCTGGCACACGGCTCCCTGAGTCTGCTTTAGAGTGCTTGGTACGTGCTAGGTTGTGAGGGCCCGCTCCAGAGGCGGGCAAGTGAACACAGGAGGAGCAGGAATATTCAATATGGTAACACATCAACATTTTCCAACTATGTATGGTTCTAAGTTAACAGGAGAACAAGGCTGGGTCATCTGTAGATGTCTGCCTTCAATGTTAAATGCCCTTCCTTTAGATTTCTTATGTTGCTCACTTTAAGTGATTCCCGAGAATAGCGAAAAGAACTTCACAATCGCAGTAGGTGAACAGATTGGGTTTCTTAGAATTAGAATGTCTATTACTTTTTCATAATATAAGGGACCATATTTGAAAAACTGGTTTTTTAAGCTTCCCCTTGGTGTCCAGCTCCATTTAATATTCGTGATTTATGTGTCTACTTCCTGGAGCTAATTCTGAATCTGACCCACACAATTCAGCAATGACAGAAACTGAGGTTTAGAGAGGTGCAGTGACTCCCTCAATTATCTTCTCAGTGGCAGAGCTAAAAAGGAAGCCCTCACCCCCTCACTCCAGGCCCAGGGTTCCTCTCGGTTCACTGTTCTGTCTCTCCTCTCCCCAGAGCCTTCCTCTGTAACCTCTCATTAAAGTACCCCCCCCCCCCCCCGTAATTTGTAATCGGCATCTACTTTTGTTCAGCACCTAGATATCACTCAGACTAATGTAAAAATGATAAGGACAAAAGTACCTGCACTACCTCTCTGGGTAACCATTTGCACTTCTGACGTTGAACCCTAAGACGACAAAGGTGGTATTTCATGCATCGTCTAAAAGGTGGTTGCTAGGTTTCAGCCACGTTGCCAATCTCTAATCAGCTTCTCAGCACTGTCTAAACCAGAAGAAAAAAAATGATAAGTACATAGCACCTGGATGAGGAAATAGTGCACAAAACCAATTTACCATTTGGTTACAAAGCACGAACAAGGAAGGCAAAGCTGCCAGGAAGGCAAAGTGAGGCCTCTGGGAAAACTGGGGAAGTTGGGCCAACACTTCCTCACCATCAACCCAGGGAAATTGATGGCAGTGTTTCTCATGATGTTGGGCATGAATAATCTTGATTAAAGGTAAGTCTTCCCCATGATGCTCCCTGTGGCTCACTTCAGAGCTCAAGTCCCTTTCCACCTAAGAATTCTCCCTAGATAACATCCTAGTTTTTAGTATGGAGCATCTGTTTCCTTCATCTGTCAAATTTTCATATTCCATCTTCAGACCTCATCCAACATTATTGGCAGGTATTATAGCATCACTGTCATGCCATGACCACTTCTTGTATTTATGCCTTGATGTCCTAAATTAAGCATTTGCATGCTACCCTATCCTACACCAGTACCAGTGGGGTCTCCAGTTACAAAGAATAGAGAAGCAGTTACCATTAAAGAGAAGCAACTTTACTGGAAGAATATAAGCAACTCCCCAAATCACAGGGAAGACTGGAAAGCCAGACTCAGGCAGCAGAAGAATTCAGGGAAGGCTGGATGGTGGGAAGCAGGCTGGTTAGGGTACCAGCGAACACACAGCACACAGTAATTCTCGACAAGATTCAAGGTGTGAGGAGCATCCAGCTGGATGAGTCTCCTTCAGGTGCCCCAGATCCTGGTATTTTGACAAGCCATGCACTCCCTGCTTTTGCTTGGCTACTTCTAGTGCCCAGTTTTCTGCAGCAAGGACACCCCTGTGGCAATGGCTATTGGTGCCCTCACCATCTCTGTGTGCCCAGCAGATAGTACTACCAGTCTCTGACATTTGGGCTGTGCAGCAGGTTGAAAGTGGGAACCAATGGCTGGTGGCAACAGGTGTGTGAGCTCAGCTCCCTCAGCCTTCAACCGACATGGTTCTGAGATGTGTGTTTGATGAGGGATCAAGGTCCCCATTGCCCCCAGAGATGACCGGTGTCAAAGTACTGTTCTCAGGATCTGTTTCTGGGGTCACTCAAACTAAGACGTTCACTAAGACAGTGTCTTTCCCCATTAAAATCCTCCTCATCCTTTAAGGTCAGGGGTGGAAATCCACCACCAAAGTGCCCACACCAAGCTAACAGGTGCATTTCTTTGGGCATTACAATGTTTAACATTTTACATTTTGAATAGCGCTGGGAGGGGCACGGACACTTTGGCTTGGCAATGTCTGTGCCGCATCCCTTGCCCTTCTGCTGACAACACGTTTACATTCCTGGCTCCCGAAGTCTCCTGGTTTATGATCTTTGCTGAGCCTTAGCTCAATTAAAACCTGTTAGCAAAAGCTTCCCTGACCACTGAGGCTGAACAAATCCTTGCCTCCTCTGGGTGCCGATAGCAATATATAAGATATGTGCAAGATTCCAGCAGAACCCAACTCCCCCTGCATTAGAATGAGGGAAATTCACTTCTCTGCCCCTCCAGGCCTCTCTTCTCATGCCAATCATTTTTTATAATCGAAGTAAAATTCACATAACATCAAATTTACCATTTCAAAGTGAACAATTCAGTGGCATTGAGGACATTCATAATGTTCTGCAACCATCTAAATCATTTTCATCATCCTAGAAGGAATCCCATTAGACAGTTATTTCCTATTTGCCTATCTCCTCAAATCCTGATACCACTATGTACGTTTTGTCCTTGTGTTCTTAGCACTAGGCATAGAGTCAGCGTTCAATACATTGTTTGGGGGTAAATGAGTGTTCATCAGCTGTGATATGAGGCAAAGGGCATCTTTGGACCACAGCATACTGTGGTTAAAGGATAACTCTGGGAACAGACTGCCTACCTTCTGTGCCCAGGTTTCTGCATCTATAAATGAGAACAATAATAGACTCTATCTTGAGAAGCTATTATGACAATCAAATGAGCATATGTATAAAACAATGGTACCTGGCATGTAGTAAGCCTGATTAGTGCTTGTTAAATAACAACTGACACCATCTTCTACTGATGCTGGAGTAGTAGCCTGAGAGTTCATCTTCCAAGAGAGAGTTAAACAAATCTAGGCCTAGAAAACTGCCCTGCTGAGGTGCTTCATGCTGCTTTTGCTCCTAAGTAATTGCCTGACTCCTCATGTCACTCTCACGGCCCCTCCCAGGGGCAACCCCACTTTGCCACCCTCCCCTACCTGACACCAAACCCCTGCTCTGTCTAGTCTCATTTTTGTCCTTTAATGCAACTGGCAGGCAAGTTCCAAGAGAATAGGGACCATGTCTGTTTTGTGCACCTCTGCACTCCCTAAATATAACAGAACACGATCGACACTCAGTGAGTGGCTGTTAAATAAATAAATAAATGTGTGTGTAATCTGTCTTTCTGACCATAAAATTTCAGAACATATTACCCCCTCTGCCTCCTCAGCTGCTCTCTCTGCTTCAAAAAGAAACTTGTCAGAGCATAAGAGCTCTTGCAAGGCCTTCTACTCCCTCTGCTTCTTGTCTGTACCTGTTCACCTCTCCTTTTTCCACCTCCACCCTTGGTGGGGAAGGGCGGAGAGGGGGGAGACAGGCAACTGCTACTCTGCCTCTGAGCCGGTCCCCACACAGCTTTAAGTTCTAGCTGGGCCTCAACCTTGACGCAAAACTCTCCAGTTCTATATAAATAATGGTTGTAATTAATAATAAATGAACAGCCTGGGGAATTGCAAAGCAGAATTTAGCAGCTAAAGATTTACACAGCTGTGTTCGGTGCCAAAAGAAGTCATGGATATGGAAAAAACCCGCAGAGCTCTCATTTCAGATCCAGGACACTGCTAATAAGCGCCGTGCAATCGGCAGCTCCCAGCCTTGTAGGAAACTGTAACCATATATTTTCCTGGGTATGAAGATGAGGAGGATATTTTTGTGTTTTTGGTCTCTTTTCCTCCAAACCAAGGTTAGAGCTTCCAAAGTTCAGGCACTTTCTGTGGGGAGAGGCATACGTCTGAACATAAAGGCAAGGCTGGAAGATGGCTTGGGATGCACTGAGGGCAAAAGGAATGAGAGCGTTATATACTTTTAGAAGAACCAAGAGGATGTGTGGATCTTAAAAAGATGATGAAGACCTGCTCCTACAGAAAGCAAGCAAAAGTGGACCACAGGATGCATGATTGGGGCCCAGACCCTGTGCGCTCTTACCTCAGATGTTCTAAGTCAGCATTCACTGAGTGCAGTGGGCAAGCTTCTTCATACCATCCAGTCCTTCTAGGCCACACACGTCTACATTTCGTAATCCAATTCCTCTACTTTCTCCCTATGGGTGTCTAGAGCTGCAAACATTTTCAAGGTCACTTGGTTGATCAATTGCCAACAGGCACAAGGAGGTGAGAGGTTGTTGACAACAAATGCGAAAGGTTGGTCAGAGTGGCCACACATAGCCAACGCTTAAAGAATGAAAGCCATCAGCCTTATGCTCCAGGCTCAGTGCTGCCTGATAGCAATGCATTGTCCCATTTGCTCTCCCTGGAGCAAACTTAAGCTTCAGGGTACTGCTATAAAGACGCTCATATCCTCCAACGAAACTGCAGCTGTAACCACATATTTTTTTCTGGGTACAAAGGAGAATATCATTGCCCTTCAAATACATTGTCTTTGATTTATAGAAGCTGAACCAAGGCTTTAAGATATTAACTAACTTGGCCAAAACAACAGCTTGTAAATGGCAGAACCATGATTTGAACACAGATGTGTCATTTCCAAAGTCCATGCTCACTTAGCTCTACCCCCTCCCTGAACATCAGTATCCACGCTCCTGGACCCCCAGGCTAACATCTGTGTGGAAAGAAAAGGGAAAGTGGTCAGTAGAAACCCTCAGGGGCTCACTAAATCAAACCTACCAGAGTAAACACAATTCTTTCTAGCAAGTGCTGAATGAGGGAGATGCTATATCCATATGGGGATCATATAAGAAATTGAATAAGAGACCACAATGGCCATGTGTTCAAAAAGAAGAAATATAAAATGGATACTGGTGCAGATGACTAGGGCTTTGAGGAGGCTTCTGGCATGTGTCCTGAGCAAGGAAAATTCTTAGTTTTTATTCGTCCTGTGCATAGTTACAGTTTGGAAAATGTGCACAGTACTGCAAAGGCACTGAAAGAGATGCCGAAAAGTAGGCATTATCTTAGGTCAGATTCTTTGAAGTAGAGCCTGAGGAAAGGACTTGGGTGCATTTGATTTTTTAGAACATTCTCCTAGGAGAAAACTACAAGGGAATAAGAGCAGCAGGATAGTGAAGGAAGGAAGTAACTTTGTGGTCTCCAACAAAATGTTGCCTTCTTGTGATTCACAGGGGTGTTCTGGGGCATAAACTATATTCCTAAATTGTCCTCACCTTGATGCAAGGGAGCTGGGCTTTTTACATTGCAGAATCAGTCATGTCTCTGAGTTTTCTGTACTGAGGCAGTGGGGGAGGGTGTTTTGGGGGAGTGCGGGGAGCATCCCATCAGCAGAAGACAGCTCTCTGGAGAAAGGCAGTTCTGAGCCATTAGCAGCTAAAACTCACAGCAGCTGGGGAATGGTTGCATGACCAGCTACCAAAAAATCAACTGTAGGCATTTTACCTACAGGAGATGCCCTGATAAGTGAGGATAAGTTTCAGTAGGTAGACCCAGCCAGGCAATGCCACAGGGGTTTAGAAGAGGCTAAAAGAGCAGGTGTGATTAAGAAGTTCGTGAGGATGCTGATTTGAGCATGAGATAGGTATGGTGGGTAGGATAATTGTTCTCAATTCTTCACTCCCTCTGGTTATAGAAATAAATGTACCCAGCATTGCCATGGCTTCATGCTGGGCTAAAGGCAGGTTTTGGACCTGATTTGCTTGGGCCATTGGGATATTCACAAATGCCATTTGAAAAGAGACTCTACACATGTGTAAGAAAATTGGCTTACCTCTAACACTCCTGTAAACCTCCATGAAAAGTGCATAAGTCCAATGGCTTCCAGTCAAGGATAATGTATGAAGTAGACATCAACCCAACTGGTGCTTTGACACATGTCTAGCTGAGACAGAGCTGATCCACAGACCATAAGCAAGAAGAGAAATGTTATAAACCAACTGCTTGGTATGCAGCAGGATCTAATAGCAAGGGGAATGTTTAATTGACTAGAGGAAAAAAATTAAATATTTCACTCTCACATTATAAATGGAACTAGGATTTTATTAGGACATCCATACTAAAACCACAAGCAGAGACTGAAAAGTAACTGCACATTTGGGCCTTTCCTCTCTCATTCTTCTTGGAAATCTGCCACCAGTATGTAAATGAGGCCTGGCTAGTGTGCTTGCTGATGAATAACATGCAGCCCAGTCACTCCCTCACCCCAGTCAATAACCCATCAGAGCTGCCTAGATGACAAGAAACTGACCACAGATCCACAAGTAAGCCCAGACAGGGCCAGCCCAGCTGCCCAGCTGAGCTTAGCCCACATTGTCAATTCACAGAAGCATGACCTAAATATATGGCTGCTATCTTAAAAGTTACTAAGAATCGGGATGGTATTTTATGCAAACTTAACTGGAATACCTAACATTATGATATAAGGTATAGCAGAAGAAAATATAAGACAAGGTCACTGTTAATAGGGACCTACACTCTGATGGGAAAACAAAGACTATAGAATAAAATATCTAATTAATGGGCAGCTTACTGCCTGTCAGCATTACATTCTGGCTTCATAAATTATAGAAAAGGTGCTAGTTAGGAGGTATAAGCAGGAAGTGAGAAAGAAGTAAGAGGTATGAGCTAATGATGTATCCTTACAGAAGGAAAGGTAGGGCAGCTTGAATTAGGGCAGCAAGGAGGTCTGTGGCAGGGAAGACATGGCAAAAAAATTAACACAGGAAGTAGGATAAAAATGTCAAGTGGAAGCAAATGAGCGTGGGGTCTTTTTAGTGAAAGAACTTAACATTAAAACAGAAGTTAATCAGCGACTATTTAAAAGTCCAGAAATAATTGAATGCTCGGTAAATTCAATAATGTGTTTGCCTGAGATTCTGTGCTGAGATGTTGATGAAGATGAAAATAAGTGCCATAGACATCTAGGGTGCCATCTTCCCTGCCACCTCCTGTCTCTTGGCAACCTCATCATGCCAATGGCGACTTTGGGCTACCATGTTATTACTTTGGGTCTTTGGTTGGCCCAATGAATCCTCCAAGAGGGAGAAAAAGGGGGCATTCTAAACCTCTCAGTGATGCTGAAAAATAGAAAACTTGGGAGCTGCCATCATGCATGCTTCTCTTTCTATGTGAGAAAAGATGAAACCTAAGCTCGGACCAAGCACCATTTGGGGCTCCTGAACCTTTGCCCTTATGAAGGGGAGGAAAAAGTTGTCCTAGACCCTCTTGATGTGCCTGGCTGGGTCTGAAATTAAAGTGACAAAAACAGATAGACAGAGGAACAGGATAAAAGCATAAGAATTTATTTAATATAAACTTGGGCATCTGCCAAGTACCTAAAACATGGTCGTTGCACGATAAATGTCTATTGAATAAGGAGCTTGTATCACTGATTCAAATCAATGGGGGTCAGAACCAATTGGCCAGCCTTTTAGGCATGCAGGAAAGTTTTGCCAGTCTACTCTTTTCTGAGAAATTTATTTTTCAGCAATAATAAATGAACAAGTATTTTATTCCTCAAATGTGCATAAAAATTACTAAATGATCCTAAAGAAAACAGAAAATGTCTAGAGAAGAAAACTGTAAAGATAGACCTAATTTATGCAAGAATTTTGAAGAAAGCATCTCCTGTCTTCACTGAGTAGGGATTTAATCTTAAATTATAATTTCCCTGAGGGCAGTGGGTGCTAGATGTTTCTCTAACTGCAAGTATTATGTTCTCCTAAATGTATGTTAAGGAAGGGTAAACCTTGGGGGAGAAAAGTCTGTGGGTATCCCCTGAAATTTCTTTGGATATTTTCCCCACTTACTATAATAAGTAGTAAATAAAATACTTAATGAGAAGATATACTGATGATATTATAATACATTTTGTAATAACCTGACTCCTGTGGAATTGACACATTCTGACATTATTTGTGCATCAATCTAACTCTTGTGAGTTTGTTCTGTTCCTTTAGCCCCATTCATTCCAACTATCTAAGAGTAGGGAACCCAGGCTGGGAGGCATAACAATAGTAATTCTTACCATTTATTGAGCACTGATGATGTCAGAAACTCTGCCAAGGTCCTTACATATATAAACTAATTAAACATCATGAAACTCTTTGCCTTGATGCCTTCAGACCGGACGCTGACCTTGGGTTAGAAGCTCCTTCTTTTTAACCCTGAGCTTGCCCCCAAAGGCTACCTACAGCAGTGCTAGTGCCTGATGCCCTTCACTGGACTTCCCATGTATCCATCACCTTCTGCTGGCTTTAGAGTTGACGGGAATTCTTAATGAGGTGCTTCATCTCCCATCTCACTACAATGACACTTGACCAGCACCAGCTTTTCAGAAATGGCACCATTTTTTAAGTCCATGGCCCTTTTTAAATTAATTTGGAGATACCTTCTTTCTAAATTAAAATCTTCCTGTCTAGCCTGGAAATATTTTTACCCTCACTGTCTTAAACTGGCAGCTTCCTTAGCACCATTTCTGTAACATCTCAACTAAAAGATTATTCACAACAAATTTGTACAACTAAAAAAGCTTCATAAGCGTTTAGACATAATGTGAGTTTTATGGCATCTCCTCTCTGAAGATATCTATCTGATTATTTTTTTAAGAGAAAGTAACATGGATTACTTTGAAAAGAAATTTACAATTTTTAACCAGATCAGGACTTGGAATGCCAAGTTCTTGAAGACAGGGGTCCAGGAAGCTGTGGCTTGGTGCTGAATACAGAACCCTATTTCACACAAAAACTCATGTATTTCTGTAAAATTCAACCAGTAGTACCCAGCTCCTGAGAATTTAGTGTGGCTTAAGGGAGATGGTACCTGTAAAGCATTTAATACAACGTCTAGCACATCGTAGGTGATGCTCCTCACCTCCCATTCAGTAGTTCAGGAGTTCCTTGGAGGGAATGCAAGATACAATTGCCTTGATTGTAATTCTGTTCAACAGAGAGCACATAGCTAGGTTATAAGGCCCCACAGCATGTGAAGTTGCTGAGGGCCTAGAAAAGCCCTAAGCCTTTTTTAAGCCCAAATAAAATCACCAGGCATTCCTCCAAATACTAGTACCATCCTCAAAATTCCAAAGGAAGTATTTCCAAACCCTCACTGAACATGTATCTTTAGTTCTGCCTTTAAGACTTCCCTCCCGTCACTCTCGATCCTGAACCTATATCAACGTTGCCAGTTCTCAGAGATAGTAGTGATCCTTACAGCTGCAGCATCAAAACTGTTAATTGGCCAAACCTAGGCAAATTTCTGGGGTGTGCCTGCTCTAGAAGTTTGAATGGAGGTGTTTTCCTAAGTGGGGAGGGGTTGGGAACCATCCATGTCACCTGAAAGCAGTGATTTATTATTGCTCTACTTCTGTACATGTTGACCAAATCATGATTCACTACTGGGAGCCAAACAGTCTGTACTTTTTTCATTTAATTGTATTAGATTCTTTCTAAACAGCTGTTCTAATACTGCATAGAGCAAACTCATGTTTCCATTTGGAGCCACCAGAGTTCATTCCAGGAAGGGCTCTCTGTTCTCTGTAGGTCAGAGGGGGAAGGTGGGTTTGGTGCCCGGGGCCCATCCCTTGTTGGGGAGCAGACCTTGTGGTCATCTTTAGAGCAGATCAGCTCATGCAGTCAGATTCCTCATCCTGCCCTTCTTTGTTGGCACTGCCCTTTTCCTCTCTTGTGTTATGTAGCCATTTGGGTAAATATTCATTTTTTAAAGCATCTTAAGGTGTTGCTCCCAATTACTTTCTCCTCTGTTGATTTGCCTCTGTCGCTAGCACCGCAAAGGTGGGCAGTCACATCCACAAGTTTGATTTTGCACAGCATGGCAGGAGGCTAAAGCCTGTGTGTGCATTTTAAAGTGGATTAGAAACTGATCTTGAGAAACAAATATCCCAGGAAGTGTGATTAATAATTTAAACCCTGACCCAAGCTCAAAACAAATGTGCGATGGTAGAGAAAATGAGCCTTCTGTGGTGCTCTTCTGGGAGAGTAGCAGGAAGTGTGTCCAGTGAATGGGGTATGTGGCTCATGGCCAGAAGCTTTCAGCGTGTCGGTCTAGCCTGTCATTCTAAGTCACCTTCCCTCCACAGCACATCTGTACAGAGGAACTCAAGGATGCTGAAGAACAGGCCTTGGATTCAGGTCAACTCATTCAAAGCTACAGCCAAAATGAAGAGTGGCTACTTATTTCTCACAGATTTCAGTCCAGTCACTTTGTAATTTGGTGTTTGCCACTTTCAATTGCCATAAATCAGCGATTCTTTTTCTCTTTTGTGCTGTGATCCCTTTGGCAGCCTGAGAAAGCTAATGGGCCTTGTTTCAGGGTAATATTTTTAAAACTTAAAATACAGAGGGTTTCAAAGGAAAAATAATTATTTTGAAATACCTTTATCAAAATAGTATGAAAATAATTTGTGATAGAGTGATAAATGTGGTTCTTCATTTTTTTCTTCAGTTCCCAAATGTAAATCTTTTTAATTTTTTTGAAATAAATTTAGACATAGAAATGTTGCAAAAATAGTATAGATTGTTTCAGTACACCCTTCACCCAGATTCCCCTAATGTCTTCATCTTAGATAGCAATGGCACATTTATCAAAACCAAAAAATTAACATTGGTACTATTTTTTAAACTAAATTGTACACTTATTTGGACTTCATTGGTTTTTCCATCAATGTCCTTTTACTGTTCCAGGATCCAATTCAGGGTCCCATTATTATGTAGCTGTTGTGTCTCCTTAGCCTTACATGATGGTGACACTTTAGAAGAATACTGGTTCGTTATTTTTTGAATGTCCCTTAATTTGGGTTCATATGGTGTTTCTTATGATTAGATTGTGATTATGCATTCCTTGCAAGAATGTGTGTTTTCTTTTAATACATTTAATAACTATCTACCCTAATAAATGCAGTTCTGAACCTATAGCAATGTGCAATAAATGGGACTGCATTAAGTAAACAGCTACCTTAATATATAACTATTCTAATTTTCAAGTGGTGTTGGGTGTACATGATAGTTTATGAGCTGCAACAACTGAAATATGGTAAGAAAATATCTGGGACTTCGTTGGTGAAAAAATCACAAATACTGCTGATAGTGCTGTGGGTTGTTTCCAAGCTTTAGATGGGAAGGAAATGCTAAGTATCAGTCAGGAAAATAAAGGCTTTTCATTCCAACTTCAGAGACTTCCATGATTTCTCTCCCAGGATGCTATAGGGATCTGAGGACCCCTGGTAAAGAACCCTTCTCTAGAGATACTGAAAACTAAAGAGGATTGAGATGAACAAACCATATGCTAAAAGTTATTACCACAACTGATCTCTTCATTTTTCTCTAGAAACTTGACAAAGGACCACAGCTGGACGGATGACCTTTCATGGGTTGCTTCTAAATTCTTCACATATGAATCTGCAGCTGAGCAGGGCAACTATTAGATGCCTTGGTGGCTCTACTGTACAAAGCCTTCTGGTCCTTCATGGAAATTTATAATACAGCTTCTGACTAATCTACCTGGTAGTTATGGCCTGGTGTTTTATGGAATATAGTCACAGACTTAGTCAAAGGGAAGGGCCCTGGAGTGGTGACAAAAGAATAAACAAGGATACCGGGGTCCAGCAGCTCTATCAGCCAGATCTTGCAGGAATTTGGCTTAGGTAAGAGGGTCAGACAGGTATGCAGGGTCTAAACAAGGAAGAGTGTCTGGAAGTCATGAGAACAGCCTGGATTATGAAGAGGGACACACAGATGACTAAATTCCAGTGCACAATTTCGTTCCTTATCATCTTTTATGTTTCCTGCTCTTTGGGGCTCTCATTGACTCACATTGGCTCCCAGATAGGTGTCTAGAGCCCAAAGATATCTCAGATAGCTAATGGTGCAACTTGCTGGTCATTGAGACTGAGGCAGAAGTGCCTACAGCAGGGGCGGGGGAACCATTCTCTACTCACCATAGGAAATGAGGAGAATTTTCTAAAGGAGAGCTCCCTATCAAATAACATTGATGACTATGGTTGATAACACTGTATTGTAGAACTGAAATTTGCTAAGGGAGCAGAACTGAAATGTTCTCTATCACACACAAATATAGTGATAGATTTGTAAGCTCATAGATATGTTAGTTAACTAGATAGGAAGAATCCTTTCACAGTGTATGCATATATTAAATCATGATGTACACTTTAAATATCTTATTGTTCAAGTGTACCTCATTGGAACTGAAAAAAATTGGACTGGTTTAGGCCATGTATGCACACATGTGGAAGAAAGGGAGCACATTAGTTTTCTATAGCTGTATAACAAATTAGCACAAACTTAGTGGTTTAAAACAAGGCCAATTTATTACCTCACAGTCTCTGTAGGTTAAGAGTTTGGGAACAGCTTAGCTGAATCTTCTGCTTATGTCTCAAATGAATGCAACTGAGGTGTCAGCTAGGGCTGAGGTTTCATCTCATGCTGGGAGTCCTCTTCCAAGGTCACTCAGATTGTTGGCCAAATGCAATTACCCGCAGCTGTAGAATTCAGGCAGATTTCATGGTCTTTGAGGCAGCAAGAGAGACTTCCCTGACTTCATCTGTCTCTGACCTCTAACCTCGATTTTAAGAGATCACCTGATTAGGTCACATCCACCCCTGATAATCTCCCTTTCATTAGCACAATATGAACTGACTAGTGACCTTAATTACATTTTCAAAATCTCAACCTTTGCCATGTAATGCAACCTATTTACAAGGTGATATTCCATCATATTTACATGCTCTACTCACACTCAAGGTTGGGGGGAGGGGATAATATAGGGCCTTTAAACCAGGGGACAGGAATCTTGGAGGCCATCTTAGAATTCTGTCTACTACAGCAAGAATAAGTGCAAAATTTTAATCTCCCTAATAAAGAGAGTTGTTGCATTTCAAGAGCTATATTTAAATACAATAATGTCTAGAATATAAATTTGTCATCTGGCATTGTGACATCTGCTACAGAGACTAGCATAAAACATGAAATTAGTCACTCCCTCCAACAGGGGTTCAAATACACACAGATGAAGACAATAGTGAGTGTGTGTTTTTCAGATCCACATAATCATGGAGAAGGGGAAGATGGAGGTAGAATTTTATTTGCTACTTTGGTAAATGTATAAGGAGAATTCTATTTGTAAATTCCATAGATGACCAAGAGGACCTTGAAAATAATTGTTAAGACAATGAGCTAATCCTTCTGGCGAGACTAACAGAATACCCACAACTCCTGTGTTATAGATGAGAAGAGACTTCTTTGGAGGTTAAGCACCTCTCTCATAATTGTTGATCATCGAACTAGTGTCTTCCAAATTTTTGTCTAATAACTGACAACAACACATATAAATCTGATCCTAATATGTTTTATTCCAGTTACTCTTTTTATCAGTACCTCATATTTTCTTAATCTCTAGGAGACAAACTGCCCTAGTTTACAAAATAATTAGTAACTAATTTTCAAAAGTTTCTTCACTTGCTTGGGAATATCACAGTAAATTTAAGAGCCTTATTATCTGACCTTCATGAACAGATCACCTTTAACTGGAGAGAAAATTAGACTATATTTTAAGAGCCATTGTATTTCTTTAATTGGAGAGATGTGTACAGATTCATAAAAAGAAGAGGAATTTTAAAACTGTCAGTGAAAGAGACCACTTGGTGGGGCTTATGCAAATTTTAGTCATATTACCCTCTAGACATCTATAGAAAGAGAGCTCTAGAATGAATGTCACTTAGCTTTGAAATTTTTAATTTGGATTACAGTAAAGAGCCCCAAGCTAGAGCATACTGTTATTAAATTGCTTCTTGAGCATGAAGGTCATCCATGCCTAATCATTTCCTAACTGGCATCTCAGTGCAAAGCTCTATGTGCTCAAAGTTCCTGGTTCTGCTGGCTTTGCTGAAACCAAGGAGATGTGTTTTTCTTTGGGGGGAGGGAGCAGATTATTACATTGAGTCTTTTGTATTTATGGTCATAATAATAATCACAGGCTGATTAATGCCCAATTATGAATGGAAGAGAAAGGGTATTGGGAAAGGCCACTTTGATTCTGATCAAGCTCTTTTGCTCATACCTCCAACAGATACTTAGAGACTGTCTTCTCTGCCATAACAAAACAGTGACTAGTCCCTTGTAGTTGGGTTGAAGCTTTGGGCCTGGGTATTATGAGTGGTCAGGCAGGTCTGCCTCTTGTCAGATCCAGGCCTTAAGGACTCCCTGTCCTGACATTGACATCAGTGTGTACAGCATGTTCCTCTTGGTGTCCTCGTTTAGAGTGCTGTTAGCTTCTGAATGGGACCCCTCCACCCAGCAGCCCTCCATGATGCTACCAGCTCACACTTCTTTCTTCTCATCAAGGATGCTTTCTGTTGGTTTCCATGGCATCAGTGATAATTTATACAGAAAAGGTTGGTTTTCTGACTTACTAGTATAACACTTTATCCTTAACATTATATATTCCTACAAACCCAGGGAAATTTAGATTCAATACCTAAGAAAATTTTCCAACATATTAACAGAGACTATCTCTGAATAATGAGTTAGTGATGGTTTCTTGTACTTACCTGCATTTTTTTTCAAGTTTTATATACTGAACACATTACTTTTGCTATTAAAAAATTACAGATGTCAGACAGTCACATAAAAAGCATCAAATGTAATGTGCTGGTTCTCTAGGATATGTACATTCAACCTAAGAGGGGGACATGGACAAAGCAAATAGGGTTCTTTTGCCACTCTATTTTCTGTATCTTGTGGTCTCCAAAACAGGGTACATCACACTCTTTAATGTAAGCATCAGTGATTTATGTATAGCTGTTATTTTATTCAAAAACATGTTTGAGACTTTTATCTTTAGTTAAGATTCTAGAACTTGGGGAAAATTATTTTTGGAAGGTCTTGCTGTTGATTTTAAAATAAACCAATCATCACAAAAGAAAAATAACCCTCCTTTTATGAAAAGGTGAGGTGATTTGTTCATTATTAGTTTAATTTCTACCAACAAACATAACAAAAAGTCAGAGAAGTGGCTTCAAACCTTTAGAAATGGTTAGGTCTAATGTATCTTCCATAACCTCCAGCAGGCTAACTCAGACTGGTATACTGGAAGCTAGCACACACACTGTTGAATTTTTTTTATTACAAATATAGCAGTGCCATTGATGAATATTGAACTGAATAAATTGAGCTTAAACAAATGATAAAAGGTGTAGAATAGCACCCTAACCAGTTTGGCTCAGTGGATAGAGTGTCAGCCTGTGGACTGAAAGGTCCCAGGTTCGATTCCGGTCAGGGGCATGTACCTTGGTTGTGGGCACATCCCCAGTAGGAGGTGTACAAGAGGCAGCTGATCGATGTTTCTCTCTCATTGATGTTTCTAACTCTCTATCCCCTCTCCTTTCCTCTCTGTAAAAAATCAACAAAACATATATAAAAAAAAGGTGTAGAGTAGCATCAATTCAAAAGGTATAGAGATAAATCATGTTTTTTGTTTTATTTTATATATTTTTATCCTCACTGGAGAATATGTTTATTAATTTTAGAGAGAGAAAGATAGATAGATAGATAGATAGATAGATAGATAGATAGATGAAATAAACATTAATTGGGCCCTGACCAGGAATCAAACCTGCAATGTAGATATGTGCCCTGGCTTGGAATTGAACCCATAACCTTTTGGTATAAGGGACAATGTTCCTAGATATGTGCATAGGTGTGTTTCAAAACACTTTTGTTATACAGTGATCAGATATGATAAAAGAGAAATTATCTTAAAATCAAGAGATGAAATTTCTACCTTGAATGAAGTAAAAATGATATTCAAAAGTTTTTATTGTGCCCACCTCCTCTAACCCAGCAGAAGATGACTATGACATTTTCTTTAAAATCAATAAACAAATGTCTTGGTAGTTGCTGAAGTTTAATAATGGGATCTTCTTTTTATGAGGCCAGCATTATACTAATTCCAAAACCAGATAAAGAAAAAGAGAATTATAAGCCAATATCACTGATGAACATTGATGCTAAAATCTTCAATAGAATATTACCAAATTGGATCCAGCAATATATTAAAAAGATCATACACTGTGACCAAGTGGGATTTATTCCAGGGATGCAAGGCTGGTACCATATTCACAAATCAATAAGTGTGATATATCACATAAACAAACTGAAAGACAAAAGTCACATGATCATATCAATAGACGCAGAAAAAGCATTCAACAAAATCCAACACCCATTTTTGAAAAAAACTCTCAGCAAAGTGGGAACAGAGGGATCATATATAATAAAGGCCATATATGACAAATCTATAGCCAATATCATACTCAATGGCCAAAAACTAAAACCATTTCCCCTAAGAACAGGAACAAGACAGAGTGCCCACTTTCACCACTCTTCTTCAACGTATTACTGGAAGCCCTAGTCACAGTGATCAGACAAAAATTTATGCTATGTTTATTGCTATCTCCGGGACCTTGAGTAGTGCCTGAAGCATAGTAGAAGCTCAATAAATAATTGCTGAAGAAATGACTGAATAGATGATTCTCATTGCCATATTACTTATAAAACCTGATAATACTACAATATCAGAATCCATAAAATCTCCACCAGTTGATAATAGTTAAGTATATCGTGATACAATCAAGCAATGAACTCTTATGCAGATATCAATATTAAGCATAATATTAAGCATTAACATTGTTAATATTATGGAAAAAATGTCTGGAACTGGAAAATGCTATTGTAAAGTTAGGTAAAAAAAATTAAAAATTAAATTACATATATGTTAGGACACAACTAATGTTAAAATATACAAAACTTGACTCTCATCTCCTTCTTATCCCATCCCCTTAATCAGAAAAAAAAAAGAGCAAAAAAAAAATTATTTAAGGAGAAAAAGTCAGTGATACTGAAAAAGCCTCTCTTGGTGGTAACCCAGGCCATTTCACAAAACCCACCAGGACCACCCATTTTAATCCTCAAGAGTCTTCCATGAAGCAATGAGCAAGGGAAGTCATGTTTCTTCAACACTCAGCTTGTCTACACTGATTATGATCAAGCCTTTGGGGGGAGGCAGGCGGGGAGGGTGATAATAGAAAATATTTATTGAGTCACTTTACCACAAAGCAAGTACTGTTTTAAGCGTTTTGCATCCTTTAATTCTCAAAATCCTCATCACAGCTATAACTATTTTCATTTTACTATCAAGAAAACGAAAAGCCTAGTTTCTCATACAATCAGGATTTGAACCCAGAGAGCCCAAACTGGAAATCCACACTTTTAAACATTATACTAATCTACCTCCTATCTGTGGGGTAAAATTCTGTTTCACTTAGAATTCAAGTCCATCCTCCTTGTTATCTCTTTTTCTACTGAGCAACCTCTCTCAAATTCCTCCCCTGGCTTCCCCCAGATGGAACTTTCTAGAACGCACATGCCTCCTTAGTTCAAACACATGTGGCATTTCTCATTGTATTATCATTGTCCAGAGGAACTCATTATTGGGGCAAAAGGAGTTGTACCTGCTTGGTTTCAACATACCTAGACCTCTGTTTCATTTAGTTGAACCCCAAAATGAGCTCTTGGCTCACCCCTTTCTTGTCTCTAAATGAAAGTGCTGTGCAGTCTTTTCCTCCTTATCTGTTTTTGCCAATGTGTCACTTTATTAACACATATCATTTCTAGTAGCATCACACATAGAACATTTCCAAACATTGCTAAACTCAATTTAAGCTACCAATTACATTTTATATGTATGTTCTAAACCAAATAGGTTACATTTCTTTTACACAATACAGTTTACATACTAGTATAATCATTACTTCTAAATTCTATGAGGAACAAAAATCTTAGCACTTTTATCTCTGGTGCGTTCATGAATAATTTTTACTAAAAAAACTTTCCAAAACCTAATAAATATTTCAAATAATATAAATAACTAATTTAGTTTAAAATGGGAAATTATCTTTTATTTATAAGACAATAAGCTCATAAGTGATAGTAAAAAGAGCCAATAAATATGTAATATCATATTTTATAGCCTGAATCAGGTTTGTCTCTTTCTTTATGAAGTTTTCTACTACCAATCTGTATAAGAGCTGACATATGCCAATGGGCCACACTCTTGTTTATGGTCATAAAACTAGTCATGTGCAGTTCACATGATCCAATGGTAATGCAATGGACAAATCTATAAAGTAAAAATGATATGAAATAAATAATTCACAAACTTTATTTGGCCCAAAACTTCTGCAGCAATACCAAAACTGTTACCCTATAAATGCAATAGCTTTCTTGAAGAATAAAAAATCAAACTCATGCAAAGAATCTATAATGTCTGAAATGAGCACAAATTATTTTCTTGCATACAAAACAAAATGTTAAACTGATGAACAAAAATAGATACCGAGACAGAGAAGCATCGAACAGACTGTCAAACTTCAGTGGGAAGGCAGGGGAGGGTTGGAGGGGGGTGGTAAGAGATCAACTGAAGGACTTGTATGCATGCATATAAGCATAACCAATGGATACAGACACTAGGGGGTTGAGGGCATGTGCTGGGGGGTAGGGGAGGCCAGGGGGAGGTCAATGGGGGAAAATGGAGACATATGTACTACTATTGTAATACTTTAAACAATAAAAAATATGTTTTTCTTTACAAAATAACTGGCATATTAAAATTACAGCTCTGAGTCGCTTTGACTGATTACGCATGAGACCAGTGCAAGTGGACATGTCTGGCTTCATTAGAGAATGCATATTGCAAGAACTCTAGAGAGCAGAGAGTTTATTCTCCTCTCCTATGACCAGCTGCCTTGAATAAATGCTTGTCTTTATACAGGAAAAATATTCACAAGGTGTTAGAAATACCTCTACAGCTAAATGCCACACATGGTCAATGATAGGGCCAATAAAATGGACCATCAGGAGAATGTGCTGGATAATTCACAGATCAAATGACAAAGTATATAAATACATGAGCTGGCCATGAGATAATGAGCCAGTGAGTCACCAAGGAGTGTAGCTCAAGAATGGTTTCCATCTGGCACCTTAAAGAAAGCCAGGAACATCGCCCTGCAGAGCGGAAGAGCAAGAGGGGGATTGGCTCTGCTTTGCTTGCCATCTGTAGATTTAATCCCAGTTGTGTTGGCAGAGTTGTCCCAGCATTTACATATCCTAAGAGTTGCCTTTAATTAAGAATGACAAAAAAGTTAAAAACCCTCAACCATACAGACCCATTGAACTATTGCCCTTTCTTCTTACCTTCACAGCCAAGTTTCCAAGAGGAGCATTTCTATTTGATGCTCAGGTTAGTTTAGTGCACTTTCACGTTGAATTAAGTCAGCCCAATCAAAGTGTGAAATCACTGCTTCTTGTTACAGCTAATGCATATTATTGACAGACTTGAATATTATTCCACCTCAGTCTCTTACTCTAATTTTAAACCCATGTACAGACATTTACCTTATTTATTTCTGTATTGCTTAAATGATTTATAGGTTTGAGAGATTCTATGATTAAAAAATGAAGATCTACTCTGAAGCTGAGAAATAAGAGCTCACACTGTGAGCTAACTCCCCAACACCTCCACAGTCTAAAGATACCAGACCAAAAGGGGTTGGCCTGGCCAGAGAGCCTCTAAAAAGAATATTATGCACACTCTGAAATTTTTAAGTAAGAAATGGAGTGTGCCTCATAACAATAGGTCGTTCTGTTGTTCGGTCAATTTGCATATTAGCCTTTTATTATGTAGGATATGTAAAGTGCTCATAATAATGTCTGGCATATAAGAATTTAATGTGTTATATTTTTAATTATTATTATTTTAAATGTACATGTACTTTTAAATCTACAAAGGTTACCTAGGGGTAGAGATCTGGGACCATAATATTTATGTTCTTATGTATTTAGACAAACAAATAATGCATATGATTCAAAAGAGAAAGCAATGCATGCATCCTTATTCATGTACTGGCATAGCTTGTTTTTCTTATAAACTTATTGTCACCCATTAAAGCACTGAAAGTATGTCTGAGGCTTCAGAGGATAGAGCAGAAACATGTTTTAGTTGAGGGAGAGGGAAAGCAGAGGTCTTCCTTGAAAGAGCCCTGGCCCAGATGTCAGCAAATCTGGCTTGAACTCCCTGTTCTGTTCCCTACTAGCTGTGTGACCCTGGGTGAATCATCACCCCTCTCTGGTCCTCAGTTCATTTCTGAGAATTGAAGAATATACTCTCTCTCTGTGCAGCTCTGAAAGTCTATCCTGCTCACTTCGAGGCCAGGGACACTCTCTCCAAGGGCCAGTGTTCAGGGGACTATCTGAGTAGAGGTGAGACCAGCCCACCACTTTGGGTTGGCTGCTTCCTTGGACACAAAATTCTCCTACTAATAAACATGTGGAGTTTTTTAATTTACCAAAGATAGGCATTAGAGCACAAAGAGGAGAAAAAATACTCCCTAATGACAACCTGGTTAAGAGTCCATCCCAATGCTCGAAGGGGCCCCAGAAATAAGCACAGCCGTGCAACTGAGCCCCGGAAGGCAGAAAGGACCTTCTGCAGCTCCTCTCTAATCTGTTTTTTGTCTTCAAGTTGTGGAAACAGTTTGGCATCTCAAGAGAAATTAGGAGTGTGCAAGGCAGATCTGGTAATTTATTTCCAGGATTTTATAAAGTAGCTTTGCCTCACTCAAGTCTTATTTTTCCAGCCCTCTCTAGCTCTTTTTTCCCCCTGCTTATTTCTGCTTGGGTTATGTTAGCCACACAAACAATTAGCAATTCATAGCATACAACTCGCTGTGTGCTAATGGCAGTGGATTTATTTGGCTCAAAAATCTGCTGCTTTATTTTTAGAACATTTAAATTTTATGGTTATATATTAAAACTGTAAATTATATAAATTATATAAATTATAAAAAGCAATTGGAAGACCCAAGGAATTCAGCCATTGGAATATATATAGAATATATTTTAGAGGCCCGGTGCACAAAATTCATGCACTGGGGTGGGAGGGGTCCCTCAGCCTGGCCTGCACTTTCTTACAGTCCAGGACCCCTCACTCCTTACTGCCCACCTGCTCGCTACTTCTTACCACTCAGCTTGCTGCTCCTTAGTACTGCCACAGAGGCAAGAGAGGCTCCCACCACCGCCCCTGCACTCACCAGTCATGAGCCTGGCTTCTGGTTGAGCAGTGCTCCCCCTATGGGAGCGCACTGACCACCAGAGGGCAGCTCCTGCATTAAGCATCTGCCCCCTGGTGGTCAGTACACATCATAGTGACTAGTCATTCTGATTGTTTCGCAGTAACAGTCACTGAGGCTTTTATTTCACACACACACACACACACACACACACACACACACACACACACACACTAGAGACCCAGTGCACGAAATTTGTGCACTGGTAGGGTCCCTAGCAGCTGGCAGCGGCCAGCCAGCTATTCCCTCCTTTCCCCCAGCCACCTGTCAATGGCCAGGGCCTCCCTCCATTCCCTGGCCAGCCCCGCCCCCTGATTGAACTTCCTGAAGAACTCCTGGTAGAGAAGACAATTTGCATACTACGCTTTTATTATATAAGATATATATACATATATATATCTGAAATCATATATATATATATGATTAATTCCCTCTACTCCCATAAACTAACCCTACTTTCTGCTTTTCAATATTTCACCACTATAGATTATAAACACTCTTGTATAATTTCCCCTTTCTATAGCCAAATTTAAATTATTGATGGGATGGAAGAAGCATGAATTTAAATCCAATGACAAAAGACATAAACAGCACAGCCACCTCATTTTGACAAATTTTCAACTTTCCTTCACATCAGACTTTGGGTAGCTCTGATAAGGAAAGCCCTCAGTCTCAATGCCTTCTCATTTCTTTGCCTCCTAACAACCATGGTGGAAATCCCAGCAAGAGAAACACTGGTGGAAAAGCAATGGAGGCATAAAGAAATCCAAGAGCTGAGGGGGAAGCTGAGTGTGACCCATTTCTAATAAGTTTACTGTTGGCTTATTTGGGGTAACTTAGAGTTACAGTTCAGGGTTGCCAAGTGATTTATAAAGGTATCCAATCTCTCCATTTCTCAAGGAGGATGGCAAGAGGGAGCCCTGATCAGGACACTAGGCAGATGCATTTTCCAAGGCAGCCAGAGCATTACAAAAAAACAGGAGAGAACATTGATTTTATTTACCTTGTTTTAACACCATGTTCTGTCATGTTGTTCAAAGCTTGCCTGACATCCTCTAAACAAACCAAAATAGATGGATAAATAGTATGTTTAAGGGCTCTTCCAGATGAACATATCTTGCTTCCGTGTTTTAACACTGCTCAATCCTAACTCATGCTTTACGGGATCAGAAACCATGTTTATTTCTACACAGGCTCCATGCATCAGGGTCTTTTAGTACTAACACAGTGAATACCCTTTATAACACCACACTTCCTACCTCATGAAGTTATTGTGAGGATAGAAAAAACAATTAAGCAGAGGCCCTACTTTGTGCTTGGCATGGAGATTAAAATTAGCAAGACATTGTTCTTATCTTCAAAGAGCAAATGGTCCGATTGAGCAGACCTATGTGAAAATAGATGACTGTGATTTAATGAGAGCAGAGAGGATACCGCTTTATAATCTGCAAGGCAAACTATAAATGTTACAATGCATGGTTTCAAGTCTAGTTTCCAAATGTTATTTTTATTGTTTTTATCTTCACCAATGTTCTTCATAATCTTTGGCATTCAATACTTAATGTAATACTATACTCACTGAGTTCCATTCTTAGAATTCATAGCCTTAGTAATGCAAATCAATGTAGTTATTAATTATTTAGATATGAAAGCTACAGAATCTCTCTGTGTTCTTCCTACCCTGCTTTTCCTCCTGAATATTTTTGCCTTTTTAAACTATGGATTTGTCTTTATGAAGCTCATTCTGTGGCTACCCCATTTTCCTTGATGTTTGTATAATGATGTGTGTGTGTGTGTGTGCACGTGTGTGTTGCCAGCAAAGGAGTATTATATTGAAAATAGAAAGTTGGGGAAATTTTCTTATCTGGGATCAGAGATCCTGAACTATGAAATTAAAGAAACTCAGAAAGTAAGCATAAGCATATCTTCTTAATGACTTACCTCTTGCTCTAGTCAAGGCTTCAACTAAGGTGGGCTGGGATAGGTCATTGTGAAAAGCTGAGGGCAGAGGTTGCACAGACATAAGGAAGATCAAGCCCCTACAGGAGGTCAAGTTCCAGCACATGTGGAGTAGAGGAAATGTGTGAACTGCCACAGAGTTGAGGAGATCCCATTAAGGATCTGGCAGAAACTTGGGTCCTGGGGACTGGATAATGGAGTTAAATGGTCAACAGGGTCAGGACACAGGAGGCCTGAGTGATGGGATCCAGATCCAGCTGTGGAGTGATTAATACAAGATGTCCAATCTCTTTACTCCTGGCCAGGACACTCGGCAGGTGGAGTATATTTCTAGGGCAACCAGGAGCATCCTATCTAATAAAGAGGGAATATGCAAATTGACCATGATGCCATCACAAAGATGGTAGCGCCCATAGCCACAAGATGGCAGCACCCAGTCTCCTCAGCCCCACCGGAGTCCCCCAGTCCTTTCAGCCCTGCTGGGGGGTGGCAGGCGCAAGGTGTGGCCAGACCTGTCCTCAGCCCCCCAGCTGCCCAGGGTGGGCCCAAGGTGCAGGCAAGCCTCAGATGGTGGCTGCCCACCCGCCCAGGGCCGCCCAAGGCTCAGGTAACCAGGGCTGGCTGAGGCTTACACTACCGGCAGTGGCAGCAGCAGAGGTGTGATGGGGCATCGCCTTCCTCTGATATCTGGGTCACCTCCCGCCCATGAGGGATCCCGGACTGTGAGAGGGGGCATGCCGGGCTGAGAGACCCCCCCACCCCCCGCCCCGCTCCAGTGCATGAATTTTCTTTGTTTTTTGTTGTTTTGTTTTTTCTTTTTTTTATTTTATTTTATTATTATTATTATTTTTTTTTTTCGCTTAAAGTATTACAAAGGGTATTACATAAGTGTCCTTTTTTCCCCCCCGCCCTTGACAAACCCCTACCCTCCCTTCCCCCCCAGTGTCTTATGTCCATTAGTTATGCTTATATGCATGCATATAAGTCCTTCGGTTGATCTCTTACTCCCCTCCCTCCTGCCCCCCAACTCTCTCTGTCCTTCCCACTGCAGTTTGACAATCAGTTTGAGGCAGCTCTGCCTCTGTATCTATTATTGTTCAAAAGTTTGTAATGGTCTTTATTATCCATGAATGAGTGAGATCATGTGGTATTTTTCCTTCATTGACTGGCTTGTTTCACTTAGCATAATGCTCTCCAGTTCCATCCATGATGTTGCAAATGGTAGGAGTTCCTTCTTTTTAACAGCAGCATAGTATTCCATCGTGTAGATGTACCACAGTTTTCTAATCCATTCATCTACTGATGGGCACTTAGGCTGTTTCCAGATCTTAGCTATGGTGAATTGTGCTGCTATGAACATCTGGTTACATATATCCTTTCTGATAGGTGTTTCTGGTTTCTTGGGATATATTCCTAGTAGTGGGATCACAGGGTCAAATGGGAGTTCCATTTCCAATTTTTTGAGGAATCTCCATACTGCCTTCCATAGTGGCTGCACCAGTCTGCATTCCCACCAGCAGTGCACAAGTGTTCCTTTTTCTCCACATCCTCTCCAGCACTTGTCGTTTGTTGATTTGTTGATGATGGCCATTCTGACAGGTGTGAGATGGTACCTCATTGTTGTTTTGATTTGCATCTCTCGGATGATTAGTGACTTTGAGCATGTTTTCATATGTCTCTTGGCTTTCTGAATGTCCTCTTTTGAAAGGTGTCTATTTAGATCCTTTGCCCATTTTTTGATTGGATTGTTTATCTTCTTTTTGTTAAGTTGTATGAGTTCCCTATAAATTTTGGAGATTAAGCCCTTATCAGATATGACGTTGGCAAATATGTTTTCCCAAGAGGTGGGTTTTCTTGTTGTTTTGTTGATGGTTTCTTTTGCTGTGCAGAAGCTTTTTATTTTGATGTAGTCCCATTTGTTCAGTTTCTCTTTAGTTTCAACTGCCCTAGGAGCTGTGTCAGTGAAGAAATTGTTTTGGCATAAGTCTGAGATTTTGTTGCCTTTGTATTCTTCTAGAATTTTTATGGTTTCCTGTTGTACATTTAAGTCCTTTATCCATTTTGAGTTTATTCTTGTGTGTGGTGTAAGTTGGTGGTCTAGTTTCATTTTCTTGCATATATCTGTCCAATTTTCCCAACACCATTTATTGAAGAGACTATCTTGGCTCCATTGTATGTTCATGCCTCCTTTGTCAAAAATTAATTGAGCATATTGGTTCGGGCTAATTTCTGGACTCTCTATTCTATTCCACTGGTCTATATGTCTGTTCTTGTGCCAGTACCAGGCAGTTTTGAGAACAGTGGCTTTGTAATACAGTTTGATATCTGGCATTGAGATCCCACCTACTTTGTTCTTTCTCAGGATCGCTGCAGCTATTTGGGGTCTTTTTTTATTCCAGATGAATTTTTGGAGAGTTCGTTCTAGATCTTTGAAGAAGGCCATTGGTATTTTAATGGGAAGTGCGTTGAATGTATAGATTGCTTTGGGTAGTATGGACATTTTAATGATGTTGATTCTACCAATCCAAGAACATGGTATGTTCTTCCATCTGTTTATGTCTTCCTCTATCTCTTTTTTCAACGTCCTGTAGTTTTCTGAGTAGAGGTCTTTAACCTCTTTAGTTAAGTTTATTCCTAGGTATCTTAATTTTTTTGGTGCGATGGTAAATGGGATTGTTTTTCTAATCTCTCTTTCTGAAAGTTCACTATTGGTGTATAGAAATGCCTCAGATTTCTTGGGGTTAATTTTGTATCCTGCTACATTGCCAAATTCATGTATTAAGTCTAGTAGCTTTTTGATGGAGTCTCTAGGGTTTTGTATGTATAATATCATGTCATCTGCAAATAAGGACAGTTTTACTTCCTCTTTTCCAATTTGGATGCCTTTTATTTCTTCTTCTTGCCTAATTGCAATGGCTAATACTTCCAGTACTATGTTGAACAGGAGTGGTGAGAGTGGGCATCCCTGTCTTGTTCCTGTTCTTAGGGGAAATGGTGTTAGTTTTTGACCATTGAGTATGATGTTGGCTGTGGGCCTGTCATATATGGCTTTTATTATGTTGAGGTATGATCCTTCTATTCCCACCTTTCTGAGAGTTTTTATCAAAAATGGGTGTTGGATTTTGTCGAATGCTTTTTCTGCATCAATTGATATGACCATGTGGTTTTTTTCTTTCAATTTGTTTATGTGATGTATCACATTTATTGATTTACGGATGTTGTACCATCCTTGCATCTCTGGGATAAATCCTACTTGGTCATGGTGTATGATCCTTCTGATGTACTGCTGGATCCGATTTGCTAAGATTTTGTTGAGGATTTTGGCATCTATGTTCATGAGGGATATTGGCCTGTAATTCTCTTTCATTGTGATGTCTTTACCTGGTTTTGGTATTAGGGTGATGCTGGCTTCATAGAATGAGCTTGGAAGTGTTCCTTCCTCTTGAATTTTTTGTAGTAGTCTGAGGAGGGTAGGTTTTAGTTCTTCCTTGAATGTTTGGTAGAACTCCCCTGTGAAGCCGTCTGGCCCTGGGCTTTTGTTTGCTGGAAGCTTTCTGATGACTGCTTCAATTTCTTCCATAGTTATTGGCCTATTGAGGTTTTTAGATTCTTCCTGATTGAGTTTTGGAATGTTGTATTTTTCTAGGAATTTGTCCATTTCCTCCAGGTTGTCTAGTTTGTTGGAGTAGAGTTGCCCGTAGTATTGTTTAACAATCATTTGTATTGCTGTGGGGTCTGTTGTTATTTCGCCTCTATCATTTCTGATTTGGTTTATTTGGGACCTTTCTCTTTGCTTCTTGGTGAGCCTGGCGAGGGGTTTGTCAATCTTGTTTATCCTTTCAAAGAACCAGCTCTTGGTTTCATTGATTTTCTGTATTGTTTTTTTGGTCTCTATGTCATTGATTTCTGCTCTAATCTTTATTATCTCCTTCCTTCTGCTCACTCTGGGGTTTTCTTGTTGCTCTCTTTCTACTTCTTTGAGTTGTAGAGTTAGATGATTAACTACCATTTTTTCTTGTTTTTTGAGATAGGCCTGTAGAGCTATAAACTTCCCTCTCAGGACTGCTTTCATTGTGTCCCAGAGGTTTTGGATTGTTGTGTTTTCATTGTCATTAGTGTCCAGGATGTTTTTAATTTCTTCTTTGATGTCATCGGTAACCCAATCAATATTTAATAACATGCTATTCAGCTTCCAAGTGTTTGAGTATTTTGGGTTGTTTTTATTGTAGTTTATTTCTAACATTATGCCATCGTGGTCTGAGAAGATGCTTTTTATGATCTCAATCTTCTTGAATTTGTGGAGACTTTGCTTGTGACCCAATATGTGGTCTATTTTTGAATATGTCCCATGAGCACCTGAGAGGAATGTATATTCCGCAGCTGTGGGGTGTAGTGTTCTGAAGATGTCAATTAAGTCCATCTGATCTAGTGAGTCATTTAGGATTGCTGTTTCTTTGCTGATTGTTTGTCTAGCGGATTTATCCAGTGATGTCAGTGGTGTATTAAAGTCCCCTACTATGATTGTGTTATTGTCGATCTCTCCCCTGATATTTTCCAGAAGTTTTCTTATGTATGTGGGTGCTCCTGCATTGGGTGCATATATGTTTACCAGGGTTATATCTTCTTGTTGTATTGATCCCTTTAGTATTATGAAGTGGCCTTCCTTATCTCTGGTTATGGCCTTCACTTTGAGATGTATTTTGTCAGATATAAGTATTGCTACCCCAGCTTTCTTTTCCTTTCCATTTGCGTGAAAGATATTTTTCCATCCCTTCACTTTCAGTCTGTGTGAGTCCTTTCCAATGAGGTGAGTCTCTTGTAGACAGCAGATGTATGGGTCATGTTTTTTTATCCATTCAGCCACTCGATGTCTTTTATTTGGAGCATTTAGTCCATTTACATTTAAAGTTATTATTGAAAGGTACTTGTTTGTAGCCATTTCTTTTTTTGTGTGTGTGTGTGGCTGTTTTCTTTCTGAGCTTGATATTTCTTCTTTTACACCAGTCCCTTTAGCATTTCTTGCATGGCTGGCTTGGTGGTGATAAACTCCCTTAGCCCTTTTTTGTCTGTGAAGCTTCTTATTTCCCCTTCAATTTTGAATGATAGCCTTGCTGGATAGAGTATTCTTGGATTCAGTCCTTTGCTTTGCATCACTTTGTAGATTTCCGTCCATTCTTTTCTGGCCTGATGTGTTTCTGTTGAGAAATCATTTGATAATCTAATGGGAGATCCCTTGTATGTTACTTTCCGCCTCTCTCTTGCAGCCTGTAAGATTCTCTCTTTATCCTGAACATTTGCCATGGTAATTATGATGTGTCTTGGTGTGGGTCTTTTCGGGTTCACCTTGTTTGGGACTCTCTGGGCTTGTGTGACTTTTTTCTTCCCCACCTCAGGGAAGTTTTCTGATATTATTTCTTCGAATAGGTTTTCTAATCCATGTTCATCTTTCTGTTGTTCTGGCACCCCTATTATTCGTATGTTGCTTCGTTTCATGTTGTCCCAAAGTTCCCTTAGGCTCTCCTCCTGTCTTTTAATTTTTTTCTGCATTTGCAGTACAGTTTGAGTGTGTTTTGCTTCCTTGTCTTCTAATTCACTGATTCGGTCCTCCGCTTCTCCCAGTCTACTGTTGATACTTTCAATGGTGTTTTTTATTGCAGCTATGTCGCTCTTCATTTCTTCTTGGGACTTACTTAAGTTGTTGATTTTTTCATCTGTTTCTTCTAGCTTCTTGCATACGTAGTTGAGTTTTTCATCTGTTTCTTCTTGCTTCTTGAACATCCGGTGCATGTACTCTAGGAACCTTATTCTGAATTCTTTTTCCGTCATGTTGCATATCTCTGTCTCACTTAGCTGCTTTTCTGGCGAGTCCTCCTTTTCTTTCCTTTGGGGGTTTCTTTGTCTACCCATGTTTGATCTCACTGACATTACTAGTTGTTGAATCGTTCAGTGGCTGGACCCTGGGTGGCAGTGGCTGCTCCCTGGGTGGCAGTGGCTCCTCGGGCTGTGGTTGCTCCTTGGGCAGTTGTGGTAGCAGCAGCTCCTCTGTTGATAGCAGGGCCTCTGATGGGTGCTGTTCACAGTTGTGGTGGCTCTTCTGGCTGGTGGAGGGAGGCTTCAGACGCAGCAACTGTTCCCCAGGCAGAGCGTGTGGTGATCAGGAGGCCGCTGTTGCTTGAATCTGTTGCGTTGATTTAGAGGCACAAAATACAACACAACAAGGCACAACGTACCAGGCACTGAACACTATTGTATTTACAATATTACTAACCCCAAATAAAGGTGGCCACCCGAGCTAAGAGAGTTGGGAGATAAGGGGGAGAGAAGAGAAAAAGGTAGAAGAGAAAAAAGAAAGAAAGAAAAAAAGGAGTGCAAAAATGAGATTGGAAAAGGGAGGGGAAAAAGAGGAGGAAAAAAAGAAAAAAAGAAAAAAAAAAGAAAGAAGAAAAAAAGTAAGAGAGAAAAGAGAGTGAAGTGTAAAAGGGGGAGAGACTATTTATGTGAGGAGAAAACTCCTATAGGTCCGCCACTAATACCATCAAACTGCAGCAACAGATTCCTGGAGATGAATACAAACTACAAACAATCAATAATATCAAGCGACGCAAGGGGACAGAGAAGCGCAGAAATAACGGGGGGGTGGGGGAGGGAGGGGCAGGAAAATAAAAAGAATAAGCAGTCTAACCTCACAAACAATCAAAAAAAGAAAAAAGAAAAAAAAAACAAAACAATATACTCGTCAATCAGGCAAACAACGATAAAACAATAGAGAGAGAAAAGAAGAAGAAGAGAGAGAAAAAAAAATGGATAGTGAAGGAAGATAAGGGAAAGGTGTATAAGGATTTAGAACAGGGGATTGGACATAGGATATTTAAGCAGGGTTAAATTTTGACAGAGGGTAAAAAGAATAGGGAAGATCTAAAGCTGGAGTAGGGTAAGAGAAACAGGACAGCAAAAGGGAAAAATTGTTTAGCACAGAGGCAAATTGAGGTGGAGAAAAATGTTGCTAAAGGAACGATGAAAATAGAATGGAGAACATTAGTCCCAAAATAAAATAAAGACAAGATAAGATGACACTTTAAAAACTGGTAAAATGGTAGCGGTAATAATACTAGTTAAAAATAAAAATGTAGTAGCTGAAAGGGCAAAATCGGGTAATGGAGAAAAAGAAAAAAGAAAAAAAAAAAAAAAAGAAAAATGTTTTCTTAGTTAAAAGGAGAAAAAGTAATTTAAAAAAATAAAAATAAAAATATGCATTAATGCAGGTGCTTCAGATCTTCTACTCTTCTTATTGGCACGCCCGGAATTCAGGAGAATGTTGACTTTCCCTCTGATACACTGTTCCTCCTTGTTGTAAGCCACAGTCCTTATTGCCTTATCTGTATTTACAGAGGAGTCAGTTCGTGGCTCTGCCTCTGGGTGGCAGTGTGTCTGGGTTGACCTCCGAGGCTATAAGTTCTCTCCGACCAGTTCTCTATTGTACCTGAACCAGCTCCGCCCAGAGGTGGTTCCCCCGGTGCCACTCCCAGCTCTGTTTCCCAGGCTCCCCAAAAACAATCTTCCCCTACAAGCTCTGCTAGTGACCCCAACTGGGCACTCACATGCACTGGGCTCAACAATCAAACTCACAGAAGCAAGAGGAAGTGTGCAAACAAGAGCCTGGGAAGCTGTTCGAACTCGCAGGGTTCCACCCTCCAGAACCGCGCGGAGTGTCCACGTGCGCTCAAGCCCCTGGCACCAACAAGCAGCCGGCTATCAGGGAAACTCTGAGGCAGCCCCCCTGCATCCAGTCCAACCATGGGCTCATTTATAGTGTTACCTTCTGGCAGCAGCCCTGCGGGAGCCCTCCCCCCCTGCGAGACACGCTGGCCTCTATAGGCACGGATTTTGGAGAGCGTGGATTTTGGCGGACGCAGATTTCCCCCTGCGCCCGCGCGCGCGTTCCTCGCTCCAACCTGAACTGCGAACCACACCTTTGAGGTAAGTCTAACCTTTCCGTGGAGGGGTGCAGGTCTCCCCTTGGCTCTTGCAGTCACGCTGTTTGCGAATCGTTGCCTCCGGGTTAGTAGCCGATCTCTGGATGCCGGTAAACGCTGCCTGAGATGGCGCGGTCTCGCCGCTGCGCTGGCGCCCAGAGGGAGGTTTCAGCCTCAATCTCTAACCATCTGCATTTTTTAGGAGTTTTCTGTCTTTCCTGGCTGCAGACTGTCTCTCAGCTGAACCTCCCCAGCTTGATCAGGCTGATTGTTACCCGTTTCAGCTGCTCGCCCCTATCTGGTCCGGGACAAAGCACCAACACGTCCATCTAAGCCTCCGCCATTTTCTCGTCTCCAGTGCATGAATTTTCATGTACTAGGCCTCTAGTTGCAAAATAAAAATCTAAAGCCCCTATCTCAGGCTACAAAATGCCCCATAGATCAAAACCAGCTTTCATGCTTAATAACAGTAGCCAATATGTGTGTCATACCTACTGTGTGCCAGACATGCCTCTAAATTATATAAATACATATATATGAATTTAATATTCACCACAACCTTGAAGGGTGGAGATACTACTTTCTCCATTTTACAGATGATGGAATTGAATCACAGACAGGTTAAACCACTTGGCCTTGGTCATTCAGTGAAGAAATGGAGGACTCAGGAATCAAAACCAGAAAGTGTTTGAAGCCTGGGACCCTAAGCTCTATGCTATACTTCATCATCATGTCTTATTTAGCTTGGGCACTGCTTTGTAATAACTTGGAATGAGTTGTCAGCATTTACAAGTTGGGAGATAAAATTCAAAATTCTAGTTTCTCTTGAATAATTGAAAGATATGTCAAACTGGGTCCACATTCCTTCATAGCAACAAAATGCTGGAGATGGTGGTCATGGCCTGTTAGATGGCATATGAGCTTTCTGGTTAACCATAGTCCATACCAACCCAACCATCCAGCCAGCTCCTTGACTGTTACCACACACAAAATATCCTGCCCACAGAAAACACTACAAGTAAGATAGGGGAAGAGAAGGAATGCTTCTAATTTACAATTTAAAAACAAGTGTCTTGAATTTTTGTCCAGCTACCTAAATACAGAGCATTCTCCACTAGTCCCTTCTTCAAGGCAAGCTTTAAGATCCCTCATGAACCCCCTCTCCTCAACCTTTCCCTACTTATTTCTCTCTATTCTCTTCTCCCTCTCAGGTACACCACACACTCCTCCTCTGCTATCATGCCAAAGCTCTTTCTTTGGTAGTACTTTACAGCCCTGCCTCTGTCAGACCCTTTCTTTCCCTCAAGGTCTCAGCTACTCAAAGCAAAGCTGCTTTAGGTAATTTCCCCAAATAAGGAACACTCTGGTACTAGTAGCTATTAAGAAAACTGACCTTTCACCTCCACATATAAGCACAAGTCTTACTTTCTTTGAACCCCTTATACTCTAAGAGGCTTAGAGCCTGCATTGTTATATAGATCCATTTCTCTATTGTGGTGTGGTAATGAAACAGATCAAATACATTATACATCAAGAAGAGGCTATCCTCTGATTCACAGAAAGACTTGCAATGGACTGGACTGGAACCCACAGTTCCATTAAGCACAAGACTTGGAATCTGAGAGTATGGCAGTTTCAGATTAAGGGGACTTAAAAATCTCATGGAGCTAATAAGGGTTAATCTAAACTTTTCAGGTTATGTCTTATTTTTTTTCTTTAAAGTCACCTAAATGAGAATGATTATTGTTTCTACATGAGAATAAACCTTTGAACCATCAATCCCAAAGGCACAACTGTGCTGCCAACATTAGTTTCCCAGGTAACCAAAACAAGGGCAGAAAACCCTTTCCGGGACTGGGTCCTGTCATTCAAAGTTTCTTTCACATAGTGCTTACCCAACCTCAGTTTACATCAGAGTTCTCATTAAAACACAGTTTGCTGGGCCCCACCCGGGAGTTTCTGATTTAGTAGTCTGTGATAAGAATTTTATTTTCTAAATGCAAATAAAGAGAATTTAAAATTAAAAGATTAAACTGTGTGTGTGCATGTGTGCACACACACTCACACCAACCCTACATATCTACTGTAAACGTGGGCTTACTTTTTAGTTTTTCTCATCATGGCCTAGGCTGCGTCCCGTTCCCCAGGCAGATTGGGAAGAACTGGGAATCACAGAAGATGCTAGCATACCACATTTCCCCACCCCATTTTTTAAGGGCTGGCATTTAATCCAATCGAGAAACATAGAACCCCTACCTAATTGGCTTCATATCATCCCAGAAGACAAGACTTCTATGTTGGACAGTGTTTTCAAAGCTTTCTAGATGAAGGGAAAAAGACTACCCAAACCCATGATGGTTAGTCCACCAAGCTGGAACTGAATCTTTAACTTTCAAGGATTCTTCAGTATAGGAATAGAGTAAATTTCTGGGACAGAGAGAATATAAGGGCCTATGAATCAGGTCTTATGCATGTCTGCCTTCATAAGGACAACTGTTCTTCCAGAATCCTCCTAAGACCCTGGGGATTCCTCATCCTAAGCTTTGTAACCCTGGTGACCATCAGCTCACCCTGAGATTGGCCCAGTCTTGGCCAATCTCACCAAAACAACCACTTTTCCCACTGACTGATGTGTGTCTCATCTAGTGCTATTTTTTCCTATGACTAAAACCCCCTTTTATGCTCTGTATGTTCCATCATAACTGATTATTTGATACAGGGATATATGAATAACCAGATATTTTTCATGTTTAATTACATAGCTCTGCCAGACATCATGTCTCTCTGATGAAGAGTCCTTGTAACCCAATGCCATTAAGAATAATTTAAGCTTTTTTTTTCTTGTTATTTGGTGTTTTCTTTTAAAAATGGAACGACCAAAAAATAGCAGCTATTGAGTCAGCCTGAGATTTAGCCCAGCTAGTTAGGTTTCACAGTGAAGAATAATGTTGTTATTAAGTATTTCATAATAAAAAATGAGCTTAAAACAAAGTCCACCTTAAATCCTGAGAAACTGGATTATCTTGTAGATGAGAGACATTGCTTATTTGAGCATGCATTGCTGGATCCCACCAGCCAAAAGCATCCTGCAAGTGTGTGGCTATTTCTCCACTAACTAAACAAGAGAATGGTAAGAAAGGGAGCCCTTGGTGAAGCTGTGAATTCACAAACAGTTGTCTTTGTTCTTGGCCTCCTCCTTCATCTTTTGCCCTTAACTAACTGGATATATGGGTACCTGCTTGAAATTTTTCTGCAAGATTAAAATCATTACAAGATTTAAACATTAAAAGTACTGCAACTTTAGTAATTAAATGAAAATAGGTCCTGACAGTAGCAAACACCCCTCTTCACTTTTTAAACTTTCTGCACCTCACCTCGATTCCACCAAAAATATTGCTACTCTTGGTCATGTTGTTTTGGGGAGGAGAAAAAAGTCTTTCTGGAATACAATTTCTGTTCATTTCATTAAAGGAAAAATGTATAGGTAATAATGAGTTCAAAGTTCTCCACTGCTATACCTATCAATCCTAACAGCTAATGTTATTGAGTACATGTACTATAATAGGCCAGTTACTTTGCAAGATGCCTTACACATGTTATTCCATGGAATTTTCACAAAATCTCCACCAGTAATATTTAATGAAGAAATAAAGGCAGAGAAGAGTAAGTAAATAGCCCAATGCCACATAGCCATCAATGGCAAGCCAATGTGACTACGAAACCCATGTTGTACTCTGAAGATGGGAATACATTCTTGCTTCTCAGTAGAGAAGAAAATCTGACCCTAGAGGAGGAAAGGACGTCTTCCATAATAGACCTTGCCGGCTGTAAAATAGACTATTACAGGGGGATATAAAAAGCAGGCAGAAAGAAGATATTAATGACACTTGAGACTCCTTTTTGGAATCTTTGCATTTTCAGATGCTGAGTTGGAAAATCTCTCTGTTCCTAATTACTTTTGACAATCTCAGAAATGAAGTCAGGTCAAAAATATAGTCGGAATACTCAGTCAAAATATCCAGGCTGCAGCTGAATTTATTACCAAAGGACAGAAAATAATTTGATTTTGGTGAATTCGACTCGGTAATTGCTTTAAAAAAAGTTGGCAGAGGCAAAGCTGAAAATATAAATAATTGGAGGAACAATAATCATTATTATTATGGACATGCAAGGTACATTCCTACAGAAGCAGATAAATACCTAAGTCAGCACTTAAATCATAGCTTCTAAATTTATCTGTCCTCTGCGATGCTAAAGCAATGTTCTAAACAACCTAGAGGAATGATGGAACTGAATAATGAAAATAATGAAGCAGAACACTGTCCTTGCAACCTCTAAGGCCTCTATGTTTAATCTTCAAAAGAATTCATTGTGAGATACAGAAGCTGTGTAGGAACAAATTCCTCTTTTGTCCTTGGAACCAGCCTTGTTCACCTGGTCCATACGTTTCCTCCTGCCATTTCCCTGACTGGCAGGCCTTGGACACGCTTTGCCTTCCTGGGTCCTGCCACACTCAGGTCCAGTTTAGGTTTGCTCCCCCAGATCTCCTTCCCTGACCACCCCACACAGCATGAATGGCCCATTCAATAGACAGTTATTGTACATGGTCTTGTGGTCATGCTTAAATTAGAGACATATGAAATCATGCTCAAAGTCACTAATCATCACAGAGATGCAAATCAAAACAGCAGTGAGGTACCATCTCATACCTGTCAGAATGGCTATTATCAACAAATCAATAAAGGATGAGTGCTGGAGAGGATGTGGAGAAAAAGGAACCCTCTTGCCCTGCTGGTGGGAATGCAGACTGGTGCAGCCATTATGGAAGAAAGTATGGAGATTCCTCAAAAAATTAAAAATGGAACTCCCATTTGACCCAGTAATCCCACTTCTGGGAATATATCCCAAGAAATCAGAAACACCATTCAGAAAGGACATATGCACCCCTATGTTCATAGCAGCACAATTTACAATAGCTAAGATTTGGAAATAGCCTAAGTGCCCATTAGTAGATGAGTGGATTAGAAAACTGTGGTACATCTACACAATAGAATACTATGCTGCTATAAAAAAAGAAGGAACTTTTACCATTTGCAACAGCATGGATGGAACTGGAGAGCATTATGCTAAGTGAAATAAGCAAGTCAGAGAAAGATAAATATCACATGATCTCACTCATATGTGGGATATAATGAACAACATAAAGTGATGAACAAAAATAGATCCAGAGACAAAGAAACACTGAACAGACTGTCCAACCTCAGAGAGAAGCCAGGGAAAGGGGGGTGGGGTGGGATAAGAGATCAACCAAAGGACTTGTATGCATGCATATTCACATAATCAATGGACACAGACACTGGAGCAGTGGGGGCTTGTCCTGGGGAGTGGGAATGGTGGTGGAGGGGTCAATTGGGGGAAAAGGGAGACATATGTAATACTTTAAACAAACAAACAAACAAACAAATAAATTATTGAGGGCCTCCCAGAACTTTTGTTTATATTGGTTATATGTATTGATATTTACTGTATTAAAAATTAAAACAGAAATTTTTAAAAAGACAATTTAAATCTTTAATCATATTTTGACTTTTAGTGTATAGCAGCCTTGTCTCTATCTAGTTTGGAAGCTCCTCAAGGCAAGTTTTGCATTCAGTGTGATTAGGTGGAGAGCAGAGCTATTAACTCTGGTAGAAAAAGGCAATGGCACCTGGCTAGCGTGGCTCAGTGGTTGAGCTTCAACCTGTGAACCAGGAGGTTGTGGTTCAATTCCAGGTCAGAGTACATGCTGGGGTTTTGGGCTAAATCCCCAGTGTGGGGCATGCAGGAAGCAGCCAATCAACGATTCTCTCTCATCATTGATACTTCTATCTCTCTTTCCCTCTCCCTTCCTCTCTTTAAAATCAATAAAAATACATATTTCTAAAAAGGCAATGGCACTATTGGACAGTCGTGGAAAGTAGTGGGAAGAGGAGGCAAGCTGAAAATGCAGGGGTAGAGGTGGGAAATACAACAATTTATAAGGTGTAAAGCTCAAGAGAAAAGTCTGGTAGATCTATATAAGGAAACTGGTTAAAATAAAAGTTTGGGGATAGTAGCACTAAAAGTTTGGAAGCAAAAGGACAGATAAAAAGTAGCTGCTGATTCAAAGCTGAAGAAGATGAAGACAAACTGGGAAAGTGAGCAGGAATGGTACAAAAGAAAGAACAAGATTAGGAGTCTGATGCTGAACTTGGACTCTGGTTTTACCACTTCCTATTTCAGTCCAATGAATCCAGTTCCCAATTCACTGTGGTTTTCTCATCTGTAAAAAGCAGATAAAAGGACTTATCTGGAAGCACTGCTGGGAGGGTAAAATGAGATAACGTTCATAAAGAGCCTGTCGGTGTTTAACACCCTGCAGCTGTTAGAACATGTGCCTTTCTTTCTACACTGGGGGAACTGTGAGATGACTATCAGAATCACGGGATTGGAAGTGGGTTCAGTGGGAAAATATAGGAGATATTTTCGAACCCAAGAGCCAACCTAACATGCATATAGTAGATATCTGAGTTCCACCTCTGTAACAATGAAAGTAAGGAAATGACAAGGACATGTAAGCACTAATTACACACCTATTATAACTCAAGCACTCTTTTGGACTTGAGGGAGCCAAAGATGGTAAAGAAGGCATGGTCCATGCATCCCTCATCCCAAATAATCAGAAGTATTTCAGAGTAGATTAAATACCAAAGGTCTGGAAATTTTTTTTTTATATATATTTTATTGATTTTTTACAGAGAGGAAGGGAGAGAGAGATAGAGAGTTAGAAACATCGATGAGAGAGGAATATCGACCAGCTGCCTCCTGCATATCTCCCACTGGGGATGTGCCCGCAACCCAGGTACATGCCCTTGACCGGAATCGAACCTGGGACCCTTCAGTCCGCAGGCCGACGCTCTATCCACTGAGCCAAACCGGTTTCGGCAAATTTTAAATAACATTATTTGAAGCTAGAATATAAACTGGCGTAACAAATTACATGCTAGTCAACTCAATACCATTTGTGGAAAAATACTAGGAGCATTTGTGAAAGGAGCAACTTGACAAGCATAAGGTAATTTGATTAGGAACATGAAATATGCTTCTAGTGGCAAAAGATGTTATAACAGCTCACTGGTCAGCCTCCTTTGAAGTCATTTACTGCCATGGTGTCTGATTTTGGACCAACATTCCTCCTAATAACTATATTGGATTTGGAGCACCAACCATATGATAGCTAATAGCTTAAACTTTTATTAGGTGTAAAAATAGAACACGGAACAAAAAGGATGAAATCCAATTTCAAGGAAACTAAATGTTGAGGATGAAAAAGATAGTATGGAAAAATAGATATTTCAAATCTGAGAAAATCCCAGATAAAATATATACTTTTAAATTCCCACAGAGTTTGCATTTGGAATATGTATTTCATCCTTTCAAGTATACTGTATGGAAACCAAAAAAAAATATTAAACAATAGTTGATTGATAATATAAGGCAATATTAGGCAACTTGATACATTCTAGTAAGATTGTAGTTATTCTTGTGATGTCTATGTGGGAATTAAGAATTAATGATGTCCAATGAAAGAATGGAAAAAAAGTAAATCACTCTTAATAAACTAAGGCATCACTTAGTGAAGATGGTCAAGAGGAGATATCTGGTACTAGATGGAACTCTCGAAATGAACTTTCCCCAATTCCTTAGATAATTCGTGATGGAATCATCCCCTTTGATTTTCTCCTGGTCTTCATCAGGCTCTGCTTTGCAATGCTCTGCCTACAAGTCAAATGGTAAGCAGTGGCTGAGCATGACTTCTGCCAGCCTGAGGGCCAAATGGGCAGTAAGGATGTCCAGCTCTCTCTCCAAGTGCTCTCTAAAGGCTCCAGGTAAAGTGTGGAGGAAGTACACCAAGCATCTAAGTCAGCTTCATGTCAGATTTATCCCACTGTGGGTGTGGAATTGTCCTCTCACATGAGATCAGCCCCCAGAGCCTCACACACTGTCATTTGGATGCCCAGGTTTTAGCCCACCCGAGAGCAGCAAGTTCATATCAACATTTAGCTTTATTTTCAGTGGTGACTCTTTTGCCATACTCCAGCAATAACCTGCTGTGTGAGTGCAGTCAGACCATATCATTTGTATTTGTCTTGGGGAGACAATCACAGCCACCTCAAAATACTATAGCATTATAAAGTGCCATCCTTCAACCTCCATCCTTTTCAGAGACCTTCCTGAAATGCCTTCTGAATTAAAATCATAATGTCCGCACCACCTATCTCACCAGGTTATCTGGGGGTTGAAACAAGCTAATTCATATCAAAAGCTGTTGAAAAAGTTGAAACTACTATACAATATAAAAATAAGACATTAAAAAATAAGACTGTTTTTAACACTACCATTTTCTATGGGATCAGTTTTTGTTGTTTTTTCAACCTTCGTAGAGGTCATAGTACTGCAAACAATCTCTAAATATTTGATTCTGTTGCAAATGACAACTTAATAAGTGAAACCTCCTATTTGTTCATTTTTTTTTTACTACAAAGTGAAAAACTAAGTGCTGAGATAAAAATTAACGATATGAAGACATTTGACTCTTACCTCCTTGATAAATGGGATGTTTTATTCATCTCTGTCTCCCTAAGACCTAGCAAAAATGCAGATCCCATAATAGAAGATTCATAGGTAATTTTTGGCTTTAATAAGAAACATTCTGCAGGTCACACAGCTCATCAAAATAATACAGATCCTCAACTTCTTGTTTCTCTTTGAAGAAAGAGAATGCACAATTAATTTTCTTCATGTGAATGCTTGTGAAGTGCCAAACATTGTTTTAAAGAACAATATCTCCTGTTGCCTTCCTTTTCTAATGATGAGCATTCCCCAGTTCCCTCAAATACCCACGGAAGTTCTTTATTTCTCTCTTGATGGTCAAAGCCTGGGTGAATTTCCTGTCATAGTGACGGGCAGAATGAGGCCTTACTGCCAACTTCACATATATGACTGCTGCAATGAATATCTGGGTTTGGGTTGCACACTATTTTATGTTAGTTAAAATGAAGAAGAAAGATAAATATGGAAAATTAATTCAATATAAAAACTCCTTATATGGCTGGTGAAATGACTAAGAAGCCATGTTACGTTTTACCATCCCCAGAATAATCTTCAACTTGGTCAGAAGTCAGAATACTCACTTTAATATCAGAAAGACAAGGGGTTGCCTACAGATGTGATATGGGTGAGACGGATTGCAAAGGGACATGAGGAAACAATGGTAATGTTTGGGATCTTGATTGCAGTGGTAGTTTCATGGATGTATATGTCTGTTAAAACTCATTCAATGACACCCATTAGGTATATGTAATTTACTATAGATAAATTACACAAGAATAAAGTTCTCAAAAAGGGGAGATGGCAGGGCAAATTAAAAACACAGCAAGAATTAGCAGGCGAGAAAGAGAAAGAAGCTTGGCATTAACCCTAGTAGGGCTGTCAAAAATCGTCAAATGCATGTTTCCTAAAGTGGGTTTCATTCAACAATAGTCCTGCAAGAGGAGAAGAAAAGTACTCTTCAAGGTCAAATAAATATTGGAAATGAATAAATGTTCTATCGGTGTATGTCATCGTAATAAATAGGCTTTAAGAAGTCCTGCAAACAAATTTTGTTTAATTTCTTTTACCTGGCATGCCCAAACTAATTTCAAGTGAAATCTATTTAAAAATGGCCTTGTCTGGCCCCTTCCTTTCATGTGGATCTAAGGAAAGTTACATAGCTAAGTAGGAGACAGTGTTGGTTAAGAGCACAAGCTTTGACAGAATAGGACTACTTAGCAGAGAGATTTTGGACAAGTCATGAAAACCCTCCAAAACTCAGTTTTCCCCTCTGTAAAATGGGATAACTAAAAGAACCTAAATCTGAGGGTTGTTCTGAGAAGTAAACAAGTAATTCATTTAAGTGCTGAGGACTGAATACATCAGGCTCCAATAAATACTAGATTTATAGGAGTAGGCAAGTTGTGACTAGAGTTCACATTTCAGATGTATTCCAGTGCATCACCTTAGATTTTTGAGCCATTGACAAGAAAACATCCTCTGTATAGGCTGTCAGATGGGAGGGTGTTTTGGGTGAAAAGAGTGAAGGGATTAAGCAAAGAAAAAAACTCATGGACACAGACAACAGTATGATGATATCCAGAGGGAACAGGGGTGCGGCAAGGTAGAAGAAGGTAAAAGAGGAATAAATGGTAATGGAAGGAGACTTGACTTGGGGTGGTAAACACACAATATGATATATAGATTATGTATTATAGAATTATATACCAGAAACCTATATAATTTTATTAGTCAATATTACCCCAATACATTCAATTAAAATGAATTAATTAAAAAAGAAGTCCTGGCCGGGTAGCTTAGTTGGTTGGAATGTCATCCCATGTACCAAAGGGTTACAGGTTTGATTTTCGGTCAAGGCACATACCTAGGTTTCGAGTTCAATCCCTAGTCAGGGCACAAGTGGGAGGTAAACGATAGATGTTTCCCTCACATCAGTGGGTTTTTTTCTCTCTCTCTCTCTTGTTTCACTTCTCTCTAAAAATCGATGAAAAATATATCCTTGGTTGAAGATTTAAAAAAAGAAAGAAACACCCTCTGTATGGGTCAGGCTCTCCAGCGGACAGTCATTGCCCATACTGAGTATTCCACAGCTGACCTCCTTGTCATTCATTTCATCTCACAAGTGGCTCTGAGAAAAAGCAAACGATGCAGGATTGACTCCAGGTGAAAGAGAAATTCATCCTCCCAGAGCTGACTATGAAGTTAATCAAATCAATCAAAACTTTTCATGATTCCTTCAAATAAAGATACAGTGAGCCTCCATAAGGGGGGGTTTGGAGTGAAGAGGAGCATTAAAGTAGAAAGCTCAGAGAAGTCTCTGTAAAACAAAAAACAGAAACCAATTCTCCATTTGGTTTACCTCCAATGGACCTGAACCAAACACCCACACACTTAAGTTTACTGAGAAATGCAGCTGATGGTTAACATTCGCACTTTTATTTAATTATCCTGCTCTATCCACAAGTCCTCATCTACAAATTGATGGCATGAGCAATCTGTACTCCATCAGAGGTGGAGCCCACTGCATAGCACAGCAGCTTTTCAGAACACATACTGAGAAAGGATGGGGTTGCCATAGCAACACCATCTGGCACTGGCACTGCCTACTCCTCCCTCCCCTTAGCACTCCCCTGTCTAGGCCCTCATCTTCCCTGACAGATTGCTTTATTTTTTTCACTTTATGATTTATATGGACAAAGAGTGCATTTAAGGGCACACCATGTTAAGCTCTGGATCTTTGTGTAGGAAAAGCACTAATGATCAACATGATAACTATGTCCAATTATTTTCAAATGAAGATGCACATGAGAACCATCCATGACTTGAAGCCCAGGTGCCTGGGTCCAGAACTATGGATTCAGACTTCCTAGGAATTCAGCCTTACTTAATAATAATAAGCTCCACAAATTGGAGAACCACTAATTTACTCCAATTCTTTGATTTTATACATAAAAAAATAAGATCCTAAAGCCCCAGGAAGTGAATGAACCAAACCTCCTGACCCTCTTGCAACTTATTTATATTGACAGGCAAACAGCCCAATTTAATGTCCCCAAGTTCCAGGAGCATTATCTGCATATGCCTGCTTTGTGCCTAGTTGTATGGAAATATGCTTTCCCCAAATTCCCTGCCTCTAATTTTCTTGATTGATTAGCTGCTTGGCTGAGTGTAGCTGCATATAAAGAATCTCTGGAAATTCTAGAAGAAGCCTTCTAGCTGACATATGTTTATGTTGGATTCTGTATAAATTTTCTATCAAATATACAAACCTACAAATTTTATTTCTGGGCTAGATAATGGCTAAAAATCCCCTCCTCCAATTTGTGAGTATTTATTATCCTTTAAAATTGGATTCATAAATAATATACAGACACTGGGTTATGATTATTTGTAAATTAGGAAAACTTTATTTTCTAGTCTTTAGAAATAAATGGCAAACAACTTTTCTTTGATCCCCAAAAGTTTATGAAAGTTACACTAAATATGGGACCTGCCTATAAGGACAAATTAATAATATACTATTTTGTGTTTATTTTTGAACTACCAGCTCTTAGAAATTGATAAAATTTCAGTGAATTTCCACCAAGCCAGATTCTGGATGGAAAGTAACTAAGATTTAGACTGTTGATTGTTAGACTGAGGCACTCTCATGATAAATGATGCCATTGGGGCCCTAACCGGTTTGGCTCAGTGGATAGAGCATCAGCCTGTGGTCTAAAGGGTCCCAAGTTCGATTCCGGTCAAGGGCATGTACCTTGGTTGTGGGCACATCCCCAGTAGGGGGTGTGCAGGAGGCAGCTGATCAATGTTTCTCTCTCATTGATGTTTCTAACTCTCTATCCCTCTCCCTTTCTCTCTGTAAAAAATCAATAAAATATATATATATATATATATATATTTTAAAATGATGCCATTGGGTAGCAACTTCCTACCCCTACTTAACCCAAACTCTTTTGGTGGGTTGGAGTGCAAAGAGCAATCCTATGAAGCAGATGCTACTATCTGCCTACCACCTTTCAGCTAAAGAGGAGTTTCTCAACTTCAGCACTATTGCTTTTTGGGTGGGATAATTCTTTGCTGCAGGGGCTCTTGCATTGTAGGATATTTAGTAGCATCCTTGGCCCCTACTCACTAGGTACCAGTATCACTCCTCTCTGTTGAGGCAACCAAAATTTCTCCAGACACTGACAGCTACCCCTGAGGCAGCAAATCACCGTAGTTGAGAACCACTATTCTAGAGTTTATTGGCCTGGAATATCCCATCTGTGATTCTTTCCTGCAACTACTTTTAGAATAATGTTTCCCTTCAGAGCTTCAGACAAACTACCTGCTTAATTCTTTTATTTTAACATCTTTATTGAGATATAATTCATGTACCACAAAATTCACCCACTTAAAGTGTACAGTTCAGTGATTTTAGTATATTCACAGATTTGGGCATCCATCACCACATGCTAAGTTTAGAATACTTTCATCACCTCAAAAAGAAACTCTAACCATTAGCAGTCACTCCCCTCTCTACTCTCTCTCCAGCTCTAGGTAGCCATTCACTAATCTACGTTCTATTTCTATAGATTTTTCCATTCTGCATTTTGCACATATATAGAGTCATGTAATATATAGTCTTTTGTGACTATTTTCATAATGCTTTCAAGGCTAAGCTATGTCATAGCATGTATCAGCAATTAAGTAATTTTTATTATTGAATAAAATTCCACTGTATGAACATACCACATTTTATTTAACCAGTATTCAGTTCATGGACACTTTAGGTCATATTTATTTTTTGGCTTTTTTTTTTATCTTTATTGATTTCAGAGAGGAAGGGAGAGGAAGAGATAGAAACATCAATGAGAGAGAATCATTGATCGACTGCCTCCTGCACTCCCCCTACTGGGGATCGAGCCCACAACCTGGGCATGTGCCCTTGGCCGGAATCGAACCTGGGACCCCTCAGTCCACAGGCGGATGGTTTATTCACTGAGCCAAACCAGCTAGGGCTGGCTTTTATAAATAATGTTTTATGAACATTCATGTATGTGTGTGTGTGTGTGTGTGTGTGTGTGTGTGTGTGTGTGTTTCCATTTCTCTTTGGTGTATATATTGGAGTGAATTTTCTGGTCATATATTAACTATGTATTTAACTTTTTGAGGAACTATCAGACTGTTTTCCAATGGCTGCACCATTTTTTATTATCAGCAGCAGTGTATGAGGATTCCAATTGCTCACAGGTCTCGTGGTCTACCTACATTTACTGGGATGCTGTTGCCTAGGTGTTTGTTCAATTTAGTGAAATTACGTAAATGCTGGGCTGGATGCATGCCTTTGGTGATAAAATAAATGTAAAAATAAACATCCTCTTGTCTGCAGATGTTGAGGTTTTATTATCACTATTCATGCCAATTTTTGTCAGAAAAGAAGGCCTAAAGAGCAGTCGTTTAAAACCAAACATTTTGGTTTAAAAAAACTACTCCATTTCTACCCACTGTCGTTTAAGCTATCTATCTTTAACATCCCTGTGAAACAAGTCACTTCATTCAAATGCACAATGTTCAGTTAGCTACTTCCAGAAGAAGTTGACATTTCCAAATGGACCTTCTTTTCATGCATTTGCTGAGCTTTAGTTTACTATTTATATGTCCAAGGTTGGACAGTTGATTACACAAGCTATAGAATTTTCTTGAAACTATGCATGGAAAGAATAGCTTGCCCAATTATTCATGTGGTTACACTAACAATTATTTTCTGGGGAGAACTGTGAACCGCTGATAAATGCTTCCTCTGATTACCTTTAAGGGGAGATGCAGAAGATGTTCATTCAGGAACATGTCTTTCTCCTCAACTTTTTTTTTTATTGATTACAGAGAAAGGAAGGGAGAGGGAGAGAGAGGAAGACGCATCAGTGATGATAGAGAATCATTGATCGGCTGCCTCCTGCATGCCCCGCACTGGGAATGGGTCTGCAACCCAGGTATGTGCCCTCACTGGGAATCTAACCGTGATCTCCTGGTTCATGGGTGGACACTCAACCTCTGAGCCACACCAGCGGGGCTCCCCTCAGCTTTTAAACAAGTGAGTCCTACCCCCAAGCTCTTCAGTCATTTAAGCAACGGTTCCATATTTAACTGATATTACAGGATCATGGCACTTCAGGTAACGACACATGGACAACTTGTACATTAGGCACTTGCTATTTATCAGCAACTAGGCTTACTTTAAAAAACTATTTTAACTATCACAACAACCCATTAAAGTAGATATTATTTTACCCGATTGATAAGTATGAAAACTGGGAGCTTAAGTAACTTCCCCCATCTCCCAGTTAGGAAACAGTAGAGTTGGGATTTTTACCAGGCTGGGCTGTGCTTATATTCACTCCTTGGTTGGGACTTGTTTGGGATATGCAATTTGGAACATTCAGTGGCTCAATATTTTCAAATTTGTCACAGAAAAAAACAGGATTTAATTAGCAATGCATGATGGATAGAAAATCATTTCATTTTCCTAGACACTCTGAGATATCCCTGGATTAATCTGGACTCATATACAGCTTGAGCAATATCCTTTTCTCTGTCCCCACAATCCAAAGACTGCTTATTCTAACTGTGCTTTGTCATGATACCTTGGTCCCATGCTGAAGGATCAGGAGCCCATAGCACTGCTTTTGGCTTTTATTATGAAAAGGCAGTGGTTAAGGTCATGGATGAAAAGTCATGCTGTGTCGATCACTTGTAGTTGGGTAAACTTGGGCAGTTTTTAAACTTCTCTGTGCTTCATTTTTCTCATCTGCAAAATGGGCATGTGTGTTGTCCCTACTTCATGTGATTGTTGTGATAATTAAAACAGTTAACCCATGTCAAGTTCCCAGGACATTGCCTGGCATAAGGGTAGGACAAAATGTGTACCCTATAGGACATTTAGATCAAATAGGGATTTTTTTATTCCAAGCAATAGAAACCTATTTTGCCTAAATTATGCAAAGGGAATTCAATGGGAGGAAGTTCATAGGACATAGGAGTCAGGGGAAGAACTGGAACCCCAGGGAGCTGTAGAATCCAGACAGCGAAAGAAATGGAGAGCCTGTTACATGGTCTGTTATGAGGATCCATGGAATAAAATGTTGTTTATTTTTAAAAGTATACATACATTGTTCTTCTAAACAGTACCTGCCCAGATGGCTATAACTCAACAACAAAATGGCTCAATTAAAAAATGGGCAAAGGACTTAAATAGATATTTCTACAAAGAAGATATGCAAATGGCCACTAAGCATATGAAAAGATGCTCAATAGCACTAATCATTAGGGAAATGCAAATCAAAACCATAGTAAGGTAACACCTCACACCCATTAGGATGGCTACTATTGAACAACAACAGAACATAATAAGGCTTTCAAGGATGTGAAGAGATTGGAATCCTTGTGCACTGTTAGTTGGAATGGTGCAGCCACTATAGAAAATAGTATGGAGATTCCTCAAAAAAATTAAAAATAGCATTACCATATGATCTAACAATTCCAATACTAGACAATTGAAAGCAGGGACTTGGACAGATATTTGTACACCCATGTTCATAGCAGAATTATTCACAATAGCCAAGTGGTGGAAACAACCCAGGTGTCCATTGGTGGATGAATAATTAAACAAAATGTGGTATATACAGGGTGTCTCAAAATAATGTATACACACTTTAACAGATGGTAGCTCAATTTTGAAAATTAAATGTATTTTAATAAACAGTGCCTTTATAATTATCCAAAGTATGCATACACATTTTGGGGGCACCCTTTAAAAGGAATATTCAGCCTTAAAAAGAAGGAAATTCTAACATTAATATTCAACCTTAAAAGGAAGGAAATATTCAGCCTTAAAAAGGAAGGAAATTCTTAACACATGTTATGACATGGATGAACCTTGAGGAATGTATAAGGAACTCCTACAATTCAACAGCAACAATACAACAAAATGGCCCAATCAATAATAAATGAAATTAGCCAGTCACAAAAGGGCAAATATTATATTATTCCACTTATATGAGGTATGTAGAGTAATCAAAATCAAAGAGACAGAAAGTAGGGTGGTGGTTGTCCTCATTTTGGGGGGAAATATGGGAGAACAAGGAAATGAGGAATTGTTGTTTAATAAATAGAGTTTCTGTTTTGCAAGCAAAGAGTATTTAATATGAGTATATTAGTGTCACTAAACTGTACACACAAAATGGTTGAGATGATAAAATTTTGTTATGTGTATTTTACCACAGTTAAAAGTTTTTTAAATCAAGTCACATAAGATACCCCATATATTTGTAAATTGTTAAAATTTTAAATTGCTCAAAAGTAAAAGATGAAATGATAATAATAAGTTTTTTAAAATCTTGAAACTGAATAAAAATAAAAACTCTCCTTTTCATATCAGACAAGATCTGGATACTGTTGATATTTTAAGTCCTTAAAACTATAAGAAGAATAAAAAAAGAGAATAGCCCTTCAACTTCAAAATAGTAAATGATTTTTTGAGGGCAAAGAGTGCAAATCTTAAAAGAAAGCATGGATATTTACCAGAATCTATCATTTCTGTTCATTGATAACCCCATTAAAAAGTGAAAGTGCAACCCCAGCCAGGAAGACTGTATCTGCAGCTCATGTAACAAAGAAAAACTGCTATCCAGTATATGTAAGTAATTTCCACAAATCAATAAGACAAACCATTGGAAAATGGATAAAACATATGGGAGGAAACATTACAGATGAAGGAACAAAGAACAATAAATATATGCAAAGACATTCAATTTCAATAGTAATCAGGGAAATTAAAATTCAAACAATACAACAGCCTTTCAGAACTGTCGATTGGCTAAGATGAGAAGTCTGAGGCTACCAAGTGTTGGAAATGATGTAGAGCCAAGGAAACTCATTCACTGCTGCTTGGAGGGTAAATTGGCACAACCATTTGGGAAAAAAATTGACCACATTTAATAAAATTGAAGATGCATATATGCGATGACCTAGCAAGTTCTTTCCTAGGCACATGTGGTCAAGAAGATATAGACAAAATGTTCATAAGAGAATGTTGTCATAGTAAACATTTTGCAGTAGCATAATTCCATCCACAGAGACCTCTGTAAATCAACTGTGGCACAGGTATACAATGGCATGTAATCCAGCAATGAATATACATGAACCAAAGCTGCACATAACAATATGGATAAATCTTACAAACATGATGTTTAGGGGGAAAACTAAGTTGCAGTAGAATATATAATATCACTATTTTATTTATAGACATTTTTAGAACATGTAAAATTGTGTGTGCCTAAGAATAAAACTGCTGAGTCCTAGGGTATGTGAATCTTAAGTTTTAAGAGGCAATACCAAATGTTTCTTAGGGAATGCTTTGTAGTGTTTCTTGTGGTCAGATGTGACCACAAGAAAGGGACACAGGAGAAGGGCATGGGGAACAAAGTGTACTATACTCAGGTTTTAGAGCAGTGGTTCTCAACCTTCCTAATGCCGCGACCCTTTAATACAGTTCCTCATGTTGTGGTGACCCCCAATTTCATTGTTACAAATTGAACATAATTAAAGCATAGTGATTAATCACAAAAACAATATGTAATTATATATGTGTTTTCCGATGGTCTTAGGCGACCCCTGTGAAAGGGTCGTTCGACCCCCAAAGGGGTCGCGACCCACAGGTTGAGAACCACTGTTTTAGAGAGTAGAGAGACTGAATCACCCCACACTGTGAGAGACCAGAAGGGATGAGCACCAAGGGGGTGGGTTCAACCAAATAAGTAGGGAGGAAAGAGAGAGGAAGAGGGAGAGAGAGAGAATTGGTGGGGAAGTGCCTTTATAGGGGACTAGGATGGTGAGCATTTGAATATCATTCTGTTAGAACAAACGATTTTGTGGATATTTTATTTTTACCTATTTATTTTACCAATATATTTTTATTGCTTTCAGAGAGGAAGGGGGAGGGAGAGAGAGATAGAAACATCAATGATGAGAGAGAATCACTGATTGGCTGCCTCCTGCACGCCCCCTACTGGGAATGGAGCCTGCAACCCAGGCATATGCCCTTGACCAGAATGGAACCTGGGACCCTTCAGTCCGCAGGCCAACACTCTCTCCACTGAGCCAAACTGGCTAGGGCTTTTTTGGATATTTTAAATCTCTCTTCTTCCCAGCCCTTTATTTCAGTAAAGCCTTCCCCACCTACACAGACATAACAAGAGACATAAGCTCCTGCAGAATTTAGAGAAATCTTTGAAGAGAACATTGGATCCCAAGGCCCAAAGCCAGGGATAGAGAGATCAAATTAATTTCATCTACTTAGCAAAATCTAAGGCTCTTTACCTCAGCTCAGCCAACATTTGGGGAAGCCTGGGTAGTTACAGGGGCATGAGACAGTGTGTCTGAGGGAAGTTGGATATAGCTCTCATGGTGCTTCTAGAAAGATGAAAAATCTATGAAGCGTTAGTTTTCCTTGTAAACCACATTTTCATCCTTAGGGTTCATTTTTATGTTCCTACTACAGCTCTGAAGTAAGAAAGTGGCACTAGAATTGTAATTTACTTAACCGTTCAGACACTGGGATGTCCCTTGGAGGTTGCGAGATGCTGCGTATCAGCTATTTGTTCTTGTCTTTAAAACAGCACACACTTGCTCACAGTCCATTTAACCATGACCATGATCAACAAGCCCTTTCCTACCACCAGCCCAGAGTGAGACCCTCTCCCTTTTTCCAAATAAGGGGGAACAATAATCCTGCTCATTCAGGGAGGTACAGAAAAACAAGGGCTACCTTGACTACATGCAATGAAGTAAAAATCCCCAGCACCCCTAACTTTTGAAAATCAAAGCTCATTTTCACAATGGCAACAAATGGCACCAATTCCCACTGAGGAAATGTCAAGTGCTTAGTTATTTTGGTCTCCATTTGCTGTTCAGTGATAGGAACACAAGATATATCTTACTTATCTGTAGGCTAATGTTCTCTGGTTTCATTTTTAAAGGTTTGCATCATCTATAATGTATCTGGAATAAGGACTGGAGTAGAGAACCACATTTGCATTTTTACAGAGTTTGCCATTTGATACAGAACAATCCATTACAAAAGTTTTCCTTTCCCCACTTATGTTTAATGCCACCTTTAAATATAAACAATTCCCACGTGTATTTGCATCAATTTCCGAACTCCCCATATTATTTTGTTAAATTGACTATTTTCTCCTATACTATGCTGTTTTAAAATAGTTTTTATTGGAGAACCAAGATGGCGGCGTAGGGAGCGGACCTGTGTGTGCTGCTCTCTCACAGCATCATTGAAACTATCAACTATGAAGTAAACAACCGCCACTCAGAACCATGGGGAAGTTGGCCCAGTGGGAGATCTACAACTGGAGGAAAAGAAAGAAGCGCAGTGAGACTGAGTGGGAGCTACGGAGGCACCAAAACCAGAGGTACGCAGTCACACGCCACGCGGGCTGCAAATGGATTCTCGGTTTTTTACGAACCCTCGAATCCTCTGGGCTTGCTCGGGGCGGGTCTCTGAGGCCCCAGATCCCACAGGGAGAGGCGGCCACGGCCTTGCAGTGGTCGGAGAGCGAGGGAAGCTCTGATACGCGGCTGCTCGCCGGCACCGAGGGACAAGAAGTCCTGGTGTCCCGGAGAGGCGAGGGGCGCGGAGACGCCGCCATCGCTATTTCCTCCATGCTGGTGACTCCCTGTGACCCCGCCCTACCCTCAGGGCTGTGCCAGAGGCACAAGAGGGAATGACTGTGCTTTTACAAACTCTCAAATCCACTGAGCTGGTTCTGGCGGGTCTCTGAGGCCCCAGGCCCCAAGGCGAGAGACGGCACGGCCTTCCAGCGGTCAGAAAGCGAGGGAGGCTCTGGCGCTCGGCTGCTCGCCGGCACTGGGGGACGCAAAGTCCTGGTGTCCTGGATAGGCAAGGGGCCACTAAGTCTCCGCCCCGGCGACTCCCTGTGATCCCGCCCTACGAAATTTACATTCCCATCTGGGCTGTGCCAGACCCACAAGTAGAAGCGCCTTCTTCTGCAAACTTTCAAATCCACTGAGCTGGTTCAGGCGGGATCATGAAGCACCAGACCCTACGGGGAGAGGCAGCACGGCCTTGCAGCCATCAGAAAGCGAGGGAGACTCTGTTGCACAGCTGCTCGCCGGCACTGGGGGACACAAAGCCCTGGCAGAGAGTCAAGGGGCCGCGGAGACTCAGCCAGTGCTATTTGCTCCGCCATGGCGACTCCCTGAGTCTCAGCCTTAATCAATTTACATCCCCATCCAAGCTGTGCCAGGTGCACAAAAAGACCCACCTGCGCTTTTGCAGCCTATCCCAACAAATTGCAGACTTCAACTGCTCGCAGCCATGAGAGACACACTCAAGAAGCAGACCCAGGAGAACCAGGATGGCGGCATAAGGAAGAGACCTGTGCGTGCTACCTCGCACAACAACATCGAAACTACCAAATATCAGACAAACACCTATCATACAGAACCATGGGAAACTTGGCCCAGTGGAAGCTCTACAACTGGAAGGAGAGAAAGAACATTGAGACTGAGTAGGATGTGACACCAAGTACAGAGCCCAACCCAACAAACTGCAGATTTCAACTCCTCGCATAGAAAGAAGCGCATAGAGACTGAGTAGGATGTGCTGAAGCACCAAGTACAGAGCCCATCCCAGCAGGCTGCAGATTTCAGCTCCTTTCATCTGGGAGGGATGCAATCGGGGGGCAGAGTCGGGTCCGGGGCCGGCCAGGGCTGGGCTTGACTCGGCCGGCACTGTGGAACTGCTGTACCAGCAAGCGCACAAACATGCCCACTGGTCCCAGTCTCTGGTGGGGCGCTGCGGGACAGCAGACAGGCAGTCTGTGCACTTGGTGGAGGGCAGGAGCGCTGGATGTGCAACCACCAGGAACGCCTGGAGATTTTGTCTAGTGGGGAGCCGCCGGCATGGGACAGAAGGCCAAACTTCCTGTTTCCCCGGTAAGGCTGGGATGGCCCCGGTGAGGTTGAAACGGTCCCGGTGTGGTAGGGACGACCCCGGTCAGGTCGAAACGGCCCCGGTGTGGTAGGGACGACCCCGGCGAGGTTGAAACAGCCCCCGTGAGGTAGGGACGACCCCAGTCAGGTCGAAACAGCCCCGGTGTGGTAGGGACAACCCCGGTGAGGTTGAAACGGCTCCCGTGAGATAGGGACGACCCCAGTCAGGTCGAAACGGCCCCGGTGTGGTAGGGACGACCCCGGTGAGGTTGAAACAGCCCCCGTGAGGTAGGGACGACCCCAGTCAGGTCGAAACGGCCCCGGCGTGGTAGGGACAACCCCAGTCAGGTTGAAACGGCCCCCGTGAGGTAGGGACGACCCCGGTGAGGTTGAAACAGCCCCCGTGAGGTAGGGACGACCCCAGTCAGGTCGAAACGGCCCCGGCGTGGTAGGGACAACCCCGGTCAGGTTGAAACGGCCCTGGCGTGGTAGGGACAACCCCGGTCAGGTTGAAACAGCCCCGGCGTGGTAGGGACAACCCCGGTGAGGTTGAAACGGCCCCCGTGAGGTAGGGACGACCCCAGTCAGGTCGAAACGGCCCCGGTGTGGTAGGGACGACCCCGGTGAGGTTGAAACAGCCCCCGTGAGGTAGGGACGACCCCAGTCAGGTCGAAACGGCCCCGGCGTGGTAGGGACAACCCCAGTCAGGTTGAAACGGCCCCCGTGAGGTAGGGACGACCCCGGTGAGGTTGAAACAGCCCCCGTGAGGTAGGGACGACCCCAGTCAGGTCGAAACGGCCCCGGCGTGGTAGGGACAACCCCGGTCAGGTTGAAACGGCCCCGGTGTGGTAGGGACAACCCCGGTCAGGTTGTAACAGCCCCGGTGTGGTAGGGACAACCCCGGTGAGGTTGAAACAGCCCCCGTGAGGTAGGGACGACCCCAGTCAGGTCGAAACGGCCCCGGTGTGGTAGGGACGACCCCGGTGAGGTTGAAACAGCCCCCGTGAGGTAGGGACGACCCCAGTCAGGTCGAAACGGCCCCGGTGTGGTAGGGACGACCCCGGTGAGGTTGAAACAGCCCCCGTGAGGTAGGGACGACCCCAGTCAGGTCGAAACGGCCCCGGCGTGGTAGGGACGACCCCGGTGAGGTTGAAACGGCCCCCGTGAGGTAGGGACGACCCCAGTCAGGTCGAAACGGCCCCGGCGTGGTAGGGACAACCCCAGTCAGGTTGAAACGGCCCCCGTGAGGTAGGGACGACCCCAGTGAGGTTGAAACAGCCCCCGCGAGGTAGGGACGACCCCAGTCAGGTCGAAACGGCCCCGGCGTGGTAGGGACAACCCCGGTCAGGTTGAAACAGCCCCCGTGAGGTAGGGACGACCCCAGTCAGGTTGAAACGGCCCCGGTGTGGTAGGGACAACTCCAGTCAGGTTGAAACAGCCCCGGTGTGGTAGGGACAACCCCGGTGAGGTTGAAACGGCCCCCGTGAGGTAGGGACGACCCCAGTCAGGTCGAAACGGCCCCGGCGTGGTAGGGACAACCCCGGTCAGGTTGAAACGGCCCCCGTGAGGTAGGGACGACCCCAGTCAGGTCGAAACGGCCCCGGCGTGGTAGGGACAACCCCGGTCAGGTTGAAACGGCCCCCGTGAGGTAGGGACGACCCCAGTCAGGTCGAAACGGCCCCGGCGTGGTAGGGACAACCCCGGTGAGGTTGAAACGGCCCCCGTGAGGTAGGGACGACCCCGGTGAGGTTGAAACGGCCCTGGTGAGGCTCAGACGGCCCTGGTGAGGTTGAGACTGCTCCAGTGAGGCTGGGACAAATAAAGGGGACCAGTATGGACTGATGAACAGGTGTAGATACAGAAGCAGAGCAACATTGAACAGAATGTTAAACTACAATGGGGAGCCTGGGGAGGGTTGCGGGGGGGATTAAGAGACCAACTGAAGGACCTATATGCATGCATATAAGATTAACCAATGGACACAAGACACGGGACGGGGGGGGGGGGCGGGGGGTAGGGGCCGAGGGAATGTCATGGGGGGGAAAAAGGAGACATATGTAACACTCTTTGTAATACTTTAAGAAATAAAAATTATTATAAAAAAAAAAAAATAATAAAAAAAAAAAAAAAAAAAAAAAAATAGTTTTTATTTATGCAATGGTTTAATATAAATAAACAGGAATCTCCCTGGCTATTCTTACATATTTATTTCTCCAGCTGACTCCTGATATCATTATGTCAAGTTTCAAAATAGTGCTGAGAATATTCTTATTGGGATGACATTGAAAGTATAGATAATGTCAGTGGACTTAATATTTTCCTATTATTGGTTCCTCTTATGTGTCCTTTCATTAAACTAAGTGATCTTTTTAAGTATGCCATTACCAATCCAAAAAATTTTTGTGAAAAATTTTAATACAGAGAAGTTGTAAAACTAGTAAAATGATAAGCCATATATTCACTACCTTAGATCTAAATATTACTGATATTTGTCATATGTTATTTCTATTGGTGGGTGTTTATGCTATTTATATATTTGCTGAGTTATTTGCAAACATGTTATAGGCATTATAATACTTTATTCCTAAATATATCAGCATGTATACCCTAAAAAAGACATGCCCTTGCTAACCACAATATTATTATCATACCTGTATCATTTCATCTAATACTCAATCTCTATTCAAATTATCTCAATTGTCCTGAAAATGCCATTTACATCTTTTGGATTTTTGTTGCTCTTTGCAGCTTTGCTACATTTATTTATTTATTTACTTCTTTTCTTTCTTTGTTTAACATACTATAAATTTCACCCTTTAAAATATATAATTTAGTGAATTTTAGTATATTTACAAAGTTGTGCAACCATCACTACTATCTAACTCTAGAATATTTTCATTAACCCCAAAAGACACTCTGCACCATAACAGTCACTACCCATTTATCACTCTCCACTTCTCCATCCTCAGCTGGTGGCAATCACTAATCTACTTTCTGTCTCTATGGATTTGCCTGTTCTGAACATTTTATGTGAATGAAATCATACAATATGTAGCCTTTTGTGTCTGGCTTTTTTCACTTATATAATTTTCAAGGTTCTTCCATGTTGTACTATGAATCAGGCCTTCACTTCTTTTTTTTATTGAACAATATTTCATTGTATGAATAAGTACTACATTTTATTTATCCATTCATCAATTGATGAACATTTGAGTTATTTTTAAAATCAAAATCCCATCAAGGTTTACCCATTTTAGCCTGCTATTATGTCACTTTAGTCTCTTTAATATAAAACAGTCCTGTCACTTTCTTTCTTTCTTTCTTTCTTTCTTTCTTTCTTTCTTTCTTTCTTTCTTTCTTTCTTCCTTTCTTTCTTTCCTTCTTTCTTTCGTTCTTTTTCTTTTGCCTACTTTGTTGAGTTTTTGAATAGACTAGGCCAATTTTTCTGTAGAATGTTCCGCATTCTGTAACTATATGATTGTTAAAGGGTTGTGACATTTGCTCTTCAGTGTTTCTATATTTCCTGTAAACTTGAAGTCAAAAGGCTGGCCTAGCTAGTGAGAGTGCTTCACAGGAGATGCTGTCTGCTTCACACTGGATCACACCAGGAAGCCCACAGCA